>NC_090866.1:1832500-2550000 GCF_024217435.2 Syngnathus scovelli | reverse complement strand
GACTTTTTACTATGCGCACCCAACCAGAGTGACGGGAGGAGCACTTTTCAGAAAACGTGCTCAGCTCGTCGAGAAAATGCGAATTAAGCAATAAAATTAAAAATGCACCCAAAACCTAAACCAAACGTTGCAGATGGTCATTTCTTCATGCGCAGTGGTCAACGCGGCACTCTCTAGCTGCCAAGAGCACTTTTTACTATGCGCACCCAACCAGAGTGACGGGAGGAGCACATTTCAGAAAACGTGCTCAGCTCGTCGAGAAAATGCGATTTAAGCAATAAAATTAAAAATGCACCTAAAACCTAAACCAAACGTTGCAGGTGGTTATTTCTTCATGCGCAGTGGTCAACGCGGCACTGTCTAGCTGCCAAGAGCACTTTTTACTATGCGCACCCAACCAGAGTGACGGGAGGAGCACATGTCAGAAAACGTGCTCAGCTCGTCGAGAAAATGCGATTTAAGCAATAAAATTAAAAATGCACCTAAAACCTAAACCAAACGCTGCAGATGGTCATTTCTTCATGCGCAGCGGTCAACGCGGCACTCTCTAGCTGCCAAGAGCACTTTTTACTATGCACACCCAACCAGAGTGACGGGAGGAGCACATTCCAGAAAACGTGCTCAGCTCGTCGAGACAATGCGATTTAAGCAATACAATTAAAAATGCACCCAAAACCGAAACCAAACGTTGCAGATGGTCATTTCTTCATGCGCAGTGTTCAACGCGGCAGTCTCTAGCTGCCAAGAGCACTTTTTACTATGCACACACAACCAGAGTGACGGGAGGAGCACATTTCAGAAAACGTGCTCAGCTCGTCGAGAAAATGCGATTTAAGCAATAAAATTAAAAATGCACCCAAAACCTAAACCAAACGTTGCAGGTGGTTATTTCTTCACGCGCAGTGGTCAACGCGACACGCTCTAGCTGCCAAGAGCATTTTTTACTATGCGCACCCAACCAGAGTGACGGGAGGAGCACATTTCAGAAAACGTGCTCAGCTCGTCGAGAAAATGCGATTTAAGCAATAAAATTAAAATGCACCTAAAACCTGAACCAAACGTTGCAGGTGGTTATTTCTTCATGCGCAGTGGTCAACACGGCACTCTCTAGCTGCCAAGAGCACTTTTTACTATGCGCACCCAACCAGAGTGACGGGAGGAGCACATTTCAGAAAACGTGCTCAGCTCGTCGAGAAAATGCGATTTAAGCAATAAAATTAAAAATGCACCTAAAACCTAAACCAAACGTTGCAGGTGGTTAATTCTTCGTGCGCAGCAGTCAACGCGGCACTCTCTAGCTGCCAAGAGCACTTTTTACTATGCGCACCCAACCAGAGTGACGGGAGGAGCACATTTCAGAAAACGTGCTCAGCTCGTCGAGTAATTGCGATTTAAGCAATAAAATTAAAAATGCACCCAAAACCTAAACCAAACGTTGCAGATGGTCGTTTCTTCATGCGCAGTGGTCAACGCGGCACTCTCTAGCTGCCAAGAGCACTTTTTACTATGCGCACCCAACCAGAGTGACGGGAGGAGCACATTTCAGAAAACGTGCTCAGCTCGTCGAGAAAATCCGATTTAAGCAATAAAATTAAAAATGCACCTAAAACCTAAACCAAACGTTGCAGGTGGTTATTTCTTCATGCGCAGTGGTCAACGCGGCACTCTCTAGCTGCCAAGAGCACTTTTTACTATGCGCACCCAACCAGAGTGACGGGAGGAGCACATTTCAGAAAACGTGCTCAGCTCGTCGAGAAAATGCGATTTAAGCAATAAAATTAAAAATGCAACTAAAACCTAAACCAAACGTTGCAGGTGGTTATTTCTTCGTGCGCAGCAGTCAACGCGGCACTCTCTAGCTGCCAAGAGCACTTTTTACTATGCGCACCCAACCAGAGTGACGGGAGGAGCACATTTCAGAAAACGTGCTCAGCTCGTCGAGTAAATGCGATTTAAGCAATAAAATTAAAAATGCACCTAAAACCTAAACCAAACATTGCAGATGGCCATTTCTTCATGCGCAGTGGTCAACGCGGCACTCTCTAGCTGCCAAGAGCACTTTTTACTATGCACACCCAACCAGAGTGACGGGGGGAGCACATTTCAGAAAACGTGCTTAGCTCGTCCAGACAATGCGATTTAAGGAATAAAATTAAAAATGCACCCAAAACCTAAACCAAACGTTGCAGGTGGTTATTTCTTCATGCGCAGTGGTCAACGCGGCACTCTCTAGCTGCCAAGAGCACTTTTTACTATGCGCACCCAACCAGAGTGACGGGAGGAGCACATTTCAGAAAACGTGCTCAGCTCGTCGAGAAAATGCGATTTAAGCAATAAAATTAAAAATGCACCCAAAACCTAAACCAAACGTTGCAGATGGTCATTTCTTCATGCGCAGTGGTCAACGCGGCACTCTCTAGCTGCCAAGAGCACTTTTTACTATGCACACCCAACCAGAGTGACGGGAGGAGCGCATTTCAGAAAACGTGCTCAGCTCGACGACAAAATGCGATTTAAGCAATAAAATTAAAAATGCACCCAAAACCTAAACCAAACGTTGCAGGTGGTTATTTCTTCATGCGCAGTGGTCAACGGGGCACTCTCTAGCTGCCAAGAGCACTTTTTACTATACACACCCAACTAGAGTGACGGGAGGAGCACATTCCAGAAAACGTGCTCAGCTCGTCGAGAAAATGCGATTTAAGCAATAAAATTAAAAATGCACCCAAAACCTAAACCAAACGTTGCAGGTGGTTATTTCTTCATGCGCAGCAGTCAACGCGGCACTCTCTAGCTGCCAAGAGCACTTTTTACTATGCGCACCCAACCAGAGGGACGGGAGGAGCACATTTCAGAAAACGTGCTCAGCTCGTCGAGAAAATGCGATTTAAGCAATAAAATTAAAAATGCACCCAAAACCTAAACCAAACGTTGCAGGTGGTTATTTCTTCATGCGCAGTGGTCAACGCGGCACTCTCTAGCTGCCAAGAGCACTTTTTACTATGCGCACCCAACCAGAGTGACGGGAGAAGCACATGTCAGAAAACGTGCTCAGCTCGTCGAGAAAATGCGATTTAAGCAATAAAATTAAAAATGCAACTAAAACCTAAACCAAACGTTGCAGGTGGTTATTTCTTCGTGCGCAGCAGTCAACGCGGCACTCTCTAGCTGCCAAGAGCACTTTTTACTATGCGCACCCAACCAGAGTGACGGGAGGAGCACATTTAAGAAAACGTGCTCAGCTCGTCGAGAAAATGCGATTTAAGCAATTAAATTAAAAATGCACCTAAAATCTATACCAAACGTTGCAGGTGGTTATTTCTTCATGCGCAGCAGTCAACACGGCACTCTCTAGCTGCCAAGAGCACTTTTTACTATGCACACCCAACCAGAGTGACGGGAGGAGCATATTTCAGAAAACGTGCTCAGCTCGTCGAGTAAATGCGATTTAAGCAATAAAATTAAAAATGCACCCAAAACCTAAACCAAACGTTGCAGGTGGTTATTTCTTCATGCGCAGTGGTCAACGCGGCACTCTCTAGCTGCCAAGAGCACTTTTTACTATGCGCACCCAACCAGAGTGACGGGAGGAGCACATTTCAGAAAACGTGCGCAGCTCGTCCAGAAAATGCGATTTAAGCAATAAAATTAAAAATGCACCTAAAACCTAAACCAAACGTTGCAGATCGTCATTTCTTCATGCGCAGTGGTCAACGCGGCACTCTCTAGCTGCCAAGAGCACTTTTTACTATGCACACCCAACCAGAGTGACGGGAGGAGCACATTTCAGAAAACGTGCTCAGCTCGTCCAGACAATGCGATTTAAGCAATAAAATTAAAAATGCACCCAAAACCTAAACCAAACGTTGCAGGTGGTTATTTCTTAATGTGCAGTGGTCAACGCGGCACTCTCTAGCTGCCAAGAGCACTTTTTACTATGCGCACCCAACCAGAGGGACGGGAGGAGCACATTTCAGAAAACGTGCTCAGCTCGTCGAGAAAATGCGATTTAAGCAATAAAATAAAAAATGCACCTAAAACCTAAACCAAACGCTGCAGATGGTCATTTCTTCATGCGCAGTGGTCAACGCGGCACTCTCTAGCTGCCAAAAGCACTTTTTACTATACACACCCAACCAGAGTGACGGGAGGAGCACATTCCAGAAAACGTGCTCAGCTCGTCGAGAAAATGCGATTTAAGCAATAAAATTAAAAATGCACCCAAAACCTAAAGCAAACGTTGCAGATGGTCATTTCTTCGTGTGCAGTGGTCAACGCGGCACTCTCTAGCTGCCAAGAGCACTTTTTACTATGCACACCCAACCAGAGTGACGGGAGGAGCGCATTTCAGGAAACGTGCTCAGCTCGTCGAGAAAATGCGATTTAAGCAATAAAATTAAAAATGCACCCAAAACCTAAACCAAACGTTGCAGGTGGTTATTTCTTCATGCGCAGTGGTCAACGCGGCACTCTCTAGCTGCCAAGAGCACTTTTTACTATGCGCACCCAACCAGAGTGACGGGAGGAGCACATTTCAGAAAACGTGCTCAGCTCGCCGAGAAAATGCGATTTAAGCAATACAATTAAAAATGCACCTAAAACCTAAACCAAACGTTGCAGGTGGTTATTTCTTCATGTGCAGTGGTCAACGCCGCACTCTCTAGCTGCCAAGAGCACTTTTTACTATGCGCACCCACCCAGAGTGACGGGAGGAGCACATTTAAGAAAACGTGCTCAGCTCGTCGAGAAAATGAGATTTAAGCAATTAAATTAAAAATGCACCTAAAATCTATACCAAACGTTGCAGGTGGTTATTTCTTCATGCACAGCATTCAACACGGCACTCTCTAGCTGCCAAGAGCACTTTTTACTATGCACACCCAACCAGAGTGACGGGAGGAGCACATTTCAGAAAACTTGCTCAGCTCGTCGAGAAAATGCGATTTAAGCAATAAAATTAAAAATGCACCCAAAACATTAAACCAAACGTTGCAGGTGGTTATTTCTTCATGCGCAGTGGTCAACGCGGCACTCTCTAGCTGCCAAGTGCATTTTTTACTATGCGCACCCAACCAGAGTGACGGGAGGAGCACATTTCAGAAAACGTGCTCAGCTCGTCGAGAAAATGCGATTTAAGCAATAAAATTAAAAATGCACCTAAAACCTAAACCAAACGTTGCAGGTGGTTATTTCTTCATGCGCAGTGGTCAACGCGGCACTCTCTAGCTGCCAAGAGCACTTTTTACTATGCGCACCCAACCAGAGTGACGGGAGGAGCACATTTCAGAAAACGTGCTCAGCTCGTCGAGTAAATGCAATTTAAGCAATAAAATTAAAAATGCACCCAAAACCTAAACCAAACGTTGCAGGTGGTTATTTCTTCATGCGCAGTGGTCAACGCGGCACTCTCTAGCTGCCAAGACCACTTTTTACTATGCGCACCCAACCAGAGTGACGGGAGGAGCACATTTCAGAAAACGTGCTCAGCTCGTCGAGAAAATGCGATTTAAGCAATAAAATTAAAAATGCACCTAAAACCTAAACCAAACGTTGCAGATGGTCATTTCTTCATGCGCAGTGGTCAACGCGGCACTCTCTAGCTGCCAAGAGCACTTTTTACTATGCACACCCAACCAGAGTGACGGGAGGAGCACATTTCAGAAAACGTTCTCAGCTCGTCCAGACAATGCTATTTAAGCAATAAAATTAAAAATGCACCCAAAACCTAAACCAAACGTTGCAGGTGGTTATTTCTTCATGCGCAGTGGTCAACGCGGCACTCTCTAGCTGCCAAGAGCACTTTTTACTATGCGGACCCAACCAGAGTGACGGGAGGAGCGCATTTCAGAAAACGTGCTCAGCTCGTCGAGAAAATGCGATTTAAGCAATAAAATTAAAAATGCACCTAAAACCTAAACCAAAAGTTGCAGGTGGTTATTTCTTCATGCGCAGCAGTCAACACGGCACTCTCTAGCTGCCAAGAGCACTTTTTACTATGCGCACCCAACCAGAGTGACGGGAGGAGCACATTTCAGAAAACGTGCTCAGCTCGTCCAGAAAATGCGATTTAAGCAATAAAATTAAAAATGCACCTAAAACCTAAACCAAACGTTGCAGATGGTCATTTCTTCATGCGCAGTGGTCAACGCGGCACTCTCTAGCTGCCAAGAGCACTTTTTACTATGCACACCCAACCAGAGTGACGGGAGGAGCGCATTTTAGAAAACGTGCTCAGCTCGACGAGAAAATGCGATTTAAGCAATAAAATTAAAAATGCACCCAAAACCTAAACCAAACGTTGCAGGAGGTTATTTCTTCATGCGCAGTGGTCAACGCGGCACTCTCTAGCTGCCAAGAGCACTTTTTACTATGCGCACCCAACCAGAGTGACGGGAGGAGCACATTTCAGAAAACGTGCTCAGCTCGTCGAGAAAATGCGAATTAACCAATAAAATTAAAAATGCACCTAAAACCTAAACCAAACGTTGCAGGTGGTTATTTCTTCGTGCGCAGCAGTCAACGCGGCACTCTCTAGCTGCCAAGAGCACTTTTTACTATGCGCACCCAACCAGAGTGACGGGAGGAGCACATTTCAGAAAACGTGCTCAGCTCGTCGAGTAAATGCGATTTAAGCAATAAAATTAAAAATGCACCCAAAACCTAAACCAAACGTTGCAGGTGGTTATTTCTTAATGCGCAGTGGTCAAAGGCGGCACTCTCTAGCTGCCAAGAGCACTTTTTACTATTCGCACCCAACCAGAGTGACGGGAGGAGCACATTTCAGAAAACGTGCTCAGCTCGTCGAGAAAATGCGATTTAAGCAATAAAATTAAAAATGCACCCAAAACCTAAACCAAACGTTGCAGGTGGTTATTTCTTCATATGCAGCAGTCAACGCGGCACTCTCTAGCTGCCAAGAGCACTTTTTACTATGCGCACCCAACCAGAGTGACGGGAGGAGCACATTTCAGAAAACGTGCTCAGCTCGTCGAGAAAATGCGATTTAAGCAATAAAATTAAAAATGCACCTAAAACCTAAACCAAAAGTTGCAGGTGGTTATTTCTTCATGCGCAGCAGTCAACACGGCACTCTCTAGCTGCCAAGAGCACTTTTTACTATGCGCACCCAACCAGAGTGACGGGAGGAGCACATTTCAGAAAACGTGCTCAGCTCGTCGAGTAAATGCGATTTAAGCAATAAAATTAAAAATGCACCCAAAACCTAAACCAAACGTTGCAGGTGGTTATTTCTTCATGCGCAGTGGTCAACGCGGCAGTCTCTAGCTGCCAAGAGCACTTTTTACTATGCGCACCCAACCAGAGTGACGGGAGGAGCACATTTCAGAAAACGTGCTCAGCTCGTCCAGAAAATGCGATTTAAGCAATAAAATTAAAAATGCACCCAAAACCTAAACCAAACGTTGCAGGTGGTTATTTCTTCATGCGCAGCAGTCAACGCGGCACTCTCTAGCTGCCAAGAGCACTTTTTACTATGCGCACCCAACCAGAGTGACGGGAGGAGCACATTTCAGAAAACGTGCTCAGCTCGTCGAGAAAATGCGATTTAAGCAATGAAATTAAAAATGCACCCAAAACCTAAACCAAACGTTGCAGGTGGTTATTTCTTCATGCGCAGTGGTCAACGCGGCACTCTCTAGCTGCCAAGAGCACTTTTTACTATGCGCACCCAACCAGAGTGACGGGAGGAGCACATTTCAGAAAACGTGCTCGTCGAGTAAATGCGATTTAAGCAATAAAATTAAAAATGCACCCAAAACCTAAACCAAACGTTGCAGGTGGTTATTTCTTCATGCGCAGTGGTCAACGCGGCACTCTCTAGCTGCCAAGAGCACTTTTTACTATGCGCACCCAACCAGAGTGACGGGAGGAGCACATTTCAGAACACGTGCGCAGCTCGTCCAGAAAATGCGATTTAAGCAATAAAATTAAAAATGCACCCAAAACCTAAACCAAACGTTGCAGGTGGTTATTTCTTCATGCGCAGTGGTCAACGCGGCACTCTCTAGCTGCCAAGAGCACTTTTTACTATGCGCACCCAACCAGAGTGACGGGAGGAGCACATATCAGAAAACGTGCTCAGCTCGTCGAGAAAATGCGATTTAAGCAATAAAATTAAAAATGCACCTAAAACCTAAACCAAACGCTGCAGATGGTCATTTCTTCATGCGCAGTGGTCAACGCGGCACTCTCTAGCTGCCAAAAGCACTTTTTACTATACACACCCAACCAGAGTGACGGGAGGAGCACATTCCAGAAAACGTGCTCAGCTCGTCGAGAAAATGCGATTTAAGCAATAAAATTAAAAATGCACCCAAAACCTAAAGCAAACGTTGCAGATGGTCATTTCTTCATGTGCAGTGGTCAACGCGGCACTCTCTAGCTGCCAAGAGCACTTTTTACTATGCACACCCAACCAGAGTGACGGGAGGAGCGCATTTCAGGAAACGTGCTTAGCTCGTCGAGAAAATGCGATTTAAGCAATAAAATTAAAAATGCACCCAAAACCTAAACCAAACATTGCAGGTGGTTATTTCTTCATGCGCAGTGGTCAACGCGGCACTCTCTAGCTGCCAAGAGCACTTTTTACTATGCGCACCCAACCAGAGTGACGGGAGGAGCACATTTCAGAAAACGTGCTCAGCTCGCCGAGAAAATGCGATTTAAGCAATACAATTAAAAATGCACCTAAAACCTAAACCAAACGTTGCAGGTGGTTATTTCTTCATGTGCAGTGGTCAACGCGGCACTCTCTAGCTGCCAAGAGCACTTTTTACTATGCGCACCCAACCAGAGTGACGGGAGGAGCACATTTCAGAAAACGTGCTCAGCTCGTCGAGAAAATGCGATTTAAGCAATAAAATTAAAAATGCACCTAAAACCTAAACCAAACGTTGCAGGTGGATATTTCTTCATGCGCAGTGGTCAACGCGGCACTCTCTAGCTGCCAAGAGCACTTTTTACTATGCGCACCCAACCAGAGTGACGTGAGGAGCACATTTCAGAAAACGTGCTCAGCTCGTCGAGAAAATGCGATTTAAGCAATAAAATTAAAAATGCACCCAAAACATTAAACCAAACGTTGCAGGTGGTTATTTCTTCATGCGCAGTGGTCAACGCGGCACTCTCTCGCTGCCAAGAGCATTTTTTACTATGCGCACCCAACCAGAGTGACGGGAGGAGCACATTTCAGAAAACGTGCTCAGCTCATCGAGAAAATGCGATTTAAGCAATAAAATTAAAAATGCACCTAAAACCTAAAGCAAACGTTGCAGATGGTCATTTCTTCATGCGCAGCAGTCAACGCGGCACTCTCTAGCTTCCAAGAGCACTTTTTACTATGCGCACCCAACCAGAGTGACGGGAGGAGCACATTTCAGAAAACGTGCTCAGCTCGTCGAGAAAATGCGATTTAAGCAATAAAATTAAAAATGCACCTAAAACCTAAACCAAACGTTGCAGGTGGTTATTTCTTCGTGCGCAGCAGTCAACGCGGCACTCTCTAGCTGCCAAGAGCATTTTTTACTATGCGCACCCAACCAGAGTGACGGGAGGAGCACATTTCAGAAAACGTGCTCAGCTCGTCGAGTAAATGCGATTTAAGCAATAAAATTAAAAATGCACCCAAAACCTAAACCAAACGTTGCAGGTGGTTATTTCTTCATGCGCAGTGGTCAACGCGGCACTCTCTAGCTGCCAAGAGCACTTTTTACTATGCGCACCCAACCAGAGTGACGGGAGGAGCGCATTTCAGAAAACGTGCTCAGCTCGTCGAGAAAATGCGATTTAAGCAATAAAATTAAAAATGCACCTAAAACCTAAACCAAAAGTTGCAGGTGGTTATTTCTTCATGCGCAGCAGTCAACACGGCACTCTCTAGCTGCCAAGAGCACTTTTTACTATGCGCACCCAACCAGAGTGACGGGAGGAGCACATTTCAGAAAACGTGCTCAGCTCGTCCAGAAAATGCGATTTAAGCAATAAAATTAAAAATGCACCTAAAACCTAAACCAAACGTTGCAGATGGTCATTTCTTCATGCGCAGTGGTCAACGCGGCACTCTCTAGCTGCCAAGAGCACTTTTTACTATACACACCAAACCAGAGTGACGGGAGGAGCACATTCCAGAAAACGTGCTCAGCTCGTCGTGAAAATGCGATTTAAGCAATAAAATTAAAAATGCACCCAAAACCTAAAGCAAACGTTGCAGATGGTCATTTCTTCATGTGCAGTGGTCAACGCGGCACTCTCTAGCTGCCAAGAGCACTTTTTACTATGCACACCCAACCAGAGTGACGGGAGGAGCGCATTTCAGGAAACGTGCTCAGCTCTTCGAGAAAATGCGATTTAAGCCGTACAATTAAAAATGCACCTAAAACCTAAACCAAACGTTGCAGGTGGTTATTTCTTCATGCGCAGTGGTCAACGCGGCACTCTCTAGCTGCCAAGAGCACTTTTTACGATGCGCACCCAACCAGAGTGACGGGAGGAGCTCATTTCAGAAAACGTGCTCAGCTCGTTGAGAAAATGCGATTTAAGCAATGAAATTAAAAATGCACCCAAAACCTAAACCAAACGTTGCAGGTGGTTATTTCTTCATGCGCAGTGGTCAACGCGGCACTCTCTAGCTGCCAAGAGCACTTTTTACTATGCGCACCCAACCAGAGTGACGGGAGGAGCACATTTCAGAAAACGTGCTCAGCTCGTCCAGAAAATGCGATTTAAGCAATAAAATTAAAAATGCACCTAAAACCTAAACCAAACGTTGCAGATGGTCATTTCTTCATGCGCAGTGGTCAACGCGGCACTCTCTAGCTGCCAAGAGCACTTTTTACTATGCACACCCAACCAGAGTGACGGGAGGAGCGCATTTTAGAAAACGTGCTCAGCTCGACGAGAAAATGCGATTTAAGCAATAAAATTAAAAATGCACCCAAAACCTAAACCAAACGTTGCAGGAGGTTATTTCTTCATGCGCAGTGGTCAACGCGGCACTCTCTAGCTGCCAAGAGCACTTTTTACTATGCGCACCCAACCAGAGTGACGGGAGGAGCACATTTCAGAAAACGTGCTCAGCTCGTCGAGAAAATGCGAATTAAGCAATAAAATTAAAAATGCACCTAAAACCTAAACCAAACGTTGCAGGTGGTTATTTCTTCGTGCGCAGCAGTCAACGCGGCACTCTCTAGCTGCCAAGAGCACTTTTTACTATGCGCACCCAACCAGAGAGACGGGAGGAGCGCATTTCAGAAAACGTGCTCAGCTCGACGAGAAAATGCGATTTAAGCAATAAAATTAAAAATGCACCCAAAACCTAAACCAAACGTTGCAGGTGGTTATTTCTTAATGCGCAGTGGTCAAAGGCGGCACTCTCTAGCTGCCAAGAGCACTTTTTACTATTCGCACCCAACCAGAGTGACGGGAGGAGCACATTTCAGAAAACGTGCTCAGCTCGTCGAGAAAATGCGATTTAAGCAATAAAATTAAAAATGCACCCAAAACCTAAACCAAACGTTGCAGGTGGTTATTTCTTCATGCGCAGTGGTCAACGCGGCACTCTCTAGCTGCCAAGAGCACTTTTTACTATGCGCACCCAACCAGAGTGACGGGAGGAGCACATTTCAGAAAACGTGCTCAGCTCGTCCAGAAAATGCGATTTAAGCAATAAAATTAAAAATGCACATAAAACCTAAACCAAACGTTGCAGATGGTCATTTCTTCATGCGCAGTGGTCAACGCGGCACTCTCTAGCTGCCAAGAGCACTTTTTACTATGCACACCCAACCAGAGTGACGGGAGGAGCGCATTTTAGAAAACGTGCTCAGCTCGACGAGAAAATGCGATTTAAGCAATAAAATTAAAAATGCACCCAAAACCTAAACCAAACGTTGCAGGTGGTTATTTCTTCATGCGCAGTGGTCAACGCGGCACTCTCTAGCTGCCAAGAGCACTTTTTACTATGCGCACCCAACCAGAGTGACAGGAGGAGCACATTTCAGAAAACGTGCTCAGCTCGTCGAGAAAATGCGATTTAAGCAATAAAATTAAAAATGCACCCAAAACCTAAACCAAACGTTGCAGGTGGTTATTTCTTCATATGCAGCAGTCAACGCGGCACTCTCTAGCTGCCAAGAGCACTTTTTACTATGCGCACCCAACCAGAGTGACGGGAGGAGCACATTTCAGAAAACGTGCTCAGCTCGTCGAGAAAATGCGATTTAAGCAATAAAATAAAAAATGCACCTAAAACCTAAACCAAACGTTGCAGGTGGATATTTCTTCATGCGCAGTGGTCAACGCGGCACTCTCTAGCTGCCAAGAGCACTTTTTACTATGCGCACCCAACCAGAGTGACGTGAGGAGCACATTTCAGAAAACGTGCTCAGCTCGTCGAGAAAATGCAATTTAAGCAATAACATTAAAAATGCACCTAAAACCTAAACCAAACGTTGCAGGTGGTTATTTCTTCATGCGCAGTGGTCAACGCGGCACGCTCTCGCTGCCAAGAGCACTTTTTACTATGCGCACCCAACCAGAGTGACGGGAGGAGCACATTTCAGAAAACGTGCTCAGCTCGTCGAGAAAATGCGATTTAAGCAATAAAATTAAAAATGCACCCAAAACCTAAACCAAACGTTGCAGGTGGTTATTTCTTCATGCGCAGTGGTCAACGCGGCACTCTCTAGCTGCCAAGAGCACTTTTTACTATGCGCACCCAACCAGAGTGACGGGAGGAGCGCATTTCAGAAAACGTGCTCAGCTCGTCGAGAAAATGCGATTTAAGCAATAAAATTAAAAATGCACCTAAAACCTAAACCAAAAGTTGCAGGTGGTTATTTCTTCATGCGCAGCAGTCAACACGGCACTCTCTAGCTGCCAAGAGCACTTTTTACTATGCACACCCAACCAGAGTGACGGGAGGAGCGCATTTTAGAAAACGTGCTCAGCTCGACGAGAAAATGCGATTTAAGCAATAAAATTAAAAATGCACCCAAAACCTAAACCAAACGTTGCAGATGGTCATTTCTTCATGTGCAGTGGTCAACGCGGCACTCTCTAGCTGCCAAGAGCACTTTTTACAATGCACACCCAACCAGAGTGACGGGAGGAGCACATTTCAGAAAACGTGCTCAGCTCGTCCAGAAAATGCGATTTAAGCAATAAAATTAAAAATGCACATAAAACCTAAACCAAACGTTGCAGATGGTCATTTCTTCATGCGCAGTGGTCAACGCGGCACTCTCTAGCTGCCAAGAGCACTTTTTACTATGCACACCCAACCAGAGTGACGGGAGGAGCGCATTTTAGAAAACGTGCTCAGCTCGACGAGAAAATGCGATTTAAGCAATAAAATTAAAAATGCACCCAAAACCTAAACCAAACGTTGCAGGTGGTTATTTCTTCATGCGCAGTGGTCAACGCGGCACTCTCTAGCTGCCAAGAGCACTTTTTACTCTGCGCACCCAACCAGAGTGACAGGAGGAGCACATTTCAGAAAACGTGCTCAGCTCGTCGAGAAAATGCGATTTAAGCAATAAAATTAAAAATGCACCCAAAACCTAAACCAAACGTTGCAGGTGGTTATTTCTTCATATGCAGCAGTCAACGCGGCACTCTCTAGCTGCCAAGAGCACTTTTTACTATGCGCACCCAACCAGAGTGACGGGAGGAGCACATTTCAGAAAACGTGCTCAGCTCGTCGAGAAAATGCGATTTAAGCAATAAAATAAAAAATGCACCTAAAACCTAAACCAAACGTTGCAGGTGGATATTTCTTCATGCGCAGTGGTCAACGCGGCACTCTCTAGCTGCCAAGAGCACTTTTTACTATGCGCACCCAACCAGAGTGACGTGAGGAGCACATTTCAGAAAACGTGCTCAGCTCGTCGAGAAAATGCAATTTAAGCAATAACATTAAAAATGCACCTAAAACCTAAACCAAACGTTGCAGGTGGTTATTTCTTCATGCGCAGTGGTCAACGCGGCACGCTCTCGCTGCCAAGAGCACTTTTTACTATGCGCACCCAACCAGAGTGACGGGAGGAGCACATTTCAGAAAACGTGCTCAGCTCGTCGAGAAAATGCGATTTAAGCAATAAAATTAAAAATGCACCCAAAACCTAAACCAAACGTTGCAGGTGGTTATTTCTTCATGCGCAGTGGTCAACGCGGCACTCTCTAGCTGCCAAGAGCACTTTTTACTATGCGCACCCAACCAGAGTGACGGGAGGAGCGCATTTCAGAAAACGTGCTCAGCTCGTCGAGAAAATGCGATTTAAGCAATAAAATTAAAAATGCACCTAAAACCTAAACCAAAAGTTGCAGGTGGTTATTTCTTCATGCGCAGCAGTCAACACGGCACTCTCTAGCTGCCAAGAGCACTTTTTACTATGCACACCCAACCAGAGTGACGGGAGGAGCGCATTTTAGAAAACGTGCTCAGCTCGACGAGAAAATGCGATTTAAGCAATAAAATTAAAAATGCACCCAAAACCTAAACCAAACGTTGCAGATGGTCATTTCTTCATGTGCAGTGGTCAACGCGGCACTCTCTAGCTGCCAAGAGCACTTTTTACAATGCACACCCAACCAGAGTGACGGGAGGAGCGCATTTCAGAAAACGTGCTCAGCTCGTCGAGAAAATGCGATTTAAGCAATAAAATTAAAAATGCACCCACAACCTAAACCAAACGTTGCAGGTGGTTATTTCTTCATGCGCAGTGGTCAACGCGGCACTCTCTAGCTGCCAAGAGCACTCTCTAGCTGCCAAGAGCACTTTTTTACTATGCGCACCCAACCAGAGTGACGGGAGGAGCACATTTCAGAAAACGTGCTCAGCTCGTCGAGTAAATGCGATTTAAGCAATAAAATTAAAAATGCACCCAAAACCTAAACCAAACGTTGCAGGTGGTTATTTCTTCATGCGCAGTGGTCAACGCGGCAGTCTCTAGCTGCCAAGAGCACTTTTTACTATGCGCACCCAACCAGAGTGACGGGAGGAGCACATTTCAGAAAACGTGCTCAGCTCGTCCAGAAAATGCGATTTAAGCAATAAAATTAAAAATGCACCTAAAACCTAAACCAAACGTTGCAGATGGTCATTTCTTCATGCGCAGTGGTCAACGCGGCACTCTCTAGCTGCCAAGAGCACTTTTTACTATGCGCACCCAACCAGAGTGACAGGAGGAGCATATTTCAGAAAACGTGCTCAGCTCGTTGAGAAAATGCGATTTAAGCAATAAAATTAAAAATGCACCCAAAACCTAAACCAAACGTTGCAGGTGGTTATTTCTTCATGCGCAGTGGTCAACGCGGCACTCTCTAGCTGCCAAGAGCACTTTTTACTATGCGCACCCAACCAGAGTGACGGGAGGAGCACATTTCAGAAAACGTGCTCAGCTCGTCCAGAAAATGCGATTTAAGCAATAAAATTAAAAATGCACATAAAACCTAAACCAAACGTTGCAGATGGTCATTTCTTCATGCGCAGTGGTCAACGCGGCACTCTCTAGCTGCCAAGAGCACTTTTTACTATGCACACCCAACCAGAGTGACGGGAGGAGCGCATTTTAGAAAACGTGCTCAGCTCGACGAGAAAATGCGATTTAAGCAATAAAATTAAAAATGCACCCAAAACCTAAACCAAACGTTGCAGGTGGTTATTTCTTCATGCGCAGTGGTCAACGCGGCACTCTCTAGCTGCCAAGAGCACTTTTTACTATTCGCACCCAACCAGAGTGACAGGAGGAGCACATTTCAGAAAACGTGCTCAGCTCGTCGAGAAAATGCGATTTAAGCAATAAAATTAAAAATGCACCCAAAACCTAAACCAAACGTTGCAGGTGGTTATTTCTTCATATGCAGCAGTCAACGCGGCACTCTCTAGCTGCCAAGAGCACTTTTTACTATGCGCACCCAACCAGAGTGACGGGAGGAGCACATTTCAGAAAACGTGCTCAGCTCGTCGAGAAAATGCGATTTAAGCAATAAAATAAAAAATGCACCTAAAACCTAAACCAAACGTTGCAGGTGGATATTTCTTCATGCGCAGTGGTCAACGCGGCACTCTCTAGCTGCCAAGAGCACTTTTTACTATGCGCACCCAACCAGAGTGACGTGAGGAGCACATTTCAGAAAACGTGCTCAGCTCGTCGAGAAAATGCAATTTAAGCAATAACATTAAAAATGCACCTAAAACCTAAACCAAACGTTGCAGGTGGTTATTTCTTCATGCGCAGTGGTCAACGCGGCACTCTCTCGCTGCCAAGAGCACTTTTTACTATGCGCACCCAACCAGAGTGACGGGAGGAGCACATTTCAGAAAACGTGCTCAGCTCGTCGAGAAAATGCGATTTAAGCAATAAAATTAAAAATGCACCTAAAACCTAAACCAAACGTTGCAGGTGGTCATTTCTTCGTGCGCAGCAGTCAACGCGGCACTCTCTAGCTGCCAAGAGCACTTTTTACTATGCGCACCCAACCAGAGTGACGGGAGGAGCACATTTCAGAAAACGTGCTCAGCTCGTCGAGTAAATGCGATTTAAGCAATAAAATTAAAAATGCACCCAAAACCTAAACCAAACGTTGCAGGTGGTTATTTCTTCATGCGCAGTGGTCAACGCGGCAGTCTCTAGCTGCCAAGAGCACTTTTTACTATGCGCACCCAACCAGAGTGACGGGAGGAGCACATTTCAGAAAACGTGCTCAGCTCGTCCAGAAAATGCGATTTAAGCAATAAAATTAAAAATGCACCTAAAACCTAAACCAAACGTTGCAGATGGTCATTTCTTCATGCGCAGTGGTCAACGCGGCACTCTCTAGCTACCAAGAGCATTTTTTACTATGCGCACCCAACCAGAGTGACGGGAGGAGCACATTTCAGAAAACGTGCTCAGCTCGTCGAGAAAATGCGATTTAAGCAATAAAATTAAAAATGCACCCAAAACCTAAACCAAACGTTGCAGGTGGTTATTTCTTCGTGCGCAGCAGTCAACGCGGCACTCTCTAGCTGCCAAGAACACTTTTTACTATGCGCACCCAACCAGAGTGACGGGAGGAGCACATTTCAGAAAACGTGCTCAGCTCGTCGAGAAAATGCGATTTAAGCAATAAAATTAAAAATGCACCTAAAACCTAAACCAAACGTTGCAGGTGGTTATTTCTTCATGCGCAGTGGTCAACGCGGCACTCTCTAGCTGCCAAGAGCACATTCTACTATGCGCACCCAACCAGAGTGACGGGAGGAGCACATTTCAGAAAACGTGCTCAGCTCGTCGAGAAAATGCGATTTAAGCAATAAAATTAAAAATGCACCCAAAACCTAAACCAAACGTTGCAGGTGGTTATTTCTTCATGCGCAGTGGTCAACGCGGCACTCTCTAGCTGCCAAGAGCACTTTTTACTATGCGCACCCAACCAGAGTGACGGGAGGAGCACATTTCAGAAAACGTGCTCAGCTCGTCGAGAAAATGCGATTTAAGCAATAAAATTAAAAATGCACCCAAAACCTAAACCAAACGTTGCAGATGGTCATTTCTTCATGCGCAGTGGTCAACGCGGCACTCTCTAGCTGCCAAGAGCACTTTTTACTATGCACACCCAACCAGAGTGACGGGAGGAGCGCATTTCAGAAAACGTGCTCAGCTCGTCGAGAAAATGCGATTTAAGCAATAAAATTAAAAATGCACCCAAAACCTAAACCAAACGTTGCAGGTGGTTATTTCTTCATGCGCAGCAGTCCACGCGGCACTCTCTAGCTGCCAAGAGCACTTTTTACTATGCGCATCCAACCAGAGGGACGGGAGGAGCACATTTCAGAAAACGTGCTCAGCTCGTCGAGAAAATGCGATTTAAGCAATAAAATTAAAAATGCACCCAAAACCTAAACCAAACGTTGCAGGTGGTTATTTCTTCATGCGCAGTGGTCAACGCGGCACTCTCTAGCTGCCAAGAGGACTTTTTACTATGCGCACCCAACCAGAGTGACGGGAGGAGCACATTTCAGAAAACGTGCTCAGCTCGTCGAGAAAATGCGATTTAAGCAATAAAATTAAAAATGCACCCAAAACCTAAACCAAACGTTGCAGATGGTCATTTCTTCATGCGCAGTGGTCAACGCGGCACTCTCTAGCTGCCAAGAGCACTTTTTACTATGCGCACCCAACCAGAGTGACGGGAGGAGCGCATTTCAGAAAACGTGCTCAGCTCGACGACAAAATGCGATTTAAGCAATAAAATTAAAAATGCACCCAAAACCTAAACCAAACGTTGCAGGTGGTTATTTCTTCATGCGCAGTGGTCAACGGGGCACTCTCTAGCGACCAAGAGCACTTTTTACTATACACACCCAACTAGAGTGACGGGAGGAGCACATTCCAGAAAACGTGCTCAGCTCGTCGAGAAAATGCGATTTAAGCAATAAAATTAAAAATGCACCCAAAACCTAAACCAAACGTTGCAGGTGGTTATTTCTTCATGCGCAGCAGTCAACGCGGCACTCTCTAGCTGCCAAGAGCACTTTTTACTATGCGCACCCAACCAGAGGGACGGGAGGAGCACATTTCAGAAAACGTGCTCAGCTCGTCGAGAAAATGCGATTTAAGCAATAAAATTAAAAATGCACCCAAAACCTAAACCAAACGTTGCAGGTGGTTATTTCTTCATGCGCAGTGGTCAACGCGGCACTCTCTAGCTGCCAAGAGCACTTTTTACTATGCGCACCCAACCAGAGTGACGGGAGAAGCACATGTCAGAAAACGTGCTCAGCTCGTCGAGAAAATGCGATTTAAGCAATAAAATTAAAAATGCAACTAAAACCTAAACCAAACGTTGCAGGTGGTTATTTCTTCGTGCGCAGCAGTCAACGCGGCACTCTCTAGCTGCCAAGAGCACTTTTTACTATGCGCACCCAACCAGAGTGACGGGAGGAGCACATTTAAGAAAACGTGCTCAGCTCGTCGAGAAAATGCGATTTAAGCAATTAAATTAAAAATGCACCTAAAATCTATACCAAACGTTGCAGGTGGTTATTTCTTCATGCGCAGCAGTCAACACGGCACTCTCTAGCTGCCAAGAGCACTTTTTACTATGCACACCCAACCAGAGTGACGGGAGGAGCATATTTCAGAAAACGTGCTCAGCTCGTCGAGTAAATGCGATTTAAGCAATAAAATTAAAAATGCACCCAAAACCTAAACCAAACGTTGCAGGTGGTTATTTCTTCATGCGCAGTGGTCAACGCGGCACTCTCTAGCTGCCAAGAGCACTTTTTACTATGCGCACCCAACCAGAGTGACGGGAGGAGCACATTTCAGAAAACGTGCGCAGCTCGTCCAGAAAATGCGATTTAAGCAATAAAATTAAAAATGCACCTAAAACCTAAACCAAACGTTGCAGATCGTCATTTCTTCATGCGCAGTGGTCAACGCGGCACTCTCTAGCTGCCAAGAGCACTTTTTACTATGCACACCCAACCAGAGTGACGGGAGGAGCGCATTTTAGAAAACGTGCTCAGCTCGACGAGAAAATGCGATTTAAGCAATAAAATTAAAAATGCACCCAAAACCTAAACCAAACGTTGCAGGAGGTTATTTCTTCATGCGCAGTGGTCAACGCGGCACTCTCTAGCTGCCAAGAGCACTTTTTACTATGCGCACCCAACCAGAGTGACGGGAGGAGCACATTTCAGAAAACGTGCTCAGCTCGTCGAGAAAATGCGAATTAAGCAATAAAATTAAAAATGCACCTAAAACCTAAACCAAACGTTGCAGGTGGTTATTTCTTCGTGCGCAGCAGTCAACGCGGCACTCTCTAGCTGCCAAGAGCACTTTTTACTATGCGCACCCAACCAGAGTGACGGGAGGAGCGCATTTTAGAAAACGTGCTCAGCTCGACGAGAAAATGCGATTTAAGCAATAAAATTAAAAATGCACCCAAAACCTAAACCAAACGTTGCAGGTGGTTATTTCTTCATGCGCAGTGGTCAACGCGGCACTCTCTAGCTGCCAAGAGCACTTTTTACTATGCGCACCCAACAAGAGTGACGGTAGGAGCACATTTCAGAAAACGTGCTCAGCTCGTCGAGAAAATGCGATTTAAGCAATAAAATTAAAAATGCACCCAAAACCTAAACCAAACGTTGCAGGTGGTTATTTCTTCATGCGCAGTGGTCAACGCGGCACTCTCTAGCTGCCAAGAGCACTTTTTACTATGCGCACCCAACCAGAGTGACGGGAGGAGCACATTTCAGAAAACGTGCTCAGCTCGTCCAGAAAATGCGATTTAAGCAATAAAATTAAAAATGCACATAAAACCTAAACCAAACGTTGCAGATGGTCATTTCTTCATGCGCAGTGGTCAACGCGGCACTCTCTAGCTGCCAAGAGCACTTTTTACTATGCACACCCAACCAGAGTGACGGGAGGAGCGCATTTTAGAAAACGTGCTCAGCTCGACGAGAAAATGCGATTTAAGCAATAAAATTAAAAATGCACCCAAAACCTAAACCAAACGTTGCAGGTGGTTATTTCTTCATGCGCAGTGGTCAACGCGGCACTCTCTAGCTGCCAAGAGCACTTTTTACTATGCGCACCCAACCAGAGTGACAGGAGGAGCACATTTCAGAAAACGTGCTCAGCTCGTCGAGAAAATGCGATTTAAGCAATAAAATTAAAAATGCACCCAAAACCTAAACCAAACGTTGCAGGTGGTTATTTCTTCATATGCAGCAGTCAACGCGGCACTCTCTAGCTGCCAAGAGCACTTTTTACTATGCGCACCCAACCAGAGTGACGGGAGGAGCACATTTCAGAAAACGTGCTCAGCTCGTCGAGAAAATGCGATTTAAGCAATAAAATAAAAAATGCACCTAAAACCTAAACCAAACGTTGCAGGTGGATATTTCTTCATGCGCAGTGGTCAACGCGGCACTCTCTAGCTGCCAAGAGCACTTTTTACTATGCGCACCCAACCAGAGTGACGTGAGGAGCACATTTCAGAAAACGTGCTCAGCTCGTCGAGAAAATGCAATTTAAGCAATAACATTAAAAATGCACCTAAAACCTAAACCAAACGTTGCAGGTGGTTATTTCTTCATGCGCAGTGGTCAACGCGGCACTCTCTCGCTGCCAAGAGCACTTTTTACTATGCGCACCCAACCAGAGTGACGGGAGGAGCACATTTCAGAAAACGTGCTCAACTCGTCGAGAAAATGCGATTTAAGCAATAAAATTAAAAATGCACCTAAAACCTAAACCAAACGTTGCAGGTGGTTATTTCTTCGTGCGCAGCAGTCAACGCGGCACTCTCTAGCTGCCAAGAGCACTTTTTACTATGCGCACCCAACCAGAGTGACGGGAGGAGCACATTTCAGAGAACGTGCTCAGCTCGTCGAGTAAATGCGATTTAAGCAATAAAATTAAAAATGCACCCAAAACCTAAACCAAACGTTGCAGGTGGTTATTTCTTCATGCGCAGTGGTCAACGCGGCAGTCTCTAGCTGCCAAGAGCACTTTTTACTATGCGCACCCAACCAGAGTGACGGGAGGAGCACATTTCAGAAAACGTGCTCAGCTCGTCCAGAAAATGCGATTTAAGCAATAAAATTAAAAATGCACCTAAAACCTAAACCAAACGTTGCAGATGGTCATTTCTTCATGCGCAGTGGTCAACGCGGCACTCTCTAGCTACCAAGAGCATTTTTTACTATGCGCACCCAACCAGAGTGACGGGAGGAGCACATTTCAGAAAACGTGCTCAGCTCGTCGAGAAAATGCGATTTAAGCAATAAAATTAAAAATGCACCTAAAACCTAAACCAAACGTTGCAGGTGGTTATTTCTTCATGCGCAGCAGTCAACGCGGCACTCTCTAGCTGCCAAGAGCACTTTTTACTATGCGCACCCAACCAGAGTGACGGGAGGAGCACATTTCAGAAAACGTGCTCAGCTCGTCGAGAAAATGCGATTTAAGCAATAAAATTAAAAATGCACCTAAAACCTAAACCAAACGTTGCAGGTGGTTATTTCTTCATGCGCAGTGGTCAACGCGGCACTCTCTAGCTGCCAAGAGCACTTCTTACTATGCGCACCCAACCAGAGTGACGGGAGGAGCACATTTCAGAAAACGTGCTCAGCTCGTCGAGTAAATGCAATTTAAGCAATAAAATTAAAAATGCACCCAAAACCTAAATCAAACGTTGCAGGTGGTTATTTCTTCATGCGCAGTGGTCAACGCGGCACTCTCTAGCTGCCAAGAGCACTTTTTACTATGCGCACCCAACCAGAGTGACGGGAGGAGCGCATTTCAGAAAACGTGCTCAGCTCGTCGAGAAAATGCGATTTAAGCAATAAAATTAAAAATGCACCTAAAACCTAAACCAAAAGTTGCAGGTGGTTATTTCTTCATGCGCAGCAGTCAACACGGCACTCTCTAGCTGCCAAGAGCACTTTTTACTATGCACACCCAACCAGAGTGACGGGAGGAGCGCATTTTAGAAAACGTGCTCAGCTCGACGAGAAAATGCGATTTAAGCAATAAAATTAAAAATGCACCCAAAACCTAAACCAGACGTTGCAGATGGTCATTTCTTCATGTGCAGTGGTCAACGCGGCACTCTCTAGCTGCCAAGAGCACTTTTTACAATGCACACCCAACCAGAGTGACGGGAGGAGCGCATTTCAGAAAACGTGCTCAGCTCGTCGAGAAAATGCGATTTAAGCAATAAAATTAAAAATGCACCCAAAACCTAAACCAAACGTTGCAGGTGGTTATTTCTTCATGCGCAGTGGTCAACGCGGCGCTCTCTAGCTGCCAAGAGCACTCTCTAGCTGCCAAGAGCACTTTTTTACTATGCGCACCCAACCAGAGTGACGGGAGGAGCACATTTCAGAAAACGTGCTCAGCTCGTCGAGTAAATGCGATTTAAGCAATAAAATTAAAAATGCACCCAAAACCTAAACCAAACGTTGCAGGTTGTTATTTCTTCATGCGCAGTGGTCAACGCGGCAGTCTCTAGCTGCCAAGAGCACTTTTTACTATGCGCACCCAACCAGAGTGACGGGAGGAGCACATTTCAGAAAACGTGCTCAGCTCGTCCAGAAAATGCGATTTAAGCAATAAAATTAAAAATGCACCTAAAACCTAAACCAAACGTTGCAGATGGTCATTTCTTCATGCGCAGTGGTCAACGCGGCACTCTCTAGCTGCCAAGAGCACTTTTTACTATGCACACCCAACCAGAGTGACTGGAGGAGCACATTTCAGAAAACGTGCTCAGCTCGTCCAGACAATGCGATTGAAGCAATAAAATTAAAAATGCACCCAAAACCTAAACCAAACGTTGCAGGTGGTTATTTCTTAATGCGCAGTGGTCAACGCGGCACTCTCTAGCTGCCAAGAGCACTTTTTACTATGCGCACCCAACCAGAGTGACGGGAGGAGCGCATTTCAGAAAACGTGCTCAGCTCGTCGAGAAAATGCGATTTAAGCAATAAAATTAAAAATGCACCTAAAACCTAAACCAAACGTTGCAGGTGGTTATTTCTTCATGCGCAGCAGTCAACGCGGCACTCTCTAGCTGCCAAGAGCACTTTTTACTATGCGGACCCAACCAGAGTGACGGGAGGAGCACATTTCAGAAAACGTGCTCAGCTCGTCGAGAAAATGCGATTTAAGCAATAAAATAAAAAATGCACCTACAACCTAAACCAAACGCTGCAGATGGTCATTTCTTCATGTGCAGTGGTCAACGCGGAACTCTCTAGCTGCCAAGAGCACCTTTTACTATGCGCACCCAACCAGAGTGACGGGAGGAGCACATTTCAGAAAACGTGCTCAGCTCGTCGAGAAAATGCGATTTAAGCAATAAAATTAAAAATGCACCCAAAACCTAAACCAAACGTTGCAGGTGGTTATTTCTTAGTGCGCAGCAGTCAACGCGGCACTCTCTAGCTGCCAAGAGCACTTTTTAATATGCACACCCAACAAGAGTGACGGGAGGAGCGCATTTCAGAAAACGTGCTCAGCTCGACGAGAACATGCGATTTAAGCAATAAAATTAAAAATGCACCCAAAACCTAAACCAAACGTTGCAGGTGGTTATTTCTTCGTGCGCAGCAATCAACGCGGCACTCTCTAGCTGCCAAGAACACTTTTTACTATGCGCACCCAACCAGAGTGACGGGAGGAGCACATTTCAGAAAACGTGCTCAGCTCGTCGAGAAAATGCGATTTAAGCAATAAAATTAAAAATGCACCTAAAACCTAAACCAAACGTTGCAGGTGGTTATTTCTTCATGCGCAGTGGTCAACGTGGCACTCTCTAGCTGCCAAGAGCACTGTTTACTATGCGCACCCAACCAGAGTGACGGGAGGAGCACATTTCAGAAAACGTGCTCAGCTCGTCGAGAAAATGCGATTTAAGCAATAAAATTAAAAATGCACCCAAAACCTAAACCAAACGTTGCAGATGGTCATTTCTTCATGCGCAGTGGTCAACGCGGCACTCTCTAGCTGCCAAGAGCACTCTTTACTATGCACACCCAACCAGAGTGACGGGAGGAGCACATTTCAGAAAACGTGCTCAGCTCGTCGAGAAAATGCGATTTAAGCAATACAATTAAAAATGCACCCTAAACCTAAAGCAAACGTTGCAGGTGGTTATTTCTACATGTGCAGTGGTCAACGCGGCACTCTCTAGCTGCCAAAGGCATTTTTTACTATGCGCACCCAACCAGAGTGACGGGAGGAGCACATTTCAGAAAACGTGCTCAGCCCGTCGAGAAAATGCGATTTAAGCAATAAAATTAAAAATGCACCTAAAACCTAAACCAAACGTTGCAGGTGGTTATTTCTTCATGCGCAGTGGTCAACGCGGCACTCTCTAGCTGCCAAGAGCACTTTTTACTATGCGCACCCAACCAGAGTGACGGGAGGAGCACATTTCAGAAAACGTGCTCAGCTCGTCGAGAAAATGCGATTTAAGCAATAAAATTAAAAATGCACCTAAAACCTAAACCGAACGTTGCAGATGGTCATTTCTTCATGCGCAGTGGTCAACGCGGCACTCTCTAGCTGCCAAGAGCACTTTTTACTATGCGCACCCAACCAGAGTGACGGGAGGAGCACATTTCAGAAAACGTGCTCAGCTCGTCCAGACAATGCGATTTAAGCAATAAAATTAAAAATGCACCCAAAACCTAAACCAAACGTTGCAGGTGGTTATTTCTTCATGCGAAGCAGTCAACGCGGCACTCTCTAGCTGCCAAGAGCACTTTTTACTATGCGCACCCAACCAGAGTGACGGGAGGAGCACATTTCAGAAAACGTGCTCAGCTCGTCGAGAAAATGCGATTTAAGCAATGAAATTAAAAATGCACCCAAAACCTAAACCAAACGTTGCAGGTGGTTATTTCTTCATGCGCAGCGGTCAACGCGGCACTCTCTAGCTGCCAAGAGCACTTTTTACTATGCGCACCCAACCAGAGTGACGGGAGGAGCACTTTTCAGAAAACGTGCTCAGCTCGTCGAGAAAATGCGAATTAAGCAATAAAATTAAAAATGCACCCAAACGTGCACCTAAACCAAACGTTGCAGGTGGTTATTTCTTCATGCGCAGCAGTCAACGCGGCACTCTCTAGCTGCCAAGAGCACTTTTTACTATGCGCACCCAACCAGAGGGACGGGAGGAGCACATTTCAGAAAACGTGCTCAGCTCGTCGAGAAAATGCGATTTAAGCAATAAAATTAAAAATGCACCCAAAACCTAAACCAAACGTTGCAGGTGGTTATTTCTTCATGCGCAGTGGTCAACGCGGCACTCTCTAGCTGCCAAGAGGACTTTTTACTATGCGCACCCAACCAGAGTGACGGGAGGAGCACATTTCAGAAAACGTGCTCAGCTCGTCGAGAAAATGCGAATTAAGCAATAAAATTAAAAATGCACCCAAAACCTAAACCAAACGTTGCAGATGGTCATTTCTTCATGCGCAGTGGTCAACGCGGCACTCTCTAGCTGCCAAGAGCACTTTTTACTATGCGCACCCAACCAGAGTGACGGGAGGAGCACATTTCAGAAAACGTGCTCAGCTCGTCGAGAAAATGCGATTTAAGCAATAAAATTAAAAATGCACCTAAAACCCAAACCAAACGTTGCAGGTGGTTATTTCTTCATGCGCAGTGGTCAACGCGGCACTCTCTAGCTGCCAAGAGTACTTTTTACTATGCGCACCCAACCAGAGTGACGGGAGGAGCACATTTCAGAAAATGTGCTCAGCTCGTCGAGAAAATGCCATTTAAGCCGTACAATTAAAAATGCACCTAAAACCTAAACCAAACGTTGCAGGTGGTTGTTTCTTCATGCGCAGTGGTCAACGTGGCACTCTCTAGCTGCCAAGAGCACTTTTTACTATGTGCACCCAACCAGAGTGACGGGAGGAGCACATTTCAGAAAACGTGCTCAGCTCGTCGAGAAAATGCGATTTAAGCAATGAAATTAAAAATGCACCTAAAACCTAAACCAAACGTTGCAGGTGGTTATTTCTTCATGCGCAGTGGTCAACGCGGCACTCTGTAGCTGCCAAGAGCACTTTTTACTATGCGCACCCACCCAGAGTGACGGGAGGAGCACATTTCAGAAAACGTGCTCACCTCGTCGAGAAAATGCGATTTAAGCAATAAAATTAAAAATGCACCTAAAACCTAAACCAAACGTTGCAGGTGGTTATTTCTTCATGCGCAGTGGTCAACGCGGCACTCTCTAGCTGCCAAGAGCACTTTTTACTATGCACACCCAACCAGAGTGACGGGAGGAGCACATTTCAGAAAAGTGCTCAGCTCGTCGAGAAAATGCGATTTAAGCAATAAAATAAAAAATGCACCTAAAACCTAAACCAAACGTTGCAGGTGGTTATTTCTTCATGCGCAGTGGTCAACGCGGCACTCTCTAGCTGCCAAGAGCACTTTTTACTATGCGCACCCAACCAGAGTGACGGGAGGAGCACATTTCAGAAAACGTGCTCAGCTCGTCGAGAAAATGCGATTTAAGCAATAAAATTAAAAATGCACCTAAAACCTAAACCAAACGTTGCAGGTGGTTATTTCTTCATGCGCAGTGGTCAACGCGGCACTCTCTCGCTGCCAAGAGCACTTTTTACTATGCGCACCCAACCAGAGTGACGGGAGGAGCACATTTCAGAAAACGTGCTCAGCTCATCGAGAAAATGCGATTTAAGCAATAAAATTAAAAATGCACCTAAAACCTAAACCAAACGTTGCAGGTGGTTATTTCTTCATGCGCAGTGGTCAACGCGGCACTCTCTAGCTGCCAAGAGCACTTTTTACTATGCGCACCCAACCAGAGTGACGGGAGGAGCACATTTCAGAAAACGTGCTCAGCTCGTCGAGAAAATGCGATTTAAGCAATAAAATTAAAAATGCACCTAAAACCTAAACCAAACGTTGCAGGTGGTTATTTCTTCATGCGCAGTGGTCAACGCGGCACTCTCTAGCTGCCAAGAGCACTTTTTACTATGCGCACCCAACCAGAGTGACGGGAGGAGCACATTTCAGAAAACGTGCTCAGCTCGTCGAGAAAATGCGATTTAAGCAATAAAATTAAAAATGCACCTAAAACCTAAACCAAACGTTGCAGGTGGTTATTTCTTCGTGCGCAGCAGTCAACGCGGCACTCTCTAGCTGCCAAGAGCACTTTTTACTATGCGCACCCAACCAGAGTGACGGGAGGAGCACATTTCAGAAAACGTGCTCAGCTCGTCGAGTAAATGTGATTTAAGCAATAAAATTAAAAATGCACCCAAAACCTAAACCAAACGTTGCAGGTGGTTATTTCTTCATGCGCAGCAGTCAACGCGGCACTCTCTAGCTGCCAAGAGCACTTTTTACTATGCGCACCCAACCAGAGGGACGGGAGGAGCACATTTCAGAAAACGTGCTCAGCTCGTCGAGAAAATGCGATTTAAGCAATAAAATTAAAATGCACCTAAAACCTGAACCAAACGTTGCAGGTGGTTATTTCTTCATGCGCAGTGGTCAACGCGGCACTCTCTAGCTGCCAAGAGCACTTTTTACTATGCGCACCCAACCAGAGTGACGGGAGGAGCACATTTCAGAAAACGTGCTCAGCTCGTCGAGAAAATGCGATTTAAGCAATAAAATTAAAAATGCACCTAAAACCCAAACCAAACGTTGCAGGTGGTTATTTCTTCATGCGCAGTGGTCAACGCGGCACTCTCTAGCTGCCAAGAGCACTTTTTACTATGCGCACCCAACCAGAGTGACGGGAGGAGCACATTTCAGAAAACGTGCTCAGCTCGTCCAGAAAATGCGATTTAAGCAATAAAATTAAAAATGCACCTAAAACCTAAACCAAACGTTGCAGATGGTCATTTCTTCATGCGCAGTGGTCAACGCGGCACTCTCTAGCTGCCAAGAGCACTTTTTACTATGCACACCCAACAAGAGTGACGGGAGGAGCGCATTTCAGAAAACGTGCTCAGCTCGACGAGAACATGCGATTTAAGCAATAAAATTAAAAATGCACCCAAAACCTAAACCAAACGTTGCAGGTGGTTATTTCTTCATGCGCAGTGGTCAAGGCGGCACTCTCTAGCTGCCAAGAGCACTTTTTACTATGCGCACCCAACCAGAGTGACGGGAGGAGCACATTTCAGAAAACGTGCTCAGCTCGTCGAGAAAATGCGATTTAAGCAATAAAATTAAAAATGCACCCAAAACCTAAACCAAACGTTGCAGGTGGTTATTTCTTCATGCGCAGTGGTAAACGCGGCACTCTCTAGCTGCCAAAGCACTTTTTACTATGCGCACCCAACCAGAGTGACGGGAGGAGCACATTTCATAAAACGTGCTCAGCTCGTCCAGAAAATGCTATTTAAGCAATAAAATTAAAAATGCACCTAAAACCTAAACCAAACGTTGCAGATGGTCATTTCTTCATGCGCAGTGGTCAACGCGGCACTCTCTAGCTGCCAAGAGCACTTTTTACTATGCACACCCAACCAGAGTGACGGGAGGAGCACATTTCAGAAAACGTGCTCAGCTCGTCCAGAAAATGCGATTTAAGCAATAAAATTAAAAATGCACCCAAAACCTAAACCAAACGTTGCAGGTGGTTATTTCTTCATGCGCAGTGGTCAACGCGGCACTCTCTAGCTGCCAAGAGCACTTTTTACTATGCGCACCCAACCAGAGTGACGGGAGGAGCACATTTCAGAAAACGTGCACAGCTCGTCGAGAAAATGCGATTTAAGCAATAAAATTAAAAATGCACCCAAAACCTAAACCAAACGTTGCAGGTGGTTATTTCTTCGTGCGCAGCAGTCAACGCGGCACTCTCTAGCTGCCAAGAACACTTTTTACTATGCGCACCCAACCAGAGTGACGGGAGGAGCACATTTCAGAAAACGTGCTCAGCTCGTCGAGAAAATGCGATTTAAGCAATAAAATTAAAAATGCACCTAAAACCTAAACCAAACGTTGCAGGTGGTTATTTCTTCATGCGCAGTGGTCAACGCGGCACTCTCTAGCTGCCAAGAGCACTTTTTACTATGCGCACCAAACCAGAGTGACGGGAGGAGCACATTTCAGAAAACGTGCTCAGCTCGTCGAGAAAATGCGATTTAAGCAATAAAATTAAAACTGCACCCAAAACCTAAACCAAACGTTGCAGATGGTCATTTCTTCATGTGCAGTGGTCAACGCGGCACTCTCTAGCTGCCAAGAGCACTTTTTACTATGCACAGCTCGTCGAGAAAATGCGATTTAAGCAATAAAATTAAAAATGCACCCAAAACCTAAACCAAACGCTGCAGGTGGTTATTTCTTCATGCGCAGTGGTCAACGCGGCACTCTCTAGCTGCCAAGAGCACTTTTTACTATGCGCACCCAACCAGAGTGACGGGAGGAGCACATTTCAGAAAACGTGCTCAGCTCGTCGAGAAAATGCGATTTAAGCAATAAAATTAAAAATGCACCCAAAACCTAAACCAAACGTTGCAGGTGGTTATTTATTCATATGCAGCAGTCAACGCGGCACTCTCTAGCTGCCAAGAGCACTTTTTACTATGCGCACCAAACCAGAGTGACGGGAGGAGCACATTTCAGAAAACGTGCTCAGCTCGTCGAGAAAATGCGATTTAAGCAATAAAATAAAAAAATGCACCTAAAACCTAAACCAAACGTTGCAGGTGGATATTTCTTCATGCGCAGTGGTCAACGCGGCACTCTCTAGCTGCCAAGAGCACTTTTTACTATGCGCACGCAACCAGAGTGACGTGAGGAGCACATTTCAGAAAACGTGCTCAGCTCGTCGAGAAAATACGATTTAAGCAATAACATTAAAAATGCACCTAAAACCTAAACCAAACGTTGCAGGTGGTTATTTCTTCATGCGCAGTGGTCAACGCGGCACTCTCTCGCTGCCAAGAGCACTTTTTACTATGCGCACCCAACCAGAGTGACGGGAGGAGCGCATTTCAGGAAACGTGCTCAGCTCATCGAGAAAATGCGATTTAAGCAATAAAATTAAAAATGCACCCAAAACCTAAACCAAACGTTGCAGGTGGTTATTTCTTCATGCGCAGTGGTCAACGCGGCACTCTCTAGCTGCCAAGAGCACTTTTTACTATGCGCACCCAACCAGAGTGACGGGAGGAGCACATTTCAGAAAACGTGCTCAGCTCGCCGAGAAAATGCGATTTAAGCAATACAATTAAAAATGCACCTAAAACCTAAACCAAACGTTGCAGGTGGTTATTTCTTCATGTGCAGTGGTCAACGCGGCACTCTCTAGCTGCCAAGAGCACTTTTTACTATGCGCACCCACCCAGAGTGACGGGAGGAGCACATTTAAGAAAACGTGCTCAGCTCGTCGAGAAAATGCGATTTAAGCAATAAAATTAAAAATGCACCTAAAATCTATACCAAACGTTGCAGGTGGTTATTTCTTCATGCGCAGCAGTCAACACGGCACTCTCTAGCTGCCAAGAGCACTTTTGACTATGCACACCCAACCAGAGTGACGGGAGGAGCACATTTCAGAAAACGTGCTCAGCTCGTCGAGAAAATGCGATTTAAGCAATAAAATTAAAAATGCACCCAAAACCTAAACCAAACGTTGCAGATGGTCATTTCTTCATGCGCAGTGGTCAACGCGGCACTCTCTAGCTGCCAAGAGCACTTTTTACTATGCGCACCCAACCAGAGTGACGGGAGGAGCACTTTTCAGAAAACGTGCTCAGCTCGTCGAGAAAATGCGAATTAAGCAATAAAATTAAAAATGCACCCAAAACCTAAACCAAACGTTGCAGATGGTCATTTCTTCATGCGCAGTGGTCAACGCGGCACTCTCTAGCTGCCAAGAGCACTTTTTACTATGCGCACCCAACCAGAGTGACGGGAGGAGCACATTTCAGAAAACGTGCTCAGCTCGTCGAGAAAATGCGATTTAAGCAATGAAATTAAAAATGCACCCAAAACCTAAACCAAACGTTGCAGGTGGTTATTTCTTCATGCGCAGTGGTCAACGCGGCACTCTCTAGCTGCCAAGAGCACTTTTTACTATGCGCACCCAACCAGAGTGACGGGAGGAGCACTTTTCAGAAAACGTGCTCAGCTCGTCGAGAAAATGCGAATTAAGCAATAAAATTAAAAATGCACCCAAAACCTAAACCAAACGTTGCAGATGGTCATTTCTTCATGCGCAGTGGTCAACGCGGCACTCTCTAGCTGCCAAGAGCACTTTTTACTATGCGCACCCAACCAGAGTGACGGGAGGAGCACATTTCAGAAAACGTGCTCAGCTCGTCGAGAAAATGCGATTTAAGCAATAAAATTAAAAATGCACATAAAACCCAAACCAAACGTTGCAGGTGGTTATTTCTTCATGCGCAGTGGTCAACGCGGCACTCTCTAGCTGCCAAGAGCACTTTTTACTATGCGCACCCAACCAGAGTGACGGGAGGAGCACATTTCAGAAAATGTGCTCAGCTCGTCGAGAAAATGCCATTTAAGCCGTACAATTAAAAATGCACCTAAAACCTAAACCAAACGTTGCAGGTGGTTGTTTCTTCATGCGCAGTGGTCAACGTGGCACTCTCTAGCTCCCATGAGCACTTTTTACTATGCGCACCCAACCAGAGTGACGGGAGGAGCACATTTCAGAAAACGTGCTCAGCTCGTCGAGAAAATGCGATTCAAGCAATAAAATTAAAAATGCACCTAAAACCTAAACTAAACGTTGCAGGTGGTTATTTCTTCGTGCGCAGCAGTCAACGCGGCACTCTCTAGCTGCCAAGAGCACTTTTTACTATGCGCACCCAACCAGAGTGACGGGAGGAGCACATTTCAGAAAACGTGCTCAGCTCGTCGAGTAAATGCAATTTAAGCAATAAAATTAAAAATGCACCCAAAACCTAAACCAAACGTTGCAGGTGGTTATTTCTTCATGCGCAGTGGTCAACGCGGCACTCTCTAGCTGCCAAGAGCACTTTTTACTATGCGCACCCAACCAGAGTGACGGGAGGAGCACATTTCAGAAAACGTGCTCAGCTCGTCCAGAAAGTGCGATTTAAGCAATAAAATTAAAAATGCACCTAAAACCTAAACCAAACGTTGCAGATGGTCATTTCTTCATGCGCAGAGGTCAACGCGGCACTCTCTAGCTGCCAAGAGCACTTTTTACTATGCGCACCCAACCAGAGTGACGGGAGGAGCACATTTCAGAAAACGTGCTCAGCTCGTCCAGACAATGCGATTTAAGCAATAAAATTAAAAATGCACCCAAAACCTAAACCAAACGTTGCAGGTGGTTATTTCTTCATGCGCAGTGGTCAACGCGGCACTCTCTAGCTGCCAAGAGCACTTTTTACTATGCGCACCCAACCAGAGTGACGGGAGGAGCGCATTTCAGAAAACGTGCTCAGCTCGTCGAGAAAATGCGATTTAAGCAATAAAATTAAAAATGCACCTAAAACCTAAACCAAAAGTTGCAGGTGGTTATTTCTTCATGCGCAGCAGTCAACACGGCACTCTCTAGCTGCCAAGAGCACTTTTTACTATGCGCACCCAACCAGAGTGACGGGAGGAGCACATTTCAGAAAACGTGCTCAGCTCGTCCAGAAAATGCGATTTAAGCAATAAAATTAAAAATGCACCTAAAACCTAAACCAAACGTTGCAGATGGTCATTTCTTCATGCGCAGTGGTCAACGCGGCACTCTCTAGCTGCCAAGAGCACTTTTTACTATGCACACCCAACCAGAGTGACGGGAGGAGCACATTTCAGAAAACGTGCTCAGCTCGTCCAGACAATGCGATTTAAGCAATAAAATTAAAAATGCACCCAAAACCTAAACCAAACGTTGCAGGTGGTTATTTCTTCATGCGCAGTGGTCAACGCGGCACTCTCTAGCTGCCAAGAGCACTTTTTACTATGCGCACCCAACCAGAGTGACGGGAGGAGCGCATTTCAGAAAACGTGCTCAGCTCGTCGAGAAAATGCGATTTAAGCAATAAAATTAAAAATGCACCTAAAACCTAAACCAAAAGTTGCAGGTGGTTATTTCTTAATGCGCAGTGGTCAACGCGGCACTCTCTAGCTGCCAAGAGCACTTTTTAATATGCACACCCAACAAGAGTGACGGGAGGAGCGCATTTCAGAAAACGTGCTCAGCTCGACGAGAACATGCGATTTAAGCAATAAAATAAAAAATGCACCCAAAACCTAAACCAAACGTTGCAGGTGGTTATTTCTTCATGCGCAGTGGTCAAGGCGGCACTCTCTAGCTGCCAAGAGCACTTTTTACTATGCGCACCCAACCAGAGTGACGGGAGGAGCACATTTCAGAAAACGTGCTCAGCTCGTCGAGAAAATGCGATTTAAGCAATAAAATTAAAAATGCACCCAAAACCTAAACCAAACGTTGCAGGTGGTTATTTCTTCATGCGCAGTGGTAAACGCGGCACTCTCTAGCTGCCAAGAGGACTTTTTACTATGCGCACCCAACCAGAGTGACGGGAGGAGCACATTTCATAAAACGTGCTCAGCTCGTCCAGAAAATGCTATTTAAGCAATAAAATTAAAAATGCACCTAAAACCTAAACCAAACGTTGCAGATGGTCATTTCTTCATGCGCAGTGGTCAACGCGGCACTCTCTAGCTGCCAAGAGCACTTTTTACTATGCACACCCAACCAGAGTGACGGGAGGAGCACATTTCAGAAAACGTGCTCAGCTCGTCCAGAAAATGCGATTTAAGCAATAAAATTAAAAATGCACCCAAAACCTAAACCAAACGTTGCAGGTGGTTATTTCTTCATGCGCAGTGGTCAACGCGGCACTCTCTAGCTGCCAAGAGCACTTTTTACTATGCGCACCCAACCAGAGTGACGGGAGGAGCACATTTCAGAAAACGTGCACAGCTCGTCGAGAAAATGCGATTTAAGCAATAAAATTAAAAATGCACCCAAAACCTAAACCAAACGTTGCAGGTGGTTATTTTTTCGTGCGCAGCAGTCAACGCGGCACTCTCTAGCTGCCAAGAACACTTTTTACTATGCGCACCCAACCAGAGTGACGGGAGGAGCACATTTCAGAAAACGTGCTCAGCTCGTCGAGAAAATGCGATTTAAGCAATAAAATTAAAAATGCACCTAAAACCTAAACCAAACGTTGCAGGTGGTTATTTCTTCATGCGCAGTGGTCAACGCGGCACTATCTAGCTGCCAAGAGCACTTTTTACTATGCGCACCAAACCAGAGTGACGGGAGGAGCACATTTCAGAAAACGTGCTCAGCTCGTCGAGAAAATGCGATTTAAGCAATAAAATTAAAACTGCACCCAAAACCTAAACCAAACGTTGCAGATGGTCATTTCTTCATGCGCAGTGGTCAACGCGGCACTCTCTAGCTGCCAAGAGCACTTTTTACTATGCGCACCCAACCAGAGTGACGGGAGGACCACATTTCAGAAAACGTGCTCAGCTCGTCGAGAAAATGCGATTTAAGCAATAAAATTAAAAATGCACCCAAAACCTAAACCAAACGTTGCAGGTGGTTATTTCTTCATGCCCAGCAGTCAACGCGGCACTCTCTAGCTGCCAAGAGCACTTTTTACTATGCGCACCCAACCAGAGTGACGGGAGGAGCACATTTCAGAAAACGTGCTCAGCTCGTCGAGAAAATGCGATTTAAGCAATAAAATTAAAAATGCACCTAAAACCTAAACCAAACGTTGCAGGTGGTTATTTCTTCATGCGCAGTGGTCAACGCGGCACTCTCTAGCTGCCAAGAGCACTTTTTACTATGCGCACCAAACCAGAGTGACGGGAGGAGCACATTTCAGAAAACGTGCTCAGCTCGTCGAGAAAATGCGATTTAAGCAATAAAATTAAAACTGCACCCAAAACCTAAACCAAACGTTGCAGATGGTCATTTCTTCATGCGCAGTGGTCAACGCGGCACTCTCTAGCTGCCAAGAGCACGTTTTACTATGCGCACCCAACCAGAGTGACGGGAGGACCACATTTCAGAAAACGTGCTCAGCTCGTCCAGAAAAGGCTATTTAAGCAATAAAATAAAAAATGCACATAAAACCTAAACCAAACGTTGCAGATGGTCATTTCTTCATGCGCAGTGGTCAATGCGGCACTCTCTAGCTGCCAAGAGCACTTTTTACTATGCGCACCAAACCAGAGCTACGGGAGGACCACATTTCAGAAAACGTGCTCAGCTCGTCGAGAAAATGCGATTTAAGCAATAAAATTAAAACTGCACCCAAAACCTAAACCAAACGTTGCAGATGGTCATTTCTTCATGCGCAGTGGTCAACGCGGCACTCTCTAGCTGCCAAGAGCACTTTTTACTATGCACACCCAACCAGAGTGACGGGAGGAGCACATTTCAGAAAACGTGCTCAGCTCGTCGAGAAAATGCGATTTAAGCAATAAAATTAAAAATGCACCCAAAACCTAAACCAAACGTTGCAGGTGGTTATTTCTTCATGCGCAGCAGTCAACGCGGCACTCTCTAGCTGCCAAGAGCACTTTTTACTATGCGCACCCAACCAGAGTGACGGGAGGAGCACATTTCAGAAAACGTGCTCAGCTCGTCGAGAAAATGCGATTTAAGCAATAAAATTAAAAAATGCACCTAAAACCCAAACCAAACGTTGCAGGTGGTTATTCCTTCATGCGCAGTGGTCAACGCGGCACTCTCTAGCTGCCAAGAGCACTTTTTACTATGCGCACCCAACCAGAGTGACTGGAGGAGCACATTTCAGAAAATGTGCTCAGCTCGTCGAGAAAATGCCATTTAAGCCGTACAATTAAAAATGCATCTAAAACCTAAACCAAACGTTGCAGGTGGTTGTTTCTTCATGCGCAGTGGTCAACGTGGCACTCTCTAGCTGCCAAGAGCACTTTTTACTATGCGCACCCAACCAGAGTGACGGGAGGAGCACATTTCAGAAAACGTGCTCAGCTCGTCGAGAAAATGCGATTCAAGCAATAAAATTTAAAACGCACCTAAAACCTAAACCAAACGTTGCAGGTGGTTATTTCTTCATGCGCATTGGTCAACGCGGCACTCTCTAGCTGCCAAGAGCACTTTTTCCTTTGCGCACCCAACCAGAGTGACGGGAGGAGCACATTTCAGAAAACGTGCTCAGCTCGTCGAGAAAATGCGATTTAAGCAATAAAATTAAAACTGCACCCAAAACCTAAACCAAACGTTGCAGATGGTCATTTCTTCATGCGCAGTGGTCAACGCGGCACTCTCTAGCTGCCAAGAGCACTTTTTACTATGCGCACCAAACCAGAGTGACGGGAGGAGCACATTTCAGAAAACGTGCTCAGCTCGTCGAGAAAATGCGATTTAAGCAATAAAATTAAAACTGCACCCAAAACCTAAACCAAACGTTGCAGATGGTCATTTCTTCATGCGCAGTGGTCAACGCGGCACTCTCTAGCTGCCAAGAGCACGTTTTACTATGCGCACCCAACCAGAGTGACGGGAGGACCACATTTCAGAAAACGTGCTCAGCTCGTCGAGAAAATGCGATTTAAGCAATAAAATTAAAAATGCACCCAAAACCTAAACCAAACGTTGCAGGTGGTTATTTCTTCATGCGCAGCAGTCAACGCGGCACTCTCTAGCTGCCAAGAGCACTTTTTACTATGCGCACCCAACCAGAGTGACGGGAGGAGCACATTTCAGAAAACGTGCTCAGCTCGTCGAGAAAATGCGATTTAAGCAGAGAAATTAAAAATGCGCCCAAAACCTAAACCAAACGTAGCAGGTGGTTATTTCTTAATGCACAGTGGTCAACGCGGCACTCTCTAGCTGCCAAGAGCACTTTTTACTATGCGCACCCAACCAGAGTGACGGGAGGAGCACTTTTCAGAAAACGTGCTCAGCTCGTCGAGAAAATGCGAATTAAGCCGTACAATTAAAAATGCACCTAAAACCTAAACCAAACGTTGCAGATGGTCATTTCTTCATGCGCAGTGGTCAACGCGGCACTCTCTAGCTGCCAAGAGCACTTTTTACTATGCGCACCCAACCAGAGTGACGGGAGGAGCACATTTCAGAAAACGTGCTCAGCTCGTCGAGAAAATGCGATTTAAGCAATAAAATTAAAAATGCACCTAAAACCCAAACCAAACGTTGCAGGTGGTTATTTCTTCATGCGCAGTGGTCAACGCGGCACTCTCTAGCTGCCAAGAGCACTTTTTACTATGCGCACCCAACCAGAGTGACTGGAGGAGCACATTTCAGAAAATGTGCTCAGCTCGTCGAGAAAATGCCATTTAAGCCGTACAATTAAAAATGCACCTAAAACCTAAACCAAACGTTGCAGGTGGTTGTTTCTTCATGCGCAGTGGTCAACGTGGCACTCTCTAGCTGCCAAGAGCACTTTTTACTATGCGCACCCAACCAGAGTGACGGGAGGAGCACATTTCAGAAAACGTGCTCAGCTCGTCGAGAAAATGCGATTCAAGCAATAAAATTTAAAATGCACCTAAAACCTAAACCAAACGTTGCAGGTGGTTATTTCTTCATGCGCATTGGTCAACGCGGCACTCTCTAGCTGCCAAGAGCACTTTTTCCTTTGCGCACCCAACCAGAGTGACGGGAGGAGCACATTTCAGAAAACGTGCTCAGCTCGTCGAGAAAATGCGATTTAAGCAATAAAATTAAAAATGCACCCAAAACCTAAACCAAACGTTGCAGGTGGTTATTTCTTCATGCGCATTGGTCAACGCGGCACTCTCTAGCTGCCAAGAGCACTTTTTACTTTGCGCACCCAACCAGAGTGACGGGAGGAGCACATTTCAGAAAACGTGCTCAGCTCGTCGAGAAAATGCGATTTAAGCAATAAAATTAAAAATGCACCCAAAACCTAAACCAAACGTTGCAGGTGGTTATTTCTTCATGCGCAGTGGTCAACGCGGAACTCTCTAGCTGCCAAGAGCACTTTTTACTATGCGCACCCAACCAGAGTGACGGGAGGAGCACATTTCAGAAAACGTGCTCAGCTCGTCCAGAAAAGGCTATTTAAGCAATAAAATAAAAAATGCACATAAAACCTAAACCAAACGTTGCAGATGGTCATTTCTTCATGCGCAGTGGTCAATGCGGCACTCTCTAGCTGCCAAGAGCACTTTTTACTATGCGCACCAAACCAGAGCTACGGGAGGACCACATTTCAGAAAACGTGCTCAGCTCGTCGAGAAAATGCGATTTAAGCAATAAAATTAAAACTGCACCCAAAACCTAAACCAAACGTTGCAGATGGTCATTTCTTCATGCGCAGTGGTCAACGCGGCACTCTCTAGCTGCCAAGAGCACTTTTTACTATGCACACCCAACCAGAGTGACGGGAGGAGCACATTTCAGAAAACGTGCTCAGCTCGTCGAGAAAATGCGATTTAAGCAATAAAATTAAAAATGCACCCAAAACCTAAACCAAACGTTGCAGGTGGTTATTTCTTCATGCGCAGCAGTCAACGCGGCACTCTCTAGCTGCCAAGAGCACTTTTTACTATGCGCACCCAACCAGAGTGACGGGAGGAGCACATTTCAGAAAACGTGCTCAGCTCGTCGAGAAAATGCGATTTAAGCAATAAAATTAAAAAATGCACCTAAAACCCAAACCAAACGTTGCAGGTGGTTATTCCTTCATGCGCAGTGGTCAACGCGGCACTCTCTAGCTGCCAAGAGCACTTTTTACTATGCGCACCCAACCAGAGTGACTGGAGGAGCACATTTCAGAAAATGTGCTCAGCTCGTCGAGAAAATGCCATTTAAGCCGTACAATTAAAAATGCATCTAAAACCTAAACCAAACGTTGCAGGTGGTTGTTTCTTCATGCGCAGTGGTCAACGTGGCACTCTCTAGCTGCCAAGAGCACTTTTTACTATGCGCACCCAACCAGAGTGACGGGAGGAGCACATTTCAGAAAACGTGCTCAGCTCGTCGAGAAAATGCGATTCAAGCAATAAAATTTAAAACGCACCTAAAACCTAAACCAAACGTTGCAGGTGGTTATTTCTTCATGCGCATTGGTCAACGCGGCACTCTCTAGCTGCCAAGAGCACTTTTTCCTTTGCGCACCCAACCAGAGTGACGGGAGGAGCACATTTCAGAAAACGTGCTCAGCTCGTCGAGAAAATGCGATTTAAGCAATAAAATTAAAACTGCACCCAAAACCTAAACCAAACGTTGCAGATGGTCATTTCTTCATGCGCAGTGGTCAACGCGGCACTCTCTAGCTGCCAAGAGCACTTTTTACTATGCGCACCCAACCAGAGTGACGGGAGGAGCACATTTCAGAAAACGTGCTCAGCTTGTCCAGAAAATGCGATTTAAGCAATAAAATTAAAAATGCACCCAAAACCTAAACCAAACGTTGCAGGTGGTTATTTCTTCATGCGCAGTGGTCAACGCGGCACTCTCTAGCTGCCAAGAGCACTTTTTACTATGCGCACCCAACCAGAGTGACGGGAGGAGCACTTTTCAGAAAACGTGCTCAGCTCGTCGAGAAAATGCGAATTAAGCAATAAAATTAAAAATGCACCCAAAACCTAAACCAAACGTTGCAGATGGTCATTTCTTCATGCGCAGTGGTCAACGCGGCACTCTCTAGCTGCCAAGAGCACTTTTTACTATGCGCACCCAACCAGAGTGACGGGAGGAGCACATTTCAGAAAACGTGCTCAGCTCGTCGAGAAAATGCGATTTAAGCAATAAAATTAAAAATGCACCTAAAACCCAAACCAAACGTTGCAGGTGGTTATTTCTTCATGCGCAGTGGTCAACGCGGCACTCTCTAGCTGCCAAGAGCACTTTTTACTATGCGCACCCAACCAGAGTGACGGGAGGAGCACATTTCAGAAAAGTGCTCAGCTCGTCGAGAAAATGCGATTTAAGCAATAAAATAAAAAATGCACCTAAAACCTAAACCAAACGTTGCAGGTGGTTATTTCTTCATGCGCAGTGGTCAACGCGGCACTCTCTAGCTGCCAAGAGCACTTTTTACTATGCGCACCCAACCAGAGTGACGGGAGGAGCACATTTCAGAAAACGTGCTCAGCTCGTCGAGAAAATGCGATTTAAGCAATAAAATTAAAAATGCACCTAAAACCTAAACCAAACGTTGCAGGTGGTTATTTCTTCATGCGCAGTGGTCAACGCGGCACTCTCTAGCTGCCAAGAGCACCTTTTACTATGCGCACCAAACCAGAGTGACGGGAGGAGCACATTTCAGAAAACGTGCTCAGCTCGTCGAGAAAATGCGATTTAAGCAATAAAATTAAAACTGCACCCTAAACCTAAACCAAACGTTGCAGATGGTCATTTCTTCATGCGCAGTGGTCAACGCGGCACTCTCTAGCTGCCAAGAGCACTTTTTACTATGCGCACCCAACCAGAGTGACGGGAGGACCACATTTCAGAAAACGTGCTCAGCTCGGCGAGAAAATGCGATTTAAGCAATAAAATTAAAAATGCACCCAAAACCTAAACCAAACGTTGCAGGTGGTTATTTCTTCATGCGCAGCAGTCAACGCGGCACTCTCTAGCTGCCAAGAGCACTTTTTACTATGCGCACCCAACCAGAGTGACGGGAGGAGCACATTTCAGAAAACGTGCTCAGCTCGTCGAGAAAATGCGATTTAAGCAGAGAAATTAAAAATGCACCCAAAACCTAAACCAAACGTTGCAGGTGGTTATTTCTTCATGCGCAGTGGTCAACGCGGCACTCTCTAGCTGCCAAGAGCACTTTTTACTATGCGCACCCAACCAGAGTGACGGGAGGAGCACTTTTCAGAAAACGTGCTCAGCTCGTCGAGAAAATGCGAATTAAGCAATAAAATTAAAAATGCACCCAAAACCTAAACCAAACGTTGCAGATGGTCATTTCTTCATGCGCAGTGGTCAACGCGGCACTCTCTAGCTGCCAAGAGCACTTTTTACTATGCGCACCCAACCAGAGTGACGGGAGGAGCACATTTCAGAAAACGTGCTCAGCTCGTCGAGAAAATGCGATTTAAGCAATAAAATTAAAAATGCACCTAAAACCCAAACCAAACGTTGCAGGTGGTTATTTCTTCATGCGCAGTGGTCAACGCGGCACTCTCTAGCTGCCAAGAGCACTTTTTACTATGCGCACCCAACCAGAGTGACGGGAGGAGCACATTTCAGAAAAGTGCTCAGCTCGTCGAGAAAATGCGATTTAAGCAATAAAATAAAAAATGCACCTAAAACCTAAACCAAACGTTGCAGGTGGTTATTTCTTCATGCGCAGTGGTCAACGCGGCACTCTCTAGCTGCCAAGAGCACTTTTTACTATGCGCACCCAACCAGAGTGACGGGAGGAGCACATTTCAGAAAACGTGCTCAGCTCGTCGAGAAAATGCGATTTAAGCAATAAAATTAAAAATGCACCTAAAACCTAAACCAAACGTTGCAGGTGGTTATTTCTTCATGCGCAGTGGTCAACGCGGCACTCTCTAGCTGCCAAGAGCACCTTTTACTATGCGCACCAAACCAGAGTGACGGGAGGAGCACATTTCAGAAAACGTGCTCAGCTCGTCGAGAAAATGCGATTTAAGCAATAAAATTAAAACTGCACCCAAAACCTAAACCAAACGTTGCAGATGGTCATTTCTTCATGCGCAGTGGTCAACGCGGCACTCTCTAGCTGCCAAGAGCACTTTTTACTATGCGCACCCAACCAGAGTGACGGGAGGACCACATTTCAGAAAACGTGCTCAGCTCGTCGAGAAAATGCGATTTAAGCAATAAAATTAAAAATGCACCCAAAACCTAAACCAAACGTTGCAGGTGGTTATTTCTTCATGCGCAGCAGTCAACGCGGCACTCTCTAGCTGCCAAGAGCACTTTTTACTATGCGCACCCAACCAGAGTGACGGGAGGAGCACATTTCAGAAAACGTGCTCAGCTCGTCGAGAAAATGCGATTTAAGCAGAGAAATTAAAAATGCACCCAAAACCTAAACCAAACGTTGCAGGTGGTTATTTCTTCATGCGCAGTGGTCAACGTGGCACTCTCTAGCTCCCATGAGCACTTTTTACTATGCGCACCCAACCAGAGTGACGGGAGGAGCACATTTCAGAAAACGTGCTCAGCTCGTCGAGAAAATGCGATGCAAGCAATAAAATTAAAAATGCACCTAAAACCTAAACTAAACGTTGCAGGTGGTTATTTCTTCGTGCGCAGCAGTCAACGCGGCACTCTCTAGCTGCCAAGAGCACTTTTTACTATGCGCACCCAACCAGAGTGACGGGAGGAGCACATTTCAGAAAACGTGCTCAGCTCGTCGAGTAAATGCAATTTAAGCAATAAAATTAAAAATGCACCCAAAACCTAAACCAAACGTTGCAGGTGGTTATTTCTTCATGCGCAGTGGTCAACGCGGCACTCTCTAGCTGCCAAGAGCACTTTTTACTATGCGCACCCAACCAGAGTGACGGGAGGAGCACATTTCAGAAAACGTGCTCAGCTCGTCCAGAAAGTGCGATTTAAGCAATAAAATTAAAAATGCACCTAAAACCTAAACCAAACGTTGCAGATGGTAATTTCTTCATGCGCAGAGGTCAACGCGGCACTCTCTAGCTGCCAAGAGCACTTTTTACTATGCGCACCCAACCAGAGTGACGGGAGGAGCACATTTCAGAAAACGTGCTCAGCTCGTCCAGACAATGCGATTTAAGCAATAAAATTAAAAATGCACCCAAAACCTAAACCAAACGTTGCAGGTGGTTATTTCTTCATGCGCAGTGGTCAACGCGGCACTCTCTAGCTGCCAAGAGCACTTTTTACTATGCGCACCCAACCAGAGTGACGGGAGGAGCGCATTTCAGAAAACGTGCTCAGCTCGTCGAGAAAATGCGATTTAAGCAATAAAATTAAAAATGCACCTAAAACCTAAACCAAAAGTTGCAGGTGGTTATTTCTTCATGCGCAGCAGTCAACACGGCACTCTCTAGCTGCCAAGAGCACTTTTTACTATGCGCACCCAACCAGAGTGACGGGAGGAGCACATTTCAGAAAACGTGCTCAGCTCGTCCAGAAAATGCGATTTAAGCAATAAAATTAAAAATGCACCTAAAACCTAAACCAAACGTTGCAGATGGTCATTTCTTCATGCGCAGTGGTCAACGCGGAACTCTCTAGCTGCCAAGAGCACTTTTTACTATGCACACCCAACCAGAGTGACGGGAGGAGCACATTTCAGAAAACGTGCTCAGCTCGTCCAGACAATGCGATTTAAGCAATAAAATTAAAAATGCACCCAAAACCTAAACCAAACGTTGCAGGTGGTTATTTCTTCATGCGCAGTGGTCAACGCGGCACTCTCTAGCTGCCAAGAGCACTTTTTACTATGCGCACCCAACCAGAGTGACGGGAGGAGCACATTTCAGAAAACGTGCTCAGTTCGTCGAGAAAATGCGATTTAAGCAACAAAATTAAAAATGCACCCAAAACCTAAACCAAACGTTGCAGGTGGTTATTTCTTCATGCGCAGCAGTCAACGCGGCACTCTCTAGCTGCCAAGAGCACTTTTTACTATGCACACCCAACAAGAGTGACGGGAGGAGCGCATTTCAGAAAACGTGCTCAGCTCGACGAGAACATGCGATTTAAGCAATAAAATTAAAAATGCACCCAAAACCTAAACCAAACGTTGCAGGTGGTTATTTCTTAATGCGCAGTGGTCAACGCGGCACTCTCTAGCTGCCAAGAGCACTTTTTACTATGCGCACCCAACCAGAGTGACGGGAGGAGCGCATTTCAGAAAACGTGCTCAGTTCGTCGAGAAAATGCGATTTAAGCAATAAAATTAAAAATGCACCTAAAACCTAAACCAAACGTTGCAGGTGGTTATTTGTTCATGCGCAGCAGTCAACGCGGCACTCTCTAGCTGCCAAGAGCACTTTTTACTATGCGGACCCAACCAGAGTGACGGGAGGAGCACATTTCAGAAAACGTGCTCAGCTCGTCGAGAAAATGCGATTTAAGCAATAAAATAAAAAATGCACCTAAAACCTAAACCAAACGCTGCAGATGGTCATTTCTTCATGTGCAGTGGTCAACGCGGCACTCTCTAGCTGCCAAGAGCACTTTTTACTATGCGCACCCAACCAGACTGACGGGAGGAGCACATTTCAGAAAACGTGCTCAGTTCGTCGAGAAAATGCGATTTAAGCAACAAAATTAAAAATGCACCCAAAACCTAAACCAAACGTTGCAGGTGGTTATTTCTTCATGCGCAGCAGTCAACGCGGCACTCTCTAGCTGCCAAGAGCACTTTTTAATATGCACACCCAACAAGAGTGACGGGAGGAGCGCATTTCAGAAAACGTGCTCAGCTCGACGAGAACATGCGATTTAAGCAATAAAATTAAAAATGCACCCAAAACCTAAACCAAACGTTGCAGGTGGTTATTTCTTCATGCGCAGTGGTCAAGGCGGCACTCTCTAGCTGCCAAGAGCACTTTTTACTATGCGCACCCAACCAGAGTGACGGGAGGAGCACATTTCAGAAAACGTGCTCAGCTCGTCGAGAAAATGCGATTTAAGCAATAAAATTAAAAATGCACCCAAAACCTAAACCAAACGTTGCAGGTGGTTATTTCTTCATGCGCAGTGGTAAACGCGGCACTCTCTAGCTGCCAAGAGGACTTTTTACTATGCGCACCCAACCAGAGTGACGGGAGGAGCACATTTCATAAAACGTGCTCAGCTCGTCCAGAAAATGCTATTTAAGCAATAAAATTAAAAATGCACCTAAAACCTAAACCAAACGTTGCAGATGGTCATTTCTTCATGCGCAGTGGTCAACGCGGCACTCTCTAGCTGCCAAGAGCACTTTTTACTATGCACACCCAACCAGAGTGACGGGAAGAGCACATTTCAGAAAACGTGCTCAGCTCGTCCAGAAAATGCGATTTAAGCAATAAAATTAAAAATGCACCCAAAACCTAAACCAAACGTTGCAGGTGGTTATTTCTTCATGCGCAGTGGTCAACGCGGCACTCTCTAGCTGCCAAGAGCACTTTTTACTATGCGCACCCAACCAGAGTGACGGGAGGAGCACATTTCAGAAAACGTGCACAGCTCGTCGAGAAAATGCCATTTAAGCAATAAAATTAAAAATGCACCCAAAACCTAAACCAAACGTTGCAGGTGGTTATTTCTTCGTGCGCAGCAGTCAACGCGGCACTCTCTAGCTGCCAAGAACACTTTTTACTATGCGCACCCAACCAGAGTGACGGGAGGAGCACATTTCAGAAAACGTGCTCAGCTCGTCGAGAAAATGCGATTTAAGCAATAAAATTAAAAATGCACCTAAAACCTAAACCAAACGTTGCAGGTGGTTATTTCTTCATGCGCAGTGGTCAACGCGGCACTATCTAGCTGCCAAGAGCACTTTTTACTATGCGCACCAAACCAGAGTGACGGGAGGAGCACATTTCAGAAAACGTGCTCAGCTCGTCGAGAAAATGCGATTTAAGCAATAAAATTAAAACTGCACCCAAAACCTAAACCAAACGTTGCAGATGGTCATTTCTTCATGCGCAGTGGTCAACGCGGCACTCTCTAGCTGCCAAGAGCACTTTTTACTATGCGCACCCAACCAGAGTGACGGGAGGACCACATTTCAGAAAACGTGCTCAGCTCGTCGAGAAAATGCGATTTAAGCAATAAAATTAAAAATGCACCCAAAACCTAAACCAAACGTTGCAGGTGGTTATTTCTTCATGCGCAGCAGTCAACGCGGCACTCTCTAGCTGCCAAGAGCACTTTTTACTATGCGCACCCAACCAGAGTGACGGGAGGAGCACATTTCAGAAAACGTGCTCAGCTCGTCGAGAAAATGCGATTTAAGCAATAAAATTAAAAATGCACCTAAAACCCAAACCAAACGTTGCAGGTGGTTATTCCTTCATGCGCAGTGGTCAACGCGGCACTCTCTAGCTGCCAAGAGCACCTTTTACTATGCGCACCCAACCAGAGTGACTGGAGGAGCACATTTCAGAAAATGTGCTCAGCTCGTCGAGAAAATGCCATTTAAGCCGTACAATTAAAAATGCACCTAAAACCTAAACCAAACGTTGCAGGTGGTTGTTTCTTCATGCGCAGTGGTCAACGTGGCACTCTCTAGCTGCCAAGAGCACTTTTTACTATGCGCACCCAACCAGAGTGACGGGAGGAGCACATTTAAGAAAACGTGCTCAGCTCGTCGAGAAAATGCGATTCAAGCAATAAAATTTAAAATGCACCTAAAACCTAAACCAAACGTTGCAGGTGGTTATTTCTTCATGCGCAGTGGTCAACGCGGCACTCTCTAGCTGCCAAGAGCACTTTTTCCTTTGCGCACCCAACCAGAGTGACGGGAGGAGCACATTTCAGAAAACGTGCTCAGCTCGTCGAGAAAATGCGATTTAAGCAATAAAATTAAAACTGCACCCAAAACCTAAACCAAACGTTGCAGATGGTCATTTCTTCATGCGCAGTGGTCAACGCGGCACTCTCTAGCTGCCAAGAGCACTTTTTACTATGCGCACCCAACCAGAGTGACGGGAGGAGCACATTTCAGAAAACGTGCTCAGCTCGTCGAGAAAATGCGATTTAAGCAATAAAATTAAAAATGCACCTAAAACCCAAACCAAACGTTGCAGGTGGTTATTTCTTCATGCGCAGTGGTCAACGCGGCACTCTCTAGCTGCCAAGAGCACTTTTTACTATGCGCACCCAACCAGAGTGACGGGAGGAGCACATTTCAGAAAATGTGCTCAGCTCGTCGAGAAAATGCCATTTAAGCCGTACAATTAAAAATGCACCTAAAACCTAAACCAAACGTTGCAGGTGGTTGTTTCTTCATGCGCAGTGGTCAACGTGGCACTCTCTAGCTGCCAAGAGCACTTTTTACTATGCGCACCCAACCAGAGTGACGGGAGGAGCACATTTCAGAAAACGTGCTCAGCTCGTCGAGAAAATGCGATTTAAGCAATAAAATTAAAAATGCACCTAAAACCTAAACCAAACGTTGCAGGTGGTTATTTCTTCATGCGCAGTGGTCAACGCGGCACTCTGTAGCTGCCAAGAGCACTTTTTACTATGCGCACCCACCCAGAGTGACGGGAGGAGCACATTTCAGAAAACGTGCTCACCTCGTCGAGAAAATGCGATTTAAGCAATAAAATTAAAAATGCACCTAAAACCTAAACCAAACGTTGCAGGTGGTTATTTCTTCATGCGCAGTGGTCAACGCGGCACTCTCTAGCTGCCAAGAGCACTTTTTACTATGCGCACCCAACCAGAGTGACGGGAGGAGCACATTTCAGAAAAGTGCTCAGCTCGTCGAGAAAATGCGATTTAAGCAATAAAATAAAAAATGCACCTAAAACCTAAACCAAACGTTGCAGGTGGTTATTTCTTCATGCGCAGTGGTCAACGCGGCACTCTCTAGCTGCCAAGAGCACTTTTTACTATGCGCACCCAACCAGAGTGACGGGAGGAGCACATTTCAGAAAACGTGCTCAGCTCGTCGAGAAAATGCGATTTAAGCAATAAAATTAAAAATGCACCTAAAACCTAAACCAAACGTTGCAGGTGGTTATTTCTTCATGCGCAGTGGTCAACGCAGCACTCTCTAGCTGCCAAGAGCACCTTTTACTATGCGCACCAAACCAGAGTGACTGGAGGAGCACATTTCAGAAAACGTGCTCAGCTCGTCGAGAAAATGCGATTTAAGCAATAAAATTAAAACTGCACCCAAAACCTAAACCAAACGTTGCAGATGGTCATTTCTTCATGCGCAGTGGTCAACGCGGCACTCTCTAGCTGCCAAGAGCACTTTTTACTATGCGCACCCAACCAGAGTGACTGGAGGAGCACATTTCAGAAAATGTGCTCAGCTCGTCGAGAAAATGCCATTTAAGCCGTACAATTAAAAATGCACCTAAAACCTAAACCAAACGTTGCAGGTGGTTGTTTCTTCATGCGCAGTGGTCAACGTGGCACTCTCTAGCTGCCAAGAGCACTTTTTACTATGCGCACCCAACCAGAGTGACGGGAGGAGCACATTTCAGAAAACGTGCACAGCTCGTCGAGAAAATGCGATTCAAGCAATAAAATTTAAAATGCACCTAAAACCTAAACCAAACGTTGCAGGTGGTTATTTCTTCATGCGCATTGGTCAACACGGCACTCTCTAGCTGCCAAGAGCACTTTTTCCTTTGCGCACCCAACCAGAGTGACGGGAGGAGCACAATTCAGAAAACGTGCTCAGCTCGTCGAGAAAATGCGATTTAAGCAATAAAATTAAAAATGCACCCAAAACCTAAACCAAACGTTGCAGGTGGTTATTTCTTCATGCGCATTGGTCAACGCGGCACTCTCTAGCTGCCAAGAGCACTTTTTACTTTGCGCACCCAACCAGAGTGACGGGAGGAGCACATTTCAGAAAACGTGCTCAGCTCGTCGAGAAAATGCGATTTAAGCAATAAAATTAAAAATGCACCCAAAACCTAAACCAAACGTTGCAGGTGGTTATTTCTTCATGCGCAGTGGTCAACGCGGAACTCTCTAGCTGCCAAGAGCACTTTTTACTATGCGCACCCAACCAGAGTGACGGGAGGAGCACATTTCAGAAAACGTGCTCAGCTCGTCCAGAAAAGGCTATTTAAGCAATAAAATAAAAAATGCACATAAAACCTAAACCAAACGTTGCAGATGGTCATTTCTTCATGCGCAGTGGTCAATGCGGCACTCTCTAGCTGCCAAGAGCACTTTTTACTATGCGCACCAAACCAGAGTGACGGGAGGACCACATTTCAGAAAACGTGCTCAGCTCGTCGAGAAAATGCGATTTAAGCAATAAAATTAAAACTGCACCCAAAACCTAAACCAAACGTTGCAGATGGTCATTTCTTCATGCGCAGTGGTCAACGCGGCACTCTCTAGCTGCCAAGAGCACTTTTTACTATGCACACCCAACCAGAGTGACGGGAGGAGCACATTTCAGAAAACGTGCTCAGCTCGTCGAGAAAATGCGATTTAAGCAATAAAATTAAAAATGCACCCAAAACCTAAACCAAACGTTGCAGGTGGTTATTTCTTCATGCGCAGCAGTCAACGCGGCACTCTCTAGCTGCCAAGAGCACTTTTTACTATGCGCACCCAACCAGAGTGACGGGAGGAGCACATTTCAGAAAACGTGCTCAGCTCGTCGAGAAAATGCGATTTAAGCAATAAAATTAAAAATGCACCCAAAACCTAAACCAAACGTTGCAGATGGTCATTTCTTCATGCGCAGTGGTCAACGCGGCACTCTCTAGCTGCCAAGAGCACTTTTTACTATGCGCACCCAACCAGAGTGACGGGAGGACCACATTTCAGAAAACGTGCTCAGCTCGTCGAGAAAATGCGATTTAAGCAATAAAATTAAAAATGCACCCAAAACCTAAACCAAACGTTGCAGGTGGTTATTTCTTCATGCGCAGCAGTCAACGCGGCACTCTCTAGCTGCCAAGAGCACTTTTTACTATGCGCACCCAACCAGAGTGACGGGAGGAGCACATTTCAGAAAACGTGCTCAGCTCGTCGAGAAAATGCGATTTAAGCAATGAAATTAAAAATGCACCCAAAACCTAAACCAAACGTTGCAGGTGGTTATTTCTTCATGCGCAGTGGTCAACGCGGCACTCTCTAGCTGCCAAGAACACTTTTTACTATGCGCACCCAACCAGAGTGACGGGAGGAGCACTTTTCAGAAAACGTGCTCAGCTCGTCGAGAAAATGCGAATTAAGCAATAAAATTAAAAATGCACCCAAAACCTAAACCAAACGTTGCAGATGGTCATTTCTTCATGCGCAGTGGTCAACGCGGCACTCTCTAGCTGCCAAGAGCACTTTTTACTATGCGCACCCAACCAGAGTGACGGGAGGAGCACATTTCAGAAAACGTGCTCAGCTCGTCGAGAAAATGCGATTTAAGCAATAAAATTAAAAATGCACCTAAAACCCAAACCAAACGTTGCAGGTGGTTATTTCTTCATGCGCAGTGGTCAACGCGGCACTCTCTAGCTGCCAAGAGCACTTTTTACTATGCGCACCCAACCAGAGTGACGGGAGGAGCACATTTCAGAAAATGTGCTCAGCTCGTCGAGAAAATGCCATTTAAGCCGTACAATTAAAAATGCACCTAAAACCTAAACCAAACGTTGCAGGTGGTTGTTTCTTCATGCGCAGTGGTCAACGTGGCACTCTCTAGCTCCCAAGAGCACTTTTTACTATGCGCACCCAACCAGAGTGACGGGAGGACCACATTTCAGAAAACGTGCTCAGCTCGTCGAGAAAATGCGATTTAAGCAATAAAATAAAAAATGCACCCAAAACCTAAAACAAACGTTGCAGGTGGTTATTTCTTCATGCGCAGTGGTCAACGCGGCACTCTCTAGCTGCCAAGAGCACTTTTTACTATGCGCACCCAACCAGAGTGACGGGAGGAGCACATTTCAGAAAACGTGCTCAGCTCGTCCAGAAAATGCGATTTAAGCAATAAAATTAAAAATGCACCTAAAACCTAAACCAAACGTTGCAGATGGTCATTTCTTCATGCGCAGTGGTCAACGCGGCACTCTCTAGCTGCCAAGAGCACTTTTTACTATGCGCACCCAACCAGAGTGACGGGAGGAGCACATTTCAGAAAACGTGCTCAGCTCGTCCAGACAATGCGATTTAAGCAATAAAATTAAAAATGCACCCAAAACCTAAACCAAACGTTGCAGGTGGTTATTTCTTCATGCGCAGTGGTCAACGCGGCACTCTCTAGCTGCCAAGAGCACTTTTTACTATGCGCACCCAACCAGAGTGACGGGAGGAGCGCATTTCAGAAAACGTGCTCAGCTCGTCGAGAAAATGCGATTTAAGCAATAAAATTAAAAATGCACCTAAAACCTAAACCAAAAGTTGCAGGTGGTTATTTCTTCATGCGCAGCAGTCAACACGGCACTCTCTAGCTGCCAAGAGCACTTTTTACTATGCGCACCCAACCAGAGTGACGGGAGGAGCACATTTCAGAAAACGTGCTCAGCTCGTCCAGAAAATGCGATTTAAGCAATAAAATTAAAAATGCACCTAAAACCTAAACCAAACGTTGCAGATGGTCATTTCTTCATGCGCAGTGGTCAACGCGGCACTCTCTAGCTGCCAAGAGCACTTTTTACTATGCACACCCAACCAGAGTGACGGGAGGAGCACATTTCAGAAAACGTGCTCAGCTCGTCCAGACAATGCGATTTAAGCAATAAAATTAAAAATGCACCCAAAACCTAAACCAAACGTTGCAGGTGGTTATTTCTTAATGCGCAGTGGTCAACGCGGCACTCTCGAGCTGCCAAGAGCACTTTTTACGATGCACACCCAACCAGAGTGACGGGAGGAGCACATTTCAGAAAACGTGCTCAGCTCGTCGAGAAAATGCGATTTAAGCAATAAAATTAAAAATGCACCTAAAACCCAAACCAAACGTTGCAGGTGGTTATTTCTTCATGCGCAGTGGTCAACGCGGCACTCTCTAGCTGCCAAGAGCACTTTTTACTATGCGCACCCAACCAGAGTGACGGGAGGGGCACATTTCAGAAAACGTGCTCAGCTCGTTGAGAAAATGCGATTTAAGCAATAAAATTAAAAATGCACCCAAAACCTAAACCAAACGTTGCAGGTGGTTATTTCTTCATGCGCAGTGGTCAACGCAGCACTCTCTAGCTGCCAAGAGCACTTTTTACGATGCACACCCAACCAGAGAGACGGGAGGAGCGCATTTCAGAAAACGTGCTCAGCTCGACGAGAAAATGCGATTTAAGCAATAAAATTAAAAATGCACCCAAAACCTAAACCAAACGTTGCAGGTGGTAATTTCTTCATGCGCAGTGGTCAACGCGGCACTCTCTAGCTGCCAAGAGCACTTTTTACTATGCGCACCCAACCAGAGTGACGGGAGGAGCACATTTCAGAAAACGTGCTCAGCTCGTCGAGAAAATGCGATTTAAGCAATAAAATTAAAAATGCACCCAAAACCTAAACCAAACGTTGCAGGTGGTTATTTCTTCATGCGCAGTGGTCAACGCGGCACTCTCTAGCTGCCAAGAGCACTTTTTACTATGCGCACCCAACCAGAGTGACGGGAGGAGCACATTTCAGAAAACGTGCTCAGCTCGTCCAGACAATGCGATTTAAGCAATAAAATTAAAAATGCACCCAAAACCTAAACCAAACGTTGCAGGTAGTTATTTCTTCATGCGCAGTGGTCAACGCGGCACTCTCTAGCTGCCAAGAGCACTTTTTACTATGCGCACCCAACCAGAGTGACGGGAGGAGCGCATTTCAGAAAACGTGCTCAGCTCGTCGAGAAAATGCGATTTAAGCAATAAAATTAAAAATGCACCCAAAACCTAAACCAAAAGTTGCAGGTGGTTATTTCTTCATGCGCAGCAGTCAACACGGCACTCTCGAGCTGCCAAGAGCACTTTTTAATATGCACACCCAACAAGAGTGACGGGAGGAGCACATTTCAGAAAACGTGCTCAGCTCGTCGAGAAAATGCGATTTAAGCAATAAAATTAAAAATGCACCCAAAACCTAAACCAAACGTTGCAGATGGTCATTTCTTCATGTGCAGTGGTCAACGCGGCACTCTCGAGCTGCCAAGAGCACTTTTTACTATGCACACCCAACCAGAGTAACGGGAGGAGCACATTTCAGAAAACGTGCTCAGCTCGTCGAGAAAATGCGATTTAAGCAATAAAATTAAAAATGCACCTAAAACCCAAACCAAACGTTGCAGGTGGTTATTTCTTCATGCGCAGTGGTCAACGCGGCACTCTCTAGCTGCCAAGAGCACTTTTTACTATGCGCACCCAACCAGAGTGACGGGAGGAGCACATTTCAGAAAACGTGCTCAGCTCGTTGAGAAAATGCGATTTAAGCAATAAAATTAAAAATGCACCCAAAACCTAAACCAAACGTTGCAGGTGGTTATTTCTTCATGCGCAGTGGTCAACGCAGCACTCTCTAGCTGCCAAGAGCACTTTTTACGATGCACACCCAACCAGAGAGACGGGAGGAGCACATTCCAGAAAACGTGCTCAGCTCGTCGAGAAAATGCGATTTAAGCAGAGAAATTAAAAATGTACCCAAAACCTAAACCAAACGTTGCAGGTGGTTATTTCTTCATGCGCAGTGGTCAACGCGGCACTCTCTAGCTGCCAAGAGCACTTTTTACTATGCGCACCCAACCAGAGTGACGGGAGGAGCACTTTTCAGAAAACGTGCTCAGCTCGTCGAGAAAATGCGAATTAAGCAATAAAATTAAAAATGCACCCAAAACCTAAACCAAACGTTGCAGATGGTCATTTCTTCATGCGCAGTGGTCAACGCGGCACTCTCTAGCTGCCAAGAGCACTTTTTACTATGCGCACCCAACCAGAGTGACGGGAGGAGCACATTTCAGAAAACGTGCTCAGCTCGTCGAGAAAATGCGATTTAAGCAATAAAATTAAAAATGCACCTAAAACCCAAACCAAACGTTGCAGGTGGTTATTTCTTCATGCGCAGTGGTCAACGCGGCACTCTCTAGCTGCCAAGAGCACTTTTTACTATGCGCACCCAACCAGAGTGACTGGAGGAGCACATTTCAGAAAATGTGCTCAGCTCGTCGAGAAAATGCCATTTAAGCCGTACAATTAAAAATGCACCTAAAACCTAAACCAAACGTTGCAGGTGGTTGTTTCTTCATGCGCAGTGGTCAACGTGGCACTCTCTAGCTGCCAAGAGCACTTTTTACTATGCGCACCCAACCAGAGTGACGGGAGGAGCACATTTCAGAAAACGTGCTCAGCTCGTCGAGAAAATGCGATTCAAGCAATAAAATTTAAAATGCACCTAAAACCTAAACCAAACGTTGCAGGTGGTTATTTCTTCATGCGCATTGGTCAACACGGCACTCTCTAGCTGCCAAGAGCACTTTTTCCTTTGCGCACCCAACCAGAGTGACGGGAGGAGCACAATTCAGTAAACGTGCTCAGCTCGTCGAGAAAATGCGATTTAAGCAATAAAATTAAAAATGCACCCAAAACCTAAACCAAACGTTGCAGGTGGTTATTTCTTCATGCGCATTGGTCAACGCGGCACTCTCTAGCTGCCAAGAGCACTTTTTACTTTGCGCACCCAACCAGAGTGACGGGAGGAGCACATTTCAGAAAACGTGCTCAGCTCGTCGAGAAAATGCGATTTAAGCAATAAAATTAAAAATGCACCCAAAACCTAAACCAAACGTTGCAGGTGGTTATTTCTTCATGCGCAGTGGTCAACGCGGAACTCTCTAGCTGCCAAGAGCACTTTTTACTATGCGCACCCAACCAGAGTGACGGGAGGAGCACATTTCAGAAAACGTGCTCAGCTCGTCCAGAAAAGGCTATTTAAGCAATAAAATAAAAAATGCACATAAAACCTAAACCAAACGTTGCAGATGGTCATTTCTTCATGCGCAGTGGTCAATGCGGCACTCTCTAGCTGCCAAGAGCACTTTTTACTATGCGCACCAAACCAGAGTGACGGGAGGACCACATTTCAGAAAACGTGCTCAGCTCGTCGAGAAAATGCGATTTAAGCAATAAAATTAAAACTGCACCCAAAACCTAAACCAAACGTTGCAGATGGTCATTTCTTCATGCGCAGTGGTCAACGCGGCACTCTCTAGCTGCCAAGAGCACTTTTTACTATGCACACCCAACCAGAGTGACGGGAGGAGCACATTTCAGAAAACGTGCTCAGCTCGTCGAGAAAATGCGATTTAAGCAATAAAATTAAAAATGCAACCAAAACCTAAACCAAACGTTGCAGGTGGTTATTTCTTCATGCGCAGCAGTCAACGCGGCACTCTCTAGCTGCCAAGAGCACTTTTTACTATGCGCACCCAACCAGAGTGACGGGAGGAGCACATTTCAGAAAACGTGCTCAGCTCGTCGAGAAAATGCGATTTAAGCAATAAAATTAAAAATGCACCCAAAACCTAAACCAAACGTTGCAGATGGTCATTTCTTCATGCGCAGTGGTCAACGCGGCACTCTCTAGCTGCCAAGAGCACTTTTTACTATGCGCACCCAACCAGAGTGACGGGAGGACCACATTTCAGAAAACGTGCTCAGCTCGTCGAGAAAATGCGATTTAAGCAATAAAATTAAAAATGCACCCAAAACCTAAACGAAACGTTGCAGGTGGTTATTTCTTCATGCGCAGCAGTCAACGCGGCACTCTCTAGCTGCCAAGAGCACTTTTTACTATGCGCACCCAACCAGAGTGACGGGAGGAGCACATTTCAGAAAACGTGCTCAGCTCGTCGAGAAAATGCGATTTAAGCAATGAAATTAAAAATGCACCCAAAACCTAAACCAAACGTTGCAGGTGGTTATTTCTTCATGCGCAGTGGTCAACGCGGCACTCTCTAGCTGCCAAGAGCACTTTTTACTATGCGCACCCAACCAGAGTGACGGGAGGAGCACTTTTCAGAAAACGTGCTCAGCTCGTCGAGAAAATGCGAATTAAGCAATAAAATTAAAAATGCACCCAAAACCTAAACCAAACGTTGCAGATGGTCATTTCTTCATGCGCAGTGGTCAACGCGGCACTCTCTAGCTGCCAAGAGCACTTTTTACTATGCGCACCCAACCAGAGTGACGGGAGGAGCACATTTCAGAAAACGTGCTCAGCTCGTCGAGAAAATGCGATTTAAGCAATAAAATTAAAAATGCACCTGAAACCCAAACCAAACGTTGCAGGTGGTTATTTCTTCATGCGCAGTGGTCAACGCGGCACTCTCTAGCTGCCAAGAGCACTTTTTACTATGCGCACCCAACCAGAGTGACGGGAGGAGCACATTTCAGAAAATGTGCTCAGCTCGTCGAGAAAATGCCATTTAAGCCGTACAATTAAAAATGCACCTAAAACCTAAACCAAACGTTGCAGGTGGTTGTTTCTTCATGCGCAGTGGTCAACGTGGCACTCTCTAGCTCCCAAGAGCACTTTTTACTATGCGCACCCAACCAGAGTGACGGGAGGACCACATTTCAGAAAACGTGCTCAGCTCGTCGAGAAAATGCGATTTAAGCAATAAAATAAAAAATGCACCCAAAACCTAAAACAAACGTTGCAGGTGGTTATTTCTTCATGCGCAGTGGTCAACGCGGCACTCTCTAGCTGCCAAGAGCACTTTTTACTATGCGCACCCAACCAGAGTGACGGGAGGAGCACATTTCAGAAAACGTGCTCAGCTCGTCGAGAAAATGCGATTTAAGCAATAAAATTAAAAATGCACCTAAAACCTAAACCAAAAGTTGCAGGTGGTTATTTCTTCATGCGCAGCAGTCAACACGGCACTCTCTAGCTGCCAAGAGCACTTTTTACTATGCGCACCCAACCAGAGTGACGGGAGGAGCACATTTCAGAAAACGTGCTCAGCTCGTCCAGAAAATGCGATTTAAGCAATAAAATTAAAAATGCACCTAAAACCTAAACCAAACGTTGCAGATGGTCATTTCTTCATGCGCAGTGGTCAACGCGGCACTCTCTAGTTGCCAAGAGCAGTTTTTACTATGCACACCCAACCAGAGTGACGGGAGGAGCACATTTCAGAAAACGTGCTCAGCTCGTCCAGACAATGCGATTTAAGCAATAAAATTAAAAATGCACCCAAAACCTAAACCAAACGTTGCAGGTGGTTATTTCTTAATGCGCAGTGGTCAACGCGGCACTCTCGAGCTGCCAAGAGCACTTTTTACTATGCACACCCAACCAGAGTGACGGGAGGAGCACATTTCAGAAAACGTGCTCAGCTCGTCGAGAAAATGCGATTTAAGCAATAAAATTAAAAATGCACCTAAAACCCAAACCAAACGTTGCAGGTGGTTATTTCTTCATGCGCAGTGGTCAACGCGGCACTCTCTAGCTGCCAAGAGCACTTTTTACTATGCGCACCCAACCAGAGTGACGGGAGGAGCACATTTCAGAAAACGTGCTCAGCTCGTTGAGAAAATGCGATTTAAGCAATAAAATTAAAAATGCACCCAAAACCTAAACCAAACGTTGCAGGTGGTTATTTCTTCATGCGCAGTGGTCAACGCAGCACTCTCTAGCTGCCAAGAGCACTTTTTACGATGCACACCCAACCAGAGAGACGGGAGGAGCGCATTTCAGAAAACGTGCTCAGCTCGACGAGAAAATGCGATTTAAGCAATAAAATTAAAAATGCACCCAAAACCTAAACCAAACGTTGCAGGTGGTAATTTCTTCATGCGCAGTGGTCAACGCGGCACTCTCTAGCTGCCAAGAGCACTTTTTACTATGCGCACCCAACCAGAGTGACGGGAGGAGCACATTTCAGAAAACGTGCTCAACTCGTCGAGAAAATGCGATTTAAGCAATAAAATTAAAAATGCACCCAAAACCTAAACCAAACGTTGCAGGTGGTTATTTCTTCATGCGCAGTGGTCAACGCGGCACTCTCTAGCTGCCAAGAGCACTTTTTACTATGCGCACCCAACCAGAGTGACGGGAGGAGCACATTTCAGAAAACGTGCTCAGCTCGTCCAGACAATGCGATTTAAGCAATAAAATTAAAAATGCACCCAAAACCTAAACCAAACGTTGCAGGTGGTTATTTCTTCATGCGCAGTGGTCGACGCGGCACTCTCTAGCTGCCAAGAGCACTTTTTACTATGCGCACCCAACCAGAGTGACGGGAGGAGCGCATTTCAGAAAACGTGCTCAGCTCGTCGAGAAAATGCGATTTAAGCAATAAAATTAAAAATGCACCTAAAACCTAAACCAAAAGTTGCAGGTGGTTATTTCTTCATGCGCAGCAGTCAACACGGCACTCTCGAGCTGCCAAGAGCACTTTTTAATATGCACACCCAACAAGAGTGACGGGAGGAGCACATTTCAGAAAACGTGCTCAGCTCGTCGAGAAAATGCGATTTAAGCAATAAAATTAAAAATGCACCCAAAACCTAAACCAAACGTTGCTGATGGTCATTTCTTCATGTGCAGTGGTCAACGCGGCACTCTCGAGCTGCCAAGAGCACTTTTTACTATGCACACCCAACCAGAGTGACGGGAGGAGCACATTTCAGAAAACGTGCTCAGCTCGTCGAGAAAATGCGATTTAAGCAATAAAATTAAAAATGCACCTAAAACCCAAACCAAACGTTGCAGGTGGTTATTTCTTCATGCGCAGTGGTCAACGCGGCACTCTCTAGCTGCCAAGAGCACTTTTTACTATGCGCACCCAACCAGAGTGACGGGAGGAGCACATTTCAGAAAACGTGCTCAGCTCGTTGAGAAAATGCGATTTAAGCAATAAAATTAAAAATGCACCCAAAACCTAAACCAAACGTTGCAGGTGGTTATTTCTTCATGCGCAGTGGTCAACGCAGCACTCTCTAGCTGCCAAGAGCACTTTTTACGATGCACACCCAACCAGAGAGACGGGAGGAGCACATTCCAGAAAACGTGCTCAGCTCGTCGAGAAAATGCGATTTAAGCAATAAAATTAAAAATGCACCCAAAACCTAAACCAAACGTTGCAGGTGGTAATTTCTTCATGCGCAGTGGTCAACGCGGCACTCTCTAGCTGCCAAGAGCACTTTTTACTATGCGCACCCAACCAGAGTGACGGGAGGAGCACATTTCAGAAAACGTGCTCAGCTCGTCGAGAAAATGCGATTTAAGCAATAAAATTAAAAATGCACCCAAAACCTAAACCAAACGTTGCAGGTGGTCATTTCTTCATGCGCAGTGGTCAACGCGGCACTCTCTAGCTGCCAAGAGCACCTTTTACTATGCGCACCCAACCAGAGTGACGGGAGGAGCACATTTCAGAAAACGTGCTCAGCTCGTCCAGAAAATGCGATTTAAGCAATAAAATTAAAAATGCACCTAAAACCTAAACCAAACGTTGCAGATGGTCATTTCTTCATGCGCAGTGGTCAACGCGGCACTCTCTAGCTGCCAAGAGCACTTTTTACTATGCACACCCAACCAGAGTGACGGGAGGAGCGCATTTTAGAAAACGTGCTCAGCTCGACGAGAAAATGCGATTTAAGCAATAAAATTAAAAATGCACCCAAAACCTAAACCAAACGTTGCAGGTGGTTATTTCTTCATGCGCAGTGGTCAACGCGGCACTCTCTAGCTGCCAAGAGCACTTTTTACTATGCGCACCCAACCAGAGTGACGGGAGGAGCACATTTCAGAAAACGTGCTCAGCTCGTCGAGAAAATGCGATTTAAGCAATAAAATTAAAAATGCACCTAAAACCTAAACCAAACGTTGCAGGTGGTTATTTCTTCATGCGCAGCAGTCAACGCGGCACTCTCTAGCTGCCAAGAGCACTTTTTACTATGCGCACCCAACCAGAGTGACGGGAGGAGCACATTTCAGGAAACGTGCTCAGCTCGTCGAGAAAATGCGATTTAAGCAATAAAATTAAAAATGCACCTAAAACCCAAACCAAACGTTGCAGGTGGTTATTTCTTCATGCGCAGTGGTCAACGCGGCACTCTCTAGCTGCCAAGAGCACTTTTTACTATGCGCACCCAACCAGAGTGACGGGAGGAGCACATTTCAGAAAACGTGCTCAGCTCGTCGAGAAAATGCGATTTAAGCAATAAAATTAAAAATGCACCCAAAACCTAAACCAAACGTTACAGGTGGTTATTTCTTCATGCGCAGTGGTCAACGCGGCACTCTCTAGCTGCCAAGAGCACTTTTTACTATGCGCACCCAACCAGAGTGACGGGAGGAGCACATTTCAGAAAACGTGCTCAGCTCGTCCAGAAAATGCGATTTAAGCAATAAAATTAAAAATGCACCTAAAACCCAAACCAAACGTTGCAGGTGGTTATTTCTTCATGCGCAGTGGTCAACGCGGCACTCTCTAGCTGCCAAGAGCATTTTTTACTATGCACACCCAACCAGAGTGACGGGAGGAGCACATTTCAGAAAACGTGCTCGTCGAGTAAATGCGATTTAAGCAATAAAATTAAAAATGCACCCAAAACCTAAACCAAACGTTGCAGGTGGTTATTTCTTCATGCGCAGTGGTCAACGCGGCACTCTCTAGCTGCCAAGAGCACTTTTTACTATGGGCACCCAACCAGAGTGACGGGAGGAGCACATTTCAGAAAACGTGCGCAGCTCGTCCAGAAAATGCGATTTAAGCAATAAAATTAAAAATGCACCCAAAACCTAAACCAAACATTGCAGGTGGTTATTTCTTCATGCGCAGTGGTCAACGCGGAACTCTCTAGCTGCCAAGAGCACTTTTTACTATGCGCACCCAACCAGAGTGACGGGAGGAGCACATTTCAGAAAACGTGCTCAGCTCGTCGAGAAAATGCGATTTAAGCAATAAAATTAAAAATGCACCTAAAACCTAAACCAAACGCTGCAGATGGTCATTTCTTCATGCGCAGTGGTCAACGCGGCACTCTCTAGATGCCAAAAGCACTTTTTACTATACACACCCAACCAGAGTGACGGGAGGAGCACATTCCAGAAAACGTGCTCAGCTCGTCGAGAAAATGCGATTTAAGCAATAAAATTAAAAATGCACCCAAAACCTAAAGCAAACGTTGCAGATGGTCATTTCTTCATGTGCAGTGGTCAACGCAGCACTCTCTAGCTGCCAAGAGCACTTTTTACTATGCGCACCCAACCAGAGTGACGGGAGGAGCACATTTCAGAAAACGTGCTCAGCTCACCGAGAAAATGCGATTTAAGCAATACAATTAAAAATGCACCTAAAACCTAAACCAAACGTTGCAGGTGGTTATTTCTTCATGTGCAGTGGTCAACGCGGCACTCTCTAGCTGCCAAGAGCACTTTTTACTATGCGCACCCACCCAGAGTGACGGGAGGAGCACATTTAAGAAAACGTGCTCAGCTCGTCGAGAAAATGCGATTTAAGCAATTAAATTAAAAATGCACCTAAAATCTATACCAAACGTTGCAGGTGGTTATTTCTTCATGCGCAGCAGTCAACACGGCACTCTCTAGCTGCCAAGAGCACTTTTTACTATGCTCACCCAACCAGAGTGACGGGAGGAGCACATTTCAGAAAACGTGCTCAGCTCGTCGAGAAAATGCGATTTAAGCAATACAATTAAAAATGCACCCAAAACATTAAACCAAACGTTGCAGGTGGTTATTTCTTCATGCGCAGTGGTCAACGCGGCACTCTCTAGCTGCCAAGAGCACTTTTTACTATGCGCACCCAACCAGAGTGACGGGAGGAGCGCATTTCAGAAAACGTGCTCAGCTCGTCGAGAAAATGCGATTTAAGCAATAAAATTAAAAATGCACCTAAAACCCAAACCAAACGTTGCAGGTGGTCATTTCTTCATGCGCAGTGGTCAACGCGGCACTCTCTGGCTGCCAAGAGCACTTTTTACTATGCGCACCCAACCAGAGTGACGGGAGGAGCACATTTCAGAAAACGTGCTCAGCTCGTCCAAAAAATGCGATTTAAGCAATAAAATTAAAAATGCACCTAAAACCTAAACCAAACGTTGCAGATGGTCATTTCTTCATGCGCAGTGGTCAACGCGGCACTCTCTAGCTGCCAAGAGCACTTTTTACTATGTGCACCCAACCAGAGTGACGTGAGGAGCACATTTCAGAAAACGTGCTCAACTCGTCGAGAAAATGCGATTTAAGCAATAAAATTAAAAATGCACCAAAAACCGAAACCAAACGTTGCAGATGGTCATTTCTTCATGCGCAGTGGTCAACGCGGCACTCTCTAGCTGCCAAGAGCACTTTTTACTATGCACACCCAACCAGAGTGACGGGAGGAGCACATTTCAGAAAACGTGCTCAGCTCGTCGAGAAAATGCGATTTAAGCAATAAAATTAAAAATTCACCCAAAACATTAAACCAAACGTTGCAGGTGGTTATTTCTTCATGCGCAGTGGTCAACGCGGCACTCTCTAGCTGCCAAGAGCATTTTTTACTATGCACACCAAACCAGAGTGACGGGAGGAGCACATTTCAGAAAACGTGCTCAGCTCGTCGAGAAAATGCGATTTAAGCAATAAAATTAAAAATGCACCTAAAACCTAAACCAAACGTTGCAGGTGGTTATTTCTTCATGCGCAGTGGTCAACGCGGCACTCTCTAGCTGCCAAGAGCACTTTTTACTATGCACACCCAACCAGAGTGACGGGAGGAGCGCATTTTAGAAAACGTGCTCAGCTCGACGAGAAAATGCGATTTAAGCAATAAAATTAAAAATGCACCCAAAACCTAAACCAAACGTTGCAGGTGGTTATTTCTTCATGCGCAGTGGTCAACGCGGCACTCTCTAGCTGCCAAGAGCACTTTTTACTATGCGCACCCAACCAGAGTGACGGGAGGAGCACATTTCAGAAAACGTGCTCAGCTCGTTGAGAAAATGCGATTTAAGCAATAAAATTAAAAATGCACCTAAAACCTAAACCAAACGTTGCAGGTGGTTATTTCTTCATGCGCAGCAGTCAACGCGGCACTCTCTAGCTGCCAAGAGCACTTTTTACTATGCGCACCCAACCAGAGTGACGGGAGGAGCACATTTCAGAAAACGTGCTCAGCTCGTCGAGAAAATGCGATTTAAGCAATAAAATTAAAAATGCACACAAAACCTAAACCAAACGTTGCAGGTGGTTATTTCTTCATGCGCAGTGGTCAACGCGGCACTCTCTAGCTGCCAAGAGCACTTTTTACTATGCGCACCCAACCAGAGTGACGGGAGGAGCACATTTCAGAAAACGTGCTCAGCTCGTCGAGAAAATGCGATTTAAGCAATAAAATTAAAAATGCACCCAAAACCTAAACCAAACGTTGCAGGTGGTTATTTCTTCATATGCAGCAGTCAACGCGGCACTCTCTAGCTGCCAAGAGCACTTTTTACTATGCGCACCCAACCAGAGTGACGGGAGGAGCACATTTCAGAAAACGTGCTCAGCTCGTCGAGAAAATGCGATTTAAGCAATAAAATAAAAAATGCACCTAAAACCTAAACCAAACGTTGCAGGTGGATATTTCTTCATGCGCAGTGGTCAACGCGGCAGTCTCTAGCTGCCAAGAGCACTTTTTACTATGCGCACCCAACCAGAGTGACGTGAGGAGCACATTTCAGAAAACGTGCTCAGCTCGTCGAGAAAATGCGATTTAAGCAATAAAATTAAAAATGCACCCAAAACATTAAACCAAACGTTGCAGGTGGTTATTTCTTCATGCGCAGTGGTCAACGCGGCACTCTCTCGCTGCCAAGAGCATTTTTTACTATGCGCACCCAACCAGAGTGACGGGAGGAGCACATTTCAGAAAACGTGCTCAGCTCATCGAGAAAATGCGATTTAAGCAATAAAATTAAAAATGCACCTAAAACCTAAAGCAAACGTTGCAGATGGTCATTTCTTCATGCGCAGCAGTCAACGCGGCACTCTCTAGCTTCCAAGAGCACTTTTTACTATGTGCACCCAACCAGAGTGACGGGAGGAGCACATTTCAGAAAACGTGCTCAGCTCGTCGAGAAAATGCGATTTAAGCAATAAAATTAAAAATGCACCTAAAACCTAAACCAAACGTTGCAGGTGGTTATTTCTTCGTGCGCAGCAGTCAACGCGGCACTCTCTAGCTGCCAAGAGCACTTTTTACTATGCGCACCCAACCAGAGTGACGGGAGGAGCACATTTCAGAAAACGTGCTCAGCTCGTCGAGTAAATGCGATTTAAGCAATAAAATTAAAAATGCACCCAAAACCTAAACCAAACGTTGCAGGTGGTTATTTCTTCATGCGCAGTGGTCAACGCGGCACTCTCTAGCTGCCAAGAGCACTTTTTACTATGCGCACCCAACCAGAGTGACGGGAGGAGCACATTTCAGAAAACGTGCGCAGCTCGTCCAGAAAATGCGATTTAAGCAATAAAATTAAAAATGCACCCAAAACCTAAACCAAACGTTGCAGGTGGTTATTTCTTCATGCGCAGTGGTCAACGCGGCACTCTCTAGCTGCCAAGAGCACTTTTTACTATGCGCACCCACCCAGAGTGACGGGAGGAGCACATTTAAGAAAACGTGCTCAGCTCGTCGAGAAAATGCGATTTAAGCAATAAAATTAAAAATGCACCCAAAACCTAAACCAAACGTTGCAGGTGGTTATTTCTTCATGCGCAGTGGTCAACGCGGCACTCTCTAGCTGCCAAGAGCACTTTTTACTATGCGCACCCAACCAGAGTGACGGGAGGAGCACATTTCAGAAAACGTGCGCAGCTCGTCCAGAAAATGCGATTTAAGCAATAAAATTAAAAATGCACCCAAAACCTAAACCAAACGTTGCAGGTGGTTATTTCTTCATGCGCAGTGGTCAACGCGGCACTCTCTAGCTGCCAAGAGCACTTTTTACTATGCGCACCCAACCAGAGTGACGGGAGGAGCACATTTCAGAAAACGTGCTCAGCTCGTCCAGAAAATGCGATTTAAGCAATAAAATTAAAAATGCACCTAAAACCTAAACCAAACGTTGCAGATGGTCATTTCTTCATGCGCAGTGGTCAACGCGGCACTCTCTAGCTGCCAAGAGCACTTTTTACTATGCACACCCAACCAGAGTGACGGGAGGAGCGCATTTTAGAAAACGTGCTCAGCTCGACGAGAAAATGCGATTTAAGCAATAAAATTAAAAATGCACCCAAAACCTAAACCAAACGTTGCAGGTGGTTATTTCTTCATGCGCAGTGGTCAACGCGGCACTCTCTAGCTGCCAAGAGCACTTTTTACTATGCGCACCCAACCAGAGTGACGGGAGGAGCACATTTCAGAAAACGTGCTCAGCTCGTCGAGAAAATGCGATTTAAGCAATAAAATTAAAAATGCACCTAAAACCTAAACCAAACGTTGCAGGTGGTTATTTCTTCATGCGCAGCGGTCAACGCGGCACTCTCTAGCTGCCAAGAGCACTTTTTACTATGCGCACCCAACCAGAGTGACGGGAGGAGCACATTTCAGAAAACGTGCTCAGCTCGTCGAGAAAATGCGATTTAAGCAATAAAATTAAAAATGCACCCAAAACCTAAACCAAACGTTGCAGGTGGTTATTTCTTCATGCGCAGTGGTCAACGCGGCACTCTCTAGCTGCCAAGAGCACTTTTTACTATGCGCACCCAACCAGAGTGACGGGAGGAGCACATTTCAGAAAACGTGCTCAGCTCGTCGAGAAAATGCGATTTAAGCAATAAAATTAAAAATGCACCCAAAACCTAAACCAAACGTTGCAGGTGGTTATTTCTTCATATGCAGCAGTCAACGCGGCACTCTCTAGCTGCCAAGAGCACTTTTTACTATGCGCACCCAACCAGAGTGACGGGAGGAGCACATTTCAGAAAACGTGCTCAGCTCGTCGAGAAAATGCGATTTAAGCAATAAAATAAAAAATGCACCTAAAACCTAAACCAAACGTTGCAGGTGGATATTTCTTCATGCGCAGTGGTCAACGCGGCACTCTCTAGCTGCCAAGAGCACTTTTTACTATGCGCACCAAACCAGAGTGACGTGAGGAGCACATTTCAGAAAACGTGCTCAGCTCGTCGAGAAAATGCGATTTAAGCAATAAAATTAAAAATGCACCCAAAACATTAAACCAAACGTTGCAGGTGGTAATTTCTTCATGCGCAGTGGTCAACGCGGCACTCTCTCGCTGCCAAGAGCATTTTTTACTATGCGCACCCAACCAGAGTGACGGGAGGAGCACATTTCAGAAAACGTGCTCAGCTCGTCGAGAAAATGCGATTTAAGCAATAAAATTAAAAATGCACCTAAAACCTAAACCAAACGTTGCAGGTGGTTATTTCTTCATGCGCAGTGGTCAACGCGGCACTCTCTAGCTGCCAAGAGCACTTTTTACTATGCACATCCAACCAGAGCGACGGGAGGAGCACATTTCAGAAAACGTGCTCAGCTCGTCGAGAAAATGCGATTTAAGCAATAAAATAAAAAATGCACCTAAAACCTAAACCAAACGTTGCAGGTGGATATTTCTTCATGCGCAGTGGTCAACGCGGCACTCTCTAGCTGCCAAGAGCACTTTTTACTATGCGCACCCAACCAGAGTGACGTGAGGAGCACATTTCAGAAAACGTGCTCAGCTCGTCGAGAAAATGCGATTTAAGCAATAAAATTAAAAATGCACCCAAAACATTAAACCAAACGTTGCAGGTGGTTATTTCTTCATGCGCAGTGGTCAACGCGGCACTCTCTCGCTGCCAAGAGCATTTTTTACTATGCGCACCCAACCAGAGTGACGGGAGGAGCACATTTCAGAAAACGTGCTCAGCTCATCGAGAAAATGCGATTTAAGCAATAAAATTAAAAATGCACCTAAAACCTAAAGCAAACGTTGCAGATGGTCATTTCTTCATGCGCAGCAGTCAACGCGGCACTCTCTAGCTTCCAAGAGCACTTTTTACTATGTGCACCCAACCAGAGTGACGGGAGGAGCACATTTCAGAAAACGTGCTCAGCTCGTCGAGAAAATGCGATTTAAGCAATAAAATTAAAAATGCACCTAAAACCTAAACCAAACGTTGCAGGTGGTTATTTCTTCGTGCGCAGCAGTCAACGCGGCACTCTCTAGCTGCCAAGAGCACTTTTTACTATGCGCACCCAACCAGAGTGACGGGAGGAGCACATTTCAGAAAACGTGCTCAGCTCGTCGAGTAAATGCGATTTAAGCAATAAAATTAAAAATGCACCCAAAACCTAAACCAAACGTTGCAGGTGGTTATTTCTTCATGCGCAGTGGTCAACGCGGCACTCTCTAGCTGCCAAGAGCACTTTTTACTATGCGCACCCAACCAGAGTGACGGGAGGAGCACATTTCAGAAAACGTGCGCAGCTCGTCCAGAAAATGCGATTTAAGCAATAAAATTAAAAATGCACCCAAAACCTAAACCAAACGTTGCAGGTGGTTATTTCTTCATGCGCAGTGGTCAACGCGGCACTCTCTAGCTGCCAAGAGCACTTTTTACTATGCGCACCCACCCAGAGTGACGGGAGGAGCACATTTAAGAAAACGTGCTCAGCTCGTCGAGAAAATGCGATTTAAGCAATAAAATTAAAAATGCACCCAAAACCTAAACCAAACGTTGCAGGTGGTTATTTCTTCATGCGCAGTGGTCAACGCGGCACTCTCTAGCTGCCAAGAGCACTTTTTACTATGCGCACCCAACCAGAGTGACGGGAGGAGCACATTTCAGAAAACGTGCGCAGCTCGTCCAGAAAATGCGATTTAAGCAATAAAATTAAAAATGCACCCAAAACCTAAACCAAACGTTGCAGGTGGTTATTTCTTCATGCGCAGTGGTCAACGCGGCACTCTCTAGCTGCCAAGAGCACTTTTTACTATGCGCACCCAACCAGAGTGACGGGAGGAGCACATTTCAGAAAACGTGCTCAGCTCGTCCAGAAAATGCGATTTAAGCAATAAAATTAAAAATGCACCTAATACCTAAACCAAACGTTGCAGATGGTCATTTCTTCATGCGCAGTGGTCAACGCGGCACTCTCTAGCTGCCAAGAGCACTTTTTACTATGCACACCCAACCAGAGTGACGGGAGGAGCGCATTTTAGAAAACGTGCTCAGCTCGACGAGAAAATGCGATTTAAGCAATAAAATTAAAAATGCACCCAAAACCTAAACCAAACGTTGCAGGTGGTTATTTCTTCATGCGCAGTGGTCAACGCGGCACTCTCTAGCTGCCAAGAGCACTTTTTACTATGCGCACCCAACCAGAGTGACGGGAGGAGCACATTTCAGAAAACGTGCTCAGCTCGTCGAGAAAATGCGATTTAAGCAATAAAATTAAAAATGCACCTAAAACCTAAACCAAACGTTGCAGGTGGTTATTTCTTCATGCGCAGCGGTCAACGCGGCACTCTCTAGCTGCCAAGAGCACTTTTTACTATGCGCACCCAACCAGAGTGACGGGAGGAGCACATTTCAGAAAACGTGCTCAGCTCGTCGAGAAAATGCGATTTAAGCAATAAAATTAAAAATGCACCCAAAACCTAAACCAAACGTTGCAGGTGGTTATTTCTTCATGCGCAGTGGTCAACGCGGCACTCTCTAGCTGCCAAGAGCACTTTTTACTATGCGCACCCAACCAGAGTGACGGGAGGAGCACATTTCAGAAAACGTGCTCAGCTCGTCGAGAAAATGCGATTTAAGCAATAAAATTAAAAATGCACCCAAAACCTAAACCAAACGTTGCAGGTGGTTATTTCTTCATATGCAGCAGTCAACGCGGCACTCTCTAGCTGCCAAGAGCACTTTTTACTATGCGCACCCAACCAGAGTGACGGGAGGAGCACATTTCAGAAAACGTGCTCAGCTCGTCGAGAAAATGCGATTTAAGCAATAAAATAAAAAATGCACCTAAAACCTAAACCAAACGTTGCAGGTGGATATTTCTTCATGCGCAGTGGTCAACGCGGCACTCTCTAGCTGCCAAGAGCACTTTTTACTATGCGCACCAAACCAGAGTGACGTGAGGAGCACATTTCAGAAAACGTGCTCAGCTCGTCGAGAAAATGCGATTTAAGCAATAAAATTAAAAATGCACCCAAAACATTAAACCAAACGTTGCAGGTGGTAATTTCTTCATGCGCAGTGGTCAACGCGGCACTCTCTCGCTGCCAAGAGCATTTTTTACTATGCGCACCCAACCAGAGTGACGGGAGGAGCACATTTCAGAAAACGTGCTCAGCTCGTCGAGAAAATGCGATTTAAGCAATAAAATTAAAAATGCACCTAAAACCTAAACCAAACGTTGCAGGTGGTTATTTCTTCATGCGCAGTGGTCAACGCGGCACTCTCTAGCTGCCAAGAGCACTTTTTACTATGCGCATCCAACCAGAGCGACGGGAGGAGCACATTTCAGAAAACGTGCTCAGCTCGTCGAGAAAATGCGATTTAAGCAATAAAATTAAAAATGCACCTAAAACCTAAACTAAACGTTGCAGGTAGTTATTTCTTCGTGCGCAGCAGTCAACGCGGCACTCTCTAGCTGCCAAGAGCACTTTTTACTATGCGCACCCAACCAGAGTGACGGGAGGAGCACATTTCAGAAAACGTGCTCAGCTCGTCGAGTAAATGCAATTTAAGCAATAAAATTAAAAATGCACCCAAAACCTAAACCAAACGTTGCAGGTGGTTATTTCTTCATGCGCAGTGGTCAACGCGGCACTCTCTAGCTGCCAAGACCACTTTTTACTATGCGCACCCAACCAGAGTGACCGGAGGAGCACATTTCAGAAAACGTGCTCAGCTCGTCGAGAAAATGCGATTTAAGCAATAAAATTAAAAATGCACCTAAAACCTAAACCAAACGTTGCAGATGGTCATTTCTTCATGCGCAGTGGTCAACGCGGCACTCTCTAGCTGCCAAGAGCACTTTTTACTATGCGCACCCAACCAGAGTGACGGGAGGAGCACATTTCAGAAAACGTTCTCAGCTCGTCCAGACAATGCGATTTAAGCAATAAAATTAAAAATGCACCCAAAACCTAAACCAAACGTTGCAGGTGGTTATTTCTTCGTGCGCAGCAGTCAACGCGGCACTCTCTAGCTGCCAAGAGCACTTTTTACTATGCGCACCCAACCAGAGTGACGGGAGGAGCACATTCCAGAAAACGTGCTCAGCTCGTCGAGAAAATGCGATTTAAGCAATAAAATTAAAAATGCACCCAAAACCTAAACCAAACGTAGCAGGTGGTAATTTCTTCATGCGCAGTGGTCAACGCGGCACTCTCTAGCTGCCAAGAGCACTTTTTACTATGCGCACCCAACCAGAGTGACGGGAGGAGCACATTTCAGAAAACGTGCTCAGCTCGTCGAGAAAATGCGATTTAAGCAATAAAATTAAAAATGCACCCAAAACCTAAACCAAACGTTGCAGGTGGTTATTTCTTCATATGCAGCAGTCAACGCGGCACTCTCTAGCTGCCAAGAGCACTTTTTACTATGCGCACCCAACCAGAGTGACGGGAGGAGCACATTTCAGAAAACGTGCTCAGCTCGTCGAGAAAATGCGATTTAAGCAATAAAATAAAAAAATGCACCTAAAACCTAAACCAAACGTTGCAGGTGGATATTTCTTCATGCGCAGTGGTCAACGCGGCACTCTCTAGGTGCCAAGAGCACTTTTTACTATGCGCACCCAACCAGAGTGACGTGAGGAGCACATTTCAGAAAACGTGCTCAGCTCGTCGAGTAAATGCGATTTAAGCAATAAAATTAAAAATGCACCCAAAACCTAAACCAAACGTTGCAGGTGGTTATTTCTTCATGCGCAGTGGTCAACGCGGCACTCTCTAGCTGCCAAGAGCACTTTTTACTATGCACACCCAACCAGAGTGACGGGAGGAGCACATTTCAGAAAACGTGCTCAGCTCTTCCAGAATGCGATTTAAGCAATAAAATTAAAAATGCACCCAAAACCTAAACCAAACGTTGCAGGTGGTTATTTCTTAATGTGCAGTGGTCAACGCGGCACTCTCTAGCTGCCAAGAGCACTTTTTACTATGCGCACCCAACCAGAGTGACGGGAGGAGCGCATTTCAGAAAACGTGCTCAGCTCGTCGAGAAAATGCGATTTAAGCAATAAAATTAAAAATGCACCCAAAACCTAAACCAAACGTTGCAGGTGGTTATTTCTTCATGCGCAGTGGTCAACGCGGCACTCTCTAGCTGCCAAGAGCACTTTTTACTATGCGCACCCAACCAGAGTGACGGGAGGAGCACATTTCAGAAAACGTGCTCAGCTCGTCGAGAAAATGCGATTTAAGCAATAAAATTAAAAATGCACCTAAAACCTAAACCAAACGCTGCAGATGGTCATTTCTTCATGTGCAGTGGTCAACGCGGCACTCTCTAGCTGCCAAGAGCACTTTTTACTATTCACACCCAACCAGAGTGACGGGAGGAGCGCATTTCAGGAAACGTGCTCAGCTCGTCGAGAAAATGCGATTTAAGCAATAAAATTAAAAATGCACCCAAAACCTAAACTAAACGTTGCAGGTGGTTATTTCTTCATGCGCAGTGGTCAACGCGGCACTCTCTAGCTGCCAAGAGGACTTTTTACTATGCGCACCCAACCAGAGTGACGGGAGGAGCACATTTCAGAAAACGTGCTCATCTCGCCGAGAAAATGCGATTTAAGCAATACAATTAAAAATGCACCTAAAACCTAAACCAAACGTTGCAGGTGGTTATTTCTTCATGTGCAGTGGTCAACGCGGCACTCTCTAGCTGCCAAGAGCACTTTTTACTATGCGCACCCACCCAGAGTGACGGGAGGAGCACATTTAAGAAAACATGCTCAGCTCGTCGAGAAAATGCGATTTAAGCAATAAAACTAAAAATGCACCTAAAATCTATACCAAACGTTGCAGGTGGTTATTTCTTCATGCGCAGCAGTCAACACGGCACTCTCTAGCTGCCAAGAGCACTTTTGACTATGCACACCCAACCAGAGTGACGGGAGGAGCACATTTCAGAAAACGTGCTCAGTTCGTCGAGAAAATGCGATTTAAGCAATAAAATTAAAAATGCACCCAAAACATTAAACCAAACGTTGCAGGTGGTTATTTCTTCATGCGCAGTGGTCAACGCGGCACTCTCTAGCTGCCAAGAGCATTTTTTACTATGCGCACCCAACCAGAGTGACGGGAGGAGCACATTTCAGAAAACGTGCTCAGCTCGTCGAGAAAATGCGATTTAAGCAATAAAATTAAAAATGCACCTAAAACCTAAACCAAACGTTGCAGGTGGTTATTTCTTAATGCGCAGTGGTCAACGCGGCACTCTCTAGCTGCCAAGAGCACTTTTTACTATGCGCACCCAACCAGAGCGACGGGAGGAGCACATTTCAGAAAACGTGCTCAGCTCGTCGAGAAAATGCGATTTAAGCAATAAAATGAAAAATGCACCTAAAACCTAAACTAAACGTTGCAGGTGGTTATTTCTTCGTGCGCAGCAGTCAACGCGGCACTCTCTAGCTGCCAAGAGCACTTTTTACTATGCGCACCCAACCAGAGTGACGGGAGGAGCACATTTCAGAAAACGTGCTCAGCTCGTCGAGTAAATGCAATTTAAGCAATAAAATTAAAAATGCACCCAAAACCTAAACCAAACGTTGCAGGTGGTTATTTCTTCATGCGCAGTGGTCAACGCGGCACTCTCTAGCTGCCAAGAGCACTTTTTACTATGCGCACCCAACCAGAGTGACGGGAGGAGCACATTTCAGAAAACGTGCTCAGCTCGTCCAGAAAATGCGATTTAAGCAATAAAATTAAAAATGCACCTAAAACCTAAACCAAACGTTGCAGATGGTCATTTCTTCATGCGCAGTGGTCAACGCGGCACTCTCTAGCTGCCAAGAGCACTTTTTACTATGCGCACCCAACCAGAGTGACGGGAGGAGCACATTTCAGAAAACGTGCTCAGCTCGTCCAGACAATGCGATTTAAGCAATAAAATTAAAAATGCACCCAAAACCTAAACCAAACGTTACAGGTGGTTATTTCTTCATGCGCAGTGGTCAACGCGGCACTCTCTAGCTGCCAAGAGCACTTTTTACTATGCGCACCCAACCAGAGTGACGGGAGGAGCACATTTCAGAAAACGTGCTCAGCTCGTCCAGAAAATGCGATTTAAGCAATAAAATTAAAAATGCACCTAAAACCTAAACCAAACGTTGCAGATGGTCATTTCTTCATGCGCAGTGGTCAACGCGGCACTCTCTGGCTGCCAAGAGCACTTTTTACTATGCGCACCCAACCAGAGTGACGGGAGGAGCACATTTCAGAAAACGTGCTCAGCTCGTCCAGAAAATGCGATTTAAGCAATAAAATTAAAAATGCACCTAAAACCTAAACCAAACGTTGCAGATGGTCATTTCTTCATGCGCAGTAGTCAACGCGGCACTCTCTAGCTGCCAAGAGCACTTTTTACTATGTGCACCCAACCAGAGTGACGTGAGGAGCACATTTCAGAAAACGTGCTCAACTCGTCGAGAAAATGCGATTTAAGCAATAAAATTAAAAATGCACCAAAAACCGAAACCAAACGTTGCAGATGGTCATTTCTTCATGCGCAGTGGTCAACGCGGCACTCTCTAGCTGCCAAGAGCACTTTTTACTATGCACACCCAACCAGAGTGACGGGAGGAGCACATTTCAGAAAACGTGCTCAGCTCGTCGAGAAAATGCGATTTAAGCAATAAAATTAAAAATGCACCCAAAACATTAAACCAAACGTTGCAGGTGGTTATTTCTTCATGCGCAGTGGTCAACGCGGCACTCTCTAGCTGCCAAGAGCATTTTTTACTATGCACACCCAACCAGAGTGACGGGAGGAGCACATTTCAGAAAACGTGCTCAGCTCGTCGAGAAAATGCGATTTAAGCAATAAAATTAAAAATGCACCTAAAACCTAAACCAAACGTTGCAGGTGGTTATTTCTTCATGCGCAGTGGTCAACGCGGCACTCTCTAGCTGCCAAGAGCACTTTTTACTATGCGCACCCAACCAGAGTGACGGGAGGAGCACATTTCAGAAAACGTGCTCAGCTCGTCGAGAAAATGCGATTTAAGCAATAAAATTAAAAATGCACCTAAAACCTAAACCAAACGTTGCAGGTGGTTATTTCTCCGTGCGCAGCAGTCAACGCGGCACTCTCTAGCTGCCAAGAGCACTTTTTACTATGCGGGAGGAGCACATTTCACGTGTGGTTATTTGCAGGTGGTTATTTCTTCATGCGCAGTGGTCAACGCGGCACTCTCTAGTTGCCAAGAGCACTTTTTACTATGCGCACCCAACCAGAGTGACGGGAGGAGCACATTTCAGAAAACGTGCTCAGCTCGTCGAGAAAATGCGATTTAAGCAATAAAATTAAAAATGCACCTAAAACCTAAACCAAACGTTGCAGGTGGTTATTTCTTCATGCGCAGTGGTCAACGCAGCACTCTCTAGCTGCCAAGAGCACTTTTTACGATGCACACCCAACCAGAGAGACGGGAGGAGCGCATTTCAGAAAACGTGCTCAGCTCGACGAGAAAATGCGATTTAAGCAATAAAATTAAAAATGCACCCAAAACCTAAACCAAACGTAGCAGGTGGTAATTTCTTCATGCGCAGTGGTCAACGCGGCACTCTCTAGCTGCCAAGAGCACTTTTTACTATGCGCACCCAACCAGAGTGACGGGAGGAGCACATTTCAGAAAACGTGCTCAGCTCGTCGAGAAAATGCGATTTAAGCAATAAAATTAAAAATGCACCCAAAACCTAAACCAAACGTTGCAGGTGGTTATTTCTTCATGCACAGTGGTCAACGCGGCACTCTCTAGCTGCCAAGAGCACTTTTTACTATGCGCACCCAACCAGAGTGACGGGAGGAGCACATTTCAGAAAACGTGCTCAGCTCGTCCAGAAAATGCGATTTAAGCAATAAAATTAAAAATGCACCTAAAACCTAAACCAAACGTTGCAGATGGTCATTTCTTCATGCGCAGTGGTCAACGCGGCACTCTCTAGCTGCCAAGAGCACTTTTTACTATGCACACCCAACCAGAGTGACGGGAGGAGCGCATTTTAGAAAACGTGCTCAGCTCGACGAGAAAATGCGATTTAAGCAATAAAATTAAAAATGCACCCAAAACCTAAACCAAACGTTGCAGGTGGTTATTTCTTCATGCGCAGTGGTCAACGCGGCACTCTCTAGCTGCCAAGAGCACTTTTTACTATGCGCACCCAACCAGAGTGACGGGAGGAGCACATTTCAGAAAACGTGCTCAGCTCGTCGAGAAAATGCGATTTAAGCAATAAAATTAAAAATGCACCTAAAACCTAAACCAAACGTTGCAGGTGGTTATTTCTTCATGCGCAGCGGTCAACGCGGCACTCTCTAGCTGCCAAGAGCACTTTTTACTATGCGCACCCAACCAGAGTGACGGGAGGAGCACATTTCAGAAAACGTGCTCAGCTCGTCGACAAAATGCGATTTAAGCAATAAAATTAAAAATGCACCCAAAACCTAAACCAAACGTTGCAGGTGGTTATTTCTTCATGCGCAGTGGTCAACGCGGCACTCTCTAGCTGCCAAGAGCACTTTTTACTATGCGCACCCAACCAGAGTGACGGGAGGAGCACATTTCAGAAAACGTGCTCAGCTCGCCGAGAAAATGCGATTTAAGCAAGAAAATTAAAAATGCACCCAAAACCTAAACCAAACGTTGCAGGTGGTTATTTCTTCATATGCAGCAGTCAACGCGGCACTCTCTAGCTGCCAAGAGCACTTTTTACTATGCGCACCCAACCAGAGTGACGGGAGGAGCACATTTCAGAAAACGTGCTCAGCTCGTCGAGAAAATGCGATTTAAGCAATAAAATTAAAAATGCACCTAAAACCTAAACTAAACGTTGCAGGTGGTTATTTCTTCGTGCGCAGCAGTCAACGCGGCACTCTCTAGCTGCCAAGAGCACTTTTTACTATGCGCACCCAACCAGAGTGACGGGAGGAGCACATTTCAGAAAACGTGCTCAGCTCGTCGAGTAAATGCAATTTAAGCAATAAAATTAAAAATGCACCCAAAACCTAAACCAAACGTTGCAGGTGGTTATTTCTTCATGCGCAGTGGTCAACGCGGCACTCTCTAGCTGCCAAGAGCACTTTTTACTATGCGCACCCAACCAGAGTGACGGGAGGAGCACATTTCAGAAAACGTGCTCAGCTCGTCGAGAAAATGCGATTTAAGCAATAAAATTAAAAATGCACCTAAAACCTAAACCAAACGTTGCAGGTGGTTATTTCTCCGTGCGCAGCAGTCAACGCGGCACTCTCTAGCTGCCAAGAGCACTTTTTACTATGCGCACCCAACCAGAGTGACGGGAGGGGCACATTTCAGAAAACGTGCTCAGCTCGTCGAGTAAATGCAATTTAAGCAATAAAATTAAAAATGCACCCAAAACCTAAACCAAACGTTGCAGGTGGTTATTTCTTTATGCGCAGTGGTCAACGCGGCACTCTCTAGCTGCCAAGAGCACTTTTTACTATGCGCACCCAACCAGAGTGACGGGAGGAGCACATTCCAGAAAACGTGCTCAGCTCGTCGAGAAAATGCGATTTAAGCAATAAAATTAAAAATGCACCCAAAACCTAAACCAAACGTTGCAGATGGTCATTTCTTCATGCGCAGTGGTCAACGCGGCACTCTCTAGCTGCCAAGAGCACTTTTTACTATGCGCACCCAACCAGAGTGACGGGAGGAGCACATTTCAGAAAACGTGCTCAGCTCGTTGAGAAAATGCGATTTAAGCAATAAAATTAAAAATGCACCCAAAACCTAAACCAAACGTTGCAGGTGGTTATTTCTTCATGCGCAGTGGTCAATGCGGCACTCTCTAGCTGCCAAGAGCACTTTTTACTATGCACACCCAACCAGAGTGACGGGAGGAGCGCATTTCAGAAAACGTGCTCAGCTCGACGAGAAAATGCGATTTAAGCAATAAAATTAAAAATGCACCCAAAACCTAAACCAAACGTTGCAGGTGGTTATTTCTTCATGCGCAGTGGTCAACGCAGCACTCTCTAGCTGCCAAGAGCACTTTTTACGATGCACACCCAACCAGAGAGACGGGAGGAGCGCATTTCAGAAAACGTGCTCAGCTCGACGAGAAAATGCGATTTAAGCAATAAAATTAAAAATGCACCCAAAACCTAAACCAAACGTAGCAGGTGGTAATTTCTTCATGCGCAGTGGTCAACGCGGCACTCTCTAGCTGCCAAGAGCACTTTTTACTATGCGCACCCAACCAGAGTGACGGGAGGAGCACATTTCAGAAAACGTGCTCAGCTCGTCGAGAAAATGCGATTTAAGCAATAAAATTAAAAATGCACCCAAAACCTAAACCAAACGTTGCAGGTGGTTATTTCTTCATGCGCAGTGGTCAACGCGGCACTCTCTAGCTGCCAAGAGCACTTTTTACTATGCGCACCCAACCAGAGTGACGGGAGGAGCACATTTCAGAAAACGTGCTCAGCTCGTCCAGAAAATGCGATTTAAGCAATAAAATTAAAAATGCACCTAAAACCTAAACCAAACGTTGCAGATGGTCATTTCTTCATGCGCAGTGGTCAACGCGGCACTCTCTAGCTGCCAAGAGCACTTTTTACTATGCACACCCAACCAGAGTGACGGGAGGAGCGCATTTTAGAAAACGTGCTCAGCTCGACGAGAAAATGCGATTTAAGCAATAAAATTAAAAATGCACCCAAAACCTAAACCAAACGTTGCAGGTGGTTATTTCTTCATGCGCAGTGGTCAACGCGGCACTCTCTAGCTGCCAAGAGCACTTTTTACTATGCGCACCCAACCAGAGTGACGGGAGGAGCACATTTCAGAAAACGTGCTCAGCTCGTCGAGAAAATGCGATTTAAGCAATAAAATTAAAAATGCACCTAAAACCTAAACCGAACGTTGCAGGTGGTTATTTCTTCATGCGCAGCGATCAACGCGGCACTCTCTAGCTGCCAAGAGCACTTTTTACTATGCGCACCCAACCAGAGTGACGGGAGGAGCACATTTCAGAAAACGTGCTCAGCTCGTCGAGAAAATGCGATTTAAGCAATAAAATTAAAAATGCACCTAAAACCTAAACCAAACGTTGCAGGTGGATATTTCTTCATGCGCAGTGGTCAACGCGGCACTCTCTAGCTGCCAAGAGCACTTTTTACTATGCGCACCCAACCAGAGTGACGTGAGGAGCACATTTCAGAAAACGTGCTCAGCTCGTCGAGAAAATGCGATTTAAGCAATAAAATTAAAAATGCACCCAAAACATTAAACCAAACGTTGCAGGTGGTTATTTCTTCATGCGCAGTGGTCAACGCGGCACTCTCTCGCTGCCAAGAGCATTTTTTACTATGCGCACCCAACCAGAGTGACGGGAGGAGCACATTTCAGAAAACGTGCTCAGCTCGTCGAGAAAATGCGATTTAAGCAATTAAATTAAAAATGCACCTAAAATCTATACCAAACGTTGCAGGTGGTTATTTCTTCATGCGCAGCAGTCAACACGGCACTCTCTAGCTGCCAAGAGCACTTTTTACTATGCACACCCAACCAGAGTGACGGGAGGAGCACATTTCAGAAAACGTGCTCAGCTCGTCGAGTAAATGCGATTTAAGCAATAAAATTAAAAATGCACCCAAAACCTAAACCAAACGTTGCAGGTGGTTATTTCTTCATGCGCAGTGGTCAACGCGGCACTCTCTAGCTGCCAAGAGCACTTTTTACTATGCGCACCCACCCAGAGTGACGGGAGGAGCACATTTAAGAAAACGTGCTCAGCTCGTCGAGAAAATGCGATTTAAGCAATTAAATTAAAAATGCACCTAAAATCTATACCAAACGTTGCAGGTGGTTATTTCTTCATGCGCAGCAGTCAACACGGCACTCTCTAGCTGCCAAGAGCACTTTTTACTATGCACACCCAACCAGAGTGACGGGAGGAGCACATTTCAGAAAACGTGCTCAGCTCGTCGAGTAAATGCGATTTAAGCAATAAAATTAAAAATGCACCCAAAACCTAAACCAAACGTTGCAGGTGGTTATTTCTTCATGCGCAGTGGTCAACGCGGCACTCTCTAGCTGCCAAGAGCACTTTTTACTATGCGCACCCAACCAGAGTGACGGGAGGAGCACATTTTAGAAAACGTGCTCAGGTCGACGAGGAAATGCGATTTAAGCAATAAAATTAAAAATGCACCTAAAACCTAAACCAAACGTTGCAGGTGGTTATTTCTTCATGCGCAATGGTCAACGCGGCACTCTCTAGCTGCCAAAAATACTTTTTACTATGCGCACCCGACCAGAGTGACGGGAGGAGCACATTTCAGAAAACGTGCTCAGCTCGTCGAGAAAATGCGATTTAAGCAATAAAATTAAAAATGCACCTAAAACCTAAACCAAACGCTGCAGATGGTCATTTCTTCATGCGCAGTGGTCAACGCGGCACTCTCTAGCTGCCAAGAGCACTTTTTACTATGCGCACCCACCCAGAGTGACGGGAGGAGCACATTTAAGAAAACGTGCTCAGCTCGTCGAGAAAATGCAATTTAAGCAATTAAATTAAAAATGCACCTAAAATCTATACCAAACGTTGCAGGTGGTTATTTCTTCATGCGCAGCAGTCAACACGGCACTCTCTAGCTGCCAAGAGCACTTTTTACTATGCACACCCAACCAGAGTGACGGGAGGAGCACATTTCAGAAAACGTGCTCAGCTCGTCGAGAAAATGCGATTTAAGCAATAAAATTAAAAATGCACCCAAAACATTAAACCAAACGTTGCAGGTGGTTATTTCTTCATGCGCAGTGGTCAACGCGGCACTCTCTAGCTGCCAAGAGCATTTTTTACTATGCGCACCCAACCAGAGTGACGGGAGGAGCACATTTCAGAAAACGTGCTCAGCTCGTCGAGAAAATGCGATTTAAGCAATAAAATTAAAAATGCACCTAAAACCTAAACCAAACGTTGCAGGTGGTTATTTCTTCATGCGCAGTGGTCAACGCGGCACTCTCTAGCTGCCAAGAGCACTTTTTACTATGCGCACCCAACCAGAGCGACGGGAGGAGCACATTTCAGAAAACGTGCTCAGCTCGTCGAGAAAATGCGATTTAAGCAATAAAATTAAAAATGCACCTAAAACCTAAACTAAACGTTGCAGGTGGTTATTTCTTCGTGCGCAGCAGTCAACGCGGCACTCTCTAGCTGCCAAGAGCACTTTTTACTATGCGCACCCAACCAGAGTGACGGGAGGAGCACATTTCAGAAAACGTGCTCAGCTCGTCGAGTAAATGCAATTTAAGCAATAAAATTAAAAATGCACCCAAAACCTAAACCAAACGTTGCAGGTGGTTATTTCTTCATGCGCAGTGGTCAACGCGGCACTCTCTAGCTGCCAAGACCACTTTTTACTATGCGCACCCAACCAGAGTGACGGGAGGAGCACATTTCAGAAAACGTGCTCAGCTCGTCCAGAAAATGCGATTTAAGCAATACAATTAAAAATGCACCTAAAACCTAAACCAAACGTTGCAGATGGTCATTTCTTCATGCGCAGTGGTCAACGCGGCACTCTCTAGCTGCCAAGAGCACTTTTTACTATGCACACCCAACCAGAGTGACGGGAGGAGCACATTTCAGAAAACGTTCTCAGCTCGTCCAGACAATGCGATTTAAGCAATAAAATTAAAAATGCACCCAAAACCTAAACCAAACGTTGCAGGTGGTTAGTTCTTCATGCGCAGTGGTCAACGCGGCACTCTCTAGCTGCCAAGAGCACTTTTTACTATGCGCACCCAACCAGAGTGACGGGAGGAGCGCATTTCAGAAAACGTGCTCAGCTCGTCGAGAAAATGCGATTTAAGCAATAAAATTAAAAATGCACCTAAAACCTAAACCAAAAGTTGCAGGTGGTTATTTCTTCATGCGCAGCAGTCAACACGGCACTCTCTAGCTGCCAAGAGCACTTTTTACTATGCGCACCCAACCAGAGTGACGGGAGGAGCACATTTCAGAAAATGTGCTCAGCTCGTCGAGAAAATGCCATTTAAGCCGTACAATTAAAAATGCACCTAAAACCTAAACCAAACGTTGCAGGTGGTTATTTCTTCATGCGCAGCAGTCAACACGGCACTCTCTCGCTGCCAAGAGCACTTTTTACTATGCACACCCAACCAGAGTGACTGGAGGAGCGCATTTCAGAAAACGTGCTCAGCTCGACGAGAAAATGCGATTTAAGCAATAAAATTAAAAATGCACCCAAAACCTAAACCAAACATTGCAGGTGGTTATTTCTTCATGCGCAGTGGTCAACGCGGCACTCTCTAGCTGCCAAGAGCACTTTTTACTATACACACCCAACTAGAGTGACGGGAGGAGCACATTCCAGAAAACGTGCTCAGCTAGTCGAGAAAATGCGATTTAAGCAATAAAATTAAAAATGCACCCAAAACCTAAACCAAACGTTGCAGGTGGTTATTTCTTCATGCGCAGCAGTCAACGCGGCACTCTCTAGCTGCCAAGAGCACTTTTTACTATGCGCACCCAACCAGAGTGACGGGAGGAGCACATTTCAGAAAACGTGCTCAGCTCGTCGAGAAAATGCGATTTAAGCAATAAAATTAAAAATGCACCCAAAACCTAAACCAAACGTTGCAGGTGATTATTTCTTCATGCGCAGTGGTCAACGCGGCACTCTCTAGCTGCCAAGAGCACTTTTTACTATGCGCACCCAACCAGAGTGACGGGAGGAGCACTTTTCAGAAAACGTGCTCAGCTCGTCGAGAAAATGCAAATTAAGCAATAAAATTAAAAATGCACCCAAAACCTAAACCAAACGTTGCAGATGGTCATTTCTTCATGCGCAGTGGTCAACGCGGCACTCTCTAGCTGCCAAGAGCACTTTTTACTATGCACACCCAACCAGAGTGACGGGAGGAGCGCATTTCAGAAAACGTGCTCAGCTCGACGAGAAAATGCGATTTAAGCAATAAAATTAAAAATGCACCCAAAACCTAAACCAAACGTTGCAGGTGGTTATTTCTTCATGCGCAGTGGTCAACGCGGCACTCTCTAGCTGCCAAGAGCACTTTTTACGATGCACACCCAACCAGAGAGACGGGAGGAGCGCATTTCAGAAAACGTGCTCAGCTCGACGAGAAAATGCGATTTAAGCAATAAAATTAAAAATGCACCCAAAACCTAAACCAAACGTTGCAGGTGGTAATTTCTTCATGCGCAGTGGTCAACGCGGCACTCTCTAGCTGCCAAGAGCACTTTTTACTATGCGCACCCAACCAGAGTGACGGGAGGAGCACATTTCAGAAAACGTGCTCAGCTCGTCGAGAAAATGCGATTTAAGCAATAAAATTAAAAATGCACCCAAAACCTAAACCAAACGTTGCAGGTGGTTATTTCTTCATGCGCAGTGGTCAACGCGGCACTCTCTGGCTGCCAAGAGCACTTTTCACTATGCGCACCCAACCAGAGTGACGGGAGGAGCACATTTCAGAAAACGTGCTCAGCTCGTCCAGAAAATGCGATTTAAGCAATAAAATTAAAAATGCACCTAAAACCTAAACCAAACGTTGCAGATGGTCATTTCTTCATGCGCAGTGGTCAACGCGGCACTCTCTAGCTGCCAAGAGCACTTTTTACTATGCGCATCCAACCAGAGTGACGGGAGGAGCGCATTTCAGAAAACGTGCTCAGCTCGTCGAGAAAATGCGATTTAAGCAATAAAATTAAAAATGCACCTAAAACCTAAACCAAACGTTGCAGGTGGTTATTTCTTCATGCGCAGCAGTCAACGCGGCACTCTCTAGCTGCCAAGAGCACTTTTTACTATGCGGACCCAACCAGAGTGACGGGAGGAGCACATTTCAGAAAACGTGCTCAGCTCGTCGAGAAAATGCGATTTAAGCAATAAAATAAAAAATGCACCTAAAACCTAAACCAAACGCTGCAGATGGTCATTTCTTCATGTGCAGTGGTCAACGCGGCACTCTCTAGCTGCCAAGAGCACTTTTTACTATGCGCACCCAACCAGACTGACGGGAGGAGCACATTTCAGAAAACGTGCTCAGCTCGTCGAGAAAATGCGATTCAAGCAACAAAATTAAAAATGCACCCAAAACCTAAACCAAACGTTGCAGGTGGTTATTTCTTCATGCGCAGCAGTCAACGCGGAACTCTCTAGCTGCCAAGAGCACTTTTTAATATGCACACCCAACAAGAGTGACGGGAGGAGCGCATTTCAGAAAACGTGCTCAGCTCGACGAGAACATGCGATTTAAGCAATAAAATTAAAAATGCACCCAAAACCTAAACCAAACGTTGCAGGTGGTTATTTCTTCATGCGCAGTGGTCAACGCGGCACTCTCTAGCTGCCAAGAGCACTTTTTACTATGCGCACCCAACCAGAGTGACGGGAGGAGCACATTTCAGAAAACGTGCTCAGCTCGTCGAGAAAATGCGATTTAAGCAATAAAATTAAAAATGCACCCAAAACCTAAACCAAACGTTGCAGGTGGTTATTTCTTCATGCGCAGTGGTAAACGCGGCACTCTCTAGCTGCCAAGAGCACTTTTTACTATGCGCACCCAACCAGAGTGACGGGAGGAGCACATTTCATAAAACGTGCTCAGCTCGTCCAGAAAATGCTATTTAAGCAATAAAATTAAAAATGCACCTAAAACCTAAACCAAACGTTGCAGATGGTCATTTCTTCATGCGCAGTGGTCAACGCGGCACTCTCTAGCTGCCAAGAGCACTTTTTACTATGCACACCCAACCAGAGTGACGGGAGGAGCACATTTCAGAAAACGTGCTCAGCTCGTCCAGAAAATGCGATTTAAGCAATAAAATTAAAAATGCACCCAAAACCTAAACCAAACGTTGCAGGTGGTTATTTCTTCATGCGCAGTGGTCAACGCGGCACTCTCTAGCTGCCAAGAGCACTTTTTACTATGCGCACCCAACCAGAGTGACGGGAGGAGCACATTTCAGAAAACGTGCTCAGCTCGTCGAGAAAATGCGATTTAAGCAATAAAATTAAAAATGCACCCAAAACCTAAACCAAACGTTGCAGGTGGTTATTTCTTCGTGCGCAGCAGTCAACGCGGCACTCTCTAGCTGCCAAGAACACTTTTTACTATGCGCACCCAACCAGAGTGACGGGAGGAGCACATTTCAGAAAACGTGCTCAGCTCGTCGAGAAAATGCGATTTAAGCAATAAAATTAAAAATGCACCTAAAACCTAAACCAAACGTTGCAGGTGGTTATTTCTTCATGCGCAGTGGTCAACGCGGCACTCTCTAGCTGCCAAGAGCACTTTTTACTATGCGCACCCAACCAGAGGGACGGGAGGAGCACATTTCAGAAAACGTGCTCAGCTCGTCGAGAAAATGCGATTTAAGCAATAAAATTAAAAATGCACCCAAAACCTAAACCAAACGTTGCAGGTGGTTATTTCTTCATGCGCAGCGGTCAACGCGGTACTCTCTAGCTGCCAAGAGCACTTTTTACTATGCGCACCCAACCAGAGTGACGGGAGGAGCACATTTCAGAAAACGTGGTCAGCTCGTCGAGAAAATGCGATTTAAGCAATAAAATTAAAAATGCACCTAAAACCTAAACCAAACGTTGCAGGTGGTTATTTCTTCATGCGCAGTGGTCAACGCGGCACTCTCTAGCTGCCAAGAGCACTTTTTACTATGCACACCCAACCAGAGTGACGGGAGGAGCACATTTCAGAAAACGTGCTCAGCTCGTCGAGAAAATGCGATTTACGCAATAAAATTAAAAATGCACCTAAAACCTAAACAAAACGTTGCAGGTGGTTATCTCTTCATGCGCAGTGGTAAACGCGGCACTCTCTAGCTGCCAAGAGCACTTTTTACTATGCGCACCCAACCAGAGTGACGGGAGGAGCACATTTCAGAAAACGTGCTCAGCTCGTCGAGAAAATGCGATTTAAGCAATAAAATTAAAAATGCACCCAAAACCTAAACCAAACGTTGCAGGTGGTTATTTCTTCATGCGCAGCAGTTAAAGCGGCACTCTCTAGCTGCCAAGAGCACTTTTTACTATGTGCACCCAACCAGAGTGACGGGAGGAGCACATTTCAGAAAACGTGCTCAGCTCGTCGAGAAAATGCGATTCAAGCAATAAAATTTGAAATGCACCTAAAACCTAAACCAAACGTTGCAGGTGGTTATTTCTTCATGCGCATTGGTCAATGCGGCACTCTCTAGCTGCCAAGAGCACTTTTTACTTTGCACACCCAACCAGAGTGACGGGAGGAGCACATTTCAGAAAACGTGCTCAGCTCGTCGAGAAAATGCGATTTAAGCAATAAAATTAAAAATGCACCCAAAACCTAAACCAAACGTTGCAGGTGGTTATTTCTTCATGCGCATTGGTCAACGCGGCACTCTCTAGCTGCCAAGAGCACTTTTTACTTTGCGCACCCAACCAGAGTGACGGGAGGAGCACATTTCAGAAAACGTGCTCAGCTCGTCGAGAAAATGCGATTTAAGCAATAAAATTAAAAATGCACCCAAAACCTAAACCAAACGTTGCAGGTGGTTATTTCTTCATGCGCAGTGGTCAACGCGGCACTCTCTAGCTGCCAAGAGCACTTTGTACTATGCGCACCCAACCAGAGTGACGGGAGGAGCACATTTCAGAAAACGTGCTCAGCTCGTCCAGAAAAGGCTATTTAAGCAATAAAATAAAAAATGCACATAAAACCTAAACCAAACGTTGCAGATGGTCATTTCTTCATGCGCAGTGGTCAATGCGGCACTCTCTAGCTGCCAAGAGCACTTTTTACTATGCGCACCAAACCAGAGTGACGGGAGGAGCACATTTCAGAAAACGTGCTCAGCTCGTCGAGAAAATGCGATTTAAGCAATAAAATTAAAACTGCACCCAAAACCTAAACCAAACGTTGCAGATGGTCATTTCTTCATGCGCAGTGGTCAACGCGGCACTCTCTAGCTGCCAAGAGCACTTTTTACTATGCACACCCAACCAGAGTGACGGGAGGAGCACATTTCAGAAAACGTGCTCAGCTCGTCGAGAAAATGCGATTTAAGCAATAAAATTAAAAATGCACCCAAAACCTAAACCAAACGTTGCAGGTGGTTATTTCTTCATGCGCAGCAGTCAACGCGGCACTCTCTAGCTGCCAAGAGCACTTTTTACTATGTGCACCCAACCAGAGTGACGGGAGGAGCACATTTCAGAAAACGTGCTCAGCTCGTCGAGAAAATGGGATTTAAGCAATAAAATTAAAAATGCACCCAAAACCTAAACCAAACGTTGCAGATGGTCATTTCTTCATGCGCAGTGGTCAACGCGGCACTCTCTAGCTGCCAAGAGCACTTTTTACTATGCGCACCCAACCAGAGTGACGGGAGGACCACATTTCAGAAAACGTGCTCAGCTCGTCGAGAAAATGCGATTTAAGCAATAAAATTAAAAATGCACCCAAAACTTAAACCAAACGTTGCAGGTGGTTATTTCTTCATGCGCAGCAGTCAACGCGGCACTCTCTAGCTGCCAAGAGCACTTTTTACTATGCGCACCCAACCAGAGTGACGGGAGGAGCACATTTCAGAAAACGTGCTCAGCTCGTCGAGAAAATGCGATTTAAGCAATGAAATTAAAAATGCACCCAAAACCTAAACCAAACGTTGCAGGTGGTTATTTCTTCATGCGCAGTGGTCAACGCGGCACTCTCTAGCTGCCAAGAGCACTTTTTACTATGCGCACCCAACCAGAGTGACGGGAGGAGCACTTTTCAGAAAACGTGCTCAGTTCGTCGAGAAATTGCGAATTAAGCAATAAAATTAAAAATGCACCCAAAACCTAAACCAAACGTTGCAGATGGTCATTTCTTCATGCGCAGTGGTCAACGCGGCACTCTCTAGCTGCCAAGAGCACTTTTTACTATGCGCACCCAACCAGAGTGACGGGAGGAGCACATTTCAGAAAACGTGCTCAGCTCGTCGAGAAAATGCGATTTAAGCAATAAAATTAAAAATGCACCTAAAACCCAAACCAAACGTTGCAGGTGGTTATTTCTTCATGCGCAGTGGTCAACGCGGCACTCTCTAGCTGCCAAGAGCACTTTTTACTATGCGCACCCAACCAGAGTGACGGGAGGAGCACATTTCAGAAAATGTGCTCAGCTCGTCGAGAAAATGCCATTTAAGCCGTACAATTAAAAATGCACCTAAAACCTAAACCAAACGTTGCAGGTGGTTGTTTCTTCATGCGCAGTGGTCAACGTGGCACTCTCTAGCTGCCAAGAGCACTTTTTACTATGCGCACCCAACCAGAGTGACGGGAGGAGCACATTTCAGAAAACGTGCTCAGCTCGTCGAGAAAATGCGATTTAAGCAATAAAATTAAAAATGCACCCAAAACCTAAACCAAACGTTGCAGGTGGTTATTTCTTCATGCGCAGTGGTCAACGCGGCACTCTGTAGCTGCCAAGAGCACTTTTTACTATGCGCACCCACCCAGAGTGACGGGAGGAGCACATTTCAGAAAACGTGCTCACCTCGTCGAGAAAATGCGATTTAAGCAATAAAATTAAAAATGCACCTAAAACCTAAACCAAACGTTGCAGGTGGTTATTTCTTCATGCGCAGTGGTCAACGCGGCACTCTCTAGCTGCCAAGAGCACTTTTAACTATGCGCACCCAACCAGAGTGACGGGAGGAGCACATTTCAGAAAACGTGCTCAGCTCGTCGAGAAAATGCGATTTAAGCAATGAAATTAAAAATGCACCCAAAACCTAAACCAAACGTTGCAGGTGGTTATTTCTTCATGCGCAGTGGTCAACGCGGCACTCTCTAGCTGCCAAGAGCACTTTTTACTATGCGCACCCAACCAGAGTGACGGGAGGAGCACTTTTCAGAAAACGTGCTCAGCTCGTCGAGAAATTGCGAATTAAGCAATAAAATTAAAAATGCACCCAAAACCTAAACCAAACGTTGCAGATGGTCATTTCTTCATGCGCAGTGGTCAACGCGGCACTCTCTAGCTGCCAAGAGCACTTTTTACTATGCGCACCCAACCAGAGTGACGGGAGGAGCACATTTCAGAAAACGTGCTCAGCTCGTCGAGAAAATGCGATTTAAGCAATAAAATTAAAAATGCACCTAAAACCCAAACCAAACGTTGCAGGTGGTTATTTCTTCATGCGCAGTGGTCAACGCGGCACTCTCTAGCTGCCAAGAGCACTTTTTACTATGCGCACCCAACCAGAGTGACGGGAGGAGCACATTTCAGAAAATGTGCTCAGCTCGTCGAGAAAATGCCATTTAAGCCGTACAATTAAAAATGCACCTACAACCTAAACCAAACGTTGCAGGTGGTTATTTCTTCATGCGCAGTGGTCAACGCGGCACTCTCTAGCTGCCAAGAGCACTTTTTACTATGCGCACCCAACCAGAGTGACGGGAGGAGCACATTTCAGAAAACGTGCTCAGCTCGTCGAGAAAATGCGATTTAAGCAATAAAATTAAAAATGCACCCAAAACCTAAACCAAACGTTGCAGATGGTCATTTCTTCATGCGCAGTGGTCAACGCGGCACTCTCTAGCTGCCAAGAGCACTTTTTACTATGCGCACCCAACCAGAGTGACGGGAGGACCACATTTCAGAAAACGTGCTCAGCTCGTCGAGAAAATGCGATTTAAGCAATAAAATTAAAAATGCACCCAAAACCTAAACCAAACGTTGCAGGTGGTTATTTCTTCATGCGCAGCAGTCAACGCGGCACTCTCTAGCTGCCAAGAGCACTTTTTACTATGCGCACCCAACCAGAGTGACGGGAGGAGCACATTTCAGAAAACGTGCTCAGCTCGTCGAGAAAATGCGATTTAAGCAATGAAATTAAAAATGCACCCAAAACCTAAACCAAACGTTGCAGGTGGTTATTTCTTCATGCGCAGCAGTCAAAGCGGCACTCTCTAGCTGCCAAGAGCACTTTTTACTATGTGCACCCAACCAGAGTGACGGGAGGAGCACATTTCAGAAAACGTGCTCAGCTCGTCGAGAAAATGCGATTTAAGCAATAAAATTAAAAATGCACCTAAAACCCAAACCAAACGTTGCAGGTGGTTATTTCTTCATGCGCAGTGGTCAACGCGGCACTCTCTAGCTGCCAAGAGCACTTTTTACTATGCGCACCCAACCAGAGTGACGGGAGGAGCACATTTCAGAAAATGTGCTCAGCTCGTCGAGAAAATGCCATTTAAGCCGTACAATTAAAAATGCACCTACAACCTAAACCAAACGTTGCAGGTGGTTATTTCTTCATGCGCAGTGGTCAACGCGGCACTCTCTAGCTGCCAAGAGCACTTTTTACTATGCGCACCCAACCAGAGTGACGGGAGGAGCACATTTCAGAAAACGTGCTCAGCTCGTCGAGAAAATGCGATTTAAGCAATAAAATTAAAAATGCACCCAAAACCTAAACCAAACGTTGCAGATGGTCATTTCTTCATGCGCAGTGGTCAACGCGGCACTCTCTAGCTGCCAAGAGCACTTTTTACTATGCGCACCCAACCAGAGTGACGGGAGGACCACATTTCAGAAAACGTGCTCAGCTCGTCGAGAAAATGCGATTTAAGCAATAAAATTAAAAATGCACCCAAAACCTAAACCAAACGTTGCAGGTGGTTATTTCTTCATGCGCAGCAGTCAACGCGGCACTCTCTAGCTGCCAAGAGCACTTTTTACTATGCGCACCCAACCAGAGTGACGGGAGGAGCACATTTCAGAAAACGTGCTCAGCTCGTCGAGAAAATGCGATTTAAGCAATGAAATTAAAAATGCACCCAAAACCTAAACCAAACGTTGCAGGTGGTTATTTCTTCATGCGCAGCAGTCAAAGCGGCACTCTCTAGCTGCCAAGAGCACTTTTTACTATGTGCACCCAACCAGAGTGACGGGAGGAGCACATTTCAGAAAACGTGCTCAGCTCGTCGAGAAAATGCGATTCAAGCAATAAAATTTGAAATGCACCTAAAACCTAAACCAAACGTTGCAGGTGGTTATTTCTTCATGCGCATTGGTCAACGCGGCACTCTCTAGCTGCCAAGAGCACTTTTTACTTTGCACACCCAACCAGAGTGACGGGAGGAGCACATTTCAGAAAACGTGCTCAGCTCGTCGAGAAAATGCGATTTAAGCAATAAAATTAAAAATGCACCCAAAACCTAAACCAAACGTTGCAGGTGGTTATTTCTTCATGCGCATTGGTCAACGCGGCACTCTCTAGCTGCCAAGAGCACTTTTTACTTTGCGCACCCAACCAGAGTGACGGGAGGAGCACATTTCAGAAAACGTGCTCAGCTCGTCGAGAAAATGCGATTTAAGCAATAAAATTAAAAATGCACCCAAAACCTAAACCAAACGTTGCAGGTGGTTATTTCTTCATGCGCAGTGGTCAACGCGGCACTCTCTAGCTGCCAAGAGCACTTTTTACTATGCGCACCCAACCAGAGTGACGGGAGGAGCACATTTCAGAAAACGTGCTCAGCTCGTCCAGAAAAGGCTATTTAAGCAATAAAATAAAAAATGCACATAAAACCTAAACCAAACGTTGCAGATGGTCATTTCTTCATGCGCAGTGGTCAATGCGGCACTCTCTAGCTGCCAAGAGCACTTTTTACTATGCGCACCAAACCAGAGTGACGGGAGGAGCACATTTCAGAAAACGTGCTCAGCTCGTCGAGAAAATGCGATTTAAGCAATAAAATTAAAACTGCACCCAAAACCTAAACCAAACGTTGCAGAAGGTCATTTCTTCATGCGCAGTGGTCAACGCGGCACTCTCTAGCTGCCAAGAGCACTTTTTACTATGCACACCCAACCAGAGTGACGGGAGGAGCACATTTCAGAAAACGTGCTCAGCTCGTCGAGAAAATGCGATTTAAGCAATAAAATTAAAAATGCACCCAAAACCTAAACCAAACGTTGCAGGTGGTTATTTCTTCATGCGCAGCAGTCAACGCGGCACTCTCTAGCTGCCAAGAGCACTTTTTACTATGCGCACCCAACCAGAGTGACGGGAGGAGCACATTTCAGAAAACGTGCTCAGCTCGTCGAGAAAATGCGATTTAAGCAATAAAATTAAAAATGCACCCAAAACCTAAACCAAACGTTGCAGATGGTCATTTCTTCATGCGCAGTGGTCAACGCGGCACTCTCTAGCTGCCAAGAGCACTTTTTACTATGCGCACCCAACCAGAGTGACGGGAGGACCACATTTCAGAAAACGTGCTCAGCTCGTCGAGAAAATGCGATTTAAGCAATAAAATTAAAAATGCACCCAAAACCTAAACCAAACGTTGCAGGTGGTTATTTCTTCATGCGCAGCAGTCAACGCGGCACTCTCTAGCTGCCAAGAGCACTTTTTACTATGCGCACCCAACCAGAGTGACGGGAGGAGCACATTTCAGAAAACGTGCTCAGCTCGTCGAGAAAATGCGATTTAAGCAATAAAATTAAAAATGCACCTAAAACCCAAACCAAACGTTGCAGGTGGTTATTTCTTCATGCGCAGTGGTCAACGCGGCACTCTCTAGCTGCCAAGAGCACTTTTTACTATGCGCACCCAACCAGAGTGACGGGAGGAGCACATTTCAGAAAATGTGCTCAGCTCGTCGAGAAAATGCCATTTAAGCCGTACAATTAAAAATGCACCTAAAACCTAAACCAAACGTTGCAGGTGGTTGTTTCTTCATGCGCAGTGGTCAACGTGGCACTCTCTAGCTGCCAAGAGCACTTTTTACTATGCGCACCCAACCAGAGTGACGGGAGGAGCACATTTCAGAAAACGTGCTCAGCTCGTCGAGAAAATGCGATTTAAGCAATAAAATTAAAAATGCACCTAAAACCTAAACCAAACGTTGCAGGTGGTTATTTCTTCATGCGCAGTGGACAACGCGGCACTCTGTAGCTGCCAAGAGCACTTTTTACTATGCGCACCCACCCAGAGTGACGGGAGGAGCACATTTCAGAAAACGTGCTCACCTCGTCGAGAAAATGCGATTTAAGCAATAAAATTAAAAATGCACCTAAAACCTAAACCAAACGTTGCAGGTGGTTATTTCTTCATGCGCAGTGGTCAACGCGGCACTCTCTAGCTGCCAAGAGCACTTTTAACTATGCGCACCCAACCAGAGTGACGGGAGGAGCACATTTCAGAAAACGTGCTCAGCTCGTCGAGAAAATGCGATTTAAGCAATAAAATTTAAAATGCACCTAAAACCTAAACCAAACGTTGCAGGTGGTTATTTCTTCATGCGCAGTGGTCAATGCGGCACTCTCTAGCTGCCAAGAGCACTTTTTACTATGCGCACCTAACCAGAGTGACGGGAGGAGCACATTTCAGAAAACGTGCTCAGCTCGTCGAGAAAATGCGATTTACGCAATAAAATTAAAAATGCACCTAAAACCTAAACAAAACGTTGCAGGTGGTTATTTCTTCATGCGCAGTGGTCAACGCGGCACTCTCTAGCTGCCAAGAGCACTTTTTACTATGCGCACCCAACCAGAGTGACGGGAGGAGCACATTTCAGAAAACGTGCTCAGCTGGTCGAGAAAATGCGATTTAAGCAATAAAATTAAAAATGCACCCAAAACCTAAACCAAACGTTGCAGGTGGTTATTTCTTCATGCGCAGCAGTCAAAGCGGCACTCTCTAGCTGCCAAGAGCACTTTTTACTATGTGCACCCAACCAGAGTGACGGGAGGAGCACATTTCAGAAAACGTGCTCAGCTCGTCGAGAAAATGCGATTTAAGCAATAAAATTTGAAATGCACCTAAAACCTAAACCAAACGTTGCAGGTGGTTATTTCTTCATGCGCATTGGTCAACGCGGCACTCTCTAGCTGCCAAGAGCACTTTTTACTTTGCGCACCCAACCAGAGTGACGGGAGGAGCACATTTCAGAAAACGTGCTCAGCTCGTCGAGAAAATGCGATTTAAGCAATAAAATTAAAAATGCACCCAAAACCTAAACCAAACGTTGCAGGTGGTTATTTCTTCATGCGCATTGGTCAACGCGGCACTCTCTAGCTGCCAAGAGCACTTTTTACTTTGCACACCCAACCAGAGTGACGGGAGGAGCACATTTCAGAAAACGTGCTCAGCTCGTCGAGAAAATGCGATTTAAGCAATAAAATTAAAAATGCACCCAAAACCTAAACCAAACGTTGCAGGTGGTTATTTCTTCATGCGCATTGGTCAACGCGGCACTCTCTAGCTGCAGAGAGCACTTTTTACTATGCGCACCCAACCAGAGTGACGGGAGGAGCGCATTTCAGAAAACGTGCTCAGCTCGTCGAGAAAATGCGATTTAAGCAATAAAATTAAAAATGCACCTAAAACCCAAACCAAACGTTGCAGGTGGTCATTTCTTCATGCGCAGTGGTCAACGCGGCACTCTCTGGCTGCCAAGAGCACTTTTTACTATGCGCACCCAACCAGAGTGACGGGAGGAGCACATTTCAGAAAACGTGCTCAGCTCGTCCAGAAAATGCGATTTAAGCAATAAAATTAAAAATGCACCTAAAACCTAAACCAAACGTTGCAGATGGTCATTTCTTCATGCGCAGTGGTCAACGCGGCACTCTCTAGCTGCCAAGAGCACTTTTTACTATGTGCACCCAACCAGAGTGACGTGAGGAGCACATTTCAGAAAACGTGCTCAACTCGTCGAGAAAATGCGATTTAAGCAATAAAATTAAAAATGCACCAAAAACCGAAACCAAACGTTGCAGATGGTCATTTCTTCATGCGCAGTGGTCAACGCGGCACTCTCTAGCTGCCAAGAGCACTTTTTACTATGCACACCCAACCAGAGTGACGGGAGGAGCACATTTCAGAAAACGTGCTCAGCTCGTCGAGAAAATGCGATTTAAGCAATAAAATTAAAAATGCACCCAAAACATTAAACCAAACGTTGCAGGTGGTTATTTCTTCATGCGCAGTGGTCAACGCGGCACTCTCTAGCTGCCAAGAGCATTTTTTACTATGCACACCCAACCAGAGTGACGGGAGGAGCACATTTCAGAAAACGTGCTAAGCTCGTCGAGAAAATGCGATTTAAGCAATAAAATTAAAAATGCACCTAAAACCTAAACCAAACGTTGCAGGTGGTTATTTCTTCATGCGCAGTGGTCAACGCGGCACTCTCTAGCTGCCAAGAGCACTTTTTACTATGCGCACCCAACCAGAGTGACGGGAGGAGCACATTTCAGAAAACGTGCTCAGCTCTTCGAGAAAATGCGATTTAAGCAATAAAATTAAAAATGCACCTAAAACCTAAACCAAACGTTGCAGGTGGTTATTTATTCGTGCGCAGCAGTCAACGCGGCACTCTCTAGCTGCCAAGAGCACTTTTTACTATGCGCACCCAACCAGAGTGACGGGAGGAGCACATTCCAGAAAACGTGCTCAGCTCGTCGAGAAAATGCGATTTAAGCAATAAAATTAAAAATGCACCCAAAACCTAAACCAAACGTAGCAGGTGGTAATTTCTTCATGCGCAGTGGTCAACGCGGCACTCTCTAGCTGCCAAGAGCACTTTTTACTATGCGCACCCAACCAGAGTGACGGGAGGAGCACATTTCAGAAAACGTGCTCAGCTCGTCGAGAAAATGCGATTTAAGCAATAAAATTAAAAATGCACCCAAAACCTAAACCAAACGTTGCAGGTGGTTATTTCTTCATGCGCAGTGGTCAACGCGGCACTCTCTAGCTGCCAAGAGCACTTTTTACTATGCGCACCCAACCAGAGTGACGGGAGGAGCACATTTCAGAAAACGTGCTCAGCTCGTCCAGAAAATGCGATTTAAGCAATAAAATTAAAAATGCACCTAAAACCTAAACCAAACGTTGCAGATGGTCATTTCTTCATGCGCAGTGGTCAACGCGGCACTCTCTAGCTGCCAAGAGCACTTTTTACTATGCACACCCAACCAGAGTGACGGGAGGAGCGCATTTTAGAAAACGTGCTCAGCTCGACGAGAAAATGCGATTTAAGCAATAAAATTAAAAATGCACCCAAAACCTAAACCAAACGTTGCAGGTGGTTATTTCTTCATGCGCAGTGGTCAACGCGGCACTCTCTAGCTGCCAAGAGCACTTTTAACTATGCGCACCCAACCAGAGTGACGGGAGGAGCACATTTCAGAAAACGTGCTCAGCTCGTCGAGAAAATGCGATTTAAGCAATAAAATAAAAAATGCACCTAAAACCTAAACCAAACGTTGCAGGTGGTTATTTCTTCATGCGCAGTGGTCAACGCGGCACTCTCTAGCTGCCAAGAGCACTTTTTACTATGCGCACCCAACCAGAGTGACGGGAGGAGCACATTTCAGAAAACGTGCTCAGCTCGTCGAGAAAATGCGATTTAAGCAATAAAATTAAAAATGCACCCAAAACCTAAACCAAACGTTGCAGGTGGTTATTTCTTCATGCGCAGCAGTCAAAGCGGCACTCTCTAGCTGCCAAGAGCACTTTTTACTATGTGCACCCAACCAGAGTGACGGGAGGAGCACATTTCAGAAAACGTGCTCAGCTCGTCGAGAAAATGCGATTTAAGCAATAAAATTTGAAATGCACCTAAAACCTAAACCAAACGTTGCAGGTGGTTATTTCTTCATGCGCATTGGTCAACGCGGCACTCTCTAGCTGCCAAGAGCACTTTTTACTTTGCGCACCCAACCAGAGTGACGGGAGGAGCACATTTCAGAAAACGTGCTCAGCTCGTCGAGAAAATGCGATTTAAGCAATAAAATTAAAAATGCACCCAAAACCTAAACCAAACGTTGCAGGTGGTTATTTCTTCATGCGCATTGGTCAACGCGGCACTCTCTAGCTGCCAAGAGCACTTTTTACTTTGCACACCCAACCAGAGTGACGGGAGGAGCACATTTCAGAAAACGTGCTCAGCTCGTCGAGAAAATGCGATTTAAGCAATAAAATTAAAAATGCACCCAAAACCTAAACCAAACGTTGCAGGTGGTTATTTCTTCATGCGCATTGGTCAACGCGGCACTCTCTAGCTGCCAAGAGCACTTTTTACTATGCGCACCCAACCAGAGTGACGGGAGGAGCGCATTTCAGAAAACGTGCTCAGCTCGTCGAGAAAATGCGATTTAAGCAATAAAATTAAAAATGCACCTAAAACCCAAACCAAACGTTGCAGGTGGTCATTTCTTCATGCGCAGTGGTCAACGCGGCACTCTCTGGCTGCCAAGAGCACTTTTTACTATGCGCACCCAACCAGAGTGACGGGAGGAGCACATTTCAGAAAACGTGCTCAGCTCGTCCAGAAAATGCGATTTAAGCAATAAAATTAAAAATGCACCTAAAACCTAAACCAAACGTTGCAGATGGTCATTTCTTCATGCGCAGTGGTCAACGCGGCACTCTCTAGCTGCCAAGAGCACTTTTTACTATGTGCACCCAACCAGAGTGACGTGAGGAGCACATTTCAGAAAACGTGCTCAACTCGTCGAGAAAATGCGATTTAAGCAATAAAATTAAAAATGCACCAAAAACCGAAACCAAACGTTGCAGATGGTCATTTCTTCATGCGCAGTGGTCAACGCGGCACTCTCTAGCTGCCAAGAGCACTTTTTACTATGCACACCCAACCAGAGTGACGGGAGGAGCACATTTCAGAAAACGTGCTCAGCTCGTCGAGAAAATGCGATTTAAGCAATAAAATTAAAAATGCACCCAAAACATTAAACCAAACGTTGCAGGTGGTTATTTCTTCATGCGCAGTGGTCAACGCGGCACTCTCTAGCTGCCAAGAGCATTTTTTACTATGCACACCCAACCAGAGTGACGGGAGGAGCACATTTCAGAAAACGTGCTAAGCTCGTCGAGAAAATGCGATTTAAGCAATAAAATTAAAAATGCACCTAAAACCTAAACCAAACGTTGCAGGTGGTTATTTCTTCATGCGCAGTGGTCAACGCGGCACTCTCTAGCTGCCAAGAGCACTTTTTACTATGCGCACCCAACCAGAGTGACGGGAGGAGCACATTTCAGAAAACGTGCTCAGCTCTTCGAGAAAATGCGATTTAAGCAATAAAATTAAAAATGCACCTAAAACCTAAACCAAACGTTGCAGGTGGTTATTTATTCGTGCGCAGCAGTCAACGCGGCACTCTCTAGCTGCCAAGAGCACTTTTTACTATGCGCACCCAACCAGAGTGACGGGAGGAGCACATTCCAGAAAACGTGCTCAGCTCGTCGAGAAAATGCGATTTAAGCAATAAAATTAAAAATGCACCCAAAACCTAAACCAAACGTAGCAGGTGGTAATTTCTTCATGCGCAGTGGTCAACGCGGCACTCTCTAGCTGCCAAGAGCACTTTTTACTATGCGCACCCAACCAGAGTGACGGGAGGAGCACATTTCAGAAAACGTGCTCAGCTCGTCGAGAAAATGCGATTTAAGCAATAAAATTAAAAATGCACCCAAAACCTAAACCAAACGTTGCAGGTGGTTATTTCTTCATGCGCAGTGGTCAACGCGGCACTCTCTAGCTGCCAAGAGCACTTTTTACTATGCGCACCCAACCAGAGTGACGGGAGGAGCACATTTCAGAAAACGTGCTCAGCTCGTCCAGAAAATGCGATTTAAGCAATAAAATTAAAAATGCACCTAAAACCTAAACCAAACGTTGCAGATGGTCATTTCTTCATGCGCAGTGGTCAACGCGGCACTCTCTAGCTGCCAAGAGCACTTTTTACTATGCACACCCAACCAGAGTGACGGGAGGAGCGCATTTTAGAAAACGTGCTCAGCTCGACGAGAAAATGCGATTTAAGCAATAAAATTAAAAATGCACCCAAAACCTAAACCAAACGTTGCAGGTGGTTATTTCTTCATGCGCAGTGGTCAACGCGGCACTCTCTAGCTGCCAAGAGCACTTTTAACTATGCGCACCCAACCAGAGTGACGGGAGGAGCACATTTCAGAAAACGTGCTCAGCTCGTCGAGAAAATGCGATTTAAGCAATAAAATAAAAAATGCACCTAAAACCTAAACCAAACGTTGCAGGTGGTTATTTCTTCATGCGCAGTGGTCAACGCGGCACTCTCTAGCTGCCAAGAGCACTTTTTACTATGCGCACCCAACCAGAGTGACGGGAGGAGCACATTTCAGAAAACGTGCTCAGCTCGTCGAGAAAATGCGATTTAAGCAATAAAATTAAAAATGCACCCAAAACCTAAACCAAACGTTGCAGGTGGTTATTTCTTCATGCGCAGCAGTCAAAGCGGCACTCTCTAGCTGCCAAGAGCACTTTTTACTATGTGCACCCAACCAGAGTGACGGGAGGAGCACATTTCAGAAAACGTGCTCAGCTCGTCGAGAAAATGCGATTTAAGCAATAAAATTTGAAATGCACCTAAAACCTAAACCAAACGTTGCAGGTGGTTATTTCTTCATGCGCATTGGTCAACGCGGCACTCTCTAGCTGCCAAGAGCACTTTTTACTTTGCGCACCCAACCAGAGTGACGGGAGGAGCACATTTCAGAAAACGTGCTCAGCTCGTCGAGAAAATGCGATTTAAGCAATAAAATTAAAAATGCACCCAAAACCTAAACCAAACGTTGCAGGTGGTTATTTCTTCATGCGCATTGGTCAACGCGGCACTCTCTAGCTGCCAAGAGCACTTTTTACTTTGCACACCCAACCAGAGTGACGGGAGGAGCACATTTCAGAAAACGTGCTCAGCTCGTCGAGAAAATGCGATTTAAGCAATAAAATTAAAAATGCACCCAAAACCTAAACCAAACGTTGCAGGTGGTTATTTCTTCATGCGCATTGGTCAACGCGGCACTCTCTAGCTGCCAAGAGCACTTTTTACTATGCGCACCCAACCAGAGTGACGGGAGGAGCGCATTTCAGAAAACGTGCTCAGCTCGTCGAGAAAATGCGATTTAAGCAATAAAATTAAAAATGCACCTAAAACCCAAACCAAACGTTGCAGGTGGTCATTTCTTCATGCGCAGTGGTCAACGCGGCACTCTCTGGCTGCCAAGAGCACTTTTTACTATGCGCACCCAACCAGAGTGACGGGAGGAGCACATTTCAGAAAACGTGCTCAGCTCGTCCAGAAAATGCGATTTAAGCAATAAAATTAAAAATGCACCTAAAACCTAAACCAAACGTTGCAGATGGTCATTTCTTCATGCGCAGTGGTCAACGCGGCACTCTCTAGCTGCCAAGAGCACTTTTTACTATGTGCACCCAACCAGAGTGACGTGAGGAGCACATTTCAGAAAACGTGCTCAACTCGTCGAGAAAATGCGATTTAAGCAATAAAATTAAAAATGCACCAAAAACCGAAACCAAACGTTGCAGATGGTCATTTCTTCATGCGCAGTGGTCAACGCGGCACTCTCTAGCTGCCAAGAGCACTTTTTACTATGCACACCCAACCAGAGTGACGGGAGGAGCACATTTCAGAAAACGTGCTCAGCTCGTCGAGAAAATGCGATTTAAGCAATAAAATTAAAAATGCACCCAAAACATTAAACCAAACGTTGCAGGTGGTTATTTCTTCATGCGCAGTGGTCAACGCGGCACTCTCTAGCTGCCAAGAGCATTTTTTACTATGCACACCCAACCAGAGTGACGGGAGGAGCACATTTCAGAAAACGTGCTAAGCTCGTCGAGAAAATGCGATTTAAGCAATAAAATTAAAAATGCACCTAAAACCTAAACCAAACGTTGCAGGTGGTTATTTCTTCATGCGCAGTGGTCAACGCGGCACTCTCTAGCTGCCAAGAGCACTTTTTACTATGCGCACCCAACCAGAGTGTCACGTGCTGGTGCCACCTGCGACGGGACCACGCCCCCCTGTCAGTGGGATCACCGTCACCTGCCACGGGTTCATGGCCAGCGCTATATCAGCGCCGCCAGCGCAGACCCGAGTGCCAGTCTGTCCCTTGATGCTGCTTCGCTCATCAATCCCGGAGAGAATTGACTCACTTGACTACTCGAAACCCTCGCAGAATCGTTGTCCTCTCCAGCCCGATCGCCGCTCCAGCGCCAGCTGTTCCCATCATCCCCTTCAAATAAAGTCCGTCGTTACGCACTTGGCTGTACTGTCCGATCCTTAACAGTACAGACTGGCCCACACGATGCAGTCAGCGAACGACGAGACGGCATTGGGCCGACTGGAGCGAGCCGAGACCGTCATCAGCAGCCTGTCCGCCGACATCCGGAACCTGATCGAGGTTGGTCAGCAACAACAGCTGCAGCAGCAGGAGATGGCCAAAGCCCTCCAGAGACTGTCGGTGGCTGCGTCCCCGGCTGTCACGGCACCCCCGCACCGCCCGTCTGCCGAGGCCAGGAGGCTCGTGGACGTCCCGGAGCCCCGCCTCGGCAACATTGAAAAGTTCAACGGCGATCCCAAGCACGTGAGGGCGTTTGTGACCAACTGTCGCATAATGTTCAGCCTCCAGCCCGTCACGTTTGCGTCAGAATCAGCCAAGGTCGGTTTCGTTCTAACCCACCTCACGGGCGAGGCGCGGCTATGGGGTTTGGCAGAGTATGAACGGATGGCCCCGGCATGCGATTCCTTCGACGCCTTCGCAGAGGAATTGCTCTTCCTGTTCGACCTGGGATCCGCCGCCGAAGACGCCGCCGAGGAACTGGCGACGCTGCGTCAGGGTAGCCGATCGGTCGCGGAGTACGCCCTTAAATTCCAGACGTTGGCCGGCAGCAGCGGATGGAACGCGCCAGCGCTCGTCAGCACGTTCCTAAATGGCCTCGCGGATTATATGAAGGACGAACTGGTGTCGTACGATCGTCCGCGAACCCTGAAGGGCGCGATGGACTTGGCGGCCCGAGTAGACCGGCGGATCCGGACGCGGCGGCGCGATCGGGAGAGGAGGTCCCCGCGGAATCCGCGTGGCCACAGTCCTCCGTCTGCTGGGGACCCGCCCACCACTCCACCCGCCGAGCCCATGGATCTGGGAGGGGCTCGGGTCTCCTCGGAGGAGCACCGTCGACGCCTCTCGCTGGGCTTGTGTTTTTACTGTGGGGAGGGGGGGGCATCGGGTGGCGGGGTGCCCGCTAAAAGGCCGGAGCTCACGCGGCGTCGGGGGATCCGCGTGAGCTCGACCAGCACCGGCTCTCCCAGTCCCAGCACGCTCACGCTGCAGGCACGTGTCCGGCTTGCGGGGGGCGACCAGAACGTGGCAGCCTTGGTGGATTCCGGCGCGGAGGGGAACATCATGGACATTAGCCTGGCGCGTCGGTGGGGTGTCGGCTTCCTCCCTCTGAGCCCGCCCATTCCCGCGCGTGCCATTGATGGCCGCCTGATTGGCGAGGTGGCGTTCGTGACAGAACCGGTTAAGATACTGCTCTCCGGCAATCACCACGAGACCATCCAGTTTTTTCTTCTTTCCCTCCCAGGACAGCAGCTCATCCTGGGGCACCCTTGGTTGCGGCAGCACAACCCGGTGCTGGACTGGGAGGTGGGGGTTGTACGGCAGTGGAGCGAACGCTGCCATCGAGTGTGCCTGAAGGCGGCCACCAGCCCACTCGGCAGAGCCCCGCCCAGGTACAGTCCCGACATCTCCAATGTCCCAGCAGTTTATCACGAACTCAAGGAGGTTTTTAGTAAAGCCAGGGCCGCTTCTCTTCCTCCACACCGGTCCTACGATTGCGCCATCAACCTGTTGCCCGGCACCTTCCCTCCCAAGGGGCGCGTCTACTCCCTGTCTGCTCCTGAGCGCCGGGCTATGGAGGAGTACATCCGGGAGTCCCTGGCAGCCGGCATCATACGGCCGTCCTCTTCACCTGCGGGAGCGGGATTTTTCTTCGTGAAGAAGAAGGAGGGCACGCTCCGTCCGTGTATCGACTACCGGGGAATAAACGCAATCACCGTAAAGAACCGATACCCTCTGCCTCTTCTTTCTTCCGCCTTTGAGAGCCTTCAGGGTGCCACCATCTTCACCAAGCTGGATCTTCGCAACGCCTACCACCTGATCCGCATCCGGGAGGGAGACGAGTGGAAGACGGCTTTCAACACCCCGAGCGGACACTACGAGTACTTGGTGGTCCCGTTTGGGCTCACCAACGCCCCAGCAGTTTTCCAGTCACTGATAAACGACGTGTTACGAGACATGCTGGACAAATTTGTGTTCGTTTATTTGGACGACATCCTCATCTTCTCCCGCTCGCTTCCTGAACACATCAAGCATGTCCGGGCGGTGCTGCGACGCCTCCTAGAGAATTCGCTCTACGTGAAGGCAGAGAAGTGCGAGTTCCACGCCTCCTCTGTCAAATTCCTCGGCTACGTGGTGCGTGAGGGATCCATCGAAATGGACCCTGGGAAGGTGGAGGCGGTCACGTCATGGCCTGTTCCCGAGACACGCAAGCGGCTGCAACAATTCTTAGGTTTCGCGAACTTTTATCGCCGTTTTATCCGTGGGTACAGCACGGCGGCCGCGCCACTCACCGCCCTTACCAGCCCCGCCTCTCCATACAAATGGACAGAACGGGCAGAACAAGCATTTCAGGAGCTTAAGAGGAGGTTCACATCCGCTCCCATCCTCAGAGTTCCCGATCCCGACAGACAGTTCGTGGTCGAAGTGGACGCCTCGAACGTGGGTGTCGGGGCGGTGTTGTCTCAACGCAGCCGCCAGGACGATCGTCTCCATCCGTGCGCCTTCTTTTCTCGCCGTTTGTCAGCCTCAGAACGGAACTATGACATCGGTAATCGGGAGCTCCTCGCCGTCAAGTTGGCTTTGGAGGAGTGGCGACATTGGCTGGAGGGCGCCACCACTCCGTTCATTGTCTGGACCGACCACCGCAACTTGGAGTATCTGAGATCGGCCAAGAGACTGAACGCGAGACAGGCACGGTGGGCTCTGTTCTTTGACCGGTTTGAGTTCTCTCTTTCCTACAGACCGGGTTCCCGTAACGCGAAGGCGGACGCCCTGTCGCGTTTGTTTCCTGGTGGGGAGGAGGGACAGGGTCCGCCTCCCACTATCCTCCCGAGCTCGGTTCGGGTGGCGGCTCTTACATGGGAGATCGAACGCCAAGTGGAAGCCGCATCACGCGATCAACCCGGCCCCAGCAACTGCCCGGAGGGTCGCCTGTTCGTCCCGGAAGGCCTGCGATCGGCCGTGCTGCAATGGGCGCACGACTCACGCCTGGCCTGTCATCCCGGCGCTGCACGCACGAGGTACGTGGTGGCACAGCGTTTCTGGTGGCCCACCTGGCAAGTGGACACCAGCGACTACGTCAGAGCCTGCTCAATCTGTAACCGCTACAAGACGCCTACTCTTCCTCCGGCCGGGCTGCTTCAACCCTTGCCGGTTCCCCAGCGTCCCTGGTCTCACCTGTCGATCGACTTTGTCACGGGCCTCCCCCCCTCAGAGGGAAACACGGTGGTCCTCACGGTGGTAGACCGTTTTAGCAAGATGACGCATTTCATCCCTCTGCCTAGGCTCCCATCTGCAAAGCAGACAGCGTCCATCATGGTGCGGGAGGTGTTTCGTCACCACGGTCTCCCACGAGACATCGTGTCAGACCGAGGACCTCAATTCGCTTCCGCCTTCTGGACGGAGTTCTGCCGACTCCTCGGCGCCACGGCCAGCCTCTCCTCGGGGTTTCACCCTCAGTCCAACGGTCAAGCGGAGCGCCTGAACCAGGAACTGGGCAGGTCTCTCCGATGCATGGCCGCCGGAGACCAGCGCGGGTGGGTACAACAGCTTCCCTGGGTAGAGTACGCCCACAATTCCCTTCCCAGCTCGGCCACGGGACTTTCGCCTTTCCACTGCGTCTTCGGGTACCAGCCACCCTTGTTCGCCCACCAGGAGCGTGGTGCGGCGTGCCCGTCGGCCCAGGCTTGTGTCCGCCGTTGTCATCGTGCCTGGGCGAGGGGCCGGGCCACTCTTCTCCGCTCTGTTTCAGGCTACGCCCGCCAGGCGAACAAGCACCGGACGCCGGCTCCGGAGTACAGAGTGGGGCAGCGTGTGTGGCTCTCGACGCGGGATTTGCCGCTGCGAGCGGGATCCCGCAAACTGGCGCCCCGCTTTGTTGGACCGTTCCCTATCCAGAAGGTGATTGGCCCGGCCGCAGTCCGTCTGCTCCTTCCAGACTCCATGAAGGTTCATCCCACGTTCCACGTGTCCCGTGTGCGGCCCATCCATGAAAGCGCGTTGGCGCCGGCGCCCGTTCCGCCGCCGCCGCCCCAGCTCGTCGATGGGGGCCCGGCTTACGCTGTCCGCTCCCTGCTCCGATCGCGGCGGCGTGGTCGGGGCCTACAATACCTCGTGGACTGGGAGGGTTATGACGACGCGCACCGCTCCTGGATTCCGAGCCGCTGGATACTCGACCGTTCGCTCATCACGGAGTTCCATCGCTGTCATCCGGACCAACCGGGTCCTCGGCGCGGGCGCCCGAGGAGGGACGGGGGGGACCAGGGGTGAGGGTCCAGGGTGGTCTTGCCCACTGGTACCGGGGTCTTCTGCCCCCGCGCCCGTCGATCCTGCGTCTGGCGAGGTGTCGGACGTTTCAGCGGTGTGCTGACCCCTCCACCTGGCCACCCGGGGTAGTGCCTTCCTTTTAGTTTTTTTTGTTTTGTTATTTTCGGTTCCTGGGGACGTCGGGAGCCGTCCCTTGTGGGGGGGGTTCTGTCACGTGCTGGTGCCACCTGCGACGGGACCACGCCCCCCTGTCAGTGGGATCACCGTCACCTGCCACGGGTTCATGGCCAGCGCTATATCAGCGCCGCCAGCGCAGACCCGAGTGCCAGTCTGTCCCTTGATGCTGCTTCGCTCATCAATCCCGGAGAGAATTGACTCACTTGACTACTCGAAACCCTCGCAGAATCGTTGTCCTCTCCAGCCCGATCGCCGCTCCAGCGCCAGCTGTTCCCATCATCCCCTTCAAATAAAGTCCGTCGTTACGCACTTGGCTGTACTGTCCGATCCTTAACACAGAGTGACGGGAGGAGCACATTTCAGAAAACGTGCTCAGCTCTTCGAGAAAATGCGATTTAAGCAATAAAATTAAAAATGCACCTAAAACCTAAACCAAACGTTGCAGGTGGTTATTTATTCGTGCGCAGCAGTCAACGCGGCACTCTCTAGCTGCCAAGAGCACTTTTTACTATGCGCACCCAACCAGAGTGACGGGAGGAGCACATTCCAGAAAACGTGCTCAGCTCGTCGAGAAAATGCGATTTAAGCAATAAAATTAAAAATGCACCCAAAACCTAAACCAAACGTAGCAGGTGGTAATTTCTTCATGCGCAGTGGTCAACGCGGCACTCTCTAGCTGCCAAGAGCACTTTTTACTATGCGCACCCAACCAGAGTGACGGGAGGAGCACATTTCAGAAAACGTGCTCAGCTCGTCGAGAAAATGCGATTTAAGCAATAAAATTAAAAATGCACCCAAAACCTAAACCAAACGTTGCAGGTGGTTATTTCTTCATGCGCAGTGGTCAACGCGGCACTCTCTAGCTGCCAAGAGCACTTTTTACTATGCGCACCCAACCAGAGTGACGGGAGGAGCACATTTCAGAAAACGTGCTCAGCTCGTCCAGAAAATGCGATTTAAGCAATAAAATTAAAAATGCACCTAAAACCTAAACCAAACGTTGCAGATGGTCATTTCTTCATGCGCAGTGGTCAACGCGGCACTCTCTAGCTGCCAAGAGCACTTTTTACTATGCACACCCAACCAGAGTGACGGGAGGAGCGCATTTTAGAAAACGTGCTCAGCTCGACGAGAAAATGCGATTTAAGCAATAAAATTAAAAATGCACCCAAAACCTAAACCAAACGTTGCAGGTGGTTATTTCTTCATGCGCAGTGGTCAACGCGGCACTCTCTAGCTGCCAAGAGCACTTTTTACTATGCGCACCCAACCAGAGTGACGGGAGGAGCACATTTCAGAAAACGTGCTCAGCTCGTCGAGAAAATGCGATTTAAGCAATAAAATTAAAAATGCACCTAAAACCTAAACCAAACGTTGCAGGTGGTTATTTCTTCATGCGCAGCAGTCAACGCGGCACTCTCTAGCTGCCAAGAGCACTTTTTACTATGCGCACCCAACCAGAGTGACGGGAGGAGCACATTTCAGAAAACGTGCTCAGCTCGTCGAGAAAATGCGATTTAAGCAATAAAATTAAAAATGCACACAAAACCTAAACCAAACGTTGCAGGTGGTTATTTCTTCATGCGCAGTGGTCAACGCGGCACTCTCTAGCTGCCAAGAGCACTTTTTACTATGCGCACCCAACCAGAGTGACGGGAGGAGCACATTTCAGAAAACGTGCTCAGCTCGTCGAGAAAATGCGATTTAAGCAATAAAATTAAAAATGCACCCAAAACCTAAACCAAACGTTGCAGGTGGTTATTTCTTCATATGCAGCAGTCAACGCGGCACTCTCTAGCTGCCAAGAGCACTTTTTACTATGCGCACCCAACCAGAGTGACGGGAGGAGCACATTTCAGAAAACGTGCTCAGCTCGTCGAGAAAATGCGATTTAAGCAATAAAATAAAAAATTCACCTAAAACCTAAACCAAACGTTGCAGGTGGATATTTCTTCATGCGCAGTGGTCAACGCGGCACTCTCTAGCTGCCAAGAACACTTTTTACTATGCGCACCCAACCAGAGTGACGTGAGGAGCACATTTCAGAAAACGTGCTCAGCTCGTCGAGAAAATGCGATTTAAGCAATAAAATTAAAAATGCACCCAAAACATTAAACCAAACGTTGCAGGTGGTTATTTCTTCATGCGCAGTGGTCAACGCGGCACTCTCTCGCTGCCAAGAGCATTTTTTACTATGCGCACCCAACCAGAGTGACGGGAGGAGCACATTTCAGAAAACGTGCTCAGCTCATCGAGAAAATGCGATTTAAGCAATAAAATTAAAAATGCACCTAAAACCTAAAGCAAACGTTGCAGATGGTCATTTCTTCATGCGCAGCAGTCAACGCGGCACTCTCTAGCTTCCAAGAGCACTTTTTACTATGCGCACCCAACCAGAGTGACGGGAGGAGCACATTTCAGAAAACGTGCTCAGCTCGTCGAGAAAATGCGATTTAAGCAATAAAATTAAAAATGCACCTAAAACCTAAACCAAACGTTGCAGGTGGTTATTTCTTCGTGCGCAGCAGTCAACGCGGCACTCTCTAGCTGCCAAGAGCACTTTTTACTATGCGCACCCAACCAGAGTGACGGGAGGAGCACATTTCAGAAAACGTGCTCAGCTCGTCGAGTAAATGCGATTTAAGCAATAAAATTAAAAATGCACCCAAAACCTAAACCAAACGTTGCAGGTGGTTATTTCTTCATGCGCAGTGGTCAACGCGGCACTCTCTAGCTGCCAAGAGCACTTTTTACTATGCGCACCCACCCAGAGTGACGGGAGGAGCACATTTAAGAAAACGTGCTCAGCTCGTCGAGAAAATGCGATTTAAGCAATTAAATTAAAAATGCACCTAAAATCTATACCAAACGTTGCAGGTGGTTATTTCTTCATGCGCAGCAGTCAACACGGCACTCTCTAGCTGCCAAGAGCACTTTTTACTATGCACACCCAACCAGAGTGACGGGAGGAGCACATTTCAGAAAACGTGCTCAGTTCGTCGAGTAAATGCGATTTAAGCAATAAAATTAAAAATGCACCCAAAACCTAAACCAAACGTTGCAGGTGGTTATTTCTTCATGCGCAGTGGTCAACGCGGCACTCTCTAGCTGCCAAGAGCACTTTTTACTATGCGCACCCAACCAGAGTGACGGGAGGAGCACATTTCAGAAAACGTGCTCAGGTCGACGAGGAAATGCGATTTAAGCAATAAAATTAAAAATGCACCTAAAACCTAAACCAAACGTTGCAGGTGGTTATTTCTTCGTGCGCAGCAGTCAACGCGGCACTCTCTAGCTGCCAAGAGCACTTTTTACTATGCGCACCCACCCAGAGTGACGGGAGGAGCACATTTAAGAAAACGTGCTCAGCTCGTCGAGAAAATGCAATTTAAGCAATTAAATTAAAAATGCACCTAAAATCTATACCAAACGTTGCAGGTGGTTATTTCTTCATGCGCAGCAGTCAACACGGCACTCTCTAGCTGCCAAGAGCACTTTTTACTATGCACACCCAACCAGAGTGACGGGAGGAGCACATTTCAGAAAACGTGCTCAGCTCGTCGAGAAAATGCGATTTAAGCAATAAAATTAAAAATGCACCCAAAACATTATACCAAACGTTGCAGGTGGTTATTTCTTCATGCGCAGTGGTCAACGCGGCACTCTCTATAGCTGCCAAGAGCATTTTTTACTATGCGCACCCAACCAGAGTGACGGGAGGAGCACATTTCAGAAAACGTGCTCAGCTCGTCGAGAAAATGCGATTTAAGCAATAAAATTAAAAATGCACCTAAAACCTAAACTAAACGTTGCAGGTGGTTATTTCTTCGTGCGCAGCAGTCAACGCGGCACTCTCTAGCTGCCAAGAGCACTTTTTACTATGCGCACCAAACCAGAGTGACGGGAGGAGCACATTTCAGAAAACGTGCTCAGCTCGTCGAGTAAATGCAATTTAAGCAATAAAATTAAAAATGCACCCAAAACCTAAACCAAACGTTGCAGGTGGTTATTTCTTCATGCGCAGTGGTCAACGCGGCACTCTCTAGCTGCCAAGACCACTTTTTACTATGCGCACCCAACCAGAGTGACGGGAGGAGCACATTTCAGAAAACGTGCTCAGCTCGTCCAGAAAATGCGATTTAAGCAATACAATTAAAAATGCACCTAAAACCTAAACCAAACGTTGCAGATGGTCATTTCTTCATGCGCAGTGGTCAACGCGGCACTCTCTAGCTGCCAAGAGCACTTTTTACTATGCACACCCAACCAGAGTGACGGGAGGAGCACATTTCAGAAAACGTGCTCAGCTCGTCGAGAAAATGCGATTTAAGCAATAAAATTAAAAATGCACCCAAAACATTAAACCAAACGTTGCAGGTGGTTATTTCTTCATGCGCAGTGGTCAACGCGGCACTCTCTAGCTGCCAAGAGCATTTTTTACTATGCACACCCAACCAGAGTGACGGGAGGAGCACATTTTAGAAAACGTGCTCAGCTCGTCGAAAAAAATGCGATTTAAGCAATAAAATTAAAAATGCACCTAAAACCTAAACCAAACGTTGCAGGTGGTTATTTCTTCATGCGCAGTGGTCAACGCGGCACTCTCTAGCTGCCAAGAGCACTTTTTACTATGCGCACCCAACCAGAGTGACGGGAGGAGCACATTTCAGAAAACGTGCTCAGCTCGTCCAGAAAATGCGATTTAAGCAATACAATTAAAAATGCACCTAAAACCTAAACCAAACGTTGCAGGTGGTTATTTCTTCGTGCGCAGCAGTCAACGCGGCACTCTCTAGCTGCCAAGAGCACTTTTTACTATGCGCACCCAACCAGAGTGACGGGAGGAGCACATTTCAGAAAACGTGCTCAGCTCGTCGAGTAAATGCAATTTAAGCAATAAAATTAAAAATGCACCCAAAACCTAAACCAAACGTTGCAGGTGGTTATTTCTTTATGCGCAGTGGTCAACGCGGCACTCTCTAGCTGCCAAGAGCACTTTTTACTATGCGCACCCAACCAGAGTGACGGGAGGAGCACATTCCAGAAAACGTGCTCAGCTCGTCGAGAAAATGCGATTTAAGCAATAAAATTAAAAATGCACCCAAAACCTAAACCAAACGTTGCAGATGGTCATTTCTTCATGCGCAGTGGTCAACGCGGCACTCTCTAGCTGCCAAGAGCACTTTTTACTATGCGCACCCAACCAGAGTGACGGGAGGAGCATATTTCAGAAAACGTGCTCAGCTCGTTGAGAAAATGCGATTTAAGCAATAAAATTAAAAATGCACCCAAAACCTAAACCAAACGTTGCAGGTGGTTATTTCTTCATGCGCAGTGGTCAACGCGGCACTCTCTAGCTGCCAAGAGCACTTTTTACTATGCACACCCAACCAGAGTGACGGGAGGAGCGCATTTCAGAAAACGTGCTCAGCTCGACGAGAAAATGCGATTTAAGCAATAAAATTAAAAATGCACCCAAAACCTAAACCAAACGTTGCAGGTGGTTATTTCTTCATGCGCAGTGGTCAACGCGGCACTCTCTAGCTGCCAAGAGCACTTTTTACGATGCACACCCAACCAGAGAGACGGGAGGAGCGCATTTCAGAAAACGTGCTCAGCTCGACGAGAAAATGCGATTTAAGCAATAAAATTAAAAATGCACCCAAAACCTAAACCAAACGTTGCAGGTGGTAATTTCTTCATGCGCAGTGGTCAACGCGGCACTCTCTAGCTGCCAAGAGCACTTTTTACTATGCGCACCCAACCAGAGTGACGGGAGGAGCACATTTCAGAAAACGTGCTCAGCTCGTCGAGAAAATGCGATTTAAGCAATAAAATTAAAAATGCACCCAAAACCTAAACCAAACGTTGCAGGTGGTTATTTCTTCATGCGCAGTGGTCAACGCGGCACTCTCTGGCTGCCAAGAGCACTTTTTACTATGCGCACCCAACCAGAGTGACGGGAGGAGCACATTTCAGAAAACGTGCTCAGCTCGTCCAGAAAATGCGATTTAAGCAATAAAATTAAAAATGCACCTAAAACCTAAACCAAACGTTGCAGATGGTCATTTCTTCATGCGCAGTGGTCAACGCGGCACTCTCTATCTGCCAAGAGCACTTTTTACTATGTGCACCCAACCAGAGTGACGTGAGGAGCACATTTCAGAAAACGTGCTCAACTCGTCGAGAAAATGCGATTTAAGCAATAAAATTAAAAATGCACCAAAAACCGAAACCAAACGTTGCAGATGGTCATTTCTTCATGCGCAGTGGTCAACGCGGCACTCTCTAGCTGCCAAGAGCACTTTTTACTATGCACACCCAACCAGAGTGACGGGAGGAGCACATTTCAGAAAACGTGCTCAGCTCGTCGAGAAAATGCGATTTAAGCAATAAAATTAAAAATGCACCCAAAACATTAAACCAAACGTTGAAGGTGGTTATTTCTTCATGCGCAGTGGTCAACGCGGCACTCTCTAGCTGCCAAGAGCATTTTTTACTATGCACACCCAACCAGAGTGACGGGAGGAGCACATTTCAGAAAACGTGCTCAGCTCGTCGAGAAAATGCGATTTAAGCAATAAAATTAAAAATGCACCTAAAACCTAAACCAAACGTTGCAGGTGGTTATTTCTTCATGCGCAGTGGTCAACGCGGCACTCTCTAGCTGCCAAGAGCACTTTTTACTATGCGCACCCAACCAGAGTGACGGGAGGAGCACATTTCAGAAAACGTGCTCAGCTCGTCCAGAAAATGCGATTTAAGCAATACAATTAAAAATGCACCTAAAACCTAAACCAAACGTTGCAGGTGGTTATTTCTTCGTGCGCAGCAGTCAACGCGGGACTCTCTAGCTGCCAAGAGCACTTTTTACTATGCGCACCCAACCAGAGTGACGGGAGGAGCACATTTCAGAAAACGTGCTCAGCTCGTCGAGTAAATGCAATTTAAGCAATAAAATTAAAAATGCACCCAAAACCTAAACCAAACGTTGCAGGTGGTTATTTCTTTATGCGCAGTGGTCAACGCGGCACTCTCTAGCTGCCAAGAGCACTTTTTACTATGCGCACCCAACCAGAGTGACGGGAGGAGCACATTCCAGAAAACGTGCTCAGCTCGTCGAGAAAATGCGATTTAAGCAATAAAATTAAAAATGCACCCAAAACCTAAACCAAACGTTGCAGATGGTCATTTCTTCATGCGCAGTGGTCAACGCGGCACTCTCTAGCTGCCAAGAGCACTTTTTACTATGCGCACCCAACCAGAGTGACGGGAGGAGCATATTTCAGAAAACGTGCTCAGCTCGTTGAGAAAATGCGATTTAAGCAATAAAATTAAAAATGCACCCAAAACCTAAACCAAACGTTGCAGGTGGTTATTTCTTCATGCGCAGTGGTCAACGCGGCACTCTCTAGCTGCCAAGAGCACTTTTTACTATGCACACCCAACCAGAGTGACGGGAGGAGCGCATTTCAGAAAACGTGCTCAGCTCGACGAGAAAATGCGATTTAAGCAATAAAATTAAAAATGCACCCAAAACCTAAACCAGACGTTGCAGGTGGTTATTTCTTCATGCGCAGTGGTCAACGCGGCACTCTCTAGCTGCCAAGAGCACTTTTTACGATGCACACCCAACCAGAGAGACGGGAGGAGCGCATTTCAGAAAACGTGCTCAGCTCGACGAGAAAATGCGATTTAAGCAATAAAATTAAAAATGCACCCAAAACCTAAACCAAACGTTGCAGGTGGTAATTTCTTCATGCGCAGTGGTCAACGCGGCACTCTCTAGCTGCCAAGAGCACTTTTTTCTATGCGCACCCAACCAGAGTGACGGGAGGAGCACATTTCAGAAAACGTGCTCAGCTCATCGAGAAAATGCGATTTAAGCAATAAAATTAAAAATGCACCCAAAACCTAAACCAAACGTTGCAGGTGGTTATTTCTTCATGCGCAGTGGTCAACGCGGCACTCTCTAGCTGCCAAGAGCACTTTTTACTATGCGCACCCAACCAGAGTGACGGGAGGAGCACATTTCAGAAAACGTGCTCAGCTCGTCGAGAAAATGCGATTTAAGCAATAAAATTAAAAATGCACCCAAAACATTAAACCAAACGTAGCAGGTGGTTATTTCTTCATGCGCAGTGGTCAACGCGGCACTCTCTAGCTGCCAAGAGCATTTTTTACTATGCGCACCCAACCAGAGTGACGGGAGGAGCACATTTCAGAAAACGTGCTCAGCTCGTCGAGAAAATGCGATTTAAGCAATAAAATTAAAAATGCACCTAAAACCTAAACCAAACGTTGCAGGTGGTTATTTCTTCATGCGCAGTGGTCAACGCGGCACTCTCTAGCTGCCAAGAGCACTTTTTACTATGCACACCCAACCAGAGTGACGGGAGGAGCACATTTCAGAAAACGTGCTCAGCTCCTCGAGAAAATGCGATTTAAGCAATAAAATTAAAAATGCACCCAAAACATTAAACCAAACGTTGCAGGTGGTTATTTCTTCATGCGCAGTGGTCAACGCGGCACTCTCTAGCTGCCAAGAGCATTTTTTACTATGCGCACCCAACCAGAGTGACGGGAGGAGCGCATTTCAGGAAACGTCCTCAGCTCGTCGAGAAAATGCGATTTAAGCAATAAAATTAAAAATGCACCCAAAACCTAAAGCAAACGTTGCAGATGGTCATTTCTTCATGTGCAGCAGTCAACGCGGCACTCTCTAGCTTCCAAGAGCACTTTTTACTATGCGCACCGAACCAGAGTGACGGGAGGAGCACATTTCAGAAAACGTGCTCAGCTCGTCGAGAAAATGCGATTTAAGCAATAAAATTAAAAATGCACCTAAAAACCTAAACCAAACGTTGCAGGTGGTTATTTCTTCATGCGCAGTGGTCAACGCGGCACTCTCTAGCTGCCAAGAGCACTTTTTACTATGCGCACCCAACCAGAGTGACGGGAGGAGCGCATTTCAGGAAACGTGCTCAGCTCGTCGAGAAAATGCGATTTAAGCAATAAAATTAAAAATGCACCCAAAACCTAAACCAAACGTTGCAGGTGGTTATTTCTTCATGCGCAGTGGTCAACGCGGCACTCTCTAGCTGCCAAGAGCACTTTTTACTATGCGCACCCAACCAGAGTGACGGGAGGAGCACATTTCAGAAAACGTGCTCAGCTCGCCGAGAAAATGCGATTTAAGCAATACAATTAAAAATGCACCTAAAACCTAAACCAAACGTTGCAGGTGGTTATTTCTTCATGCGCAGTGGTCAACGCGGCACTCTCTAGCTGCCAAGAGCACTTTTTACTATGCGCACCCACCCAGAGTGACGGGAGGAGCACATTTAAGAAAACGTGCTCAGCTCGTCGAGAAAATGCGATTTAAGCAATAAAATTAAAAATGCACCTAAAATCTATACCAAACGTTGCAGGTGGTTATTTCTTCATGCGCAGCAGTCAACACGGCACTCTCTAGCTGCCAAGAGCACTTTTTACTATGCACACCCAACCAGAGTGACGGGAGGAGCACATTTCAGAAAACGTGCTCAGCTCGTCGAGAAAATGCGATTTAAGCAATAAAATTAAAAATGCACCCAAAACATTAAACCAAACGTTGCAGGTGGTTATTTCTTCATGCGCAGTGGTCAACGCGGCACTCTCTAGCTGCCAAGAGCATTTTTTACTTTGCGCACCCAACCAGAGTGACGGGAGGAGCACATTTCAGAAAACGTGCTCAGCTCGTCGAGAAAATGCGATTTAAGCAATAAAATTAAAAATGCACCTAAAACCTAAACCAAACGTTGCAGGTGGTTATTTCTTCATGCGCAGTGGTCAACGCGGCACTCTCTAGCTGCCAAGAGCACTTTTTACTATGCCCACCCAACCAGAGCGACGGGAGGAGAACATTTCAGAAAACGTGCTCAGCTCGTCGAGAAAATGCGATTTAAGCAATAAAATTAAAAATGCACCCAAAACCTAAACCAAACGTTGCAGGTGGTTATTTCTTCATGCGCAGTGGTAAACGCGGCACTCTCTAGCTGCCAAGAGCACTTTTTACTATGCGCACCCAACCAGAGTGACGGGAGGAGCACATTTCATAAAACGTGCTCAGCTCGTCCAGAAAATGCTATTTAAGCAATAAAAATAAAAATGCACCTAAAACCTAAACCAAACGTTGCAGATGGTCATTTCTTCATGCGCAGTGGTCAACGCGGCACTCTCTAGCTGCCAAGAGCACTTTTTACTATGCACACCCTACCAGAGTGACGGGAGGAGCACATTTCAGAAAACGTGCTCAGCTCGTCCAGAAAATGCGATTTAAGCAATGAAATTAAAAATGCACCCAAAACCTAAACCAAACGTTGCAGGTGGTTATTTCTTCATGCGCAGTGGTCAACGCGGCACTCTCTAGCTGCCAAGAGCACTTTTTACTATGCGCACCCAACCAGAGTGAAGGGAGGAGCACATTTCAGAAAACGTGCTCAGCTCGTCGAGAAAATGCAATTTAAGCAATAAAATTAAAAATGCACCCAAAACCTAAACCAAACGTTGCAGGTGGTTATTTCTTCGTGCGCAGCAGTCAACGCGCCACTCTCTAGCTGCCAAGAACACTTTTTACTATGCGCACCCAACCAGAGTGACGGGAGGAGCACATTTCAGAAAACGTGCTCAGCTCGTCGAGAAAATGCGATTTAAGCAATAAAATTAAAAATGCACCTAAAACCTAAACCAAACGTTGCAGGTGGTTATTTCTTCATGCGCAGTGGTCAACGCGGCACTCTCTAGCTGCCAAGAGCACTTTTTACTATGCGCACCCAACCAGAGTGACGGGAGGAGCACATTTCAGAAAACGTGCTCAGCTCGTCGAGAAAATGCGATTTAAGCAATAAAATTAAAAATGCACCCAAAACCTAAACCAAACGTTGCAGGTGGTTATTTCTTCATGCGCAGTGGTCAACGCGGCACTCTCTAGCTGCCAAGAGCACTTTTTACTATGCGCACCCAACCAGAGTGACGGGAGGAGCACATTTCAGAAAACGTGCTCAGCTCGTCGAGAAAATGCGATTTAAGCAATAAAATTAAAAATGCACCCAAAACCTAAACCAAACGTTGCAGATGGTCATTTCTTCATGCGCAGTGGTCAACGCGGCACTGTCTAGCTGCCAAGAGCACTTTTTACTATGCACACCCAACCAGAGTGACTGGAGGAGCGCATTTCAGAAAACGTGCTCAGCTCGACGAGAAAATGCGATTTAAGCAATAAAATTAAAAATGCACCCAAAACCTAAACCAAACGTTGCAGGTGGTTATTTCTTCATGCGCAGTGGTCAACGCGGCACTCTCTAGCTGCCAAGAGCACTTTTTACTATACACACCAAACCAGAGTGACGGGAGGAGCACATTCCAGAAAACGTGCTCAGCTAGTCGAGAAAATGCGATTTAAGCAATAAAATTAAAAATGCACCCAAAACCTAAACCAAACGTTGCAGGTGGTTATTTCTTCATGCGCAGCAGTCAACGCGGCACTCTCTAGCTGCCAAGAGCACTTTTTACTATGCACACCCAACCAGAGTGACTGGAGGAGCGCATTTCAGAAAACGTGCTCAGCTCGTCGAGAAAATGCGATTTAAGCAATAAAATTAAAAATGCACCTAAAACCTAAACCAAACGTTGCAGGTGGTTATTTCTTCATGCGCAGTGGTCAACGCGGCACTCTCTAGCTGCCAAGAGCACTTTTTACTAAGCGCACCCAACCAGAGTGACGGGAGGAGCACATTTCAGAAAACGTGCTCAGCTCGTCCAGAAAATGCGATTTAAGCAATAAAATTAAAAATGCACCTAAAACCTAAACCAAACGTTGCAGGTGGTTATTTCTTCGTGCGCAGCAGTCAACGCGGCACTCTCTAGCTGCCAAGAGCACTTTTTACTATGCGCACCCAACCAGAGTGACGGGAGGAGCACATTTCAGAAAACGTGCTCAGCTCGTCGAGTAAATGCAATTTAAGCAATAAAATTAAAAATGCACCCAAAACCTAAACCAAACGTTGCAGGTGGTTATTTCTTTATGCGCAGTGGTCAACGCGGCACTCTCTAGCTGCCAAGAGCACTTTTTACTATGCGCACCCAACCAGAGTGACGGGAGGAGCACATTCCAGAAAACGTGCTCAGCTCGTCTAGAAAATGCGATTTAAGCAATAAAATTAAAAATGCACCCAAAACCTAAACCAAACGTTGCAGATGGTCATTTCTTCATGCGCAGTGGTCAACGCGGCACTCTCTAGCTGCCAAGAGCACTTTTTACTATGCGCACCCAACCAGAGTGACGGGAGGAGCATATTTCAGAAAACGTGCTCAGCTCGTTGAGAAAATGCGATTTAAGCAATAAAATTAAAAATGCACCCAAAACCTAAACCAAACGTTGCAGGTGGTTATTTCTTCATGCGCAGTGGTCAACGCGGCACTCTCTAGCTGCCAAGAGCACTTTTTACTATGCACACCCAACCAGAGTGACGGGAGGAGCGCATTTCAGAAAACGTGCTCAGCTCGACGAGAAAATGCGATTTAAGCAATAAAATTAAAAATGCACCCAAAACCTAAACCAAACGTTGCAGGTGGTTATTTCTTCATGCGCAGTGGTCAACGCGGCACTCTCTAGCTGCCAAGAGCACTTTTTACGATGCACACCCAACCAGAGAGACGGGAGGAGCGCATTTCAGAAAACGTGCTCAGCTCGTCGAGAAAATGCGATTTAAGCAATAAAATTAAAAATGCACCTAAAACCTAAACCAAACGTTGCAGGTGGTTATTTCTTCATGCGCAGTGGTCAACGCGGCACTCTCTAGCTGCCAAGAGCACTTTTTACTATGCCCACCCAACCAGAGCGACGGGAGGAGAACATTTCAGAAAACGTGCTCAGCTCGTCGAGAAAATGCGATTTAAGCAATAAAATTAAAAATGCACCCAAAACCTAAACCAAACGTTGCAGGTGGTTATTTCTTCATGCGCAGTGGTAAACGCGGCACTCTCTAGCTGCCAAGAGCACTTTTTACTATGCGCACCCAACCAGAGTGACGGGAGGAGCACATTTCATAAAACGTGCTCAGCTCGTCCAGAAAATGCTATTTAAGCAATAAAATTAAAAATGCACCTAAAACCTAAACCAAACGTTGCAGATGGTCATTTCTTCATGCGCAGTGGTCAACGCGGCACTCTCTAGCTGCCAAGAGCACTTTTTACTATGCACACCCAACCAGAGTGACGGGAGGAGCACATTTCAGAAAACGTGCTCAGCTCGTCCAGAAAATGCGATTTAAGCAATGAAATTAAAAATGCACCCAAAACCTAAACCAAACGTTGCAGGTGGTTATTTCTTCATGCGCAGTGGTCAACGCGGCACTCTCTAGCTGCCAAGAGAACTTTTTACTATGCGCACCCAACCAGAGTGAAGGGAGGAGCACATTTCAGAAAACGTGCTCAGCTCGTCGAGAAAATGCAATTTAAGCAATAAAATTAAAAATGCACCCAAAACCTAAACCAAACGTTGCAGGTGGTTATTTCTTCGTGCGCAGCAGTCAACGCGCCACTCTCTAGCTGCCAAGAACACTTTTTACTATGCGCACCCAACCAGAGTGACGGGAGGAGCACATTTCAGAAAACGTGCTCAGCTCGTCGAGAAAATGCGATTTAAGCAATAAAATTAAAAATGCACCTAAAACCTAAACCAAACGTTGCAGGTGGTTATTTCTTCATGCGCAGTGGTCAACGCGGCACTCTCTAGCTGCCAAGAGCACTTTTTACTATGCGCACCCAACCAGAGTGACGGGAGGAGCACATTTCAGAAAACGTGCTCAGCTCGTCGAGAAAATGCGATTTAAGCAATAAAATTAAAAATGCACCCAAAACCTAAACCAAACGTTGCAGGTGGTTATTTCTTCATGCGCAGTGGTCAACGCGGCACTCTCTAGCTGCCAAGAGCACTTTTTACTATGCGCACCCAACCAGAGTGACGGGAGGAGCACATTTCAGAAAACGTGCTCAGCTCGTCGAGAAAATGCGATTTAAGCAATAAAATTAAAAATGCACCCAAAACCTAAACCAAACGTTGCAGATGATCATTTCTTCATGCGCAGTGGTCAACGCGGCACTCTCTAGCTGCCAAGAGCACTTTTTACTATGCACACCCAACCAGAGTGACTGGAGGAGCGCATTTCAGAAAACGTGCTCAGCTCGACGAGAAAATGCGATTTAAGCAATAAAATTAAAAATGCACCCAAAACCTAAACCAAACGTTGCAGGTGGTTATTTCTTCATGCGCAGTGGTCAACGCGGCACTCTCTAGCTGCCAAGAGCACTTTTTACTATACACACCAAACCAGAGTGACGGGAGGAGCACATTCCAGAAAACGTGCTCAGCTAGTCGAGAAAATGCGATTTAAGCAATAAAATTAAAAATGCACCCAAAACCTAAACCAAACGTTGCAGGTGGTTATTTCTTCATGCGCAGCAGTCAACGCGGCACTCTCTAGCTGCCAAGAGCACTTTTTACTATGCACACCCAACCAGAGTGACTGGAGGAGCGCATTTCAGAAAACGTGCTCAGCTCGTCGAGAAAATGCGATTTAAGCAATAAAATTAAAAATGCACCTAAAACCTAAACCAAACGTTGCAGGTGGTTATTTCTTCATGCGCAGTGGTCAACGCGGCACTCTCTAGCTGCCAAGAGCACTTTTTACTAAGCGCACCCAACCAGAGTGACGGGAGGAGCACATTTCAGAAAACGTGCTCAGCTCGTCCAGAAAATGCGATTTAAGTAATAAAATGTAAAATGCACCTAAAACCTAAACCAAACGTTGCAGGTGGTTATTTCTTCGTGCGCAGCAGTCAACGCGGCACTCTCTAGCTGCCAAGAGCACTTTTTACTATGCGCACCCAACCAGAGTGACGGGAGGAGCACATTTCAGAAAACGTGCTCAGCTCGTCGAGTAAATGCAATTTAAGCAATAAAATTAAAAATGCACCCAAAACCTAAACCAAACGTTGCAGGTGGTTATTTCTTTATGCGCAGTGGTCAACGCGGCACTCTCTAGCTGCCAAGAGCACTTTTTACTATGCGCACCCAACCAGAGTGACGGGAGGAGCACATTCCAGAAAACGTGCTCAGCTCGTCTAGAAAATGCGATTTAAGCAATAAAATTAAAAATGCACCCAAAACCTAAACCAAACGTTGCAGATGGTCATTTCTTCATGCGCAGTGGTCAACGCGGCACTCTCTAGCTGCCAAGAGCACTTTTTACTATGCGCACCCAACCAGAGTGACGGGAGGAGCATATTTCAGAAAACGTGCTCAGCTCGTTGAGAAAATGCGATTTAAGCAATAAAATTAAAAATGCACCCAAAACCTAAACCAAACGTTGCAGGTGGTTATTTCTTCATGCGCAGTGGTCAACGCGGCACTCTCTAGCTGCCAAGAGCACTTTTTACTATGCACACCCAACCAGAGTGACGGGAGGAGCGCATTTCAGAAAACGTGCTCAGCTCGACGAGAAAATGCGATTTAAGCAATAAAATTAAAAATGCACCCAAAACCTAAACCAAACGTTGCAGGTGGTTATTTCTTCATGCGCAGTGGTCAACGCGGCACTCTCTAGCTGCCAAGAGCACTTTTTACGATGCACACCCAACCAGAGAGACGGGAGGAGCGCATTTCAGAAAACGTGCTCAGCTCGACGAGAAAATGCGATTTAAGCAATAAAATTAAAAATGCACCCAAAACCTAAACCAAACGTTGCAGGTGGTAATTTCTTCATGCGCAGTGGTCAACGCGGCACTCTCTAGCTGCCAAGAGCACTTTTTACTATGCGCACCCAACCAGAGTGACGGGAGGAGCACATTTCAGAAAACGTGCTTAGCTCGTCGAGAAAATGCGATTTAAGCAATAAAATTAAAAATGCACCCAAAACCTAAACCAAACGTTGCAGGTGGTTATTTCTTCATGCGCAGTGGTCAACGCGGCACTCTCTAGCTGCCAAGAGCACTTTTTACTATGCACACCCAACCAGAGTGACGGGAGGAGCACATTTCAGAAAACGTGCTCAGCTCGTCGAGAAAATGCGATTTAAGCAATAAAATTAAAAATGCACCCAAAACATTAAACCGAACGTTGCAGGTGGTTATTTCTTCATGCGCAGTGGTCAACGCGGCACTCTCTAGCTGCCAAGAGCATTTTTTACTATGCGCACCCAACCAGAGTGACGGGAGGAGCACATTCCAGAAAACGTGCTCAGCTCGTCGAGAAAATGCGATTTAAGCAATAAAATTAAAAATGCACCCAAAACCTAAAGCAAACGTTGCAGATGGTCATTTCTTCATGTGCAGTGGTCAACGCGGCACTCTCTAGCTGCCAAGAGCACTTTTTACTATGCACACCCAACCAGAGTGACGGGAGGAGCGCATTTCAGGAAACGTGCTCAGCTCGTCGAGAAAATGCGATTTAAGCAATAAAATTAAAAATGCACCCAAAACCTAAACCAAACGTTGCAGGTGGTTATTTCTTCATGCGCAGTGGTCAACGCGGCACTCTCTAGCTGCCAAGAGCACTTTTTACTATGCGCACCCAACCAGAGCGACGGGAGCAGCACATTTCAGAAAACGTGCTCAGCTCGTCGAGAAAATGCGATTTAAGCAATAAAATTAAAAATGCACCTAAAACCTAAACTAAACGTTGCAGGTGGTTATTTCTTCGTGCGCAGTGATCAACGCGGCACTCTCTAGCTGCCAAGAGCACTTTTTACTATGCGCACCCAACCAGAGTGACGGGAGGAGCACATTTCAGAAAACGTGCTCAGCTCGTCCAGAAAATGCGATTTAAGCAATAAAATTAAAAATGCACCTAAAACCTAAACCAAACGTTGCAGATGGTCATTTCTTCATGCGCAGTGGTCAACGCGGCACTCTCTAGCTGCCAAGAGCACTTTTTACTATGCACACCCAACCAGAGTGACGGGAGGAGCACATTTCATAAAACGTGCTCAGCTCGTCCAGACAATGCGATTTAAGCAATAAAATTAAAAATGCACCCAACACCTAAACCAAACGTTGCAGGTGGTTATTTCTTCGTGCGCAGTGGTCAACGCGGCACTCTCTAGCTGCCAAGAGCACTTTTTACTATGCGCACCCAACCAGAGTGACGGGAGGAGCGCATTTCAGAAAACGTGCTCAGCTCGTCGAGAAAATGCCATTTAAGCCGTACAATAAAAAATGCACCTAAAACCTAAACCAAACGTTGCAGGTCGTTGTTTCTTCATGCGCAGTGGTCAACGTGGCACTCTCTAGCTGCCAAGAGCACTTTTTACTATGCGCACCCAACCAGAGTGACGGGAGGAGCACATTCCAGAAAACGTGCTCAGCTCGTCGAGAAAATGCGATTTAAGCAATAAAATTAAAAATGCACCCAAAACCTAAACCAAACGTTGCAGATGGTCATTTCTTCATGTGCAGTGGTCAACGCGGCACTCTCTAGCTGCCAAGAGCACTTTTTACTATGCACACCCAACCAGAGTGACGGGAGGAGCGCATTTCAGAAAACGTGCTCAGCTCGTCGAGAAAATGCGATTTAAGCAATAAAATTAAAAATGCACCCAAAACCTAAACCAAACGTTGCAGGTGGTTATTTCTTCATGCGCAGTGGTCAACGCGGCACTCTCTAGCTGCCAAGAGCACTTTTTACTATGCGCACCCAACCAGAGTAACGGGAGGAGCACATTTCAGAAAACGTGCTCAGCTCGTCGAGAAAATGCGATTTAAGCAATAAAATTAAAAATGCACCCAAAACCTAAACCAAACGTTGCAGGTGGTTATTTCTTCATATGCAGCAGTCAACGCGGCACTCTCTAGCTGCCAAGAGCACTTTTTACTATGCGCACCCAACCAGAGTGACGGGAGGAGCACATTTCAGAAAACGTGCTCAGCTCGTCGAGAAAATGCGATTTAAGCAATAAAATAAAAAATGCACCTAAAACCTAAACCAAACGTTGCAGGTGGATATTTCTTCATGCGCAGTGGTCAACGCGGCACTCTCTAGCTGCCAATAGCACTTCTTACTATGCGCACCCAACCAGAGTGACGTGAGGAGCACATTTCAGAAAACGTGCTCAGCTCGTCGAGAAAATACGATTTAAGCAATAACATTAAAAATGCACCTAAAACCTAAACCAAACGTTGCAGGTGGTTATTTCTTCGTGCGCAGCAGTCAACGCGGCACTCTCTAGCTGCCAAGAGCACTTTTTACTATGCGCACCCAACCAGAGTGACGGGAGGAGCACATTTCAGAAAACGTGCTCAGCTCGTCGAGTAAATGCGATTTAAGCAATAAAATTAAAAATGCACCTAAAACCTAAACCAAACGTTGCAGGTGGTTATTTCTTCATGCGCAGTGGTCAACGCGGCACTCTCTAGCTGTCAAGAGCACTTTTTACTATGCGCACCCAACCAGAGTGACGGGAGGAGCACATTTCAGAAAACGTGCTCAGCTCGTCCAGAAAATGCGATTTAAGCAATAAAATTAAAAATGCACCTAAAACCTAAACCAAACGTTGCAGATGGTCATTTCTTCATGCGCAGTGGTCAACGCGGCACTCTCTAGCTGCCAAGAGCACTTTTTAATATGCACACCCAACAAGAGTGACGGGAGGAGCGCATTTCCGAAAACGTGCTCAGCTCGTCGAGAAAATGCAATTTAAGCAATAAAATTAAAAATGCACCCAAAACCTAAACCAAACGTTGCAGATGGTCATTTCTTCATGTGCAGTGGTCAACGCGGCACTCTCTAGCTGCCAAGAGCACTTTTTACTATGCACACCCAACCAGAGTGATGGGAGGAGCGCATTTCAGAAAACGTGCTCAGCTCGTCGAGAAAATGCGATTTAAGCAATAAAATTACAAATGCACCCAAAACCTAAACCAAACGTTGCAGGTGGTTATTTCTTCATGCGCAGTGGTCAACGCGGCACTCTCTAGCTGCCAAGAGCACTTTTTACTATGCGCACCCAACCAGAGTGACGGGAGGAGCACATTTCAGAAAACGTGCTCAGCTCGTCGAGAAAATGCGATTTAAGCAATAAAATTAAAAATGCACCCAAAACCTCAACCAAACGTTGCAGGTGGTTATTTCTTCATATGCAGCAGTCAACGCGGCACTCTCTAGCTGCCAAGAGCACTTTTTACTATGCGCACCCAACCAGAGTGACGGGAGGAGCACATTTCAGAAAACGTGCTCAGCTCGTCGAGAAAATGCGATTTAAGCAATAAAATAAAAAATGCACCTAAAACCTAAACCAAACGTTGCAGGTGGATATTTCTTCATGCGCAGTGGTTAACGCGGCACTCTCTAGCTGCCAAGAGCACTTTTTACTATGCGCACCCAACCAGAGTGACGTGAGGAGCACATTTCAGAAAACGTGCTCAGCTCGTCGAGAAAATACGATTTAAGCAATAACATTAAAAATGCACCTAAAACCTAAACCAAACGTTGCAGGTGGTTATTTCTTCATGCGCAGTGGTCAACGCGGCACTCTCTCGCTGCCAAGAGCACTTTTTACTATGCGCACCCAACCAGAGTGACGGGAGGAGCACATTTCAGAAAACGTGCTCAGCTCATCGAGAAAATGCGATTTAAGCAATAAAATTAAAAATGCACCTAAAACCTAAACCAAACGTTGCAGGTGGTTATTTCTTCATGCGCAGTGGTCAACGCGGCACTCTCTAGCTGCCAAGAGCACTTTTTACTATGCGCACCCAACCAGAGTGACGGGAGGAGCACATTTCAGAAAACGTGCTCAGCTCGTCGAGAAAATGCGATTTAAGCAATAAAATTAAAAATGCACCTAAAACCTAAACCAAACGTTGCAGGTGGTTATTTCTTCGTGCGCAGCAGTCAACGCGGCACTCTCTAGCTGCCAAGAGCACTTTTTACTATGCGCACCCAACCAGAGTGACGGGAGGAGCACATTTCAGAAAACGTTCTCAGCTCGTCGAGTAAATGCGATTTAAGCAATAAAATTAAAAATGCACCCAAAACCTAAACCAAACGTTGCAGGTGGTTATTTCTTCATGCGCAGTGGTCAACGCGGCACTCTCTAGCTGCCAAGAGCACTTTTTACTATGCGCACCCAACCAGAGTGACGGGAGGAGCACATTTCAGAAAACGTGCTCAGCTCGTCGAGAAAATGCGATTTAAGCAATAAAATTAAAAATGCACCTAAAACCTAAACCAAACGTTGCAGGTGGTTAATTCTTCGTGCGCAGCAGTCAACGCGGCACTCTCTAGCTGCCAAGAGCACTTTTTACTATGCGCACCCAACCAGAGCGACGGGAGCAGCGCATTTCAGGAAACGTGCTCAGCTCGTCGAGAAAATGCGATTTAAGCAATAAAATTAAAAATGCACCCAAAACCTAAACCAAACGTTGCAGGTGGTTATTTCTTCATGCGCAGTGGTCAACGCGGCACTCTCTAGCTGCCAAGAGCACTTTTTACGATGCACACCCAACCAGAGAGACGGGAGGAGCGCATTTCAGAAAACGTGCTCAGCTCGACGAGAAAATGCGATTTAAGCAATAAAATTAAAAATGCACCCAAAACCTAAACCAAACGTTGCAGGTGGTAATTTCTTCATGCGCAGTGGTCAACGCGGCACTCTCTAGCTGCCAAGAGCACTTTTTACTATGCGCACCCAACCAGAGTGACGGGAGGAGCACATTTCAGAAAACGTGCTTAGCTCGTCGAGAAAATGCGATTTAAGCAATAAAATTAAAAATGCACCCAAAACCTAAACCAAACGTTGCAGGTGGTTATTTCTTCATGCGCAGTGGTCAACGCGGCACTCTCTAGCTGCCAAGAGCACTTTTTACTATGCACACCCAACCAGAGTGACGGGAGGAGCACATTTCAGAAAACGTGCTCAGCTCGTCGAGAAAATGCGATTTAAGCAATAAAATTAAAAATGCACCCAAAACATTAAACCAAACGTTGCAGGTGGTTATTTCTTCATGCGCAGTGGTCAACGCGGCACTCTCTAGCTGCCAAGAGCATTTTTTACTATGCGCACCCAACCAGAGTGACGGGAGGAGCACATTCCAGAAAACGTGCTCAGCTCGTCGAGAAAATGCGATTTAAGCAATAAAATTAAAAATGCACCCAAAACCTAAAGCAAACGTTGCAGATGGTCATTTCTTCATGTGCAGTGGTCAACGCGGCACTCTCTAGCTGCCAAGAGCACTTTTTACTATGCACACCCAACCAGAGTGACGGGAGGAGCGCATTTCAGGAAACGTGCTCAGCTCGTCGAGAAAATGCGATTTAAGCAATAAAATTAAAAATGCACCCAAAACCTAAACCAAACGTTGCAGGTGGTTATTTCTTCATGCGCAGTGGTCAACGCGGCACTCTCTAGCTGCCAAGAGCACTTTTTACTATGCGCACCCAACCAGAGCGACGGGAGCAGCACATTTCAGAAAACGTGCTCAGCTCGTCGAGAAAATGCGATTTAAGCAATAAAATTAAAAATGCACCTAAAACCTAAACTAAACGTTGCAGGTGGTTATTTCTTCGTGCGCAGTGATCAACGCGGCACTCTCTAGCTGCCAAGAGCACTTTTTACTATGCGCACCCAACCAGAGTGACGGGAGGAGCACATTTCAGAAAACGTGCTCAGCTCGTCCAGAAAATGCGATTTAAGCAATAAAATTAAAAATGCACCTAAAACCTAAACCAAACGTTGCAGATGGTCATTTCTTCATGCGCAGTGGTCAACGCGGCACTCTCTAGCTGCCAAGAGCACTTTTTACTATGCACACCCAACCAGAGTGACGGGAGGAGCACATTTCATAAAACGTGCTCAGCTCGTCCAGACAATGCGATTTAAGCAATAAAATTAAAAATGCACCCAACACCTAAACCAAACGTTGCAGGTGGTTATTTCTTCATGCGCAGTGGTCAACGCGGCACTCTCTAGCTGCCAAGAGCACTTTTTACTATGCGCACCCAACCAGAGTGACGGGAGGAGCGCATTTCAGAAAACGTGCTCAGCTCGTCGAGAAAATGCCATTTAAGCCGTACAATAAAAAATGCACCTAAAACCTAAACCAAACGTTGCAGGTCGTTGTTTCTTCATGCGCAGTGGTCAACGTGGCACTCTCTAGCTGCCAAGAGCACTTTTTACTATGCGCACCCAACCAGAGTGACGGGAGGAGCACATTCCAGAAAACGTGCTCAGCTCGTCGAGAAAATGCGATTTAAGCAATAAAATTAAAAATGCACCCAAAACCTAAACCAAACGTTGCAGATGGTCATTTCTTCATGTGCAGTGGTCAACGCGGCACTCTCTAGCTGCCAAGAGCACTTTTTACTATGCACACCCAACCAGAGTGACGGGAGGAGCGCATTTCAGAAAACGTGCTCAGCTCGTCGAGAAAATGCGATTTAAGCAATAAAATTAAAAATGCACCCAAAACCTAAACCAAACGTTGCAGGTGGTTATTTCTTCATGCGCAGTGGTCAACGCGGCACTCTCTAGCTGCCAAGAGCACTTTTTACTATGCGCACCCAACCAGAGTAACGGGAGGAGCACATTTCAGAAAACGTGCTCAGCTCGTCGAGAAAATGCGATTTAAGCAATAAAATTAAAAATGCACCCAAAACCTAAACCAAACGTTGCAGGTGGTTATTTCTTCATATGCAGCAGTCAACGCGGCACTCTCTAGCTGCCAAGAGCACTTTTTACTATGCGCACCCAACCAGAGTGACGGGAGGAGCACATTTCAGAAAACGTGCTCAGCTCGTCGAGAAAATGCGATTTAAGCAATAAAATAAAAAATGCACCTAAAACCTAAACCAAACGTTGCAGGTGGATATTTCTTCATGCGCAGTGGTCAACGCGGCACTCTCTAGCTGCCAATAGCACTTCTTACTATGCGCACCCAACCAGAGTGACGTGAGGAGCACATTTCAGAAAACGTGCTCAGCTCGTCGAGAAAATACGATTTAAGCAATAACATTAAAAATGTACCTAAAACCTAAACCAAACGTTGCAGGTGGTTATTTCTTCGTGCGCAGCAGTCAACGCGGCACTCTCTAGCTGCCAAGAGCACTTTTTACTATGCGCACCCAACCAGAGTGACGGGAGGAGCACATTTCAGAAAACGTGCTCAGCTCGTCGAGTAAATGCGATTTAAGCAATAAAATTAAAAATGCACCTAAAACCTAAACCAAACGTTGCAGGTGGTTATTTCTTCATGCGCAGTGGTCAACGCGGCACTCTCTAGCTGTCAAGAGCACTTTTTACTATGCGCACCCAACCAGAGTGACGGGAGGAGCACATTTCAGAAAACGTGCTCAGCTCGTCCAGAAAATGCGATTTAAGCAATAAAATTAAAAATGCACCTAAAACCTAAACCAAACGTTGCAGATGGTCATTTCTTCATGCGCAGTGGTCAACGCGGCACTCTCTAGCTGCCAAGAGCACTTTTTAATATGCACACCCAACAAGAGTGACGGGAGGAGCGCATTTCCGAAAACGTGCTCAGCTCGTCGAGAAAATGCAATTTAAGCAATAAAATTAAAAATGCACCCAAAACCTAAACCAAACGTTGCAGATGGTCATTTCTTCATGTGCAGTGGTCAACGCGGCACTCTCTAGCTGCCAAGAGCACTTTTTACTATGCACACCCAACCAGAGTGATGGGAGGAGCGCATTTCAGAAAACGTGCTCAGCTCGTCGAGAAAATGCGATTTAAGCAATAAAATTACAAATGCACCCAAAACCTAAACCAAACGTTGCAGGTGGTTATTTCTTCATGCGCAGTGGTCAACGCGGCACTCTCTAGCTGCCAAGAGCACTTTTTACTATGCGCACCCAACCAGAGTGACGGGAGGAGCACATTTCAGAAAACGTGCTCAGCTCGTCGAGAAAATGCGATTTAAGCAATAAAATTAAAAATGCACCCAAAACCTCAACCAAACGTTGCAGGTGGTTATTTCTTCATATGCAGCAGTCAACGCGGCACTCTCTAGCTGCCAAGAGCACTTTTTACTATGCGCACCCAACCAGAGTGACGGGAGGAGCACATTTCATAAAACGTGCTCAGCTCGTCGAGAAAATGCGATTTAAGCAATAAAATAAAAAATGCACCTAAAACCTAAACCAAACGTTGCAGGTGGATATTTCTTCATGCGCAGTGGTTAACGCGGCACTCTCTAGCTGCCAAGAGCACTTTTTACTATGCGCACCCAACCAGAGTGACGTGAGGAGCACATTTCAGAAAACGTGCTCAGCTCGTCGAGAAAATACGATTTAAGCAATAACATTAAAAATGCACCTAAAACCTAAACCAAACGTTGCAGGTGGTTATTTCTTCATGCGCAGTGGTCAACGCGGCACTCTCTCGCTGCCAAGAGCACTTTTTACTATGCGCACCCAACCAGAGTGACGGGAGGAGCACATTTCAGAAAACGTGCTCAGCTCATCGAGAAAATGCGATTTAAGCAATAAAATTAAAAATGCACCTAAAACCTAAACCAAACGTTGCAGGTGGTTATTTCTTCATGCGCAGTGGTCAACGCGGCACTCTCTAGCTGCCAAGAGCACTTTTTACTATGCGCACCCAACCAGAGTGACGGGAGGAGCACATTTCAGAAAACGTGCTCAGCTCGTCGAGAAAATGCGATTTAAGCAATAAAATTAAAAATGCACCTAAAACCTAAACCAAACGTTGCAGGTGGTTATTTCTTCGTGCGCAGCAGTCAACGCGGCACTCTCTAGCTGCCAAGAGCACTTTTTACTATGCGCACCCAACCAGAGTGACGGGAGGAGCACATTTCAGAAAACGTTCTCAGCTCGTCGAGTAAATGCGATTTAAGCAATAAAATTAAAAATGCACCCAAAACCTAAACCAAACGTTGCAGGTGGTTATTTCTTCATGCGCAGTGGTCAACGCGGCACTCTCTAGCTGCCAAGAGCACTTTTTACTATGCGCACCCACCCAGAGTGACGGGAGGACCACATTTCAGAAAACGTGCTCAGCTCGTCGAGAAAATGCGATCTAAGCAATAAAATTAAAAATGCACCTAAAATCTATACCAAACGTTGCAGGTGGTTATTTCTTCATATGCAGTGGTCAACGCGGCACTCTCTAGCTGCCAAGAGCACTTTTTTCTATGCGCACCCAACCAGAGTGACGGGGGGAGCACATTTCAGAAAACGTGCTCAGCTCGTCGAGAAAATGCGATTTAAGCAATAAAATTAAAAATGCACCCAAAACCTAAACCAAACGTTGCTGGTGGTTATTTCTTCATGCGCAGTGGTCAACGCGGCATTCTCTAGCTGCCAAGAGCACTTTTTACTATGCGCACCCAACCAGAGTGACGGGAGGAGCGCATTTCAGAAAACGTGCTCAGCTCGTCGAGAAAATGCGATTTAAGCAATAAAATTAAAAATGCACCCAAAACATTAAACCAAACGTTGCAGGTGTTTTTTTCTTCATGCGCAGTGGTCAACGCGGCACTCTCTAGCTGCCAAGAGCATTTTTTACTATGCGCACCCAACCAGAGTGACGGGAGGAGTACATTTCAGAAAACGTGCTCAGCTCGTCGAGAAAATGCGATTTAAGCAATAAAATTAAAAATGCACCTAAAACCTAAACCAAACGTTGCAGGTGGTTATTTCTTCATGCGCAGTGGTCAACGCGGCACTCTCTAGCTGCCAAGAGCACTTTTTACTATGCGCACCCAACCAGAGTGACGGGAGGAGCACATTTCAGAAAACGTGCTCAGCTCGTCGAGAAAATGCGATTTAAGCAATAAAATTAAAAATGCACCTAAAACCTAAACCAAACGTTGCAGGTGGTTATTTCTTCGTGCGCAGCAGTCAACGCGGCACTCTCTAGCTGCCAAGAGCACTTTTTACTATGCGCACCCAACCAGAGTGACGGGAGGAGCACATTTCAGAAAACGTGCTCAGCTCGTCGAGTAAATGCAATTTAAGCAATAAAATTAAAAATGCACCCAAAACCTAAACCAAACGTTGCAGGTGGTTATTTCTTCATGCGCAGTGGTCAACGCGGCACTCTCTAGCTGCCAAGAGCACTTTTTACTATGCGCACCCAACCAGAGTGACGGGAGGAGCACATTTCAGAAAACGTGCTCAGCTCGTCCAGAAAATGCGATTTGAGCAATAAAATTAAAAATGCACCTAAAACCTAAACCAAACGTTGCAGATGGTCATTTCTTCATGCGCAGTGGTCAACGCGGCACTCTCTAGCTGCCAAGAGCACTTTTTACTATGCACACCCAACCAGAGTGACGGGAGGAGCACATTTCAGAAAACGTGCTCAGCTCGTCCAGACAATGCGATTTAAGCAATAAAATTAAAAATGCAGCCAAAACCTAAACCAAACGTTGCAGGTGGTTATTTCTTCATGCGCAGTGGTCAACGCGGCACTCTCTAGCTGCCAAGAGCACTTTTTACTATGCGCACCCAACCAGAGTGACGGGAGGAGCGCATTTCAGAAAACGTGCTCAGCTCGTCGAGAAAATGCGATTTAAGCAATAAAATTAAAAATGCACCCAAAACCTAAACCAAACGTTGCAGGTGGTTATTTCTTCATGCGCAGTGGTCAACGCGGCACTCTCTAGCTGCCAAGAGCACTTTTTACTATGCGCACCCAACCAGAGTGACGGGAGGAGCACATTTCAGAAAACGTGCTCAGCTCGTCCAGACAATGCGATTTAAGCAATAAAATTAAAAATGCACCCAAAACCTAAACCAAACGTTGCAGGTGGTTATTTCTTCATGCGCAGTGGTCAACGCGGCACTCTCTAGCTGCCAAGAGCACTTTTTACTATGCGCACCCTACCAGAGTGACGGGAGGAGCACATTTCAGAAAACGTGCTCAGCTCGTCGAGAAAATGCGATTTAAGCAATAAAATTAAAAATGCACCTAAAACCTAAACCAAACTTGCAGGTGGTTATTTCTTCATGTGCAGTGGTCAACGCGGCACTCTCTAGCTGCCAAGAGGACTTTTAACTATGCGCACCCAACCAGAGTGACGGGAGGAGCACATTTCAGAAAACGTGCTCAGCTCGTCGAGAAAATGCGATTTAAGCAATAAAATTAAAAATGCACCTAAAACCTAAACCAAACGTTGCAGGTGGTTATTTCTTCATGCGCAGTGGTCAACGCGGCACTCTCTAGCAGCCAAGAGCACTATTTACTATGCGCACCCAACCAGAGTGACGGGAGGAGCACATTTCAGAAAACGTGCTCAGCTCGTCGAGAAAATGCGATTTAAGCAATAAAATTAAAAATGCACCCAAAACCTAAACCAAACGTTGCAGGTGGTTATTTCTTCATGCGCAGTGGTCAACGCGGCACTCTCTAGCTGCCAAGAGGACTTTTTACTATGCGCACCCAACCAGAGTGACGGGACGAGCACATTTCAGAAAACATGCTCAGCTCGTCGAGAAAATGCGATTTAAGCAATAAAATTAAAAATGCACCTAAAACCTAAACCAAACGTTGCAGATGGTCATTTCTTCATGCGCAGTGGTCAACGCGGCACTCTCTAGCTGCCAAGAGCACTTTTTACTATGCGCACCCAACCAGAGTGACGGGAGGAGCACATTTCAGAAAACGTGCTCAGCTCGTCCAGAAAATGCGATTTAAGCAATAAAATTAAAAATGCACCTAAAACCTAAACCAAACGTTGCAGGTGGTTATTTCTTCATGCGCAGTGGTCAACGCGGCACTCTGTAGCTGCCAAGAGCACTTTTTACTATGCGCACCCAACCAGAGTGACGGGAGGAGCACATTTCAGAAAACGTGCTCAGCTCGTCGAGAAAATGCGATTTAAGCAATAAAATTAAAAATGCACCCAAAACCTAAACCAAACGTTGCAGGTGGTGATTTCTTCATGCGCAGTGGTCAACGCGGCACTCTCTAGCTGCCAAGAGCAATTTTTACTATGCGCACCCAACCAGAGTGACGGGAGGAGCACATTTCAGAAAACGTGCTCAGCTCGTCGAGAAAATGCGATTTAAGCAATAAAATTAAAAATGCACCTAAAACCTAAACCAAACTTGCAGGTGGTTATTTCTTCATGTGCAGTGGTCAACGCGGCACTCTCTAGCTGCCAAGAGCACTTTTTACTATGCGCACCCAACCAGAGTGACGGGAGGAGCACATTTCAGAAAACGTGCTCTGCTCGTCGAGAAAATGCGATTTAAGCAATAAAATTAAAAATGCACCTAAAACCTAAACCAAACGTTGCAGGTGGTTATTTCTTTATGCGCAATGGTCAACGCGGCACTCTCTAGCTGCCAAGAGCACTTTTTACTATGCGCACCCAACCAGAGTGACGGGAGGAGCACATTTCAGAAAACGTGCTCAGCTCGTCCAGAAAATGCGATTTAAGCAATAAAATTAAAAATGCACCTAAAACCTAAACCAAACGTTGCAGATGGTCATTTCTTCATGCGCAATGGTCAACGTGGCACTCTCTAGCTGCCAAGAGCACTTTTTACTATGCGCACCCAACCAGAATGACGGGAGGAGCACATTTCAGAAAACGTGCTCAGCTCGTCGAGAAAATGCGATTTAAGCAATAAAATTAAAGATGCACCTAAGACCTAAACCAAACGTTGCAGGTGGTTATTTCTTCATGCGCAGTGGTCAACGCGGCACTCTCTAGCTGCCAAGAACACATTTTACGATGCGCACCCAACCAGAGTGACGGGAGGAGCACATTTCAGAAAACGTGCTCAGCTCGTCGAGAAAATGCGATTTAAGCAATAAAATTAAAAATGCACCTAAAACCTAAACCAAACGTTGCAGGTGGTTATTTCTTCATGCGCAGTGGTCAACGCGGCACTCTCTAGCTGCCAAGAGCACTTTTTACTATGCGCACCCAACCAGAGTGACGGGAGGAGCACATTTCAGAAAACGTGCTCAGCTCGTCGAGAAAATGCGATTTAAGCAATAAAATTAAAAATGCACCTAAAACCTAAACCAAACGTTGCAGGTGGTTATTTCTTCGTGCGCAGCAGTCAACGCGGCACTCTCTAGCTGCCAAGAGCACTTTTTACTATGCGCACCCAACCAGAGTGACGGGAGGAGCACATTTCAGAAAACGTGCTCAGCTCGTCGAGTAAATGCAATTTAAGCAATAAAATTAAAAATGCACCCAAAACCTAAACCAAACGTTGCAGGTGGTTATTTCTTCATGCGCAGTGGTCAACGCGGCACTCTCTAGCTGCCAAGAGCACTTTTTACTATGCGCACCCAACCAGAGTGACGGGAGGAGCACATTTCAGAAAACGTGCTCAGCTCGTCCAGAAAATGCGATTTGAGCAATAAAATTAAAAATGCACCTAAAACCTAAACCAAACGTTGCAGATGGTCATTTCTTCATGCGCAGTGGTCAACGCGGCACTCTCTAGCTGCCAAGAGCACTTTTTACTATGCACACCCAACCAGAGTGACGGGAGGAGCACATTTCAGAAAACGTGCTCAGCTCGTCCAGACAATGCGATTTAAGCAATAAAATTAAAAATGCAGCCAAAACCTAAACCAAACGTTGCAGGTGGTTATTTCTTCATGCGCAGTGGTCAACGCGGCACTCTCTAGCTGCCAAGAGCACTTTTTACTATGCGCACCCAACCAGAGTGACGGGAGGAGCGCATTTCAGAAAACGTGCTCAGCTCGTCCAGAAAATGCGATTTAAGCAATAAAATTAAAAATGCACCTAAAACCTAAACCAAACGTTGCAGGTGGTTATTTCTTCATGCGCAGTGGTCAACGCGGCACTCTCTAGCTGCCAAGAGCACTTTTTACTATGCGCACCCAACCAGAGTGACGGGAGGAGCACATTTCAGAAGACGTGCTCAGCTCGTCGAGAAAATGCAATTTAAGCAATAAAATTAAAAATGCACCCAAAACCTAAACCAAACGTTGCAGATGGTCATTTCTTCATGCGCAGTGGTCAACGCGGCACTCTCTAGCTGCCATGAGCACTTTTTACTATGCGCACCCAACCAGAGTGACGGGAGGAGCACATTTCAGAAAACGTGCTCAGCTCGACGAGAAAATGCGATTTAAGCAATAAAATTAAAAATGCACCTAAAACCTAAACCAAACGTTGCAGGTGGTTATTTCTTCATGTGCAGCAGTCAACGCGGCACTCTCTAGCTGCCAAGAGCACTTTTTACTATGCGCACCCAACCAGAGTGACGGGAGGAGCACATTTCAGAAAACGTGCTCAGCTCGTCGAGAAAATGCGATTTAAGCAATCAAATTAAAAATGCACCTAAAACCTAAAACAAACGTTGCACGTGGTTATTTCTTCATGCGCAGTGGTCAACGCGGCACTCTCTAGCTGCCAAAAGCACTTTTTACTATGCGCACCCAACCAGAGTGACGGGAGGAGCACATTTCAGAAAACGTGCTCAGCTCGTCGAGAAAATGCGATTTAAGCAATAAAATAAAAAATGCACCTAAAACCTAAACCAAACGTTGCAGGTGGTTATTTCTTCATGCGCAATGGTCAACGCGGCACTCTCTAGCTGCCAAGAGCACTTTTTACTATGCGCACCCAACCAGAGTGACGGGAGGAGCACATTTCAGAAAACGTGCTCAGCTCGTCGAGAAAATGCGATTTAAGCAATAAAATTAAAAATGCACCTAAAACCTAAACCAAACGTTGCAGATGGTCATTTCTTCATGCGCAGTGGTCAAGGCGGCACTCTCTAGCTGCCAAGAGCACTTTTTACTATGCGCACCCAACCAGAGTGACGGGAGGAGCACATTTCAGAAAACGTGCTCAGCTCGACGAGAAAATGCGATTTAAGCAATACAATTAAAAATGCACCCAAAACCTAAACCAAACGTTGCAGGTGGTTATTTCTTCATGCGCAGTGGTCAACGCGGCACTCTCTAGCTGCCAAGAGCAGTTTTTACTATGCGCACCCAACCAGAGTGACGGGAGGAGCACATTTCAGAAAACGTGCTCAGCTCGTCGAGAAAATGCGATTTAAGCAATAAAATTAAAAATGCACCTAAAACCTAAACCAAACGTTGCAGGTGGTCATTTCTTCATGCGCAGTGGTCAACGCGGCACTCTCTAGCTGCCAAGAGCACTTTTTGCTATGCGCACCCAACAAGAGTGACGGGAGGTGCACATTTCAGAAAACGTGCTCAGCTCGTCGAGAAAATGCGATTTAAGCAATCAAATTAAAAATGCACCTAAAACCTAAACCAAACGTTGCAGATGGTCATTTCTTCATGCGCAGTGGTCAACGCCGCCCTCTCTAGCTGCCAAGAGCACTTTTTATTATGCGCACCCAACCAGAGTGACGGGAGGAGCACATTTCAGAAAACGTGTTCAGCTCGTCGAGAAAATGCGATTTAAGCAATAAAATTAAAAATGCACCCAAAACCTAAACCAAACGTTGCAGATGGTCAGTTCTTCATGCGCAGTGGTCAACGCGGCACTCTCTAGCTGCCAAGAACACTTTTTACTATGCGCACCCGACCAGAGTGACGGGAGGAGCACATTTCAGAAAACGTGCTCAGCTCGACGAGAAAATGCGATTTAAGCAATAAAATTAAAAATGCACCCAAAACCTAAACCAAACGTTGCAGGTGGTTATTTCTTCATGCGCAGTGGTCAACGCGGCACTCTCTAGCTGCCAAGAGCACTTTTTACTATGCGCACCCAACCAGAGTCACGGGAGGAGCACATTTCAGAAAACGTGCTCAGCTCGTCGAGAAAATGCGATTTAAGCAATGAAATTAAAAATGCACCTAAAACCTAAACCAAACGTTGCAGGTGGTTATTTCTTCATGCGCAATGGTCAACGCGGCACTCTCTAGCTGCCAAGAGCACTTTTTACTATGCGCACCCAACCAGAGTGACGGGAGGAGCACATTTCAGAAAACGTGCTCAGCTCGTCGAGAAAATGCGATTTAAGCAATAAAATTAAAAATGCACCTAAAACCTAAACCAAACGTTGCAGATGGTCATTTCTTCATGCGCAGTGGTCAACGCGGCACTCTCTAGCTGCCAAGAGCACTTTTTACTATGCGCACCCTACCAGAGTGACGGGAGGAGCACACTTCAGAAAACGTGCTCAGCTCGTCGAGAAAATGCGATTTAAGCAATAAAATTAAAAATGCACCTAAAACCTAAACCAAACGTTGCAGGTGGTTATTTCTTCATGCGCAGTGGTGAACGCGGCACTCTCTAGCTGCCAAGAGCACTTTTTACTATGCGCACCCAACCATAGTGACGGGAGGAGCACATTTCAGAAAACGTGCTCGGCTCGTCGAGAAAATGCGATTTAAGCAATCAAATTAAAAATGCACCTAAAACCTAAACCAAACGTTGCAGGTGGTTATTTCTTCATGTGCAGTGGTCAACGCGGCACTCTCTAGCTGCCAAGAGCACTTTTTACTATGCGCACCCAAACAGAGTGACGGGAGGAGCACATTTCAGAAAACGTGCTCTGCTCGTCGAGAAAATGCGATTTAAGCAATACAATTAAAAATGCACCTAAAACCTAAACCAAACGTTGCAGGTGGTTATTTCTTTATGCGCAATGGTCAACGCGGCACTCTCTAGCTGCCAAGAGCACTTTTTACTATGCGCACCTAACCAGAGTGACGGGAGGAGCACATTTCAGAAAACGTGCTCAGCTCGTCGAGAAAATGCGATTTAAGCAATAAAATTAAAAATGCACCTAAAACCTAAACCAAACGTTGCAGATGGTCATTTCTTCATGCACAGTGGTCAACGTAGCACTCTCTAGCTGCCAAGAGCACTTTTTACTATGCGCACCCAACCAGAGTGACGGGAGGAGCACATTTCAGAAAACGTGCTCAGCTCGTCGAGAAAATGCGATTTAAGCAATAAAATTAAAGATGCACTTAAGACCTAAACCAAACGTTGCAGGTGGTTATTTCTTCATGCGCAGTGGTCAACGCGGCACTCTCTAGCTGCCAAGAGCACATTTTACTATGCGCACCCAACCAGAGTGACGGGAGGAGCACATTTCAGAAAACGTGCTCAGCTCGTCGAGAAAATGCGATTTAAGCAATACAATTAAAAATGCACCTAAAACCTAAACTAAACGTTGCAGGTGGTTATTTCTTCATGCGCAGTGGTCAACGCGGCACTCTCTAGCTGCCAAGAGCACTTTTTACTATGCGCACCCAACCAGAGTGACGGGAGGAGCACATTTCAGAAGACGTGCTCAGCTCGTCGAGAAAATGCAATTTAAGCAATAAAATTAAAAATGCACCCAAAACCTAAACCAAACGTTGCAGATGGTCATTTCTTCATGCGCAGTGGTCAACGCGGCACTCTCTAGCTGCCATGAGCACTTTTTACTATGCGCACCCAACCAGAGTGACGGGAGGAGCACATTTCAGAAAACGTGCTCAGCTCGACGAGAAAATGCGATTTAAGCAATAAAATTAAAAATGCACCTAAAACCTAAACCAAACGTTGCAGGTGGTTATTTCTTCATGTGCAGCAGTCAACGCGGCACTCTCTAGCTGCCAAGAGCACTTTTTACTATGCGCACCCAACCAGAGTGACGGGAGGAGCACATTTCAGAAAACGTGCTCAGCTCGTCGAGAAAATGCGATTTAAGCAATCAAATTAAAAATGCACCTAAAACCTAAAACAAACGTTGCACGTGGTTATTTCTTCATGCGCAGTGGTCAACGCGGCACTCTCTAGCTGACAAAAGCACTTTTTACTATGCGCACCCAACCAGAGTGACGGGAGGAGCACATTTCAGAAAACGTGCTCAGCTCGTCGAGAAAATGCGATTCAAGCAATAAAATAAAAAATGCACCTAAAACCTAAACCAAACGTTGCAGGTGGTTATTTCTTCATGCGCAATGGTCAACGCGGCACTCTCTAGCTGCCAAGAGCACTTTTTACTATGCGCACCCAACCAGAGTGACGGGAGGAGCACATTTCAGAAAACGTGCTCAGCTCGTCGAGAAAATGCGATTTAAGCAATAAAATTAAAAATGCACCTAAAACCTAAACCAAACGTTGCAGATGGTCATTTCTTCATGCGCAGTGGTCAACGCGGCACTCTCTAGCTGCCAAGAGCACTTTTTACTATGCGCACCCAACCAGAGTGACGGGAGGAGCACATTTCAGAAAACGTGCTCAGCTCGAAGAGAAAATGCGATTTAAGCAATACAATTAAAAATGCACCCAAAACCTAAACCAAACGTTGCAGGTGGTTATTTCTTCATGCGCAGTGGTCAACGCGGCACTCTCTAGCTGCCAAGAGCAGTTTTTACTATGCGCACCCAACCAGAGTGACGGGAGGAGCACATTTCAGAAAACGTGCTCAGCTCGTCGAGAAAATGCGATTTAAGCAATAAAATTAAAAATGCACTTAAAACCTAAACCAAACGTTGCAGGTGGTTATTTCTTCATGCGCAGCAGTCAACGCGGCACTCTCTAGCTGCCAAGAGCACTTTTTACTATGCGCACCCAACCAGAGTGACGGGAGGAACACATTTCAGAAAACGTGCTCAGCTCGTCGAGAAAATGCGATTTAAGCAATAAAATTAAAAATGCACCTAAAACCTAAACCAAACGTTGCAAGTGGTTATTTCTTCATGCGCAGTGGTCAACGCGGCACTCTCTAGCTGCCAAGAGAACTTTTTACTATGCGCACCCAACCAGAGTGACGGGAGGAGCACATTTCAGAAAACGTGCTCAGCTCGTCGAGAAAATGCAATTTAAGCAATAAAATTAAAAATGCACATAAAACCTAAACCAAACGTTGCAGGTGGTTATTTCTTCATGCGCAGTGGTCAACGCGGCACTCTCTAGCTGCCAAGAGCACTTTTTACTATGTGCACCCAACCAGAGTGACGGGAGGAGCACATTTCAGAAAACGTGCTCAGCTCGTCGAGAAAATGCGATTTAAGCAATAAAATTAAAAATGCACCTAAAACCTAAACCAAACGTTGCAGGTGGTTATTTCTTCATGCGCAGTGGTCAACGCGGCACTCTCTAGCTGCCAAGAGCACTTTTTACTATGCGCACCCAACCAGAGTGACGGGAGGAGCACATTTCAGAAAACGTGCTCAGCTCGTCGAGAAAATGCGATTTAAGCAATAAAATTAAAAATGCACCTAAAACCTAAACCAAACGTTGCAGATGGTCATTTCTTCATGCGCAGTGGTCAACGCGGCACTCTCTAGCTGCCAAGAGCACTTTTTACTATGCGCACCCAACCAGAGTGACGGGAGGAGCACATTTCAGAAAACGTGCTCAGCTCGTCGAGAAAATGCGATTTAAGCAATAAAATTAAAAATGCACCTAAAACCTAAACCAAACGTTGCAGATGGTCATTTCTTCATGCGCAGTGGTCAACGCGGCACTCTCTAGCTGCCAAGAGCACTTTTTACTATGCGCACCCAACCAGAGTGACGGGAGGAGCACATTTCAGAAAACGTGCTGAGCTCGTCGAGAAAATGCGATTTAAGCAATACAATTAAAAATGCACCTAAAACCTAAACCAAACGTTGCAGGTGGTTATTTCTTCATGCGCAGTGGTCAACGCGGCACTCTCTAGCTGCCAAGAGCACTTTTTGCTATGCGCACCCAACAAGAGTGACGGGAGGTGCACATTTCAGAAAACGTGCTCTGCTCGTCGAGAAAATGCGATTTAAGCAATCAAATTAAAAATGCACCTAAAACCTAAACCAAACGTTGCAGATGGTCATTTCTTCATGCGCAGTGGTCAACGCCGCCCTCTCTAGCTGCCAAGAGCACTTTTTATTATGCGCACCCAACCAGAGTGACGGGAGGAGCACATTTCAGAAAACGTGTTCAGCTCGTCGAGAAAATGCGATTTAAGCAATAAAATTAAAAATGCACCCAAAACCTAAACCAAACGTTGCAGATGGTCATTTCTTCATGCGCAGTGGTCAACGCGGCACTCTCTAGCTGCCAAGAACACTTTTTACTATGCGCACCCGACCAGAGTGACGGGAGGAGCACATTTCAGAAAACGTGCTCAGCTCGACGAGAAAATGCGATTTAAGCAATAAAATTAAAAATGCACCCAAAACCTAAACCAAACGTTGCAGGTGGTTATTTCTTCATGCGCAGTGGTCAACGCGGCACTCTCTAGCTGCCAAGAGCACTTTTTACTATGCACACCCAACCAGAGTCACGGGAGGAGCACATTTCAGAAAACGTGCTCAGCTCGTCGAGAAAATGCGATTTAAGCAATGAAATTAAAAATGCACCTAAAACCTAAACCAAACGTTGCAGGTGGTTATTTCTTCATGCGCAATGGTCAACGCGGCACTCTCTAGCTGCCAAGAGCACTTTTTACTATGCGCACCCAACCAGAGTGACGGGAGGAGCACATTTCAGAAAACGTGCTCAGCTCGTCGAGAAAATGCGATTTAAGCAATAAAATTAAAAATGCACCTAAAACCTAAACCAAACGTTGCAGATGGTCATTTCTTCATGCGCAGTGGTCAACGCGGCACTCTCTAGCTGCCAAGAGCACTTTTTACTATGCGCACCCTACCAGAGTGACGGGAGGAGCACACTTCAGAAAACGTGCTCAGCTCGTCGAGAAAATGCGATTTAAGCAATAAAATTAAAAATGCACCTAAAACCTAAACCAAACGTTGCAGGTGGTTATTTCTTCATGCGCAGTGGTGAACGCGGCACTCTCTAGCTGCCAAGAGCACTTTTTACTATGCGCACCCAACCATAGTGACGGGAGGAGCACATTTCAGAAAACGTGCTCGGCTCGTCGAGAAAATGCGATTTAAGCAATCAAATTAAAAATGCACATAAAACAAAAACCAAACGTTGCAGATGGTCATTTCTTCATGCGCAGTGGTCAACGCGGCACTCTCTAGCTGCCAAGAGCACTTATTACTATGCACACCCAACCAGAGTGACGGGAGGAGCACATTTCTGAAAACGTGCTCAGCTCGACGAGAAAATGCGATTTAAGCAATAAAATTAAAAATTCACCCAAAACCTAAAACAAACGTTGCACGTGGTTATTTCTTCATGCGCAGTGGTCAACGCGGCACTCTCTAGCTGCCAAGAGCACTTTTTACTATGCGCACCCAACCAGAGTGACGGGAGGAGCACATTTCAGAAAACGTGCTCAGCTCGTCGAGAAAATGCGATTTAAGCAATAAAATTAAAAATGCACCTAAAACCTAAACTAAACGTTGCAGGTGGTTATTTCTTCATGCGCAGTGGTCAACGCGGCACTCTCTAGCTGCCAAGAGCACTTTTTACTATGCGCACCCAACCAGAGTGACGGGAGGAGCACATTTCAGAAAACGTGCTCAGCTCGTCGAGAAAATGCGAATTAAGCAATAAAATTAAAAATGCACCTAAAACCTAAACCAAACGTTGCAGGTGGTTATTTCTTCATGCGCAGTGGTCAACGCGGCACTCTCTAGCTGCCAAGAGCACTTTTTACTATGCGCACCCAACCAGAGTGACGGGAGGAGCACATTTCAGAAAACGTGCTCAGCTCGTCGAGAAAATGCGATTCAAGCAATAAAATTAAAAATGCACCCAAAACCTAAACCAAACGTTGCAGGTGGTTATTTCTTCATGCGCAGTGGTCAACGCGGCACTCTCTAGCTGCCAAGAGCACTTTTTACTATGCGCACCCAACCAGAGTGACGGGAGGAGCACAATTCAGAAAACGTGTTCAGCTCGTCGAGAAAATGCGATTTAAGCAATAAAATTAAAAATGCACCCAAAACCTAAACCAAACGTTGCAGATGGTCATTTCTTCATGCGCAGTGGTCAACGCGGCACTCTCTAGCTGCCAAGAGCACTTTTTACTATGCGCACCCAACCAGAGTGACGGGAGGAGCACATTTCAGAAAATATGCTCAGCTCGACGAGAAAATGCGATTTAAGCAATAAAATTAAAAATGCACCCAAAACCTAAACCAAACGTTGCAGGTGGTTATTTCTTCATGCGCAGTGGTCAACGCGGCACTCTCTAGCTGCCAAGAGCACTTTTTACTATGCGCACCCGACCAGAGTGACGGGAGGAGCACATTTCAGAAAACGTGCTCAGCTCGACGAGAAAATGCGATTTAAGCAATAAAATTAAAAATGCACCCAAAACCTAAACCAAACGTTGCAGGTGGTTATTTCTTCATGCGCAGTGGTCAACGCGGCACTCTCTAGCTGCCAAGAGCACTTTTTACTATGCGCACCCAACCAGAGTGACGGGAGGAGCACATTTCAGAAAACGTGCTCAGCTCGTCGAGAAAATGCGATTCAAGCAATAAAATTAAAAATGCACCCAAAACCTAAACCAAACGTTGCAGGTGGTTATTTCTTCATGCGCAGTGGTCAACGCGGCACTCTCTAGCTGCCAAGAGCACTTTTTACTATGCGCACCCAACCAGAGTCACGGGAGGAGCACATTTCAAAAAACGTGCTCAGCTCGTCGAGAAAATGCGATTTAAGCAATAAAATTAAAAATGCACCTAAAACCTAAACCAAACATTGCAGGTGGTTATTTCTTCATGCGCAGTGGTCAACGCGGCACTCTCTAGCTGCCAAGAGCACTTATTACTATGCACAACCAACCAGAGTGACGGGAGGAGCACATTTCTGAAAACGTGCTCAACTCGACGAGAAAATGCGATTTAAGCAATAAAATTAAAAATTCACCCAAAACCTAAAACAAACGTTGCACGTGGTTATTTCTTCATGCGCAGTGGTCAACGCGGCACTCTCTAGCTGCCAAGAGCACTTTTTACTATGCGCACCCAACCAGAGTGACGGGAGGAGCACATTTCAGAAAACGTGCTCAGCTCGTCGAGAAAATGCGATTTAAGCAATAAAATTAAAAATGCACCTAAAACCTAAACCAAACGTTGCGGGTGGTTATTTCTTCATGCGCAGTGGTCAACGCGGCACTCTCTAGCTGCCAAGAGCACTTTTTACTATGCGCACCCAACCAGAGTGACGGGAGGAGCACATTTCAGAAAACGTGCTCAGCTCGTCGAGAAAATGCGATTTAAGCAATAAAATTAAAAATGCACCCAAAACCTAAACCAAACGTTGCAGGTGGTTATTTCTTCATGCGCAGTGGTAAACGCGGCACTCTCTAGCTGCCAAGAGCACTTTTTACTATGCGCATCCAACCAGAGTGACGGGAGGAGCACATTTCAGAAAACGTGCTCAGCTCGTCCAGAAAATGCGATTTAAGCAATAAAATTAAAAATGCACCCAAAACCTAAACCAAACGTTGCAGGTTGTTATTTCTTCATGCGCAGTGGTCAACGCGGCACTCTCTAGCTGCAGAGAGCACTTTTTACTATGCGCACCCTACCAGAGTGACGGGAGGAGCACATTTCAGAAAACGTGCTCAGCTCGTCGAGAAAATGCGATTTAAGCAATAAAATTAAAAATGCACCTAAAACCTAAACCAAACGTTGCAGGTGGTTATTTCTTCATGCGCAGCTGTCAACGCGGCACTCTCTAGCTGCCGAGAGCACTTTTTACTATGCGCACCCAACCAGAGTGACGGGAGGAGCACATTTCAGAAAACGTGCTCAGCTCGTCGAGAAAATGCAATTTAAGCAATAAAATTAAAAATGCAAGTAAAACCTAAACCAAACGTTGCAAATGGTCATTTCTTCATGCGCAGTGGTCAACGCGGCACTCTCTAGTTGCCAAGAGTACTTTTTACTATGCGCACCCAACCAGAGTGACGGGAGGAGCACATTTCAGAAAACGTGCTCAGCTCGTCGAGAAAATGCGATTTAAGCAATAAAATTAAAAATGCACCTAAAACCTAAACCAAACGTTGCAGATGGTCATTTCTCCATGCGCAGTGGTCAACGCGGCACTCTCTACCTGCCAAGAGCACTTTTTACTATGCGCACCCAACCAGAGTGACGGGAGGAGCACATTTCAGAAAACGTGCTCAGCTTGTCCAGAAAATGCGATTTAAGCAATAAAATTAAAAATGCACCCAAAACCTAAACGAAACGTTGCAGGTGGTTATTTCTTCATGCGCAGTGGTCAACGCGGCACTCTCTAGCTGCCAAGAGCTCTTTTTACTATGCGCACCCAACCAGAGTGACGGGAGGAGCACATTTCAGAAAACGTGCTCAGCTCGTCGAGAAAATGCGATTTAAGCAATAAAATTAAAAATGCACCTAAAACCTAAACCAAACGTTGCAGGTGGTTATTTCTTCATGTGCAGTGGTCAACGCGGCACTCTCTAGCTGCCAAGAGCACTTTTTACTATGCGCACCCAACAAGAGTGACGGGAGGAGCACATTTCAGAAAACGTGCTCAGCTCGTCGAGAAAATGCGATTTAAGCAATAAAATTAAAAATGCACCTAAAACCTAAACCAAACGTTGCAGGTGGTTATTTCTTCGTGCGCAGCAGTCAACGCGGCACTCTCTAGCTGCCAAGAGCACTTTTTACTATGCGCACCCAACCAGAGTGACGGGAGGAGCACATTTCAGAAAACGTGCTCAGCTCGTCGAGTAAATGCGATTTAAGCAATAAAATTAAAAATGCACCCAAAACCTAAACCAAACGTTGCAGGTGGTTATTTCTTCATGCGCAGTGGTGAACGCGGCACTCTCTAGCTGCCAAGAGCACTTTTTACTATGCCCACCCAACCAGAGTGACGGGAGGAGCACATTTCAGAAAACGTGCTCAGCTCGTCCAGAAAATGCGATTTAAGCAATAAAATTAAAAATGCACCTAAAACCTAAACCAAACGTTGCAGATGGTCATTTCTTCATGCGCAGTGGTCAACGCGGCACTCTCTAGCTGCCAAGAGCACTTTTTACTATGCACACCCAACCAGAGTGACGGGAGGAGCACATTTCAGAAAACGTGCTCAGCTCGTCCAGACAATGCGATTTAAGCAATAAAATTAAAAATGCACCCAAAACCTAAACCAAACGTTGCAGATGGTCATTTCTTCATGCGCAGTGGTCAACGCGGCACTCTCTAGCTGCCAAGAGCACTTTTTACTATGCGCACCCAACCAGAGTGACGGGAGGAGCACATTTCAGAAAACGTGCTCAGCTCGTCGAGAAAATGCGATTTAAGCAATAAAATTAAAAATGCACCCAAAACCTAAACCAAACGTTGCAGATGGTCATTTCTTCATGCGCAGTGGTCAACGCGGCACTCTCTAGCTGCCAAGAGCACTTTTTACTATGCGCACCCAACCAGAGTGACGGGAGGAGCACATTTCAGAAAACGTGCTCAGCTCGTCGAGAAAATGCGATTTAAGCAATAAAATTAAAAATGCACCTAAAACCCAAACCAAACGTTGCAGGTGGTTATTTCTTCATGCGCAGTGGTCAACGCGGCACTCTCTAGCTGCCAAGAGCACTTTTTACTATGCGCACCCAACCAGAGTGACGGGAGGAGCACATTCCAGAAAACATGCTCAGCTCGTCGAGAAAATGCGATTTAAGCAATAAAATTAAAAATGCACCCAAAACCTAAACATAACATAGCAGATGGTCATTTCTTCATGTGCAGTGGTGAACGCGGCACTCTCTAGCTGCCAAGAGCACTTTTTACTATGCGCACCCAACCAGAGTGGCAGGAGGAGCACATTTCAGAAAACGTGCTCAGCTCGTTGAGAAAATGCGATTTAAGCAATAAAATTAAAAATGCACCCAAAACCTAAACCAAACGTTGCAGGTGGTTATTTCTTCATGCGCAGTGGTCAACGCGGCACTCTTTAGCTGCCAAGAGCACTTTTTACTATGCGCACCCAACCAGAGGGACGGGAGGAGCGCATTTCAGAAAACGTGCTGAGCTCGACGAGAAAATGCGATTTAAGCAATAAAATTAAAAATGCACCCAAAACCTAAACCAAACGTTGCAGGTGGTTATTTCTTCATGCGCAGTGGTCAACGCGGCACTCTCTAGCTGCCAAGAGCACTTTTTACGATGCACACCCAACCAGAGTGACGGGAGGAGCGCATTTCAGAAAACGTGCTCAGCTCGACGAGAAAATGCGATTTAAGCAATAAAATTAAAAATGCACCCAAAACCTAAACCAAACGTTGCAGGTGGTTATTTCTTCATGCGCAGTGGTCAACGCGGCACTCTCTAGCTGCCAAGAGCACTTTTTACTATGCGCACCCAACCAGAGTGACGGGAGGAGCACATTTCAGAAAACGTGCTCAGCTCGTCGAGAAAATGCGATTTAAGCAATAAAATTAAAAATGCACCCAAAACCTAAACCAAACGTTGCAGGTGGTTATTTCTTCATGCGCAGTGGTCAACGCGGCACTCTCTAGCTGCCAAGAGCACTTTTTACTATGCGCACCCAACCAGAGTGACGGGAGGAGCACATTTCAGAAAACGTTCTCAGCTCGTCGAGAAAATGCGATTTAAGCAATAAAATTAAAAATGCACCTAAAAACCTAAACCAAACGTTGCAGGTGGTTATTTCTTCATGCGCATTGGTCAACGCGGCACTCTCTAGCTGCCAAGAGCACTTTTTACTATGCGCACCCAACCAGAGTGACGGGAGGAGCACATTTCAGAAAACGTGCTCAGCTCGTCCAGAAAATGCGATTTAAGCAATAAAATTAAAAATGCACCTAAAACCTAAACCAAAAGTTGCAAGTGGTTATTTCTTCATGCGCAGCAGTCAACGCGGCACTCTCTAGCTGCCAAGAGCACTTTTTACTATGCGCACCCAACCAGAGTGACGGGAGGAGCACATTTCAGAAAACGTGCTCAGCTCGTCGAGAAAATGCGATTTAAGCAATAAAATTAAAAATGCACCTAAAACCTAAACCAAACGCTGCAGATGGTCATTTCTTCATGCGCAGTTGTCAACGCGGCACTCTCTAGCTGCCAAGAGCACTTTTTACTATACACACCCAACCAGAGTGACGGGAGGAGCACATTCCAGAAAACGTGCTCAGCTCGTCGAGAAAATGCGATTTAAGCAATAAAATTAAAAATGCACCCAAAACCTAAACCAAACGTTGCAGATGGTCATTTCTTTATGTGCAGTGGTCAACGCGGCACTCTCTAGCTGCCAAGAGCACTTTTTACTATGCACACCCAACCAGAGTGACGGGAGGAGCGCATTCCAGAAAACGTGCTCAGCTCGTCGAGAAAATGCGATTTAAGCAATAAAATTAAAAATGCACCCAAAACCTAAACCAAACGTTGCAGATGGTCATTTCTTCATGTGCAGTGGTGAACGCGGCACTCTCTAGCTGCCAAGAGCACTTTTTACTATGCCCACCCAATCAGAGTGACAGGAGGAGCACATTTCAGAAAACGTGCTCAGCTCGTTGAGAAAATGCGATTTAAGCAATACAATTAAAAATGCACCCAAAACCTAAACCAAACGTTGCAGGTGGTTATTTCTTCATGCGCAGTGGTCAACGCGGCACTCTCTAGCTGCCAAGAGCACTTTTTACTATGCGCACCCAACCAGAGTGACGGGAGGAGCGCATTTCAGAAAACGTGCTCAGCTCGACGAGAAAATGCGATTTAAGCAATACAATTAAAAATGCACCCAAAACCTAAACCAAACGTTGCAGGTGGTTATTTCTTCATGCGCAGTGGTCAATGCGGCACTCTCTAGCTGCCAAGAGCACTTTTTACGATGCACACCCAACCAGAGTGACGGGAGGAGCGCATTTTAGAAAACGTGCTCAGCTCGACGAGAAAATACGATTTAAGCAATAAAATTAAAAACGCACCCAAAACCTAAACCAAACGTTGCAGGTGGTTATTTCTTCATGCGCAGTGGTCAACGCGGCACTCTCTAGCTGCCAAGAGCACTTTTTACTATGCGCACCCAACCAGAGTGACGGGAGGAGCACATTTCAGAAAACGTGCTCAGCTCGTCCAGAAAATGTGATTTAAGCAATAAAATTAAAAATGCACCTAAAACCTAAACCAAACGTTGCAGATGGTCATTTCTTCATGCGCAGTGGTCAACGCGGCACTCTCTAGCTGCCAAGAGCACTTTTTACTATGCACACCCAACCAGAGTGACGGGAGGAGCACATTTCAGAAAACGTGCTCAGCTCGTCCAGACAATGCGATTTAAGCAATAAAATTAAAAATGCACCCAAAACCTAAACTAAACGTTGCAGGTGGTTATTTCTTCATGCGCAGTGGTCAACGCGGCACTCACTCTCTAGCTGCCAAGAGCACTTTTTACTATGCGCACCCAACCAGAGTGACGGGAGGAGCACATTTCAGAAAACGTGCTCAGCTCGTCGAGAAAATGCGATTTAAGCAATAAAATTAAAAATGCACCCAAAACCTAAACCGATCGTTGCAGGTGGTTATTTCTTCATGCGCAGTGGTCAACGCGGCACTCTCTAGCTGCCAAGAGCACTTTTTACTATGCGCACCCAACCAGAGTGACGGGAGGAGCACATTTCAGAAAACGTGCTCAGCTCGTCCAGAAAATGCGATTTAAGCAATAAAATTAAAAATGCACCTAAAACCTACACCAAACGTTGCAGATGGTCATTTCTTCATGCGCAGTGGTCAACGCAGCACTCTCTAACTGCCAAGAGCACTTTTTACTATGCACACCCAACCAGAGTGACGGGAGGAGCACATTTCAGAAAACGTGCTCAGCTCGTCGAGATAATGCGATTTAAGCAATAAAATTAAAAATGCACCTAAAAACCTAAACCAAACGTTGCAGGTGGTTATTTCTTCATGCGCATTGGTCAACGCGGCACTCTCTAGCTGCCAAGAGCACTTTTTACTATGTGCACCCAACCAGAGTGACGGGAGGAGCACATTTCAGAAAACGTGCTCAGCTCGTCGAGAAAATGCGATTTAAGCAATAAAATTAAAAATGCACCCAAAACATTAAACCAAACGTTGCAGGTGGTTATTTCTTCATGCGCAGTGGTCAACGCGGCACTCTCTAGCTGCCAAGAGCATTTTTTACTATGCGCACCCAACCAGAGTGACGGGAGGAGCACATTTCAGAAAACGTGCTCAGCTCGTCGAGAAAATGCGATTTAAGCAATAAAATTAAAAATGCACCTAAAACCTAAACCAAACGTTGCAGGTGGTTATTTCTTCATGCGCAGTGGTCAACGCGGCACTCTCTAGCTGCCAAGAGCACTTTTTACTATGCGCACCCAACCAGAGTGACGGGAGGAGCACATTTCAGAAAACGTGCTCAGCTCGTCGAGAAAATGCGATTTAAGCAATAAAATTAAAAATGCACCTAAAACCTAAACCAAACGTTGCAGGTGGTTATTTCTTCGTGCGCAGCAGTCAACGCGGCACTCTCTAGCTGCCAAGAGCACTTTTTACTATGCGCACCCAACCAGAGTGACGGGAGGAGCACATTTCAGAAAACGTGCTCAGCTCGTCGAGTAAATGCAATTTAAGCAATAAAAATTAAAAATGCACTCAAAACCTAAACCAAACGTTGCAGGTGGTTATTTCTTCATGCGCAGTGGTCAACGCGGCACTCTCTAGCTGCCAAGAGCACTTTTTACTATGCGCACCCAACCAGAGTGACGGGAGGAGCACATTTCAGAAAACGTGCTCAGCTCATCCAGAAAATGCGATTTAAGCAATAAAATTAAAAATGCACCTAAAACCTAAACCAAACGTTGCAGATGGTCATTTCTTCATGCGCAGTGGTCAACGCGGCACTCTCTAGCTGCCAAGAGCACTTTTTACTATGCGCACCCAACCAGAGTGACGGGAGGAGCACATTTCAGAAAACGTGCTCAGCTCGTCGAGTAAATGCAATTTAAGCAATAAAATTAAAAATGCACCCAAAACCTAAACCAAACGTTGCAGGTGGTTATTTCTTCATGCGCAGTGGTCAACGCGGCACTCTCTAGCTGCCAAGAGCACTTTTTACTATGCGCACCCAACCAGAGTGACGGGAGGAGCACATTTAAGAAAACGTGCTCAGCTCGTCCAGAAAATGCGATTTAAGCAATAAAATTAAAAATGCACCTAAAACCTAAACCAAACGTTGCAGATGGTTATTTCTTCATGCGCAGTGGTCAACGCGGCACTCTCTAGCTGCCAAGAGGACTTTTTACTATGTGCACCCAACCAGAGTGACGGGAGGAGCACATTTCAGAAAACGTGCTCAGCTCGTCGAGAAAATGCGATTTAAGCAATACAATTAAAATTGCATCTAAAACCTAAACCAAACGTTGCAGGTAGTTATTTCTTCATGCGCAGTGGTCAACGCGGCATTCTCTAGCTGCCAAGAGCACTTTTTACTATGCGCACCCAACCAGAGTGACGGGAGGAGCACATTCCAGAAAACGTGCTCAGCTCGTCGAGAAAATGCGATTTAAGCAATAAAATTAAAAATGCACCCAAAACCTAAACCAAACGTTGCAGATGGTTATTTCTTCATGCGCAGTGGTCAACAAGGCACTCTCTAGCTGCCAAGAGCACTTTTTACTATGCGCACCCACCCAGAGTGACGGGAGGAGCACATTTCAGAAAACGTTCTCAGCTCGTCGAGAAAATGCGATTTAAGCAATAAAATTAAAAATGCACCCAAAACCTAAACCAAACGTTGCAGGTGGTTATTTCTTCAAATGCAGTGGTCAACGCGGCACTCTCTAGCTGCCAAGAGCACTTTTTACTATGCGCACCCAACCAGAGTGACGGGAGGAGCACATTCCAGAAAACGTGCTCAGCTCGTCGAGAAAATGCGATTTAAGCAATAAAATTAAAAATGCACCTAAAACCTAAACCAAACGTTGCAAGTGGTTATTTCTTCATGCGCAGTGGTCAACGCGGCACTCTCTAGCTGCCAAGAGCACTTTTTACTATGCGCACCCAACCAGAGTGACGGGAGGAGCACATTTCAGAAAACGTGCTCAGCTCGTCGAGAAAATGCAATTTAAGCAATAAAATTAAAAATGCACATAAAACAAAAACCAAACGTTGCAGATGGTCATTTCTTCATGCGCAGTGGTCAACGCGGCACTCTCTAGCTGCCAAGAGCACTTTTTACTATGCGCACCCGACCAGAGTGACGGGAGGAGCACATTTCAGAAAACGTGCTCAGCTCGACGAGAAAATGCGATTTAAGCAATAAAATTAAAAATGCACCCAAAACCTAAACCAAACGTTGCAGGTGGTTATTTCTTCATGCGCAGTGGTCAACGCGGCACTCTCTAGCTGCCAAGAGCACTTTTTACTATGCGCACCCAACCAGAGTGACGGGAGGAGCACATTTCAGAAAACGTGCTCAGCTCGTCGAGAAAATGCGATTCAAGCAATAAAATTAAAAATGCACCCAAAACCTAAACCAAACGTTGCAGGTGGTTATTTCTTCATGCGCAGTGGTCAACGCGGCACTCTCTAGCTGCCAAGAGCACTTTTTACTATGCGCACCCAACCAGAGTCACGGGAGGAGCACATTTCAAAAAACGTGCTCAGCTCGTCGAGAAAATGCGATTTAAGCAATAAAATTAAAAATGCACCTAAAACCTAAACCAAACATTGCAGGTGGTTATTTCTTCATGCGCAGTGGTCAACGCGGCACTCTCTATCTGCCAAGAGCACTTTTTACTATGCGCACCCAACCAGAGTGACGGGAGGAGCACATTTCAGAAAACGTGCTCAGCTCGTCGAGAAAATGCTATTTAAGCAATAAAATTAAAAATGCACCTAAAACCTAAACCAAACGTTACAGGTGGTTATTTCTTCATGCGCAGTGGTTAACGCGGCACTCTAGCTGCCAAGAGCACTTTTTACTATGCGCACCCAACCAGAGTGACGGGAGGAGCACATTTCAGAAAACGTGCTGAGCTCGTCGAGAAAATGCGATTTAAGCAATAAAATTAAAAATGCACCTAAAGCCTAAACCAAACGTTGCAGGTGGTTATTTCTTCATGCGCAGTGGTCAACGCGGCACTCTCTAGCTGCCAAGAGCACTTTTTGCTATGCGCACCCAACAAGAGTGACGGGAGGAGCACATTTCAGAAAACGTGCTCAGCTCGTCGAGAAAATGCGATTTAAGCAATCAAATTAAAAATGCACCTAAAACCTAAACCAAACGTTGCAGATGGTCATTTCTTCATGCGCAGTGGTAAACGCGGCACTCTCTAGCTGCCAAGAGCACTTTTATTATGCGCACCCAACCAGAGTGACGGGAGGAGCACATTTCAGAAAACGTGTTCAGCTCGTCGAGAAAATGCGATTTAAGCAATAAAATTAAAAATGCACCCAAAACCTAAACCAAACGTTGCAGATGGTCATTTCTTCATGCGCAGTGGTCAACGCGGCACTCTCTAGCTGCCAAGAACACTTTTTACTATGCGCACCCGACCAGAGTGACGGGAGGAGCACATTTCAGAAAACGTGCTCAGCTCGACGAGAAAATGCAATTTAAGCAATAAAATTAAAAATGCACCCAAAACCTAAACCAAACGTTGCAGGTGGTTATTTCTTCATGCGCAGTGGTCAACGCGGCACTCTCTAGCTGCCAAGAGCACTTTTTACTGTGCGCATCCAACCAGAGTGACGGGAGGAGCACATTTCAGAAAACGTGCTCAGCTCGTCGAGAAAATGCGATTTAAGCAATAAAATTAAAAATGCACCTAAAACCTAAACCAAAAGTTGCAGGTGGTTATTTCTTCATGCGCAGTGGTCAACGCGGCACTCTCTAGCTGCAGAGAGCACTTTTTACTATGCGCACCCTACCAGAGTGACGGGAGGAGCACATTTCAGAAAACGTGCTCAGCTCGACGAGAAAATGCGATTTAAGCAATAAAATTAAAAATGCACCCAAAACCTAAACCAAACGTTGCAGATGGTCATTTCTTCTTGCGCAGTGGTCAACGCGGCACTCTCTAGCTGCCAAGAGCACTTTTTACTATGCGCACCCAACCAGAGTGACGGGAGGAGCACATTTCAGAAAACGTGCTCAGCTCGTCGAGAAAATGCGATTTAAGCAATGAAATTAAAAATGCACCTAAAACCTAAACCAAACGTTGCAGGTGGTTATTTCTTCATGCGCAATGGTCAACGCGGCACTCTCTAGCTGCCAAGAGCACTTTTTACTATGCGCACCCAACCAGAGTGACGGGAGGAGCACATTTCAGAAAACGTGCTCAGCTCGTCGAGAAAATGCGATTTAAGCAATAAAATTAAAAATGCACCTAAAACCTAAACCAAACGTTGCAGATGGTCATTTCTTCATGCGCAGTGGTCAACGCGGCACTCTCTAGCTGCCAAGAGCACTTTTTACTATGCGCACCCTACCAGAGTGACGGGAGGAGCACATTTCAGAAAACGTGCTCAGCTCGTCGAGAAAATGCGATTTAAGCAATAAAATTAAAAATGCACCTAAAACCTAAACCAAAAGTTGCAGGTGGTTATTTCTTCATGCGCAGTGGTCAACGCGGCACTCTCTAGCTGCCAAGAGCACTTTTTACTATGCGCACCCAACCAGAGTGACGGGAGGAGCACATTTCAGAAAACGTGCTCGGCTCGTCGAGAAAATGCGATTTAAGCAATCAAATTAAAAATGCACATAAAACAAAAACCAAACGTTGCAGATGGTCATTTCTTCATGCGCAGTGGTCAACGCGGCACTCTCTAGCTGCCAAGAGCACTTATTACTATGCGCACCCAACCAGAGTGACGGGAGGAGCACATTTCAGAAAACGTGCTCAGCTCGTCGAGAAAATGCGATTTAAGCAATAAAATTAAAAATTCACCCAAAACCTAAACCAAACGTTGCAGGTGGTTATTTCTTCATGCGCAGTGGTCAACGCGGCACTCTCTAGCTGCCAAGAGCACTTTTTACTATGCGCATCCAACCAGAGTGACGGGAGGAGCACATTTCAGAAAACGTGCTCAGCTCGTCCAGAAAATGCGATTTAAGCAATAAAATTAAAAATGCACCCAAAACCTAAACCAAACGTTGCAGGTTGTTATTTCTTCATGCGCAGTGGTCAACGCGGCACTCTCTAGCTGCAGAGAGCACTTTTTACTATGCGCACCCTACCAGAGTGACGGGAGGAGCACATTTCAGAAAACGTGCTCAGCTCGTCGAGAAAATGCGATTTAAGCAATAAAATTAAAAATGCACCTAAAACCTAAACCAAACGTTGCAGGTGGTTATTTCTTCATGCGCAGCTGTCAACGCGGCACTCTCTAGCTGCCGAGAGCACTTTTTACTATGCGCACCCAACCAGAGTGACGGGAGGAGCACATTTCAGAAAACGTGCTCAGCTCGTCGAGAAAATGCAATTTAAGCAATAAAATTAAAAATGCACCTAAAACCTGAACCAAACGTTGCAAATGGTCATTTCTTCATGCGCAGTGGTCAACGCGGCACTCTCTAGTTGCCAAGAGTACTTTTTACTATGCGCACCCAACCAGAGTGACGGGAGGAGCACATTTCAGAAAACGTGCTCAGCTCGTCGAGAAAATGCGATTTAAGCAATAAAATTAAAAATGCACCTAAAACCTAAACCAAACGTTGCAGATGGTCATTTCTCCATGCGCAGTGGTCAACGCGGCACTCTCTACCTGCCAAGAGCACTTTTTTTTATGCGCACCCAACCAGAGTGACGGGAGGAGCACATTTCAGAAAACGTGCTCAGCTCGTCGAGAAAATGCGATTTAAGCAATAAAATTAAAAATGCACCTAAAACCTAAACCAAAAGTTGCAGGTGGTTATTTCTTCATGTGCAGTGGTCAACGCGGCACTATCTAGCTGCCAAGAGCACTTTTTACTATGCGCACCCAACCAGAGTGACGGGAGGAGCACATTTCAGAAAACGTGCTCGGCTCGTCGAGAAAATGCGATTTAAGCAATCAAATTAAAAATGCACATAAAACAAAAACCAAACGTTGCAGATGGTCATTTCTTCATGCGCAGTGGTCAACGCGGCACTCTCTAGCTGCCAAGAGCACTTATTACTATGCACAACCAACCAGAGTGACGGGAGGAGCACATTTCTGAAAACGTGCTCAACTCGACGAGAAAATGCGATTTAAGCAATAAAATTAAAAATTCACCCAAAACCTAAAACAAACGTTGCACGTGGTTATTTCTTCATGCGCAGTGGTCAACGCGGCACTCTCTAGCTGCCAAGAGCACTTTTTACTATGCGCACCCAACCAGAGTGACGGGAGGAGCACATTTCAGAAAACGTGCTCAGCTCGTCGAGAAAATGCGATTTAAGCAATAAAATTAAAAATGCACCTAAAACCTAAACCAAACGTTGCGGCTGGTTATTTCTTCATGCGCAGTGGTCAACGCGGCACTCTCTAGCTGCCAAGAGCACTTTTTACTATGCGCACCCAACCAGAGTGACGGGAGGAGCACATTTCAGAAAACGTGCTCAGCTCGTCGAGAAAATGCGATTTAAGCAATAAAATTAAAAATGCACCCAAAACCTAAACCAAACGTTGCAGGTGGTTATTTCTTCATGCGCAGTGGTAAACGCGGCACTCTCTAGCTGCCAAGAGCACTTTTTACTATGCGCATCCAACCAGAGTGACGGGAGGAGCACATTTCAGAAAACGTGCTCAGCTCGTCCAGAAAATGCGATTTAAGCAATAAAATTAAAAATGCACCCAAAACCTAAACCAAACGTTGCAGGTTGTTATTTCTTCATGCGCAGTGGTCAACGCGGCACTCTCTAGCTGCAGAGAGCACTTTTTACTATGCGCACCCTACCAGAGTGACGGGAGAAGCACATTTCAGAAAACGTGCTCAGCTCGTCGAGAAAATGCGATTTAAGCAATAAAATTAAAAATGCACCTAAAACCTAAACCAAACGTTGCAGGTGGTTATTTCTTCATGCGCAGCTGTCAACGTGGCACTCTCTAGCTGCCGAGAGCACTTTTTACTATGCGCACCCAACCAGAGTGACGGGAGGAGCACATTTCAGAAAACGTGCTCAGCTCGTCGAGAAAATGCAATTTAAGCAATAAAATTAAAAATGCAAGTAAAACCTAAACCAAACGTTGCAAATGGTCATTTCTTCATGCGCAGTGGTCAACGCGGCACTCTCTAGTTGCCAAGAGTACTTTTTACTATGCGCACCCAACCAGAGTGACGGGAGGAGCACATTTCAGAAAACGTGCTCAGCTCGTCGAGAAAATGCGATTTAAGCAATAAAATTAAAAATGCACCTAAAACCTAAACCAAACGTTGCAGATGGTCATTTCTCCATGCGCAGTGGTCAACGCGGCACTCTCTACCTGCCAAGAGCACTTTTTACTATGCGCACCCAACCAGAGTGACGGGAGGAGCACATTTCAGAAAACGTGCTCAGCTTGTCCAGAAAATGCGATTTAAGCAATAAAATTAAAAATGCACCCAAAACCTAAACGAAACGTTGCAGGTGGTTATTTCTTCATGCGCAGTGGTCAACGCGGCACTCTCTAGCTGCCAAGAGCTCTTTTTACTATGCGCACCCAACCAGAGTGACGGGAGGAGCACATTTCAGAAAACGTGCTCAGCTCGTCGAGAAAATGCGATTTAAGCAATAAAATTAAAAATGCACCTAAAACCTAAACCAAACGTTGCAGGTGGTTATTTCTTCATGCGCAGTGGTCAACGCGGCACTCTCTAGCTGCCAAGAGCACTTTTTACTATGCGCACCCAACAAGAGTGACGGGAGGAGCACATTTCAGAAAACGTGCTCAGCTCGTCGAGAAAATGCGATTTAAGCAATAAAATTAAAAATGCACCTAAAACCTAAACCAAACGTTGCAGGTGGTTATTTCTTCGTGCGCAGCAGTCAACGCGGCACTCTCTAGCTGCCAAGAGCACTTTTTACTATGTGCACCCAACCAGAGTGACGGGAGGAGCACATTTCAGAAAACGTGCTCAGCTCGTCGAGAAAATGCGATTTAAGCAATAAAATTAAAAATGCACCTAAAACCTAAACCAAACGTTGCAGGTGGTTATTTCTTCATGCGCAGTGGTCAACGCGGCACTCTCTAGCTGCCAAGAGCACTTTTTACTATGCGCACCCAACCAGAGTGACGGGAGGAGCACATTTCAGAAAACGTGCTCAGCTCGTCCAGAAAATGCGATTTAAGCAATAAAATTAAAAATGCACCTAAAACCTAAACCAAACGTTGCAGATGGTTATTTCTTCATGCGCAGTGGTCAACGCGGCACTCTCTAGCTGCCAAGAGCACTTTTTACTATGCGCACCCAACCAGAGTGACGGGAGGAGCGCATTTCAGAAAACGTGCTCAGCTCGTCGAGAAAATGCGATTTAAGCAATAAAATTAAAAATGCACCTAAAACCTAAACCAAAAGTTGCAGGTGGTTATTTCTTCATGCGCAGCAGTCAACACGGCACTCTCTAGCTGCCAAGAGCACTTTTTACTATGCGCACCCACCCAGAGTGACGGGAGGAGCACATTTCAGAAAACGTGCTCAGCTCGTCGAGAAAATGCGATTTAAGCAATAAAATTAAAAATGCACCTAAAATCTATACCAAACGTTGCAGGTGGTTATTTCTTCATATGCAGTGGTCAACGCGGCACTCTCTGGCTGCCAAGAGCACTTTTTACTATGCGCACCCAACCAGAGTGACGGGAGGAGCACATTCCAGAAAACGTGCTCAGCTCGTTGAGAAAATGCGATTTAAGCAATAAAATTAAAAATGCACCCAAAACCTTAACCAAACGTTGCAGATGGTCATTTCTTCATGCGCAGTGGTCAACGCGGCACTCTCTAGCTGCCAAGAGAACTTTTTACTATGCGCACCCAACCAGAGTGACGGGAGGAGCACATTTCAGAAAACGTGCTCAGCTCGTCGAGAAAATCCGATTTAAGCAATAAAATTAAAAATGCACCCAAAACCTAAACCAAACGTTGCAGGTGGCTATTTCTTCATGCGCAGTGGTCAACGCGGCACTCTCTAGCTGCCAAGAGCACTTTTTACTATGCGCACCCAACCAGAGTGACGGGAGGAGCGCATTTCAGAAAACGTGCTCAGCTCGTCGAGAAAATGCGATTTAAGCAATAAAATTAAAAATGCACCTAAAACCTAAACCAAAAGTTGCAGGTGGTTATTTCTTCATGCGCAGCAGTCAACACGGCACTCTCTAGCTGCCAAGAGCACTTTTTACTATGCGCACCCACCCAGAGTGACGGGAGGAGCACATTTCAGAAAACGTGCTCAGCTCGTCGAGAAAATGCGATTTAAGCAATAAAATTAAAAATGCACCTAAAACCTAAACCAAAAGTTGCAGGTGGTTATATCTTCATGCGCAGCAGTCAACACGGCACTATCTAGCTGCCAAGAGCACTTTTTACTATGCGGACCCAACCAGAGTGACGGAAGGAGCACATTTCAGAAAACGTGCTCAGCTCGTCCAGAAAATGCGATTTAAGCAATAAAATTAAAAATGCACCTAAAACCTAAACCAAACGTTGCAGGTGGTTATTTCTTCATGCGCATTGGTCAACGCGGCACTCTCTAGCTGCCAAGAGCACTTTTTACTATGTGCACCCAACCAGAGTGACGGGAGGAGCACATTTCAGAAAACGTGCTCAGCTCGTCGAGAAAATGCGATTTAAGCATGAAAATTAAAAATGCACCCAAAACATTAAACCAAACGTTGCAGGTGGTTATTTCTTCATGCGCAGTGGTCAACGCGGCACTCTCTAGCTGCCAAGAGCATTTTTTACTATGCGCACCCAACCAGAGTGACGGGAGGAGCACATTTCAGAAAACGTGCTCAGCTCGTCGAGAAAATGCGATTTAAGCAATAAAATTAAAAATGCACCTAAAACCTAAACCAAACGTTGCAGGTGGTTATTTCTTCATGCGCAGTGGTCAACGCGGCACTCTCTAGCTGCCAAGAGCACTTTTTACTATGCGCACCCAACCAGAGTGACGGGAGGAGCACATTTCAGAAAACGTGCTCAGCTCGTCGAGTAAATGCAATTTAAGCAATAAAATTAAAAATGCACCCAAAACCTAAACCAAACGTTGCAGGTGGTTATTTCTTCATGCGCAGTGGTCAACGCGGCACTCTCTAGCTGCCAAGAGCACTTTTTACTATGCGCACCCAACCAGAGTGACGGGAGGAGTACATTCCAGAAAACGTGCTCAGCTCGTCGAGAAAATGCGATTTAAGCAATAAAATTAAAAATGCACCCAAAACCTAAACCAAACGTTGCAGATGGTTATTTCTTCATGCGCAGTGGTCAACGCGGCACTCTCTAGCTGCCAAGAGCACTTTTTACTATGCGCACCCACCCAGAGTGACGGGAGGAGCACATTTCAGAAAACGTGCTCAGCTCGTCGAGAAAATGCGATTTAAGCAATAAAATTAAATATGCACCTAAAATCTATACCAAACGTTGCAGGTGGTTATTTCTTCATATGCAGTGGTCAACGCGGCACTCTCTAGCTGCCAAGAGCACTTTTTACTATGCGCACCCAAACCAGAGTGACGCTAGGAGCACATTCCAGAAAACGTGCTCAGCTCGTCGAGAAAATGCGATTTAAGCAATAAAATTAAAAATGCACCCAAAACCTAAACCAAACGTTGCAGATGGTCATTTCTTCATGCGCAGTGGTCAACGCGGCACTCTCTAGCTGCCAAGAGCACTTTTTACTATGCGCACCCAACCAGAGTGACGGGAGGAGCACATTTCAGAAAACGTGCTCAGCTCGTCGAGAAAATGCGATTTAAGCAATAAAATTAAAAATGCACCCAAAACCTAAACCAAACGTTGCAGGTGGTTATTTCTTCATGCGCAGTGGTCAACGCGGCACTCTCTAGCTGCCAAGAGTACTTTTTTACTATGCGGACCCAACCAGAGTGACGGGAGGAGCACATTTCAGAAAACGTGCTCAGCTCGTCGAGAAAATGCGATTTAAGGAATAAAATTAAAAATACACCCAAAACCTAAACCAAAAGTTGCAGATGGTCATTTCTTCATGCGCAGTGGTCAACGCGGCACTCTCTAGCTGCCAAGAGCACTTTTTACTATGCACACCCAACCAGAGTGACGGGAGGAGCGCATTTTAGAAAACGTGCTCAGCTCGACGAGAAAATGCGATTTAAGCAATAAAATTAAAAATGCACCCAAAACCTAAACCAAACGTTGCAGGTGGTTATTTTTTCATGCGCAGTGGTCAACGCGGCACTCTCTAGCTGCCAAGACCACTTTTTACTATGCGCACCCAACCAGAGTGACGGGAGGAGCACATTTCAGAAAACGTGCTCAGCTCGTCGAGAAAATGCGATTTAAGCAATAAAATTTAAAATGCACCTAAAACCTAAACCAAACGTTGCAGGTGGTTATTTCTTCATGCGCAGTGGTCAACGCGGCACTCTCTAGCTGCCAAGAGCACTTTTTACTATGCGCACCCAACCAGAGTGACGGGAGGAGCACATTCCAGAAAACGTGCTCAGCTCGTCGAGAAAATGCGATTTAAGCAATAAAATTAAAAATGCACCCAAAACCTAAACCAAACGTTGCAGATGGTCATTTCTTCATGTGCAGTGGTGAACGCGGCACTCTCTAGCTGCCAAGAGCACTTTTTACTATGCGCACCCAACCAGAGTGACAGGAGGAGCACATTTCAGAAAACGTGCTCAGCTCGTTGAGAAAATGCGATTTAAGCAATAAAATTAAAAATGCACCCAAAACCTAAACCAAACGTTGCAGGTGGTTATTTCTTCATGCGCAGTGGTCAACGCGGCACACTCTAGCTGCCAAGAGCACTTTTTACTATGCGCACCCAACCAGAGTGACGGGAGGAGCGCATTTCAGAAAACGTGCTCAGCTCGACGAGAAAATGCGATTTAAGCAATAAAATTAAAAATGCACCCAAAACCTAAACCAAACGTTGCAGGTGGTTATTTCTTCATGCGCAGTGGTCAACGCGGCACTCTCTAGCTGCCAAGAGCACTTTTTACGATGCACACCCAACCAGAGTGACGGGAGGAGCGCATTTCAGAAAACGTGCTCAGCTCGACGAGAAAATACGATTTAAGCAATACAATTAAAAATGCACCCAAAACCTAAACCAAACGTTGCAGGTGGTTATTTCTTCATGTGCAGTGGTCAACGCGGCACTCTCTAGCTGCCAAGAGCACTTTTTACTATGCGCACCCAACCAGAGTGACGGGAGGAGCACATTTCAGAAAACGTGCTCAGCTCGTCCAGACAATGCGATTTAAGCAATAAAATTAAAAATGCACCCAGAACCTAAACCAAACGTTGCAGGTGGTTTTTTCTTCATGCGCAGTGGTCAACGCGGCACTCTCTAGCTGCCAAGAGCACTTTTTACTATGCGCACCCAACCAGAGTGACGGGAGGAGCGCATTTCAGAAAACGTGCTCAGCTCGTCGAGAAAATGCGATTTAAGCAATAAAATTAAAAATGCACCTAAAACCTAAACCAAAAGTTGCAGGTGGTTATTTCTTCATGCGCAGCAGTCAACACGCCACTCACTAGCTGCCAAGAGCACTTTTTACTATGCGCACCCACCCAGAGTGACGGGAGGAGCACATTTCAGAAAACGTGCTCAGCTCGTCGAGAAAATGCGAGTTAAGCAATAAAATTAAAAATGCACCTAAAACCTAAACCAAAAGTTGCAGGTTGTTATTTCTTCATGCGCAGCAGTCAACACGGCACTCTCTAGCTGCCAAGAGCACTTTTTACTATGCGCACCCACCCAGAGTGACGGGAGGAGCACATTTCAGAAAACGTGCTCAGCTCGTCGAGAAAATGCGATTTAAGCAATAAAATTAAAAATGCACCTAAAATCTATACCAAACGTTGCAGGTGGTTATTTCTTCATATGCAGTGGTCAACGCGGCACTCTCTAGCTGCCAAGAGCACTTTTTACTATGCGCACCCAACCAGAGTGACGGGAGGAGCACATTCCAGAAAACGTGCTCAGCTCGTCGAGAAAATGCGATTTAAGCAATAAAATTAAAAATGCACCCAAAACCTAAACCAAACGTTGCAGATGGTCATTTCTTCATGCGCAGTGGTCAACGCGGCACTCTCTAGCTGCCAAGAGCACTTTTTACTATGCGCACCCAACCAGAGTGACGGGAGGAGCACATTTCAGAAAACGTGCTCAGCTCGTCGAGAAAATGCGATTTAAGCAATAAAATTAAAAATGCACCCAAAACCTAAACCAAACGTTGCAGGTGGTCATTTCTTCATGCGCAGTGGTCAACGCGAAACTCTCTAGCTGCCAAGAGCACTTTTTACTATGCGCACCCAACCAGAGTGACGGGAGGAGCACATTTCAGAAAACGTGCTCAGCTCGTGGAGAAAAATGCGATTTAAGCAATAAAATTAAAAATGCACCTAAAACCTAAACCAAACGTTGCAGGTGGTTATTTCTTCGTGCGCAGCAGTCAACGCGGCACTCTCTAGCTGCCAAGAGCACTTTTTACTATGCGCACCCAACCAGAGTGACGGGAGGAGCACATTTCAGAAAACGTGCTCAGCTCGTCGAGTAAATGCGATTTAAGCAATAAAATTAAAAATGCACCCAAAACCTAAACCAAACGTTGCAGGTGGTTATTTCTTCATGCGCAGTGGTCAACGCGGCACTCTCTAGCTGCCAAGAGCACTTTTTACTATGCGCACCCAACCAGAGTGACGGGAGGAGCACATTTCAGAAAACGTGCTCAGCTCGTCGAGTAAATGCGATTTAAGCAATAAAATTAAAAATGCACCCAAAACCTAAACCAAACGTTGCAGGTGGTTATTTCTTCATGCGCAGTGGTCAACGCGGCACTCTCTAGCTGCCAAGAGCACTTTTTACTATGCGCACCCACCCAGAGTGACGGGAGGAGCACATTTCAGAAAACGTGCTCAGCTCGTCGAGAAAATGCGATTTAAGCAATAAAATTAAAAATGCACCTAAAATCTATACCAAACGTTGCAGGTGGTTATTTCTTCATATGCAGTGGTCAACGCGGCACTCTCTAGCTGCCAAGAGCACTTTTTACTATGCGCACCCAACCAGAGTGACGGGAGGAGCACATTCCAGAAAACGTGCTCAGCTCGTCGAGAAAATGCGATTTAAGCAATAAAATTAAAAATGCACCCAAAACCTAAACCAAACGTTGCAGATGGTCATTTCTTCATGCGCAGTGGTCAACGCGGCACTCTCTAGCTGCCAAGAGCACTTTTTACTATGCACACCCAACCAGAGTGATGGGAGGAGCGCATTTTAGAAAACGTGCTCAGCTCGACGAGAAAATGCAATTTAAGCAATAAAATTAAAAATGCACCCAAAACCTAAACCAAACGTTGCAGGTGGTTATTTCTTCATGCGCAGTGGTCAACGCGGCACTCTCTAGCTGCCAAGAGCACTTTTTACTATGCGCACCCAACCAGAGTGACGGGAGGAGCACATTTCAGAAAACGTGCTAAGCTCGTCGAGAAAATGCGATTTAAGCAATAAAATTAAAAATGCACCTAAAACCTAAACCAAACGCTGCAGATGGTCATTTCTTCATGCGCAGTGGTCAACGCGGCACTCTCTAGCTGCCAAGAGCACTTTTTACTATGTGCACCCAACCAAAGTGACGGGAGGAGCACATTTCAGAAAACGTGCTCAGCTCGTCGAGAAAATGCGATTCAAGCAATAAAATTTGAAATGCACCTAAAACCTAAACCAAACGTTGCAGGTGGTTATTTCTTCATGCGCATTGGTCAACGCGGCACTCTCTAGCTGCCAAGAGCACTTTTTACTTTGCGCACACAACCAGAGTGACGGGAGGAGCACATTTCAGAAAACGTGCTCAGCTCGTCGAGAAAATGCGATTTAAGCAATAAAATTAAAAATGCACCCAAAACCTAAACCAAACGTTGCAGGTGGTTATTTCTTCATGCGCATTGGTCAACGCGGCACTCTCTAGCTGCCAAGAGCACTTTTTACTTTGCGCACCCAACCAGAGTGACGGGAGGAGCACATTTCAGAAAACGTGCTCAGCTCGTCGAGAAAATGCGATTTAAGCAATAAAATTAAAAATGCACCCAAAACCTAAACCAAACGTTGCAGGTGGTTATTTCTTCATGCGCAGTGGTCAACGCGGCACTCTCTAGCTGCCAAGAGCACTTTTTACTATGCGCACCCAACCAGAGTGACGGGAGGAGCACATTTCAGAAAACGTGCTCAGCTCGTCCAGAAAAGGCTATTTAAGCAATAAAATAAAAAATGCACATAAAACCTAAACCAAACGTTGCAGATGGTTATTTCTTCATGCGCAGCAGTCAACGCGGCACTCTCTAGCTGCCAAGAGCACTTTTTACTATGCGCACCCAACCAGAGTGACGGGAGGAGCACATTTCAGAAAACGTGCTCAGCTCGTCGAGAAAATGCGATTTAAGCAATAAAATTAAAAATGCACCCAAAACCTAAACCAAACGTTGCAGATGGTCATTTCTTCATGCGCAGTGGTCAACGCGGCACTCTCTAGCTGCCAAGAGCACTTTTTACTATGCGCACCCAACCAGAGTGACGGGAGGAGCACATTTCAGAAAACGTGCTCAGCTCGTCGAGAAAATGCGATTTAAGCAATAAAATTAAAAATGCACCCAAAACCTAAACCAAACGTTGCAGGTGGTTATTTCTTCATGCGCAGCAGTCAACGCGGCACTCTCTAGCTGCCAAGAGCACTTTTTACTATGCGCACCCAACCAGAGTGACGGGAGGAGCACATTTCAGAAAACGTGCTCAGCTCGTCGAGAAAATGCGATTTAAGCAATAAAATTAAAAATGCACCCAAAACCTAAACCAAACGTTGCAGGTGGTTATTTCTTCATGCGCAGCAGTCAACGCGGCACTCTCTAGCTGCCAAGAGCACTTTTTACTATGCGCACCCAACCAGAGTGACGGGAGGAGCACATTTCAGAAAATGTGCTCAGCTCGTCGAGAAAATGCGATTTAAGCAATGAAATAAAAAATGCACCCAAAACCTAAACCAAACGTTGCAGGTGGTTATTTCTTTATGCGCAGCGGTCAACGCGGCACTCTCTAGCTGCCAAGAGCACTTTTTACTATGCGCACCCAACCAGAGTGACGGGAGGAGCACTTTTCAGAAAACGTGCTCAGCTCGTCGAGAAAATGCGAATTAAGCAATAAAATTAAAAATGCACCCAAAACCTAAACCAAACGTTGCAGACGGTCATTTCTTCATGCGCAGTGGTCAACGCGGCACTCTCTAGCTGCCAAGAGCACTTTTTACTATGCGCACCCAACCAGAGTGACGGGAGGAGCACATTTCAGAAAACGTGCTCAGCTCGTCGAGAAAATGCGATTTAAGCAATAAAATTAAAAATGCACCTAAAACCCAAACCAAACGTTGCAGGTGGTTATTTCTTCATGCGCAGTGGTCAACGCGGCACTCTCTAGCTGCCAAGAGCACTTTTTACTATGCGCACCCAACCAGAGTGACGGGAGGAGCACATTTCAGAAAATGTGCTCAGCTCGTCGAGAAAATGCCATTTAAGCCGTACAATTAAAAATGCACCTAAAACCTAAACCAAACGTTGCAGGTGGTTGTTTCTTCATGCGCAGTGGTCAACGTGGCACTCTCTAGCTGCCAAGAGCACTTTTTACTATGCGCACCCACCCAGAGTGACGGGAGGAGCACATTTCAGAAAACGTGCTCACCTCGTCGAGAAAATGCGATTTAAGCAATAAAATTAAAAATGCACCTAAAACCTAAACCAAACGTTGCAGGTGGTTATTTCTTCATGCGCAGTGGTCAACGCGGCACTCTCTAGCTGCCAAGAGCACTTTTTACTATGCGCACCCAACCAGAGTGACGGGAGGAGCACATTTCAGAAAAGTGCTCAGCTCGTCGAGAAAATGCGATTTAAGCAATAAAATAAAAAATGCACCTAAAACCTAAACCAAACGTTGCAGGTGGTTATTTCTTCATGCGCAGTGGTCAACGCGGCACTCTCTAGCTGCCAAGAGCACTTTTTACTATGCGCACCCAACCAGAGTGACGGGAGGAGCACATTTCAGAAAACGTGCTCAGCTCGTCGAGAAAATGCGATTTAAGCAATAAAATTAAAAATGCACCTAAAACCTAAACCAAACGTTGCAGGTGGTTATTTCTTCATGCGCAGTGGTCAACGCGGCACTCTCTAGCTGCCAAGAGCACCTTTTACTATGCGCACCAAACCAGAGTGACGGGAGGAGCACATTTCAGAAAACGTGCTCAGCTCGTCGAGAAAATGCGATTTAAGCAATAAAATTAAAACTGCACCCAAAACCTAAACCAAACGTTGCAGATGGTCATTTCTTCATGCGCAGTGGTCAACGCGGCACTCTCTAGCTGCCAAGAGCACTTTTTACTATGCGCACCCAACCAGAGTGACGGGAGGACCACATTTCAGAAAACGTGCTCAGCTCGTCGAGAAAATGCGATTTAAGCAATAAAATTAAAAATGCACCCAAAACCTAAACCAAACGTTGCAGGTGGTTATTTCTTCATGCGCAGCAGTCAACGCGGCACTCTCTAGCTGCCAAGAGCACTTTTTACTATGCGCACCCAACCAGAGTGACGGGAGGAGCACATTTCAGAAAACGTGCTCAGCTCGTCGAGAAAATGCGATTTAAGCAATAAAATTAAAAATGCACCCAAAACCTAAACCAAACGTTGCAGATGGTCATTTCTTCATGCGCAGTGGTCAACGCGGCACTCTCTAGCTGCCAAGAGCACTTTTTACTATGCGCACCCAACCAGAGTGACGGGAGGACCACATTTCAGAAAACGTGCTCAGCTCGTCGAGAAAATGCGATTTAAGCAATAAAATTAAAAATGCACCCAAAACCTAAACCAAACGTTGCAGGTGGTTATTTCTTCATGCGCAGCAGTCAACGCGGCACTCTCTAGCTGCCAAGAGCACTTTTTACTATGCGCACCCAACCAGAGTGATGGGAGGAGCACATTTCAGAAAACGTGCTCAGCTCGTCGAGAAAATGCGATTTAAGCAATGAAATTAAAAATGCACCCAAAACCTAAACCAAACGTTGCAGGTGGTTGTTTCTTCATGCGCAGTGGTCAACGTGGCACTCTCTAGCTGTCACGCCCGTGCCACTTCGCTCAGCCACACCCCTTTCGTTACCGTAATGTCTGTCACCTGCTTCCTCTTGTTACCCTGTGTATTTAAGCCCTGCCCGTGTGTTTCTCCCTGTCGGTGTCTACTGTTGTGTCCGTTCCTGTTCGAGCCCAGTGTTCCTGTTCTTGTCATCTGGTTTTCCCTCGGTCTGTCTGAAGGCTCACGGTCAGAATTTTAATCTTGTCCAAGGGGACTTCATGTCGGTCAGTCTGTCTGTTTTGCTGGCCGTGAGTCTTCCTCCCGTCTGTGTCGTTCGTTCCCCACCTGCCTCCCTTCCAACTCCTTTTCCCTGCAATAAATCCTGGTTCAAGCTGCATTTGGTCGCCCTGGCTCAACTCATTCCTGACAGAAGACACCGACCATCACAGCGACCAGCGCTTGGACCAACCCTTTGCCGGCTCCCGCAACTGCTGCATGGTCGCCAAGGAGATGAGTTCAAGCGACGCAAGATGCACGGTTGCCCCCCCCCCAAAACAGATCCGACGGCGCGGATCCAGCGGCTGTCACCGTCGGCCTTCAACGGTGCATGACGCACGGCCGCCCCCCGACCCAGTCCCGACGGCGCGGATGCTGCGGCCGCCACCAGTTCCGGCGGCGCAGATCCAGCGGCCGTCACCCAGTCGGCTTCAACGGCGCACGACACGCGGCCGCCCCCCGATCCAGTCCCGACGGCGCGGATGCTGCGGCCGCCACCAGTTCCGGCGGCGTGGATCCAGCGGCCGTCACCCAGTCGGCCTTCGGCGGTGTGTGACGTGCGGCCACCTCCCCATTTCCTCCCGGCCCATGTTGGACAGTCTTGGATTTTTTTTTTTCTTTTTTGGGACGTCGGGAGCCGTCCCTTGTGGGGGGGGTACTGTCACGCCCGTGCCACTTCGCTCAGCCACACCCCTTTCGTTACCGTAATGTCTGTCACCTGCTTCCTCTTGTTACCCTGTGTATTTAAGCCCTGCCCGTGTGTTTCTCCCTGTCGGTGTCTACTGTTGTGTCCATTCCTGTTCGTGCCCAGTGTTCCTGTTCGTGTCATCTGGTTTTCCCTCGGTCTGTCTGAAGGCTCACGGTCAGAATTTTAATCTTGTCCAAGGGGACTTCATGTCGGTCAGTCTGTCTGTTTTGCTGGCCGTGAGTCTTCCTCCCGTCTGTGTCGTTCGTTCCCCACCTGCCTCCCTTCCAACTCCTTTTCCCTGCAATAAATCCTGGTTCAAGCTGCATTTGGTCGCCCTGGCTCAACTCATTCCTGACACTAGCTCCCAAGAGCACTTTTTACTATGCGCACCCAACCAGAGTGACGGGAGGACCACATTTCAGAAAACGTGCTCAGCTCGTCCAGACAATGCGATTTAAGCAATAAAATTAAAAATGCACCCAAAACCTAAACCAAACGTTGCAGGTGGTTATTTCTTAATGCGCAGTGGTCAACGCGGCACTCTCGAGCTGCCAAGAGCACTTTTTACTATGCGCACCCAACCAGAGTGACGGGAGGAGCACATTTCAGAAAACGTGCTCAGCTCGTCCAGAAAATGCGATTTAAGCAATAAAATTAAAAATGCACCTAAAACCCAAACCAAACGTTGCAGGTGGTTATTTCTTCATGCGCAGTGGTCAACGCGGCACTCTCTAGCTGCCAAGAGCACTTTTTACTATGCGCACCCAACCAGAGTGACGGGAGGAGCACATTTCAGAAAACGTGCTCAGCTCGTTGAGAAAATGCGATTTAAGCAATAAAATTAAAAATGCACCCAAAACCTAAACCAAACGTTGCAGGTGGTTATTTCTTCATGCGCAGTGGTCAACGCAGCACTCTCTAGCTGCCAAGAGCACTTTTTACGATGCACACCCAACCAGAGAGACGGGAGGAGCGCATTTCAGAAAACGTGCTCAGCTCGACGAGAAAATGCGATTTAAGCAATAAAATTAAAAATGCACCCAAAACCTAAACCAAACGTTGCAGGTGGTAATTTCTTCATGCGCAGTGGTCAACGCGGCACTCTCTAGCTGCCAAGAGCACTTTTTACTATGCGCACCCAACCAGAGTGACGGGAGGAGCACATTTCAGAAAACGTGCTCAGCTCGTCGAGAAAATGCGATTTAAGCAATAAAATTAAAAATGCACCCAAAACCTAAACCAAACGTTGCAGGTGGTTATTTCTTCATGCGCAGTGGTCAACGCGGCACTCTCTAGCTGCCAAGAGCACTTTTTACTATGCGCACCCAACCAGAGTGACGGGAGGAGCACATTTCAGAAAACGTGCTCAGCTCGTCCAGACAATGCGATTTAAGCAATAAAATTAAAAATGCACCCAAAACCTAAACCAAACGTTGCAGGTGGTTATTTCTTCATGCGCAGTGGTCAACGCGGCACTCTCTAGCTGCCAAGAGCACTTTTTACTATGCGCACCCAACCAGAGTGACGGGAGGAGCGCATTTCAGAAAACGTGCTCAGCTCGTCGAGAAAATGCGATTTAAGCAATAAAATTAAAAATGCACCTAAAACCTAAACCAAAAGTTGCAGGTGGTTATTTCTTCATGCGCAGCAGTCAACACGGCACTCTCGAGCTGCCAAGAGCACTTTTTAATATGCACACCCAACAAGAGTGACGGGAGGAGCACATTTCAGAAAACGTGCTCAGCTCGTCGAGAAAATGCGATTTAAGCAATAAAATTAAAAATGCACCCAAAACCTAAACCAAACGTTGCAGATGGTCATTTCTTCATGTGCAGTGGTCAACGCGGCACTCTCGAGCTGCCAAGAGCACTTTTTACTATGCACACCCAACCAGAGTGACGGGAGGAGCACATTTCAGAAAACGTGCTCAGCTCGTCGAGAAAATGCGATTTAAGCAATAAAATTAAAAATGCACCTAAAACCCAAACCAAACGTTGCAGGTGGTTATTTCTTCATGCGCAGTGGTCAACGCGGCACTCTCTAGCTGCCAAGAGCACTTTTTACTATGCGCACCCAACCAGAGTGACGGGAGGAGCACATTTCAGAAAACGTGCTCAGCTCGTTGAGAAAATGCGATTTAAGCAATAAAATTAAAAATGCACCCAAAACCTAAACCAAACGTTGCAGGTGGTTATTTCTTCATGCGCAGTGGTCAACGCAGCACTCTCTAGCTGCCAAGAGCACTTTTTACGATGCACACCCAACCAGAGAGACGGGAGGAGCACATTCCAGAAAACGTGCTCAGCTCGTCGAGAAAATGCGATTTAAGCAATAAAATTAAAAATGCACCCAAAACCTAAACCAAACGTTGCAGGTGGTAATTTCTTCATGCGCAGTGGTCAACGCGGCACTCTCTAGCTGCCAAGAGCACTTTTTACTATGCGCACCCAACCAGAGTGACGGGAGGAGCACATTTCAGAAAACGTGCTCAGCTCGTCGAGAAAATGCGATTTAAGCAATAAAATTAAAAATGCACCCAAAACCTAAACCAAACGTTGCAGGTGGTCATTTCTTCATGCGCAGTGGTCAACGCGGCACTCTCTAGCTGCCAAGAGCACTTTTTACTATGCGCACCCAACCAGAGTGACGGGAGGAGCACATTTCAGAAAACGTGCTCAGCTCGTCCAGAAAATGCGATTTAAGCAATAAAATTAAAAATGCACCTAAAACCTAAACCAAACGTTGCAGATGGTCATTTCTTCATGCGCAGTGGTCAACGCGGCACTCTCTAGCTGCCAAGAGCACTTTTTACTATGCACACCCAACCAGAGTGACGGGAGGAGCGCATTTTAGAAAACGTGCTCAGCTCGACGAGAAAATGCGATTTAAGCAATAAAATTAAAAATGCACCCAAAACCTAAACCAAACGTTGCAGGTTTTTATTTCTTCATGCGCAGTGGTCAACGCGGCACTCTCTAGCTGCCAAGAGCACTTTTTACTATGCGCACCCAACCAGAGTGACGGGAGGAGCACATTTCAGAAAACGTGCTCAGCTCGTCGAGAAAATGCGATTTAAGCAATAAAATTAAAAATGCACCTAAAACCTAAACCAAACGTTGCAGGTGGTTATTTCTTCATGCGCAGCAGTCAACGCGGCACTCTCTAGCTGCCAAGAGCACTTTTTACTATGCGCACCCAACCAGAGTGACGGGAGGAGCACATTTCAGGAAACGTGCTCAGCTCGTCGAGAAAATGCGATTTAAGCAATAAAATTAAAAATGCACCTAAAACCCAAACCAAACGTTGCAGGTGGTTATTTCTTCATGCGCAGTGGTCAACGCGGCACTCTCTAGCTGCCAAGAGCACTTTTTACTATGCGCACCCAACCAGAGTGACGGGAGGAGCACATTTCAGAAAACGTGCTCAGCTCGTCGAGAAAATGCGATTTAAGCAATAAAATTAAAAATGCACCCAAAACCTAAACCAAACGTTACAGGTGGTTATTTCTTCATGCGCAGTGGTCAACGCGGCACTCTCTAGCTGCCAAGAGCACTTTTTACTATGCGCACCCAACCAGAGTGACGGGAGGAGCACATTTCAAAGTCAAAGTCAAAGTCAAAGTCAAAGTCAAAGTCTCCTTTATTGTCAATCCCTCCGCATGTCAAGACACACAAACAGATCGAAATTACGTTTCTCACTATCCCAGGGTGACAAGACAGAGTTCAGAACGCACATACAAGTAAACAACACAGGAAAAATAAAACAAGAAAATGAACAATAAGAGTGATAGCACGCTAGCCGCTCCCGATGCACAGCAGAGTCCGGAAAGATGACAGTCAACCAGGCCACTGTGAACACGAGCACACAGCAGGCACGCACTGTCCGGTTCGTGGATCCTATCAGGCGAACGCAACCCATCTTGTCGTCCCGCGAACGAACGTACGCCAGGAGAATGGAAGGCACGGCTCTGCGAGCTGGGTTGGCCGCAAGCCTGGCCCGACGTCTCCGCGCTGGCCCCTCTTCCGTTGCCTCGCAGACCCGCTGCCGACGCATCCCAACAATGCTCCAGGACGGAGCAGTCCGACCTCACGACGCAGTCCAACCGGGGGAGGAAGAGCAGGCTAGTCCGGCGTCGCTCCATAACGAAGCAGTCCGAGCGCCCTTAATCTCTCCGCACCAAAGTCTAGAACGCCATAAAACCCACTTCTGCCGATGTTGAGCAGAACATGCCCGCCGCACTAGTAGCACGACGTATCACACGAGACGAACACACACAAAACTGCCGGACAAACACTCAGTAAACACTCACAAAACAACGAACGGGACAGAGAGTGGCCGCTGCGTGTGCACGCGCCATCTTGAATTTCAGAAAACGTGCTCAGCTCGTCCAGAAAATGCGATTTAAGCAATAAAATTAAAAATGCACCTAAAACCTAAACCAAACGTTGCAGATGGTCATTTCTTCATGCGCAGTGGTCAACGCGGCACTCTCTGGCTGCCAAGAGCACTTTTTACTATGCGCACCCAACCAGAGTGACGGGAGGAGCACATTTCAGAAAACGTGCTCAGCTCGTCCAGAAAATGCGATTTAAGCAATAAAATTAAAAATGCACCTAAAACCTAAACCAAACGTTGCAGATGGTCATTTCTTCATGCGCAGTAGTCAACGCGGCACTCTCTAGCTGCCAAGAGCACTTTTTACTATGTGCACCCAACCAGAGTGACGTGAGGAGCACATTTCAGAAAACGTGCTCAACTCGTCGAGAAAATGCGATTTAAGCAATAAAATTAAAAATGCACCAAAAACCGAAACCAAACGTTGCAGATGGTCATTTCTTCATGCGCAGTGGTCAACGCGGCACTCTCTAGCTGCCAAGAGCACTTTTTACTATGCACACCCAACCAGAGTGACGGGAGGAGCACATTTCAGAAAACGTGCTCAGCTCGTCGAGAAAATGCGATTTAAGCAATAAAATTAAAAATGCACCCAAAACATTAAACCAAACGTTGCAGGTGGTTATTTCTTCATGCGCAGTGGTCAACGCGGCACTCTCTAGCTGCCAAGAGCACTTTTTACTATGCGCACCCAACCAGAGTGACGGGAGGAGCACATTTCAGAAAACGTGCGCAGCTCGTCCAGAAAATGCGATTTAAGCAATAAAATTAAAAATGCACCCAAAACCTAAACCAAACATTGCAGGTGGTTATTTCTTCATGCGCAGTGGTCAACGCGGAACTCTCTAGCTGCCAAGAGCACTTTTTACTATGCGCACCCAACCAGAGTGACGGGAGGAGCACATTTCAGAAAACGTGCTCAGCTCGTCGAGAAAATGCGATTTAAGCAATAAAATTAAAAATGCACCTAAAACCTAAACCAAACGCTGCAGATGGTCATTTCTTCATGCGCAGTGGTCAACGCGGCACTCTCTAGATGCCAAAAGCACTTTTTACTATACACACCCAACCAGAGTGACGGGAGGAGCACATTCCAGAAAACGTGCTCAGCTCGTCGAGAAAATGCGATTTAAGCAATAAAATTAAAAATGCACCCAAAACCTAAAGCAAACGTTGCAGATGGTCATTTCTTCATGTGCAGTGGTCAACGCAGCACTCTCTAGCTGCCAAGAGCACTTTTTACTATGCACACCCAACCAGAGTGACGGGAGGAGCGCATTTCAGGAAACGTGCTCAGCTCGTCGAGAAAATGCGATTTAAGCAATAAAATTAAAAATGCACCCAAAACCTAAACCAAACGTTGCAGGTGGTTATTTCTTCATGTGCAGTGGTCAACGCGGCACTCTCTAGCTGCCAAGAGCACTTTTTACTATGCGCACCCAACCAGAGTGACGGGAGGAGCACATTTCAGAAAACGTGCTCAGCTCGCCGAGAAAATGCGATTTAAGCAATACAATTAAAAATGCACCTAAAACCTAAACCAAACGTTGCAGGTGGTTATTTCTTCATGTGCAGTGGTCAACGCGGCACTCTCTAGCTGCCAAGAGCACTTTTTACTATGCGCACCCACCCAGAGTGACGGGAGGAGCACATTTAAGAAAACGTGCTCAGCTCGTCGAGAAAATGCGATTTAAGCAATTAAATTAAAAATGCACCTAAAATCTATACCAAACGTTGCAGGTGGTTATTTCTTCATGCGCAGCAGTCAACACGGCACTCTCTAGCTGCCAAGAGCACTTTTTACTATGCACACCCAACCAGAGTGACGGGAGGAGCACATTTCAGAAAACGTGCTCAGCTCGTCGAGAAAATGCGATTTAAGCAATACAATTAAAAATGCACCCAAAACATTAAACCAAACGTTGCAGGTGGTTATTTCTTCATGCGCAGTGGTCAACGCGGCACTCTCTAGCTGCCAAGAGCATTTTTTACTATGCGCACCCAACCAGAGTGACGGGAGGAGCACATTTCAGAAAACGTGCTCAGCTCGTCGAGAAAATGCGATTTAAGCAATAAAATTAAAAATGCACCTAAAACCTAAACCAAACGTTGCAGGTGGTTATTTCTTCATGCGCAGTGGTCAACGCGGCACTCTCTAGCTGCCAAGAGCACTTTTTACTATGCGCATCCAACCAGAGCGACGGGAGGAGCACATTTCAGAAAACGTGCTCAGCTCGTCCAGAAAATGCGATTTAAGCAATAAAATTAAAAATGCACCCAAAACATTAAACCAAACGTTGCAGGTGGTTATTTCTTCATGCGCAGTGGTCAACGCGGCACTCTCTAGCTGCCAAGAGCATTTTTTACTATGCACACCCAACCAGAGTGACGGGAGGAGCACATTTCAGAAAACGTGCTCAGCTCGTCGAGAAAATGCGATTTAAGCAATAAAATTAAAAATGCACCTAAAACCTAAACCAAACGTTGCAGGTGGTTATTTCTTCATGCGCAGTGGTCAACGCGGCACTCTCTAGCTGCCAAGAGCACTTTTTACTATGCGCACCCAACCAGAGTGACGGGAGGAGCACATTTCAGAAAACGTGCTCAGCTCGTCGAGAAAATGCGATTTAAGCAATAAAATTAAAAATGCACCTAAAACCTAAACCAAACGTTGCAGGTGGTTATTTCTTCGTGCGCAGCAGTCAACGCGGCACTCTCTAGCTGCCAAGAGCACTTTTTACTATGCGCACCCAACCAGAGTGACGGGAGGAGCACATTCCAGAAAACGTGCTCAGCTCGTCGAGAAAATGCGATTTAAGCAATAAAATTAAAAATGCACCCAAAACCTAAACCAAACGTAGCAGGTGGTAATTTCTTCATGCGCAGTGGTCAACGCGGCACTCTCTAGCTGCCAAGAGCACTTTTTACTATGCGCACCCAACCAGAGTGACGGGAGGAGCACATTTCAGAAAACGTGCTCAGCTCGTCGAGAAAATGCGATTTAAGCAATAAAATTAAAAATGCACCCAAAACCTAAACCAAACGTTGCAGGTGGTTATTTCTTCATGCGCAGTGGTCAACGCGGCACTCTCTAGCTGCCAAGAGCACTTTTTACTATGCGCACCCAACCAGAGTGACGGGAGGAGCACATTTCAGAAAACGTGCTCAGCTCGTCCAGAAAATGCGATTTAAGCAATAAAATTAAAAATGCACCTAAAACCTAAACCAAACGTTGCAGATGGTCATTTCTTCATGCGCAGTGGTCAACGCGGCACTCTCTAGCTGCCAAGAGCACTTTTTACTATGCACACCCAACCAGAGTGACGGGAGGAGCGCATTTTAGAAAACGTGCTCAGCTCGACGAGAAAATGCGATTTAAGCAATAAAATTAAAAATGCACCCAAAACCTAAACCAAACGTTGCAGGTGGTTATTTCTTCATGCGCAGTGGTCAACGCGGCACTCTCTAGCTGCCAAGAGCACTTTTTACTATGCGCACCCAACCAGAGTGACGGGAGGAGCACATTTCAGAAAACGTGCTCAGCTCGTCGAGAAAATGCGATTTAAGCAATAAAATTAAAAATGCACCTAAAACCTAAACCAAACGTTGCAGGTGGTTATTTCTTCATGCGCAGCAGTCAACGCGGCACTCTCTAGCTGCCAAGAGCACTTTTTACTATGCGCACCCAACCAGAGTGACGGGAGGAGCACATTTCAGAAAACGTGCTCAGCTCGTCGAGAAAATGCGATTTAAGCAATAAAATTAAAAATGCACACAAAACCTAAACCAAACGTTGCAGGTGGTTATTTCTTCATGCGCAGTGGTCAACGCGGCACTCTCTAGCTGCCAAGAGCACTTTTTACTATGCGCACCCAACCAGAGTGACGGGAGGAGCACATTTCAGAAAACGTGCTCAGCTCGTCGAGAAAATGCGATTTAAGCAATAAAATTAAAAATGCACCCAAAACCTAAACCAAACGTTGCAGGTGGTTATTTCTTCATATGCAGCAGTCAACGCGGCACTCTCTAGCTGCCAAGAGCACTTTTTACTATGCGCACCCAACCAGAGTGACGGGAGGAGCACATTTCAGAAAACGTGCTCAGCTCGTCGAGAAAATGCGATTTAAGCAATAAAATAAAAAATGCACCTAAAACCTAAACCAAACGTTGCAGGTGGATATTTCTTCATGCGCAGTGGTCAACGCGGCACTCTCTAGCTGCCAAGAGCACTTTTTACTATGCGCACCCAACCAGAGTGACGTGAGGAGCACATTTCAGAAAACGTGCTCAGCTCGTCGAGAAAATGCGATTTAAGCAATAAAATTAAAAATGCACCCAAAACATTAAACCAAACGTTGCAGGTGGTTATTTCTTCATGCGCAGTGGTCAACGCGGCACTCTCTCGCGGCCAAGAGCATTTTTTACTATGCGCACCCAACCAGAGTGACGGGAGGAGCACATTTCAGAAAACGTGCTCAGCTCATCGAGAAAATGCGATTTAAGCAATAAAATTAAAAATGCACCTAAAACCTAAAGCAAACGTTGCAGATGGTCATTTCTTCATGCGCAGCAGTCAACGCGGCACTCTCTAGCTTCCAAGAGCACTTTTTACTATGCACACCCAACCAGAGTGACGGGAGGAGCACATTTCAGAAAACGTGCTCAGCTCGTCGAGAAAATGCGATTTAAGCAATAAAATTAAAAATGCACCTAAAACCTAAACCAAACGTTGCAGGTGGTTATTTCTTCGTGCGCAGCAGTCAACGCGGCACTCTCTAGCTGCCAAGAGCACTTTTTACTATGCGCACCCAACCAGAGTGACGGGAGGAGCACATTTCAGAAAACGTGCTCAGCTCGTCGAGTAAATGCGATTTAAGCAATAAAATTGAAAATGCACCCAAAACCTAAACCAAACGTTGCAGGTGGTTATTTCTTCATGCGCAGTGGTCAACGCGGCACTCTCTAGCTGCCAAGAGCACTTTTTACTATGCGCACCCAACCAGAGTGACGGGAGGAGCACATTTCAGAAAACGTGCTCAGCTCGTCCAGAAAATGCGATTTAAGCAATAAAATTAAAAATGCACCCAAAACCTAAACCAAACGTTGCAGGTGGTTATTTCTTCATGCGCAGTGGTCAACGCGGCACTCTCTAGCTGCCAAGAGCACTTTTTACTATGCGCACCCACCCAGAGTGACGGGAGGAGCACATTTAAGAAAACGTGCTCAGCTCGTCGAGAAAATGCGATTTAAGCAATAAAATTAAAAATGCACCCAAAACCTAAACCAAACGTTGCAGGTGGTTATTTCTTCATGCGCAGTGGTCAACGCGGCATTCTCTAGCTGCCAAGAGCACTTTTTACTATGCGCACCCAACCAGAGTGACGGGAGGAGCACATTTCAGAAAACGTGCGCAGCTCGTCCAGAAAATGCGATTTAAGCAATAAAATTAAAAATGCACCCAAAACCTAAACCAAACGTTGCAGGTGGTTATTTCTTCATGCGCAGTGGTCAACGCGGCACTCTCTAGCTGCCAAGAGCACTTTTTACTATGCGCACCCAACCAGAGTGACGGGAGGAGCACATTTCAGAAAACGTGCTCAGCTCGTCGAGAAAATGCGATTTAAGCAATAAAATTAAAAATGCACCTAAAACCTAAACCAAACGCTGCAGATGGTCATTTCTTCATGCGCAGTGGTCAACGCGGCACTCTCTAGCTGCCAAAAGCACTTTTTACTATACACACCCAACCAGAGTGACGGGAGGAGCACATTCCAGAAAACGTGCTCAGCTCGTCGAGAAAATGCGATTTAAGCAATAAAATTAAAAATGCACCCAAAACCTAAAGCAAACGTTGCAGATGGTCATTTCTTCATGTGCAGTGGTCAACGCAGCACTCTCTAGCTGCCAAGAGCACTTTTTACTATGCACACCCAACCAGAGTGACGGGAGGAGCGCATTTCAGGAAACGTGCTCAGCTCGTCGAGAAAATGCGATTTAAGCAATAAAATTAAAAATGCACCCAAAACCTAAACCAAACGTTGCAGGTGGTTATTTCTTCATGCGCAGTGGTCAACGCGGCACTCTCTAGCTGCCAAGAGCACTTTTTACTATGCGCACCCAACCAGGGTGACGGGAGGAGCACATTTCAGAAAACGTGCTCAGCTCGCCGAGAAAATGCGATTTAAGCAATACAATTAAAAATGCACCTAAAACCTAAACCAAACGTTGCAGGTGGTTATTTCTTCATGTGCAGTGGTCAACGCGGCACTCTCTAGCTGCCAAGAGCACTTTTTACTATGCGCACCCACCCAGAGTGACGGGAGGAGCGCATTTCAGGAAACGTGCTCAGCTCGTCGAGAAAATGCGATTTAAGCAATAAAATTAAAAATGCACCTAAAACCTAAACTAAACGTTGCAGGTGGTTATTTCTTCGTGCGCAGCAGTCAACGCGGCACTCTCTAGCTGCCAAGAGCACTTTTTACTATGCGCACCCAACCAGAGTGACGGGAGGAGCACATTTCAGAAAACGTGCTCAGCTCGTCGAGTAAATGCAATTTAAGCAATAAAATTAAAAATGCACCCAAAACCTAAACCAAACGTTGCAGGTGGTTATTTCTTCATGCGCAGTGGTCAACGCGGCACTCTCTAGCTGCCAAGACCACTTTTTACTATGCGCACCCAACCAGAGTGACGGGAGGAGCACATTTCAGAAAACGTGCTCAGCTCGTCCAGAAAATGCGATTTAAGCAATAAAATTAAAAATGCACCTAAAACCTAAACCAAACGTTGCAGATGGTCATTTCTTCATGCGCAGTGGTCAACGCGGCACTCTCTAGCTGCCAAGAGCACTTTTTACTATGCGCACCCAACCAGAGTGACGGGAGGAGCACATTTCAGAAAACGTTCTCAGCTCGTCCAGACAATGCGATTTAAGCAATAAAATTAAAAATGCACCCAAAACCTAAACCAAACGTTGCAGGTGGTTATTTCTTCATGCGCAGTGGTCAACGCGGCACTCTCTAGCTGCCAAGAGCACTTTTTACTATGCGCACCCAACCAGAGTGACGGGAGGAGCGCATTTCAGAAAACGTGCTCAGCTCGTCGAGAAAATGCGATTTAAGCAATAAAATTAAAAATGCACCTACAACCCAAACCAAACGTTGCAGGTGGTCATTTCTTCATGCGCAGTGGTCAACGCGGCACTCTCTGGCTGCCAAGAGCACTTTTTACTATGCGCACCCAACCAGAGTGACGGGAGGAGCACATTTCAGAAAACGTGCTCAGCTCGTCGAGAAAATGCGATTTAAGCAATAAAATTAAAAATGCACCCAAAACATTAAACCAAACGTTGCAGGTGGTTATTTCTTCATGCGCAGTGGTCAACGCGGCACTCTCTAGCTGCCAAGAGCATTTTTTACAATGCACACCCAACCAGAGTGACGGGAGGAGCACATTTCAGAAAACGTGCTCAGCTCGTCGAGAAAATGCGATTTAAGCAATAAAATTAAAAATACACCTAAAACCTAAACCAAACGTTGCAGGTGGTTATTTCTTCATGCGCAGTGGTCAACGCGGCACTCTCTAGCTGCCAAGAGCACTTTTTACTATGCGCACCCAACCAGAGTGACGGGAGGAGCACATTTCAGAAAACGTGCTCAGCTCGTCGAGAAAATGCGATTTAAGCAATAAAATTAAAAATGCACCTAAAACCTAAACCAAACGTTGCAGGTGGTTATTTCTTCATGCGCAGTGGTCAACGCGGCACTCTCTAGCTGCCAAGAGCACTTTTTACTATGCACACCCAACCAGAGTGACGGGAGGAGCGCATTTCAGAAAACGTGCTCAGCTCGACGAGAAAATGCGATTTAAGCAATAAAATTAAAAATGCACCCAAAACCTAAACCAAACGTTGCAGGTGGTTATTTCTTCATGCGCAGTGGTCAACGCAGCACTCTCTAGCTGCCAAGAGCACTTTTTACGATGCACACCCAACCAGAGAGACGGGAGGAGCGCATTTCAGAAAACGTGCTCAGCTCGACGAGAAAATGCGATTTAAGCAATAAAATTAAAAATGCATCCAAAACCTAAACCAAACGTAGCAGGTGGTAATTTCTTCATGCGCAGTGGTCAACGCGGCACTCTCTAGCTGCCAAGAGCACTTTTTACTATGCGCACCCAACCAGAGTGACGGGAGGAGCACATTTCAGAAAACGTGCTCAGCTCGTCGAGAAAATGCGATTTAAGCAATAAAATTAAAAATGCACCCAAAACCTAAACCAAACGTTGCAGGTGGTTATTTCTTCATGCGCAGTGGTCAACGCGGCACTCTCTAGCTGCCAAAAGCACTTTTTACTATGCGCACCCAACCAGAGTGACGGGAGGAGCACATTTCAGAAAACGTGCTCAGCTCGTCCAGAAAATGCGATTTAAGCAATAAAATTAAAAATGCACCTAAAACCTAAACCAAACGTTGCAGATGGTCATTTCTTCATGCGCAGTGGTCAACGCGGCACTCTCTAGCTGCCAAGAGCACTTTTTACTATGCACACCCAACCAGAGTGACGGGAGGAGCGCATTTTAGAAAACGTGCTCAGCTCGACGAGAAAATGCGATTTAAGCAATAAAATTAAAAATGCACCCAAAACCTAAACCAAACGTTGCAGGTGGTTATTTCTTCATGCGCAGTGGTCAACGCGGCACTCTCTAGCTGCTAAGAGCACTTTTTACTATGCGCACCCAACCAGAGTGACGGGAGGAGCACATTTCAGAAAACGTGCTCAGCTCGTCGAGAAAATGCGATTTAAGCAATAAAATTAAAAATGCACCGAAAACCTAAACCAAACGTTGCAGGTGGTTATTTCTTCATGCGCAGCGGTCAACGCGGCACTCTCTAGCTGCCAAGAGCACTTTTTACTATGCGCACCCAACCAGAGTGACGGGAGGAGCACATTTCAGAAAACGTGCTCAGCTCGTCGAGAAAATGCGATTTAAGCAATAAAATTAAAAATGCACCCAAAACCTAAACCAAACGTTGCAGGTGGTTATTTCTTCATGCGCAGTGGTCAACGCGGCACTCTCTAGCTGCCAAGAGCACTTTTTACTATGCGCACCCAACCAGAGTGACGGGAGGAGCACATTTCAGAAAACGTGCTCAGCTCGTCGAGAAAATGCGATTTAAGCAATAAAATTAAAAATGCACCCAAAACCTAAACCAAACGTTGCAGGTGATTATTTCTTCATGTGCAGCAGTCAACGCGGCACTCTCTAGCTGCCAAGAGCACTTTTTACTATGCGCACCCAACCAGAGTGACGGGAGGAGCACATTTCAGAAAACGTGCTCAGCTCGTCGAGAAAATGCGATTTAAGCAATAAAATAAAAAATGCACCTAAAACCTAAACCAAACGTTGCAGGTGGATATTTCTTCATGCGCAGTGGTCAACGCGGCACTCTCTAGCTGCCAAGAGCACTTTTTACTATGCGCACCAAACCAGAGTGACGTGAGGAGCACATTTCAGAAAACGTGCTCAGCTTGTCGAGAAAATGCGATTTAAGCAATAAAATTAAAAATGCACCCAAAACATTAAACCAAACGTTGCAGGTGGTAATTTCTTCATGCGCAGTGGTCAACGCGGCACTCTCTCGCTGCCAAGAGCATTTTTTACTATGCGCACCCAACCAGAGTGACGGGAGGAGCACATTTCAGAAAACGTGCTCAGCTCGTCGAGAAAATGCGATTTAAGCAATAAAATTAAAAATGCACCTAAAACCTAAACCAAACGTTGCAGGTGGTTATTTCTTCATGCGCAGTGGTCAACGCGGCACTCTCTAGCTGCCAAGAGCACTTTTTACTATGCGCATCCAACCAGAGCGAGGGGAGGAGCACATTTCAGAAAACGTGCTCAGCTCGTCGAGAAAATGCGATTTAAGCAATAAAATTAAAAATGCACCTAAAACCTAAACTAAACGTTGCAGGTGTTTATTTCTTCGTGCGCAGCAGTCAACGCGGCACTCTCTAGCTGCCAAGAGCACTTTTTACTATGCGCACCCAACCAGAGTGACGGGAGGAGCACATTTCAGAAAACGTGCTCAGCTCGTCGAGTAAATGCAATTTAAGCAATAAAATTAAAAATGCACCCAAAACCTAAACCAAACGTTGCAGGTGGTTATTTCTTCATGCGCAGTGGTCAACGCGGCACTCTCTAGCTGCCAAGACCACTTTTTACTATGCGCACCCAACCAGAGTGACGGGAGGAGCACATTTCAGAAAACGTGCTCAGCTCGTCCAGAAAATGCGATTTAAGCAATAAAATTAAAAATGCACCTAAAACCTAAACCAAACGTTGCAGATGGTCATTTCTTCATGCGCAGTGGTCAACGCGGCACTCTCTAGCTGCCAAGAGCACTTTTTACTATGCGCACCCAACCAGAGTGACGGGAGGAGCACATTTCAGAAAACGTTCTCAGCTCGTCCAGACAATGCGATTTAAGCAATAAAATTAAAAATGCACCCAAAACCTAAACCAAACGTTGCAGGTGGTTATTTCTTCATGCGCAGTGGTCAACGCGGCACTTTCTAGCTGCCAAGAGCACTTTTTACTATGCGCACCCAACCAGAGTGACGGGAGGAGCACATTTCAGAAAACGTGCTCAGCTCGTCGAGAAAATGCGATTTAAGCAATAAAATTAAAAATGCACCCAAAACCTAAACCAAACGTTGCAGGTGGTTATTTCTTCATATGCAGCAGTCAACGCGGCACTCTCTAGCTGCCAAGAGCACTTTTTACTATGCGCACCCAACCAGAGTGACGGGAGGAGCACATTTCAGAAAACGTGCTCAGCTCGTCGAGAAAATACGATTTAAGCAATAACATTAAAAATGCACCTAAAACCTAAACCAAACGTTGCAGGTGGTTATTTCTTCATGCGCAGTGGTCAACGCGGCACTCTCTCGCTGCCAAGAGCACTTTTTACTATGCGCACCCAACCAGAGTGACGGGAGGAGCACATTTCAGAAAACGTGCTCAGCTCATCGAGAAAATGCGATTTAAGCAATAAAATTAAAAATGCACCTAAAACCTAAACCAAACGTTGCAGGTGGTTATTTCTTCATATGCAGCAGTCAACGCGGCACTCTCTGGCTGCCAAGAGCACTTTTTACTATGCGCACCCAACCAGAGTGACGGGAGGAGCACATTTCAGAAAACGTGCTCAGCTCGTCCAGAAAATGCGATTTAAGCAATAAAATTAAAAATGCACCAAAAACCGAAACCAAACGTTGCAGATGGTCATTTCTTCATGCGCAGTGGTCAACGCGGCACTCTCTAGCTGCCAAGAGCACTTTTTACTATGCACACCCAACCAGAGTGACGGGAGGAGCACATTTCAGAAAACGTGCTCAGCTCGTCGAGAAAATGCGATTTAAGCAATAAAATTAAAAATGCACCCAAAACATTAAACCAAACGTTGCAGGTGGTTATTTCTTCATGCGCAGCAGTCAACACGGCACTCTCTAGCTGCCAAGAGCACTTTTTACTATGCACACCCAACCAGAGTGACTGGAGGAGCGCATTTCGGAAAACGTGCTCAGCTCGTCGAGAATATGCCATTTAAGCCGTACAATTAAAAATGCACCTAAAACCTTAACCAAACGTTGCAGGTGGTTATTTCTTCATGCGCAGCAGTCAACACGGCACTCTCTAGCTGCCAAGAGCACTTTTTACTATGCACACCCAACCAGAGTGACTGGAGGAGCGCATTTCGGAAAACGTGCTCAGCTCGACGAGAAAATGCGATTTAAGCAATAAAATTAAAAATGCACCCAAAACCTAAACCAAACATTGCAGGTGGTTATTTCTTCATGCGCAGTGGTCAACGCGGCACTCTCTAGCTGCCAAGAGCACTTTTTACTATACACACCCAACTAGAGTGACGGGAGGAGCACATTCCAGAAAACGTGCTCAGCTAGTCGAGAAAATGCGATTTAAGCAATAAAATTAAAAATGCACCCAAAACCTAAACCAAACGTTGCAGGTGGTTATTTCTTCATGCGCAGCAGTCAACGCGGCACTCTCTAGCTGCCAAGAGCACTTTTTACTATGCACACCCAACCAGAGTGACGGGAGGAGCGCATTTTAGAAAACGTGCTATGCTCGACGAGAAAATGCGATTTAAGCAATAAAATTAAAAATGCACCCAAAACCTAAACCAAACGTTGCAGGTGGTTATTTCTTCATGCGCAGTGGTCAACGCGGCACTCTCTAGCTGCCAAGAGCACTTTTTACTATGCGCACCCAACCAGAGTGACGGGAGGAGCACATTTCAGAAAACGTGCTCAGCTCGTCGAGAAAATGCGATTTAAGCAATAAAATTAAAAATGCACCTAAAACCTAAACCAAACGTTGCAGGTGGTTATTTCTTCATGCGCAGTGGTCAACGCGGCACTCTGTAGCTGCCAAGAGCACTTTTTACTATGCGCACCCACCCAGAGTGACGGGAGGAGCACATTTCAGAAAACGTGCTCACCTCGTCGAGAAAATGCGATTTAAGCAATAAAATTAAAGATGCACCTAAAACCTAAACCAAACGTTGCAGGTGGTTATTTCTTCATGCGCAGTGGTCAACGCGGCACTCTCTAGCTGCCAAGAGCACTTTTTACTATGCGCACCCAACCAGAGTGACGGGAGGAGCACATTTCAGAAAATTGCTCAGCTCGTCGAGAAAATGCGATTTAAGCAATAAAATAAAAAATGCACCTAAAACCTAAACCAAACGTTGCAGGTGGTTATTTCTTCATGCGCAGTGGTCAACGCGGCACTCTCTAGCTGCCAAGAGCACTTTTTACTATGCGCACCCAACCAGAGTGACGGGAGGAGCACATTTCAGAAAACGTGCTCAGCTCGTCGAGAAAATGCGATTTAAGCAATAAAATTAAAATGCACCTAAAACCTAAACCAAACGTTGCAGGTGGTTATTTCTTCATGCGCAGTGGTCAACGCGGCACTCTCTCGCTGCCAAGAGCACTTTTTACTATGCGCACCCAACCAGAGTGACGGGAGGAGCACATTTCAGAAAACGTGCTCAGCTCATCGAGAAAATGCGATTCAAGCAATAAAATTAAAAATGCACCTAAAACCTAAACCAAACGTTGCAGGTGGTTATTTCTTCATGCGCAGTGGTCAACGCGGCACTCTCTAGCTGCCAAGAGCACTTTTTACTATGCGCACCCAACCAGAGTGACGGGAGGAGCACATTTCAGAAAACGTGCTCAGCTCGTCGAGAAAATGCGATTTAAGCAATAAAATTAAAAATGCACCTAAAACCTAAACCAAACGTTGCAGGTGGTTATTTCTTCGTGCGCAGCAGTCAACGCGGCACTCTCTAGCTGCCAAGAGCACTTTTTACTATGCGCACCCAACCAGAGTGACGGGAGGAGCACATTTCAGAAAACGTGCTCAGCTCGTCGAGTAAATGTGATTTAAGCAATAAAATTAAAAATGCACCCAAAACCTAAACCAAACGTTGCAGGTGGTTATTTCTTCATGCGCAGTGGTCAACGCGGCACTCTCTAGCTGCCAAGAGCACTTTTTACTATGCGCACCCAACCAGAGTGACGGGAGGAGCACATTTCAGAAAACGTGCTCAGCTCGTCCAGAAAATGCGATTTAAGCAATAAAATTAAAAATGCACCTAAAACCTAAACCAAACGTTGCAGATGGTCATTTCTTCATGCGCAGTGGTCAACGCGGCACTCTCTAGCTGCCAAGAGCACTTTTTACTATGCACACCCAACCAGAGTGACGGGAGGAGCACATTTCAGAAAACGTGCTCAGCTCGTCCAGACAATGCGATTTAAGCAATAAAATTAAAAATGCACCCAAAACCTAAACAAACGTTGCAGGTGGTTATTTCTTCATGCGCAGTGGTCAACGCGGCACTCTCTAGCTGCCAAGAGCACTTTTTACTATGCGCACCCAACCAGAGTGACGGGAGGAGCGCATTTCAGAAAACGTGCTCAGCTCGTCGAGAAAATGCGATTTAAGCAATAAAATTAAAAATGCACCTAAAACCTAAACCAAACGTTGCAGGTGGTTATTTCTTCATGCGCAGCAGTCAACGCGGCACTCTCTAGCTGCCAAGAGCACTTTTTACTATGCGGACCCAACCAGAGTGACGGGAGGAGCACATTTCAGAAAACGTGCTCAGCTCGTCGAGAAAATGCGATTTAAGCAACAAAATTAAAAATGCACCCAAAACCTAAACCAAACGTTGCAGGTGGTTATTTCTTCATGCGCAGCAGTCAACGCGGCACTCTCTAGCTGCCAAGAGCACTTTTCAATATGCACACCCAACAAGAGTGACGGGAGGAGCGCATTTCAGAAAACGTGCTCAGCTCGACGAGAACATGCGATTTAAGCAATAAAATTAAAAATGCACCCAAAACCTAAACCAAACGTTGCAGGTGGTTATTTCTTCATGCGCAGTGGTCAACGCGGCACTCTCTAGCTGCCAAGAGCACTTTTTACTATGCGCACCCAACCAGAGTGACGGGAGGAGCACATTTCAGAAAACGTGCTCAGCTCGTCGAGAAAATGCGATTTAAGCAATAAAATTAAAAATGCACCCAAAACCTAAACCAAACGTTGCAGGTGGTTATTTCTTCATGCGCAGTGGTAAACGCGGCACTCTCTAGCTGCCAAGAGCACTTTTTACTATGCGCACCCAACCAGAGTGACGGGAGGAGCACATTTCATAAAACGTGTTCAGCTCGTCCAGAAAATGCTATTTAAGCAATAAAATTAAAAATGCACCTAAAACCTAAACCAAACGTTGCAGATGGTCATTTCTTCATGCGCAGTGGTCAACGCGGCACTCTCTAGCTGCCAAGAGCACTTTTTACTATGCACACCCAACCAGAGTGACGGGAGGAGCACATTTCAGAAAACGTGCTCAGCTCGTCGAGAAAATGCGATTTAAGCAATAAAATTAAAAATGCACCCAAAACCTAAACCAAACGTTGCAGGTGGTTATTTCTTCATGCGCAGCAGTCAAAGCGGCACTCTCTAGCTGCCAAGAGCACTTTTTACTATGTGCACCCAACCAGAGTGACGGGAGGAGCACATTTCAGAAAACGTGCTCAGCTCGTCGAGAAAATGCGATTCAAGCAATAAAATTTGAAATGCACCTAAAACCTAAACCAAACGTTGCAGGTGGTTATTTCTTCATGCGCATTGGTCAACGCGGCACTCTCTAGCTGCCAAGAGCACTTTTTACTTTGCGCACCCAACCAGAGTGACGGGAGGAGCACATTTCAGAAAACGTGCTCAGCTCGTCGAGAAAATGCGATTTAAGCAATAAAATTAAAAATGCACCCAAAACCTAAACCAAACGTTGCAGGTGGTTATTTCTTCATGCGCAGTGGTCAACGCGGCACTCTCTAGCTGCCAAGAGCACTTTTTACTATGCGCACCCAACCAGAGTGACGGGAGGAGCACATTTCAGAAAACGTGCTCAGCTCGTCCAGAAAAGGCTATTTAAGCAATAAAATAAAAAATGCACATAAAACCTAAACCAAACGTTGCAGATGGTCATTTCTTCATGCGCAGTGGTCAATGCGGCACTCTCTAGCTGCCAAGAGCACTTTTTACTATGCGCACCAAACCAGAGTGACGGGAGGAGCACATTTCAGAAAACGTGCTCAGCTCGTCGAGAAAATGCGATTTAAGCAATAAAATTAAAACTGCACCCAAAACCTAAACCAAACGTTGCAGATGGTCATTTCTTCATGCGCAGTGGTCAACGCGGCACTCTCTAGCTGCCAAGAGCACTTTTTACTATGCGCACCAAACCAGAGTAACGGGAGGAGCACATTTCAGAAAACGTGCTCAGCTCGTCCAGAAAAGGCTATTTAAGCAATAACATTAAAAATGCACCTAAAACCCAAACCAAACGTTGCAGGTGGTTATTTCTTCATGCGCAGTGGTCAACGCGGCACTCTCTAGCTGCCAAGAGCACTTTTTACTGTGCGCACCCAACCAGAGTGACGGGAGGAGCACATTTCAGAAAATGTGCTCAGCTCGTCGAGAAAATGCCATTTAAGCAATAAAATTAAAAATGCACCCAAAACCTAAACCAAACGTTGCAGATGGTCATTTCTTCATGCGCAGTGGTCAACGCGGCACTCTCTAGCTGCCAAGAGCACTTTTTACTATGCGCACCCAACCAGAGTGACGGGAGGACCACATTTCAGAAAACGTGCTCAGCTCCTCGAGAAAATGCGATTTAAGCAATAAAATTAAAAATGCACCCAAAACGTAAACCAAACGTTGCAGGTGGTTATTTCTTCATGCGCAGCAGTCAACGCGGCACTCTCTAGCTGCCAAGAGCACTTTTTACTATGCGCACCCAACCAGAGTGACGGGAGGAGCACATTTCAGAAAACGTGCTCAGCTCGTCGAGAAAATGCGATTTAAGCAATGAAATTAAAAATGCACCCAAAACCTAAACCAAACGTTGCAGGTGTTTATTTCTTCATGCGCAGTGGTCAACGCGGCACTCTCTAGCTGCCAAGAGCACTTTTTACTATGCGCACCCAACCAGAGTGACGGGAGGAGCACTTTTCAGAAAACGTGCTCAGTTCGTCGAGAAATTGCGAATTAAGCAATACAATTAAAAATGCACCCAAAACCTAAACCAAACGTTGCAGATGGTCATTTCTTCATGCGCAGTGGTCAACGCGGCACTCTCTAGCTGCCAAGAGCACTTTTTACTATGCGCACCCAACCAGAGTGACGGGAGGAGCACATTTCAGAAAACGTGCTCAGCTCGTCGAGAAAATGCGATTTAAGCAATAAAATTAAAAATGCACCTAAAACCCAAACCAAACGTTGCAGGTGGTTATTTCTTCATGCGCAGTGGTCAACGCGGCACTCTCTAGCTGCCAAGAGCACTTTTTACTATGCGCACCCAACCAGAGTGACGGGAGGAGCACATTTCAGAAAATGTGCTCAGCTCGTCGAGAAAATGCCATTTAAGCCGTACAATTAAAAATGCACCTAAAACCTAAACCAAACGTTGCAGGTGGTTGTTTCTTCATGCGCAGTGGTCAACGTGGCACTCTCTAGCTGCCAAGAGCACTTTTTACTATGCGCACCCAACCAGAGTGACGGGAGGAGCACATTTCAGAAAACGTGCTCAGCTCGTCGAGAAAATGCGATTTAAGCAATAAAATTAAAAATGCACCTAAAACCTAAACCAAACGTTGCAGGTGGTTATTTATTCATGCGCAGTGGTCAATGCGGCACTCTCTAGCTGCCAAGAGCACTTTTTACTATGCGCACCTAACCGGAGTGACGGGAGGAGCACATTTCAGAAAACGTGCTCAGCTCGTCGAGAAAATGCGATTTACGCAATAAAATTAAAAATGCACCTAAAACCTAAACCAAACGTTGCAGGTGGTTATTTCTTCATGCGCAGTGGTCAACGCGGCACTCTCTAGCTGCCAAGAGCACTTTTTACTATGCGCACCCAACCAGAGTGACGGGAGGAGCACATTTCAGAAAACGTGCTCAGCTCGTCCAGAAAAGGCTATTTAAGCAATAAAATAAAAAATGCACATAAAACCTAAACCAAACGTTGCAGATGGTCATTTCTTCATGCGCAGTGGTCAATGCGGCACTCTCTAGCTGCCAAGAGCACTTTTTACTATGCGCACCAAACCAGAGTGACGGGAGGAGCACATTTCAGAAAACGTGCTCAGCTCGTCGAGAAAATGCGATTTAAGCAATAAAATTAAAACTGCACCCAAAACCTAAACCAAACGTTGCAGATGGTCATTTCTTCATGCGCAGTGGTCAACGCGGCACTCTCTAGCTGCCAAGAGCACTTTTTACTATGCACACCCAACCAGAGTGACGGGAGGAGCACATTTCAGAAAACGTGCTCAGCTCGTCGAGAAAATGCGATTTAAGCAATAAAATTAAAAATGCACCCAAAACCTAAACCAAACGTTGCAGGTGGTTATTTCTTCATGCGCAGCAGTCAACGCGGCACTCTCTAGCTGCCAAGAGCACTTTTTACTATGCGCACCCAACCAGAGTGACGAGAGGAGCACATTTCAGAAAACGTGCTCAGCTCGTCGAGAAAATGCGATTTAAGCAATAAAATTAAAAATGCACCCAAAACCTAAACCAAACGTTGCAGGTGGTTATTTCTTCATGCGCAGCAGTCAACGCGGCACTCTCTAGCTGCCAAGAGCACTTTTTACTATGCGCACCCAACCAGAGTGACGGGAGGACCACATTTCAGAAAACGTGCTCAGCTCGTCGAGAAAATGCGATTTAAGCAATAAAATTAAAAATGCACCCAAAACTTAAACCAAACGTTGCAGGTGGTTATTTCTTCATGCGCAGTGGTCAACGCCGCACTCTCTAGCTGCCAAGAGCACTTTTTACTATGCGCACCCAACCAGAGTGACGGGAGGAGCACATTTCAGAAAACGTGCTCAGCTCGTCGAGAAAATGCGATTTAAGCAATAAAATTAAAAATGCACCTAAAACCCAAACCAAACGTTGCAGGTGGTTATTTCTTCATGCGCAGTGGTCAACGTGGCACTCTCTAGCTGCCAAGAGCACTTTTTACTATGCGCACCCAACCAGAGTGACGGGAGGAGCACATTTCAGAAAATGTGCTCAGCTCGTCGAGAAAATGCCATTTAAGCCGTACAATTAAAAATGCACCTAAAACCTAAACCAAACGTTGCAGGTGGTTGTTTCTTCATGCGCAGTGGTCAACGTGGCACTCTCTAGCTGCCAAGAGCACTTTTTACTATGCGCACCCAACCAGAGTGACGGGAGGAGCACATTTCAGAAAACGTGCTCAGCTCGTCGAGAAAATGCGATTTAAGCAATAAAATTAAAAATGCACCTAAAACCTAAACCAAACGTTGCAGGTGGTTATTTCTTCATGCGCAGTGGTCAACGCGGCACTCTGTAGCTGCCAAGAGCACTTTTTACTATGCGCACCCACCCAGAGTGACGGGAGGAGCACATTTCAGAAAACGTGCTCACCTCGTCGAGAAAATGCGATTTAAGCAATAAAATTAAAAATGCACCTAAAACCTAAACCAAACGTTGCAGGTGGTTATTTCTTCATGCGCAGTGGTCAACGCGGCACTCTCTAGCTGCCAAGAGCACTTTTAACTATGCGCACCCAACCAGAGTGACGGGAGGAGCACATTTCAGAAAACGTGCTCAGCTCGTCGAGAAAATGCGATTTAAGCAATAAAATAAAAAATGCACCTAAAACCTAAACCAAACGTTGCAGGTGGTTATTTCTTCATGCGCAGTGGTCAACGCGGCACTCTCTAGCTGCCAAGAGCACTTTTTACTATGCGCACCCAACCAGAGTGACGGGAGGAGCACATTTCAGAAAACGTGCTCAGCTCGTCGAGAAAATGCGATTTAAGCAATAAAATTAAAAATGCACCTAAAACCTAAACCAAACGTTGCAGGTGGTTATTTCTTCATGCGCAGTGGTCAACGCGGCACTCTCTAGCTGCCAAGAGCACTTTTTACTATGCACACCCAACCAGAGTGACGGGAGGAGCACATTTCAGAAAACGTGCTCAGCTCGTCGAGAAAATGCGATTTAAGCAATAAAATAAAAAATGCACCTAAAACCTAAACCAAACGCTGCAGATGGTCATTTCTTCATGCGCAGTGATCAACGCGGCACTCTCTAGCTGCCAAGAGCACTTTTTACTATGCGCACCCAACCAGACTGACGGGAGGAGCACATTTCAGAAAACGTGCTCAGCTCGTCGAGAAAATGCGATTTAAGCAACAAAATTAAAAATGCACCCAAAACCTAAACCAAACGTTGCAGGTGGTTATTTCTTCATGCGCAGTGGTCAACGCGGCACTCTCTAGCTGCCAAGAGCACTTTTTACTATGCACACCCAACCAGAGTGACGGGAGGAGCACATTTCAGAAAACGTGCTCAGCTCGTCGAGAAAATGCGATTTAAGCAATAAAATTAAAAATGCACCCAAAACCTAAACCAAACGTTGCAGATGGTCATTTCTTCATGCGCAGTGGTCAACGCGGCACTCTCTAGCTGCCAAGAGCACTTTTTACTATGCGCACCCAACCAGAGTGACGGGAGGACCACATTTCAGAAAACGTGCTCAGCTCGTCGACAAAATGCGATTTAAGCAATAAAATTAAAAATGCACCCAAAACTTAAACCAAACGTTGCAGGTGGTTATTTCTTCATGCGCAGCAGTCAACGCGGCACTCTCTAGCTGCCAAGAGCACTTTTTACTATGCGCACCCAACCAGAGTGACGGGAGGAGCACATTTCAGAAAACGTGCTCAGCTCGTCGAGAAAATGCGATTTAAGCAATAAAATTAAAACTGCACCTAAAACCTAAACCAAACGTTGCAGGTGGTTGTTTCTTCATGCGCAGTGGTCAACGTGGCACTCTCTAGCTGCCAAGAGCACTTTTTACTATGCGCACCCAACCAGAGTGACGGGAGGAGCACATTTCAGAAAACGTGCTCAGCTCGTCGAGAAAATGCGATTTAAGCAATAAAATTAAAAATGCACCTAAAACCTAAACCAAACGTTGCAGGTGGTTATTTCTTCATGCGCAGTGGTCAACGCGGCACTCTGTAGCTGCCAAGAGCACTTTTTACTATGCGCACCCACCCAGAGTGACGGGAGGAGCACATTTCAGAAAACGTGCTCACCTCGTCGAGAAAATGCGATTTAAGCAATAAAATTAAAAATGCACCTAAAACCTAAACCAAACGTTGCAGGTGGTTATTTCTTCATGCGCAGTGGTCAACGCGGCACTCTCTAGCTGCCAAGAGCACTTTTAACTATGCGCACCCAACCAGAGTGACGGGAGGAGCACTTTTCAGAAAACGTGCTCAGCTCGTCGAGAAATTGCGAATTAAGCAATAAAATTAAAAATGCACCCAAAACCTAAACCAAACGTTGCAGATGGTCATTTCTTCATGCGCAGTGGTCAACGCGGCACTCTCTAGCTGCCAAGAGCACTTTTTACTATGCGCACCCAACCAGAGTGACGGGAGGAGCACATTTCAGAAAACGTGCTCAGCTCGTCGAGAAAATGCGATTTAAGCAATAAAATTAAAAATGCACCTTAAACCCAAACCAAACGTTGCAGGTGGTTATTTCTTCATGCGCAGTGGTCAACGCGGCACTCTCTAGCTGCCAAGAGCACTTTTTACTATGCGCACCCACCCAGAGTGACGGGAGGAGCACATTTCAGAAAACGTGTTCACCTCGTCGAGAAAATGCGATTTAAGCAATAAAATTAAAAATGCACCTAAAACCTAAACCAAACGTTGCAGGTGGTTATTTCTTCATGCGCAGTGGTCAACGCGGCACTCTCTAGCTGCCAAGAGCACTTTTAACTATGCGCACCCAACCAGAGTGACGGGAGGAGCACATTTCAGAAAACGTGCTCAGCTCGTCGAGAAAATGCGATTTAAGCAATAAAATAAAAAATGCACCTAAAACCTAAACCAAACGTTGCAGGTGGTTATTTCTTCATGCGCAGTGGTCAACGCGGCACTCTCTAGCTGCCAAGAGCACTTTTTACTATGCGCACCCAACCAGAGTGACGGGAGGAGCACATTTCAGAAAACGTGCTCAGCTCGTCGAGAAAATGCGATTTAAGCAATAAAATTAAAAATGCACCTAAAACCTAAACCAAACGTTGCAGGTGGTTATTTCTTCATGCGCAGTGGTCAACGCGGCACTCTCTAGCTGCCAAGAGCACTTTTTACTATGCGCACCCAACCAGAGTGACGGGAGGAGCACATTTCAGAAAACGTGCTCAGCTCGTCGAGAAAATGCGATTTAAGCAATAAAATTTAAAATGCACCTAAAACCTAAACCAAACGTTGCAGGTGGTTATTTCTTCATGCGCAGTGGTCAATGCGGCACTCTCTAGCTGCCAAGAGCACTTTTTACTATGCGCACCTAACCAGAGTGACGGGAGGAGCACATTTCAGAAAACGTGCTCAGCTCGTCGAGAAAATGCGATTTACGCAATAAAATTAAAAATGCACCTAAAACCTAAACAAAACGTTGCAGGTGGTTATTTCTTCATGCGCAGTGGTCAACGCGGCACTCTCTAGCTGCCAAGAGCACTTTTTACTATGCGCACCCAACCAGAGTGACGGGAGGAGCACATTTCAGAAAACGTGCTCAGCTCGTCGAGAAAATGCGATTTAAGCAATAAAATTAAAAATGCACCCAAAACCTAAACCAAACGTTGCAGGTGGTTATTTCTTCATGCGCAGCAGTCAAAGCGGCACTCTCTAGCTGCCAAGAGCACTTTTTACTATGTGCACCCAACCAGAGTGACGGGAGGAGCACATTTCAGAAAACGTGCTCAGCTCGTCGAGAAAATGCGATTCAAGCAATAAAATTTGAAATGCACCTAAAACCTAAACCAAACGTTGCAGGTGGTTATTTCTTCATGCGCATTGGTCAACGCGGCACTCTCTAGCTGGCAAGAGCACTTTTTACTTTGCGCACCCAACCAGAGTGACGGGAGGAGCACATTTCAGAAAACGTGCTCAGCTCGTCGAGAAAATGCGATTTAAGCAATAAAATTAAAAATGCACCCAAAACCTAAACCAAACGTTGCAGGTGGTTATTTCTTCATGCGCATTGGTCAACGCGGCACTCTCTAGCTGCCAAGAGCACTTTTTACTTTGCACACCCAACCAGAGTGACGGGAGGAGCACATTTCAGAAAACGTGCTCAGCTCGTCGAGAAAATGCGATTTAAGCAATAAAATTAAAAATGCACCCAAAACCTAAACCAAACGTTGCAGGTGGTTATTTCTTCATGCGCAGTGGTCAACGCGGCACTCTCTAGCTGCCAAGATCACTTTTTACTATGCGCACCCAACCAGAGTGACGGGAGGAGCACATTTCATAAAACGTGCTCAGCTCGTCGAGAAAATGCGATTTAAGCAATAAAATTAAAAATGCACCCAAAACCTAAACCAAACGTTGCAGGTGGTTATTTCTTCATGCGCAGTGGTCAACGCGGCACTCTCTAGCTGCCAAGAGCACTTTTTACTATGCACACCCAACCAGAGTGACGGGAGGAGCGCATTTCAGAAAACCTGCTCAGCTCGACGAGAAAATGCGATTTAAGCAATAAAATTAAAAATGCACCCAAAACCTAAACCAAACGTTGCAGGTGGTTATTTCTTCATGCGCAGTGGTCAACGCGGCACTCTCTAGCTGCCAAGAGCACTTTTTCGATGCACACCCAACCAGAGAGACGGGAGGAGCGCATTTCAGAAAACGTGCTCAGCTCGACGAGAAAATGCGATTTAAGCAATAAAATTAAAAATGCACCCAAAACCTCTAACCAAACGTTGCAGGTGGTTATTTCTTCATGCGCAGTGGTCAACGCGGCACTCTGTAGCTGCCAAGAGCACTTTTTACTATGCGCACCCACCCAGAGTGACGGGAGGAGCACATTTCAGAAAACGTGCTCACCTCGTCGAGAAAATGCGATTTAAGCAATAAAATTAAAAATGCACCTAAAACCTAAACCAAACGTTGCAGGTGGTTATTTCTTCATGCGCAGTGGTCAACGCGGCACTCTCTAGCTGCCAAGAGCACTTTTAACTATGCGCACCCAACCAGAGTGACGGGAGGAGCACATTTCAGAAAACGTGCTCAGCTCGTCGAGAAAATGCGATTTAAGCAATAAAATAAAAAATGCACCTAAAACCTAAACCAAACGTTGCAGGTGGTTATTTCTTCATGCGCAGTGGTCAACGCGGCACTCTCTAGCTGCCAAGAGCACTTTTTACTATGCGCACCCAACCAGAGTGACGGGAGGAGCACATTTCAGAAAACGTGCTCAGCTCGTCGAGAAAATGCGATTTAAGCAATAAAATTAAAAATGCACCTAAAACCTAAACCAAACGTTGCAGGTGGTTATTTCTTCATGCGCAGTGGTCAACGCGGCACTCTCTAGCTGCCAAGAGCACTTTTTACTATGCACACCCAACCAGAGTGACGGGAGGAGCACATTTCAGAAAACGTGCTCAGCTCGTCGAGAAAATGCGATTTAAGCAATAAAATAAAAAATGCACCTAAAACCTAAACCAAACGCTGCAGATGGTCATTTCTTCATGCGCAGTGATCAACGCGGCACTCTCTAGCTGCCAAGAGCACTTTTTACTATGCGCACCCAACCAGACTGACGGGAGGAGCACATTTCAGAAAACGTGCTCAGCTCGTCGAGAAAATGCGATTTAAGCAACAAAATTAAAAATGCACCCAAAACCTAAACCAAACGTTGCAGGTGGTTATTTCTTCATGCGCAGTGGTCAACGCGGCACTCTCTAGCTGCCAAGAGCACTTTTTACTATGCACACCCAACCAGAGTGACGGGAGGAGCACATTTCAGAAAACGTGCTCAGCTCGTCGAGAAAATGCGATTTAAGCAATAAAATTAAAAATGCACCCAAAACCTAAACCAAACGTTGCAGATGGTCATTTCTTCATGCGCAGTGGTCAACGCGGCACTCTCTAGCTGCCAAGAGCACTTTTTACTATGCGCACCCAACCAGAGTGACGGGAGGACCACATTTCAGAAAACGTGCTCAGCTCGTCGACAAAATGCGATTTAAGCAATAAAATTAAAAATGCACCCAAAACTTAAACCAAACGTTGCAGGTGGTTATTTCTTCATGCGCAGCAGTCAACGCGGCACTCTCTAGCTGCCAAGAGCACTTTTTACTATGCGCACCCAACCAGAGTGACGGGAGGAGCACATTTCAGAAAACGTGCTCAGCTCGTCGAGAAAATGCGATTTAAGCAATAAAATTAAAACTGCACCTAAAACCTAAACCAAACGTTGCAGGTGGTTGTTTCTTCATGCGCAGTGGTCAACGTGGCACTCTCTAGCTGCCAAGAGCACTTTTTACTATGCGCACCCAACCAGAGTGACGGGAGGAGCACATTTCAGAAAACGTGCTCAGCTCGTCGAGAAAATGCGATTTAAGCAATAAAATTAAAAATGCACCTAAAACCTAAACCAAACGTTGCAGGTGGTTATTTCTTCATGCGCAGTGGTCAACGCGGCACTCTGTAGCTGCCAAGAGCACTTTTTACTATGCGCACCCACCCAGAGTGACGGGAGGAGCACATTTCAGAAAACGTGCTCACCTCGTCGAGAAAATGCGATTTAAGCAATAAAATTAAAAATGCACCTAAAACCTAAACCAAACGTTGCAGGTGGTTATTTCTTCATGCGCAGTGGTCAACGCGGCACTCTCTAGCTGCCAAGAGCACTTTTAACTATGCGCACCCAACCAGAGTGACGGGAGGAGCACTTTTCAGAAAACGTGCTCAGCTCGTCGAGAAATTGCGAATTAAGCAATAAAATTAAAAATGCACCCAAAACCTAAACCAAACGTTGCAGATGGTCATTTCTTCATGCGCAGTGGTCAACGCGGCACTCTTTAGCTGCCAAGAGCACTTTTTACTATGCGCACCCAACCAGAGTGACGGGAGGAGCACTTTTCAGAAAACGTGCTCAGCTCGTCGAGAAATTGCGAATTAAGCAATAAAATTAAAAATGCACCCAAAACCTAAACCAAACGTTGCAGATGGTCATTTCTTCATGCGCAGTGGTCAACGCGGCACTCTCTAGCTGCCAAGAGCACTTTTTACTATGCGCACCCAACCAGAGTGACGGGAGGAGCACATTTCAGAAAACGTGCTCAGCTCGTCGAGAAAATGCGATTTAAGCAATAAAATTAAAAATGCACCTTAAACCCAAACCAAACGTTGCAGGTGGTTATTTCTTCATGCGCAGTGGTCAACGCGGCACTCTCTAGCTGCCAAGAGCACTTTTTACTATGCGCACCCACCCAGAGTGACGGGAGGAGCACATTTCAGAAAACGTGCTCACCTCGTCGAGAAAATGCGATTTAAGCAATAAAATTAAAAATGCACCTAAAACCTAAACCAAACGTTGCAGGTGGTTATTTCTTCATGCGCAGTGGTCAACGCGGCACTCTCTAGCTGCCAAGAGCACTTTTAACTATGCGCACCCAACCAGAGTGACGGGAGGAGCACATTTCAGAAAACGTGCTCAGCTCGTCGAGAAAATGCGATTTAAGCAATAAAATAAAAAATGCACCTAAAACCTAAACCAAACGTTGCAGGTGGTTATTTCTTCATGCGCAGTGGTCAACGCGGCACTCTCTAGCTGCCAAGAGCACTTTTTACTATGCGCACCCAACCAGAGTGACGGGAGGAGCACATTTCAGAAAACGTGCTCAGCTCGTCGAGAAAATGCGATTTAAGCAATAAAATTAAAAATGCACCTAAAACCTAAACCAAACGTTGCAGGTGGTTATTTCTTCATGCGCAGTGGTCAACGCGGCACTCTCTAGCTGCCAAGAGCACTTTTTACTATGCGCACCCAACCAGAGTGACGGGAGGAGCACATTTCAGAAAACGTGCTCAGCTCGTCGAGAAAATGCGATTTAAGCAATAAAATTTAAAATGCACCTAAAACCTAAACCAAACGTTGCAGGTGGTTATTTCTTCATGCGCAGTGGTCAATGCGGCACTCTCTAGCTGCCAAGAGCACTTTTTACTATGCGCACCTAACCAGAGTGACGGGAGGAGCACATTTCAGAAAACGTGCTCAGCTCGTCGAGAAAATGCGATTTACGCAATAAAATTAAAAATGCACCTAAAACCTAAACAAAACGTTGCAGGTGGTTATTTCTTCATGCGCAGTGGTCAACGCGGCACTCTCTAGCTGCCAAGAGCACTTTTTACTATGCGCACCCAACCAGAGTGACGGGAGGAGCACATTTCAGAAAACGTGCTCAGCTCGTCGAGAAAATGCGATTTAAGCAATAAAATTAAAAATGCACCCAAAACCTAAACCAAACGTTGCAGGTGGTTATTTCTTCATGCGCAGCAGTCAAAGCGGCACTCTCTAGCTGCCAAGAGCACTTTTTACTATGTGCACCCAACCAGAGTGACGGGAGGAGCACATTTCAGAAAACGTGCTCAGCTCGTCGAGAAAATGCGATTCAAGCAATAAAATTTGAAATGCACCTAAAACCTAAACCAAACGTTGCAGGTGGTTATTTCTTCATGCGCATTGGTCAACGCGGCACTCTCTAGCTGGCAAGAGCACTTTTTACTTTGCGCACCCAACCAGAGTGACGGGAGGAGCACATTTCAGAAAACGTGCTCAGCTCGTCGAGAAAATGCGATTTAAGCAATAAAATTAAAAATGCACCCAAAACCTAAACCAAACGTTGCAGGTGGTTATTTCTTCATGCGCATTGGTCAACGCGGCACTCTCTAGCTGCCAAGAGCACTTTTTACTTTGCACACCCAACCAGAGTGACGGGAGGAGCACATTTCAGAAAACGTGCTCAGCTCGTCGAGAAAATGCGATTTAAGCAATAAAATTAAAAATGCACCCAAAACCTAAACCAAACGTTGCAGGTGGTTATTTCTTCATGCGCAGTGGTCAACGCGGCACTCTCTAGCTGCCAAGATCACTTTTTACTATGCGCACCCAACCAGAGTGACGGGAGGAGCACATTTCATAAAACGTGCTCAGCTCGTCGAGAAAATGCGATTTAAGCAATAAAATTAAAAATGCACCCAAAACCTAAACCAAACGTTGCAGGTGGTTATTTCTTCATGCGCAGTGGTCAACGCGGCACTCTCTAGCTGCCAAGAGCACTTTTTACTATGCACACCCAACCAGAGTGACGGGAGGAGCGCATTTCAGAAAACCTGCTCAGCTCGACGAGAAAATGCGATTTAAGCAATAAAATTAAAAATGCACCCAAAACCTAAACCAAACGTTGCAGGTGGTTATTTCTTCATGCGCAGTGGTCAACGCGGCACTCTCTAGCTGCCAAGAGCACTTTTTCGATGCACACCCAACCAGAGAGACGGGAGGAGCGCATTTCAGAAAACGTGCTCAGCTCGACGAGAAAATGCGATTTAAGCAATAAAATTAAAAATGCACCCAAAACCTCTAACCAAACGTTGCAGGTGGTTATTTCTTCATGCGCAGTGGTCAACGCGGCACTCTCTAGCTGCCAAGAGCACTTTTTACTATGCGCACCCAACCAGATTGACGGGAGGAGCACATTTCAGAAAACGTGCTCAGCTCGTCCAGACAATGCGATTTAAGCAATAAAATTAAAAATGCACCCAAAACCTAAACCAAACGTTGCAGGTGGTTATTTCTTCATGCGCAGTGGTCAACGCGGCACTCTCTAGCTGCCAAGAGCACTTTTTACTATGCGCACCCAACCAGAGTGACGGGAGGAGCGCATTTTAGAAAACGTGCTCAGCTCGTCGAGAAAATGCGATTTAAGCAATAAAATTAAAAATGCACCTAAAACCTAAACCAAAAGTTGCAGGTGGTTATTTCTTCATGCGCAGTGGTCAACGCGGCACTCTCTAGCTGCCAAGCGCACTTTTTACTATGCGCACCCAACCAGAGTGACGGGAGGAGCACATTTCAGAAAACGTGCTCAGCTCGTCGAGAAAATGCGATTTAAGCAATAAAATTAAAAATGCACCCAAAACATTAAACCAAACGTAGCAGGTGGTTATTTCTTCATGCGCAGTGGTCAACGCGGCACTCTCTAGCTGCCAAGAGCATTTTTTACTATGCGCACCCAACCAGAGTGACGGGAGGAGCACATTTCAGAAAACGTGTTCAGCTCGTCGAGAAAATGCGATTTAAGCAATAAAATTAAAAATGCACCTAAAACCTAAACCAAACGTTGCAGGTGGTTATTTCTTCATGCGCAGTGGTCAACGCGGCACTCTCTCGCTGACGAGAGCACTTTTTACTATGCGCACCCAACCAGAGTGACGGGAGGAGCACATTTAAGAAAACGTGCTCAGCTCGTCGAGAAAATGCGATTTAAGCAATAAAATTAAAAATTCACCTAAAACCTAAACCAAACGTTGCAGGTGGTTATTTCTTCATGCGCAGTGGTCAACGCGGCACTCTCTAGCTGCCAAGAGCACTTTTTACTACGCGCACCCAACCAGAGTGACGGGAGGAGCACATTTCAGAAAACGTGCTCAGCTCGTCGAGAAAATGCGATTTAAGCAATAAAATTAAAAATGCACCCAAAACCTAAACCAAACGTTGCAGGTGGTTATTTCTTCATGCTCAGTGGTAAACGCGGCACTCTCTAGCTGCCAAGAGCACTTTTTACTATGCGCACCCAACCAGAGTGACGGGAGGAGCACATTTCATAAAACGTGCTCAGCTCGTCCAGAAAATGCTATTTAAGCAATAAAATTAAAAATGCACCTAAAACCTAAACCAAACGTTGCAGATGGTCATTTCTTCATGCGCAGTGGTCAACGCGGCACTCTCTAGCTGCCAAGAGCACTTTTTACTATGCACACCCAACCAGAGTGACGGGAGGAGCACATTTCAGAAAACGTGCTCAGCTCGTCCAGAAAATGCGATTTAAGCAATAAAATTAAAAATGCACCCAAAACCTAAAGCAAACGTTGCAGGTGGTTATTTCTTCGTGCGCAGTGGTCAACGCGGCACTCTCTAGCTGCCAAGAGCACTTTTTACTATGCGCACCCAACCAGAGTGAAGGGAGGAGCACATTTCAGAAAACGTGCTCAGCTCGTCGAGAAAATGCAATTTAAGCAATAAAATTAAAAATGCACCCAAAACCTAAACCAAACGTTGCAGGTGGTTATTTCTTCGTGCGCAGCAGTCAACGCGCCACTCTCTAGCTGCCCAGAACACTTTTTACTATGCGCACCCAACCAGAGTGACGGGAGGAGCACATTTCAGAAAACGTGCTCAGCTCGTCGAGAAAATGCGATTTAAGCAATAAAATTAAAAATGCACCTAAAACCTAAACCAAACGTTGCAGGTGGTTATTTCTTCATGCGCAGTGGTCAACGCGGCACTCTCTAGCTGCCAAGAGCACTTTTTACTATGCGCACCCAACCAGAGTGACGGGAGGAGCACATTTCAGAAAACGTGCTCAGCTCGTCGAGAAAATGCGATTTAAGCAATAAAATTAAAAATGCACCCAAAACCTAAACCAAACGTTGCAGGTGGTTATTTCTTCATGCGCAGTGGTCAACGCGGCACTCTCTAGCTGCCAAGAGCACTTTTTACTATGCGCACCCAACCAGAGTGACGGGAGGAGCACATTTCAGAAAACGTGCTCAGCTCGTCGAGAAAATGCGATTTAAGCAATAAAATTAAAAATGCACCCAAAACCTAAACCAAACGTTGCAGATGGTCATTTCTTCATGCGCAGTGGTCAACGCGGCACTCTCTAGCTGCCAAGAGCACTTTTTACTATGCACACCCAACCAGAGTGACTGGAGGAGCGCATTTCAGAAAACGTGCTCAGCTCGACGAGAAAATGCGATTTAAGCAATAAAATTAAAAATGCACCCAAAACCTAAACCAAACGTTGCAGGTGGTTATTTCTTCATGCGCAGTGGTCAACGAGGCACTCTCTAGCTGCCAAGAGCACTTTTTACTATACACACCCAACCAGAGTGACGGGAGGAGCACATTCCAGAAAACGTGCTCAGCTAGTCGAGAAAATGCGATTTAAGCAATAAAATTAAAAATGCACCCAAAACCTAAACCAAACGTTGCAGGTGGTTATTTCTTCATGCGCAGCAGTCAACGCGGCACTCTCTAGCTGCCAAGAGCACTTTTTACTATGCACACCCAACCAGAGTGACTGGAGGAGCGCATTTCAGAAAACGTGCTCAGCTCGTCGAGAAAATGCGATTTAAGCAATAAAATTAAAAATGCACCTAAAACCTAAACCAAACGTTGCAGGTGGTTATTTCTTCATGCGCAGTGGTCAACGCGGCACTCTCTAGCTGCCAAGAGCACTTTTTACTATGCACACCCAACCAGAGTGACGGGAGGAGCACATTTCAGAAAACGTGCTCAGCTCGTCCAGAAAATGCGATTTAAGCAATAAAATTAAAAATGCACCTAAAACCTAAACCAAACGTTGCAGGTGGTTATTTCTTCGTGCGCAGCAGTCAACGCGGCACTCTCTAGCTGCCAAGAGCACTTTTTACTATGCGCACCCAACCAGAGTGACGGGAGGAGCACATTTCAGAAAACGTGCTCAGCTCGTCGAGTAAATGCAATTTAAGCAATAAAATTAAAAATGCACCCAAAACCTAAACCAAACGTTGCAGGTGGTTATTTCTTTATGCGCAGTGGTCAACGCGGCACTCTCTAGCTGCCAAGAGCTTTTTTTACTATGCGCACCCAACCAGAGTGACGGGAGGAGCACATTCCAGAAAACGTGCTCAGCTCGTCGAGAAAATGCGATTTAAGCAATAAAATTAAAAATGCACCCAAAACCTAAACCAAACGTTGCAGATGGTCATTTCTTCATGCGCAGTGGTCAACGCGGCACTCTCTAGCTGCCAAGAGCACTTTTTACTATGCGCACCCAACCAGAGTGACGGGAGGAGCATATTTCAGAAAACGTGCTCAGCTCGTTGAGAAAATGCGATTTAAGCAATAAAATTAAAAATGCACCCAAAACCTAAACCAAACGTTGCAGGTGGTTATTTCTTCATGCGCAGTGGTCAACGCGGCACTCTCTAGCTGCCAAGAGCACTTTTTACTATGCACACCCAACCAGAGTGACGGGAGAAGCGCATTTCAGAAAACGTGCTCAGCTCGACGAGAAAATGCGATTTAAGCAATAAAATTAAAAATGCACCCAAAACCTAAACCAAACGTTGCAGGTGGTTATTTCTTCATGCGCAGTGGTCAACGCGGCACTCTCTAGCTGCCAAGAGCACTTTTTACGATGCACACCCAACCAGAGAGACGGGAGGAGCGCATTTCAGAAAACGTGCTCAGCTCGACGAGAAAATGCGATTTAAGCAATAAAATTAAAAATGCACCCAAAACCTAAACCAAACGTTGCAGGTGGTAATTTCTTCATGCGCAGTGGTCAACGCGGCACTCTCTAGCTGCCAAGAGCACTTTTTATTATGCGCACCCAACCAGAGTGACGGGAGGAGCACATTTAAGAAAACGTGCTTAGCTCGTCGAGAAAATGCGATTTCAGCAATAAAATTAAAAATGCACCCAAAACCTAAACCAAACGTTGCAGGTGGTTATTTCTTCATGCGCAGTGGTCAACGCGGCACTCTCTAGCTGCCAAGAGCACTTTTTACTATGCACACCCAACCAGAGTGACGGGAGGAGCACATTTCAGAAAACGTGCTCAGCTCCTCGAGAAAATGCGATTTAAGCAATAAAATTAAAAATGCACCCAAAACATTAAACCAAACGTTGCAGGTGGTTATTTCTTCATGCGCAGTGGTCAACGCGGCACTCTCTAGCTGCCAAGAGCATTTTTTACTATGCGCACCCAACCAGAGTGACGGGAGGAGCGCATTTCAGGAAACGTGCTCAGCTCGTCGAGAAAATGCGATTTAAGCAATACAATTAAAAATGCACCCAAAACCTAAAGCAAACGTTGCAGATGGTCATTTCTTCATGTGCAGCAGTCAACGCGGCACTCTCTAGCTTCCAAGAGCACTTTTTACTATGCGCACCGAACCAGAGTGACGGGAGGAGCACATTTCAGAAAACGTGCTCAGCTCGTCGAGAAAATGCGATTTAAGCAATAAAATTAAAAATGCACATAAAAACCTAAACCAAACGTTGCAGGTGGTTATTTCTTCATGCGCAGTGGTCAACGCGGCACTCTCTAGCTGCCAAGAGCACTTTTTACTATGCACACCCAACCAGAGTGACGGGAGGAGCACATTTCAGAAAACGTGCTCAGCTCGTCGAGAAAATGCGATTTAAGCAATAAAATTAAAAATGCACCCAAAACATTAAACCAAACGTTACAGGTGGTTATTTCTTCATGCGCAGTGGTCAACGCGGCACTCTCTAGCTGCCAAGAGCACTTTTTACTATGCGCACCCACCCAGAGTGACGGGAGGAGCACATTTAAGAAAACGTGCTCAGCTCGTCGGGAAAATGCGATTTAAGCAATAAAATTAAAAATGCACCTAAAATCTATACCAAACGTTGCAGGTGGTTATTTCTTCATGCGCAGCAGTCAACACGGCACTCTCTAGCTGCCAAGAGCACTTTTTACTATGCACACCCAACCAGAGTGACGGGAGGAGCACATTTCAGAAAACGTGCTCAGCTCGTCGAGAAAATGCGATTTAAGCAATAAAATTAAAAATGCACCCAAAACATTAAACCAAACGTTACAGGTGGTTATTTCTTCATGCGCAGTGGTCAACGCGGCACTCTCTAGCTGCCAAGAGCATTTTTTACTTTGCGCACCCAACCAGAGTGACGGGAGGAGCACATTTCAGAAAACGTGCTCAGCTCGTCGAGAAAATGCGATTTAAGCAATAAAATTAAAAATGCACCTAAAACCTAAACCAAACGTTGCAGGTGGTTATTTCTTCATGCGCAGTGGTCAACGCGGCACTCTCTAGCTGCCAAGAGCACTTTTTACTATGCCCACCCAACCAGAGCGACGGGAGGAGCACATTTCAGAAAACGTGCTCAGCTCGTCGAGAAAATGCGATTTAAGCAATAAAATTAAAAATGCACCCAAAACCTAAACCAAACGTTGCAGGTGGTTATTTCTTCATGCGCAGTGGTAAACGCGGCACTCTCTAGCTGCCAAGAGCACTTTTTACTATGCGCACCCAACCAGAGTGACGGGAGGAGCACATTTCATAAAACGTGCTCAGCTCGTCCAGAAAATGCTATTTAAGCAATAAAATTAAAAATGCACCTAAAACCTAAACCAAACGTTGCAGATGGTCTTTTCTTCATGCGCAGTGGTCAACGCGGCACTCTCTAGCTGCCAAGAGCACTTTTTACTATGCACACCCAACCAGAGTGACGGGAGGAGCACATTTCAGAAAACGTGCTCAGCTCGTCCAGAAAATGCGATTTAAGCAATGAAATTAAAAATGCACCCAAAACCTAAACCAAACGTTGCAGGTGGTTATTTCTTCATGCGCAGTGGTCAACGCGGCACTCTCTAGCTGCCAAGAGCACTTTTTACTATGCGCACCCAACCAGAGTGAAGGGAGGAGCACATTTCAGAAAACGTGCTCAGCTCGTCGAGAAAATGCAATTTAAGCAATAAAATTAAAAATGCACCCAAAACCTAAACCAAACGTTGCAGGTGGTTATTTCTTCGTGCGCAGCAGTCAACGCGCCACTCTCTAGCTGCCAAGAACACTTTTTACTATGCGCACCCAACCAGAGTGACGGGAGGAGCACATTTCAGAAAACGTGCTCAGCTCGTCGAGAAAATGCGATTTAAGCAATAAAATTAAAAATGCACCTAAAACCTAAACCAAACGTTGCAGGTGGTTATTTCTTCATGCGCAGTGGTCAACGCGGCACTCTCTAGCTGCCAAGAGCACTTTTTACTATGCGCACCCAACCAGAGTGACGGGAGGAGCACATTTCAGAAAACGTGCTCAGCTCGTCGAGAAAATGCGATTTAAGCAATAAAATTAAAAATGCACCCAAAACCTAAACCAAACGTGGCAGGTGGTTATTTCTTCATGCGCAGTGGTCAACGCGGCACTCTCTAGCTGCCAAGAGCACTTTTTACTATGCGCACCCAACCAGAGTGACGGGAGGAGCACATTTCAGAAAACGTGCTCAGCTCGTCGAGAAAATGCGATTTAAGCAATAAAATTAAAAATGCACCCAAAACCTAAACCAAACGTTGCAGATGGTCATTTCTTCATGCGCAGTGGTCAACGCGGCACTCTCTAGCTGCCAAGAGCACTTTTTACTATGCACACCCAACCAGAGTGACTGGAGGAGCGCATTTCAGAAAACGTGCTCAGCTCGACGAGAAAATGCGATTTAAGCAATAAAATTAAAAATGCACCCAAAACCTAAACCAAACGTTGCAGGTGGTTATTTCTTCATGCGCAGTGGTCAACGCGGCACTCTCTAGCTGCCAAGAGCACTTTTTACTATACACACCCAACCAGAGTGACGGGAGGAGCACATTCCAGAAAACGTGCTCAGCTAGTCGAGAAAATGCGATTTAAGCAATAAAATTAAAAATGCACCCAAAACCTAAACCAAACGTTGCAGGTGGTTATTTCTTCATGCGCAGCAGTCAACGCGGCACTCTCTAGCTGCCAAGAGCACTTTTTACTATGCACACCCAACCAGAGTGACTGGAGGAGCGCATTTCAGAAAACGTGCTCAGCTCGTCGAGAAAATGCGATTTAAGCAATAAAATTAAAAATGCACCCAAAACCTAAACCAAACGTTGCAGGTGGTTATTTCTTCATGCGCAGTGGTCAACGCGGCACTCTCTAGCTGCCAAGAGCACTTTTTACTAAGCGCACCCAACCAGAGTGACGGGAGGAGCACATTTCAGAAAACGTGCTCAGCTCGTCCAGAAAATGCGATTTAAGCAATAAAATTAAAAATGCACCTAAAACCTAAACCAAACGTTGCAGGTGGTTATTTCTTCGTGCGCAGCAGTCAACGCGGCACTCTCTAGCTGCCAAGAGCACTTTTTACTATGCGCACCCAACCAGAGTGACGGGAGGAGCACATTTCAGAAAACGTGCTCAGCTCGTCGAGTAAATGCAATTTAAGCAATAAAATTAAAAATGCACCCAAAACCTAAACCAAACGTTGCAGGTGGTTATTTCTTTATGCGCAGTGGTCAACGCGGCACTCTCTAGCTGCCAAGAGCACTTTTTACTATGCGCACCCAACCAGAGTGACGGGAGGAGCACATTCCAGAAAACGTGCTCAGCTCGTCGAGAAAATGCGATTTAAGCAATAAAATTAAAAATGCACCCAAAACCTAAACCAAACGTTGCAGATGGTAATTTCTTCATGCGCAGTGGTCAACGCGGCACTCTCTAGCTGCCAAGAGCACTTTTTACTATGCGCACCCAACCAGAGTGACGGGAGGAGCATATTTCAGAAAACGTGCTCAGCTCGTTGAGAAAATGCGATTTAAGCAATAAAATTAAAAATGCACCCAAAACCTAAACCAAACGTTGCAGGTGGTTATTTCTTCATGCGCAGTGGTCAACGCGGCACTCTCTAGCTGCCAAGAGCACTTTTTACTATGCACACCCAACCAGAGTGACGGGAGGAGCGCATTTCAGAAAACGTGCTCAGCTCGACGAGAAAATGCGATTTAAGCAATAAAATTAAAAATGCACCCAAAACCTAAACCAAACGTTGCAGGTGGTTATTTCTTCATGCGCAGTGGTCAACGCGGCACTCTCTAGCTGCCAAGAGCACTTTTTACGATGCACACCCAACCAGAGAGACGGGAGGAGCGCATTTCAGAAAACGTGCTCAGCTCGACGAGAAAATGCGATTTAAGCAATAAAATTAAAAATGCACCCAAAACCTAAAGATGGCAGATAGAGAGTGCCGCGTTGACCACTGCGCATGAAGAAATGACCATCTGCAACGTTTGGTTTTTGTTTTATGTGCATTTTTAATTTGATTGCTTAAATCGCATTTTCTCGACGAGCCGAGCACGTTTTCGGAAATGTGCTCCTCCCGTCACTCTGGTTGGGTGTGCATAGTAATAAGTGCTCTTGGCAGCTAGAGAGTGCCGGGTTGACCACTGCGCATGAAGAAATGACCATCTGCAACGTTTGGTTTTTGTTTTATGTGCATTTTTAATTTGATTGCTTAAATCGCATTTTCTCGACGAGCCGAGCACGTTTTCTGAAATGTGCTCCTCCCGTCACTCTGGTTGGGTGCGCATAGTAAAAAGTGCTCTTGGCAGCTAGAGAGTGCCGCGTTGACCACTGCGCATGAAGAAATAACCACCTGCAACGTTTGGTTTAGGTTTTAGGTGCATTTTTAATTTTATTGCTTAAATCGCATTTTCTCGACGAGCTGAGCACGTTTTCTGAAATGTGCTCCTCCCGTCACTCTGGTTGGGTGTGCATAGTAAAAAGTGCTCTTGGCAGCTAGAGAGTGCCGCGTTGACCACTGCGCATGAAGAAATGACCATCTGCAACGTTTGGTTTAGGTTTTAGGTGCATTTTTAATTTTATTGCTTAAATCGCATTTTCTCGACGAGCTGAGCACGTTTTCTGAAATGTGCTCCTCCCGTCACTCTGGTTGGGTGCGCATAGTAAAAAGTGCTCTTGGCAGCTAGAGAGTGCCGCGTTGACCACTGCGCATGAAGAAATAACCACCTGCAACGTTTGGTTTAGGTTTTAGGTGCATTTTTAATTTTATTGCTTAAATCGCATTTTCTCGACGAGCTGAGCACGTTTTCTGAAATGTGCTCCTCCCGTCACTCTGGTTGGGTGCGCATAGTTAAAAGTCCTCTTGGCAGCTACAGAGTGCCGTGTTGACCACTGCACATGAAGAAATAACCACCTGCAAGTTTGGTTTAGGTTTTAGGTGCATTTTTATTTTATTGCTTAAATCGCATTTTCTCGACGAGCTGAGCACGTTTTCTGAAATGTGCTCCTCCCGTCACTCTTGTTGGGTGCGCATAGTAAAAAGTGCTCTTGGCAGCTAGAGAGTGCCGCGTTGACCACTGCGCATGAAGAAATAACCACCTGCAACGTTTGGTTTAGGTTTTGGGTGCATTTTTAATTTTATTGCTTAAATCGCATTTTCTCGTCGAGCTGAGCACGTTTTCTGAAATGTGCTCCTCCCGTCACTCTGGTCGGGTGCGCATAGTAAAAAGTGTTCTTGGCAGCTAGAGAGTGCCGCGTTGACCACTGCGCATGAAGAAATGACCATCTGCAACGTTTGGTTTAGGTTTTGGGTGCATTTTTAATTTTATTGCTTAAATCGCATTTTCTGGACAAGCTGAGCACGTTTTCTGAAATGTGCTCCTCCCGTCACTCTGGTTGGGTGCGCATAGTAAAAAGTGCTCTTGGCAGGTAGAGAGTGCCGCGTTGACCACTGCGCATGGAGAAATGACCATCTGCAACGTTTGGTTTAGGTTTTAGGTGCATTTTTAATTTTATTGCTTAAATCGCATTTTCTCGACGAGCTGAGCACGTTTTCTGAAATGTGCTCCTCCCGTCACTCTGGTTGGGTGCGCATAGTAAAAAGTACTCTTGGCAACTAGAGAGTGCCGCGTTGACCACTGCGCATGAAGAAATGACCATTTGCAACGTTTGGTTTAGGTTTTAGGTGCATTTTTAATTTTATTGCTTAAATTGCATTTTCTCGACGAGCTGAGCACGTTTTCTGAAATGTGCTCCTCCCGTCACTCTGGTTGGGTGCGCATAGTAAAAAGTGCTCTTGGCAGCTAGAGAGTGCCGCGTTGACCACTGCGCATGAAGAAATAACCATCTGCAACGTTTGGTTTAGGTTTTAGGTGCATTTTTAATTTTATTGCTTAAATCGCATTTTCTCGACGAGCTGAGCACGTTTTCTGAAATGTGCTCCTCCCGTCACTCTGGTTGGGTGCGCATAGTAAAAAGTGCTCTTGGCAGGTAGAGAGTGCCGCGTTGACCACTGCGCATGGAGAAATGACCATCTGCAACGTTTGGTTTAGGTTTTAGGTGCATTTTTAATTTTATTGCTTAAATCGCATTTTCTCGACGAGCTGAGCACGTTTTCTGAAATGTGCTCCTCCCGTCACTCTGGTTGGGTGCGCATAGTAAAAAGTACTCTTGGCAACTAGAGAGTGCCGCGTTGACCACTGCGCATGAAGAAATGACCATTTGCAACGTTTGGTTTAGGTTTTAGGTGCATTTTTAATTTTATTGCTTAAATTGCATTTTCTCGACGAGCTGAGCACGTTTTCTGAAATGTGCTCCTCCCGTCACTCTGGTTGGGTGCGCATAGTAAAAAGTGCTCTCGGCAGCTAGAGAGTGCCGCGTTGACAGCTGCGCATGAAGAAATAACCACCTGCAACGTTTGGTTTAGGTTTTAGGTGCATTTTTAATTTTATTGCTTAAATCGCATTTTCTCGACGAGCTGAGCACGTTTTCTGAAAAGTGCTCCTCCCGTCACTCTGGTAGGGTGCGCATAGTAAAAAGTGCTCTCTGCAGCTAGAGAGTGCCGCGTTGACCACTGCGCATGAAGAAATAACAACCTGCAACGTTTGGTTTATGTTTTGGGTGCATTTTTAATTTTATTGCTTAAATCGCATTTTCTGGACGAGCTGAGCACGTTTTCTGAAATGTGCTCCTCCCGTCACTCTGGTTGGATGCGCATAGTAAAAAGTGCTCTTGGCAGCTAGAGAGTGCCGCGTTGACCACTGCGCATGAAGAAATAACCACCTGCAACGTTTGGTTTAGGTTTTGGGTGCATTTTTAATTTTATTGCTTAAATCGCATTTTCTCGACGAGCTGAGCACGTTTTCTGAAATGTGCTCCTCCCGTCACTCTGGTTGGGTGCGCATAGTAAAAAGTGCTCTTGGCAGCTAGAGAGTGCCGCGTTGACCACTGCGCATGAAGAAATAACCACCCGCAACGTTTGGTTTAGGTTTTAGGTGCATTTTTAATTTTATTGCTTAAATCGCATTTTCTCGACGAGCTGAGCACGTTTTCTGAAATGTGCTCCTCCCGTCACTCTGGTTGGGTGCGCATAGTAAAAAGTGCTCTTGGCAGCTAGAGAGTGCCGCGTTGACCACTGCGCATGAAGAAATAACCACGTGCAACGTTTGTTTTAGGTTTTGGGTGAATTTTTAATTTTATTGCTTAAATCGCATTTTCTCGTCGAGCTGAGCACGTTTTCAGAAATGTGCTCCTCCCGTCACTCTGGTTGGTTGTGCATAGTAATAAGTGCTCTTGGCAGCTAGAGAGTGCCGCGTTGACCACTGCGCATGAAGAAATGACCATCTGCAACGTTTGGTTTTTGTTTTATGTGCATTTTTAATTTGATTGCTTAAATCGCATTTTCTCGACGAGCCGAGCACGTTTTCTGAAATGTGCTCCTCCCGTCACTCTGGTTGGGTGCGCATAGTAAAAAGTGCTCTTGGCAGCTAGAGAGTGCCGCGTTGACCACTGCGCATGAAGAAATAACCACCTGCAACTTTTGGTTTAGGTTTTAGGTGCATTTTTAATTTTATTGCTTAAATCGCATTTTCTCGACGAGCTGAGCACGTTTTCTGAAATGTGCTCCTCCCGTCACTCTGGTAGGGTGCGCATAGTAAAAAGTGCTCTTGGCAGCTAGAGAGTGCCGCGTTGACCACTGCGCATGAAGAAATGACCATCTGCAACGTTTGGTTTAGGTTTTAGGTGCATTTTTAATTTTATTGCTTAAATCGCATTTTCTCGACGAGCTGAGCACGTTTTCTGAAATGTGCTCCTCCCGTCACTCTGGTTGGGTGCGCATAGTAAAAAGTGCTCTTGGCAGCTAGAGAGTGCCGCGTTGACCATTGCGCATGAAGAAATAACCACCTGCAACGTTTGGTTTAGGTTTTAGGTGCATTTTTAATTTCATTGCTTAAATCGCATTTTCTCGACGAGCTGAGCACGTTTTCTTAAATGTGCTCCTCCCGTCACTCTGGTTGGGTGCGCATAGTAAAAAGTGCTCTTGGCAGCTAGAGAGTGCCGCGTTGACCACTGCGCAAGAAGAAATGACCATCTGCAACGTTTGGTTTAGGTTTTGGGTGCATTTTTAATTTTATTGCTTAAATCGCATTTTCTCGTCGAGCTGAGCACGTTTTCTGAAATGTGCTCCTCCCGTCACTCTGGTAGGGTGCGCATAGTAAAAAGTGCTCTCTGCAGCTAGAGAGTGCTGCGTTGACCACTGCGCATGAAGAAATAACCACCTGCAACTTTTGGTTTAGGTTTTAGGTGCATTTTTAATTTTATTGCTTAAATCGCATTTTCTCGACGAGCTGAGCACGTTTTCTGAAATGTGCTCCTCCCGTCACTCTGGTTGGATGCGCATAGTAAAAAGTGCTCTTGGCAGCTAGAGAGTGCCGCGTTGACCACTGCGCATGAAGAAATAACCACCTGCAACGTTTGGTTTAGGTTTTGGGTGCATTTTTAATTTTATTGCTTAAATCGCATTTTCTCGTCGAGCTGAGCACGTTTTCTGAAATGTGCTCCTCCCGTCACTCTGGTCGGGTGCGCATAGTAAAAAGTGTTCTTGGCAGCTAGAGAGTGCCGCGTTGACCACTGCGCATGAAGAAATGACCATCTGCAACGTTTGGTTTAGGTTTTGGGTGCATTTTTAATTTTATTGCTTAAATCGCATTTTCTCGACGAGCTGAACACGTTTTCTGAAATGTGCTCCTCCCGTCACTCTGGTTGGGTGCGCATAGTAAAAAGTGCTCTTGGCAGCTAGAGAGTGCGGCGTTGACCACTGCGCACGAAGAAATAACCACCTGCAACGTTTGTTTTAGGTTTTGGGTGCATTTTTAATTTTATTGCTTAAATCGCATTTTCTCGTCGAGCTGAGCACGTTTTCAGAAATGTGCTCCTCCCGTCACTCTGGTTGGGTGCGCATAGTAAAAAGTGCTCTTGGCAGCTAGAGAGTGCCGCGTTGACCACTGCGCATGAAGAAATCACCACCTGCAACGTTTGGTTTAGGTTTTGGGTGCATTTTTAATTTTATTGCTTAAATCGCATTTTCTCGACGAGCTGAGCACGTTTTCTGAAATGTGCTCCTCCCGTCACTCTGGTTGGGTGCGCATAGTAAAAAGTGCTCTTGGCAGCTAGAGAGTGCCGCGTTGACCACTGCGCATGAAGAAATAACCATCTGCAGCGTTTGGTTTAGGTTTTAGGTGCATTTTTAATTTTATTGCTTAAATCGCATTTTCTCGACGAGCTGAGCACGTTTTCTGAAATGTGCTCCTCCCGTCACTCTGGTTGGGTGCGCATAGTAAAAAGTGCTCTTGGCAGCTAGAGAGTGCCGCGTTGACCACTGCGCACGAAGAAATAACCACCTGCAACGTTTGTTTTAGGTTTTGGGTGCATTTTTAATTTTATTGCTTAAATCGCATTTTCTCGTCGAGCTGAGCACGTTTTCAGAAATGTGCTCCTCCCGTCACTCTGGTTGGGTGCGCATAGTAAAAAGTGCTCTTGGCAGCTAGAGAGTGCCGCGTTGACCACTGCGCATGAAGAAATAACCACCTGCAACGTTTGGTTTAGGTTTTGGGTGCATTTTTAATTTTATTGCTTAAATCGCATTTTCTCGTCGAGCTGAGCACGTTTTCTAAAATGCGCTCCTCCCGTCACTCTGGTTGGGTGCGCATAGTAAAAAGTGCTCTTGGCAGCTAGAGAGTGCCGCGTTGACCACTGCGCATGAAGAAATAACCACCCGCAACGTTTGGTTTAGGTTTTAGGTGCATTTTTAATTTTATTGCTTAAATCGCATTTTCTCGACGAGCTGAGCACGTTTTCTGAAATGTGCTCCTCCCGTCACTCTGGTTGGGTGCGCATAGTAAAAAGTGCTCTTGGCAGCTAGAGAGTGCCGCGTTGACCACTGCGCATGAAGAAATAACCACGTGCAACGTTTGTTTTAGGTTTTGGGTGAATTTTTAATTTTATTGCTTAAATCGCATTTTCTCGTCGAGCTGAGCACGTTTTCAGAAATGTGCTCCTCCCGTCACTCTGGTTGGTTGTGCATAGTAATAAGTGCTCTTGGCAGCTAGAGAGTGCCGCGTTGACCACTGCGCATGAAGAAATGACCATCTGCAACGTTTGGTTTTTGTTTTATGTGCATTTTTAATTTGATTGCTTAAATCGCATTTTCTCGACGAGCCGAGCACGTTTTCTGAAATGTGCTCCTCCCGTCACTCTGGTTGGGTGCGCATAGTAAAAAGTGCTCTTGGCAGCTAGAGAGTGCCGCGTTGACCACTGCGCATGAAGAAATAACCACCTGCAACTTTTGGTTTAGGTTTTAGGTGCATTTTTAATTTTATTGCTTAAATCGCATTTTCTCGACGAGCTGAGCACGTTTTCTGAAATGTGCTCCTCCCGTCACTCTGGTAGGGTGCGCATAGTAAAAAGTGCTCTTGGCAGCTAGAGAGTGCCGCGTTGACCACTGCGCATGAAGAAATGACCATCTGCAACGTTTGGTTTAGGTTTTAGGTGCATTTTTAATTTTATTGCTTAAATCGCATTTTCTCGACGAGCTGAGCACGTTTTCTGAAATGTGCTCCTCCCGTCACTCTGGTTGGGTGCGCATAGTAAAAAGTGCTCTTGGCAGCTAGAGAGTGCCGCGTTGACCATTGCGCATGAAGAAATAACCACCTGCAACGTTTGGTTTAGGTTTTAGGTGCATTTTTAATTTCATTGCTTAAATCGCATTTTCTCGACGAGCTGAGCACGTTTTCTTAAATGTGCTCCTCCCGTCACTCTGGTTGGGTGCGCATAGTAAAAAGTGCTCTTGGCAGCTAGAGAGTGCCGCGTTGACCACTGCGCAAGAAGAAATGACCATCTGCAACGTTTGGTTTAGGTTTTGGGTGCATTTTTAATTTTATTGCTTAAATCGCATTTTCTCGACGAGCTGAGCACGTTTTCTGAAATGTGCTCCTCCCGTCACTCTGGTAGGGTGCGCATAGTAAAAAGTGCTCTCTGCAGCTAGAGAGTGCTGCGTTGACCACTGCGCATGAAGAAATAACCACCTGCAACTTTTGGTTTAGGTTTTAGGTGCATTTTTAATTTTATTGCTTAAATCGCATTTTCTCGACGAGCTGAGCACGTTTTCTGAAATGTGCTCCTCCCGTCACTCTGGTTGGATGCGCATAGTAAAAAGTGCTCTTGGCAGCTAGAGAGTGCCGCGTTGACCACTGCGCATGAAGAAATAACCACCTGCAACGTTTGGTTTAGGTTTTGGGTGCATTTTTAATTTTATTGCTTAAATCGCATTTTCTCGTCGAGCTGAGCACGTTTTCTGAAATGTGCTCCTCCCGTCACTCTGGTCGGGTGCGCATAGTAAAAAGTGTTCTTGGCAGCTAGAGAGTGCCGCGTTGACCACTGCGCATGAAGAAATGACCATCTGCAACGTTTGGTTTAGGTTTTGGGTGCATTTTTAATTTTATTGCTTAAATCGCATTTTCTCGACGAGCTGAACACGTTTTCTGAAATGTGCTCCTCCCGTCACTCTGGTTGGGTGCGCATAATAAAAAGTGCTCTTGGCAGCTAGAGAGGGCGGCGTTGACCACTGCGCATGAAGAAATGACCATCTGCAACGTTTGGTTTAGGTTTTAGGTGCATTTTTAATTTGATTGCTTAAATCGCATTTTCTCGACGAGCTGAGCACGTTTTCTGAAATGTGCACCTCCCGTCACTCTTGTTGGGTGCGCATAGCAAAAAGTGCTCTTGGCAGCTAGAGAGTGCCGCGTTGACCACTGCGCATGAAGAAATAACCACCTGCAACGTTTGGTTTAGGTTTTAGGTGCATTTTTAATTTTATTGCTTAAATCGCATTTTCTCGACGAGCTCAGCACGTTTTCTGAAATGTGCTCCTCCCGTCACTCTGGTTGGGTGCGCATAGTAAAAAGTGCTCTTGGCAGCTAGAGAGTGCCGCGTTGACCACTGCGCATGAAGAAATGACCATCTGCAACGTTTGGTTTAGGTTTTAGGTGCATTTTTAATTTTATTGCTTAAATCGCATTTTCTCGACGAGCTGAGCACGTTTTCTGAAATGTGCTCCTCCCGTCACTCTGGTTGGGTGCGCATAGTAAAAAGTGCTCTTGGCAGCTAGAGAGTGCCGCGTTGACCACTGCGCATGAAGAAATGACCATCTGCAACGTTTGGTTTAGGTTTTAGGTGCATTTTTAATTTTATTGCTTAAATCGCATTTTCTCGACGAGCTGAGCACGTTTTCTGAAATGTGCTCCTCCCGTCACTCTGGTTGGGTGCGCATAGTAAAAAGTGCTCTTGGCAGCTAGAGAGTGCCGCGTTGACCACTGCGCATGAAGAAATAACCACCTGCAACGTTTGGTTTAGGTTTTAGGTGCATTTTTAATTTTATTGCTTAAATCGCATTTTCTCGACGAGCTGAGCACGTTTTCTGAAATGTGCTCCTCCCGTCACTCTGGTTGGGTGCACATAGTAAAAAGTGCTCTTGGCAGCTAGAGAGTGCCGCGTTGACCACTGCGCATGAAGAAATAACCACCTGCAACGTTTGGTTTAGGTTTTATGTGCATTTTTAATTTTATTGCTTAAATTGCATTTTCTCGACGAGCTGAGCACGTTTTCTGAAATGTGCTCCTCCCGTCACTCTGGTTGGGTGCGCATAGTAAAAAGTGCTCTTGGCAGCTAGAGAGTGCCGCGTTGACCACTGCGCATGAAGAAATAACCACTTGCAACGTTTGGTTTAGGTTTTAGGTGCATTTTTAATTTTATTGCTTAAATCGCATTTTCTCGACGAGCTGAGCACGTTTTCTGAAATGTGCTCCTCCCGTCACTCTGGTTGGGTGCGCATAGTAAAAAGTGCTCTTGGCAGCTAGAGAGTGCCGCGTTGACTGCTGCGCATGAAGAAATAACCACCTGCAACGTTTGGTTTAGGTTTTAGGTGCATTTTTAATTTTATTGCTTAAATCGCATTTTCTCGACGAGCTGAGCACGTTTTCTGAAATGTGCTCCTCCCGTCACTCTGGTTGGGTGCGCATAGTAAAAACTGCTCTTGGCAGCTAGAGAGTGCCGCGTTGACCACTGCGCATGAAGAAATAACCACCTGCAACGTTTGGTTTAGGTTTTGGGTGCATTTTTAATTGTATTGCTTAAATCGCATTTTCTCGTCGAGCTGAGCACGTTTTCTGAAATGTGCTCCTCCCGTCACTCTGGTTGGGTGCGCATAGTAAAAAGTGCTCTTGGCAGCTAGAGAGTGCCGCGTTGACCACTGCGCATGAAGAAATGACCATCTGCAACGTTTGGTTTAGGTTTTAGGTGCATTTTTAATTTTATTGCTTAAATCGCATTTTCTCGACGAGCAGAGCACGTTTTCTGAAATGTGCTCCTCCCGTCACTCTGTTTGGGTGCGCATAGTAAAAAGTGCTCTTGGCAGCTAGAGAGTGCCGCGTTGACCACTGCGCATGAAGAAATAACCACCTGCAACGTTTGGTTTAGGTTTTAGGTGCATTTTTAATTTTATTGCTTAAATCGCATTTTCTCGACGAGCTGAGCACGTTTTCTGAAATGTGCTCCTCCCGTCACTCTGGTTGGGTGCGCATAGTAAAAACTGCTCTTGGCAGCTAGAGAGTGCCGCGTTGACCACTGTGCATGAAGAAATCACCACCTGCAACGTTTGGTTTAGGTTTTGGGTGCATTTTTAATTTTATTGCTTAAATCGCATTTTCTGGACGAGCTGAGCACGTTTTCTGAAATGTGCTCCTCCCGTCACTCTGGTTGGGTGCGCATAGTAAAAAGTGCTCTTGGCAGCTAGAGAGTGCCGCGTTGACCACTGCGCATGAAGAAATAACCATCTGCAGCGTTTGGTTTAGGTTTTAGGTGCATTTTTAATTTTATTGCTTAAATCGCATTTTCTCGACGAGCTGAGCACGTTTTCTGAAATGTGCTCCTCCCGTCACTCTGGTTGGGTGCGCATAGTAAAAAGTGCTCTTGGCAGCTAGAGAGTGCCGCGTTGACCACTGCGCACGAAGAAATAACCACCTGCAACGTTTGTTTTAGGTTTTGGGTGCATTTTTAATTTTATTGCTTAAATCGCATTTTCTCGTCGAGCTGAGCACGTTTTCAGAAATGTGCTCCTCCCGTCACTCTGGTTGGGTGCGCATAGTAAAAAGTGCTCTTGGCAGCTAGAGAGTGCCGCGTTGACCACTGCGCATGAAGAAATAACCACCTGCAACGTTTGGTTTAGGTTTTGGGTGCATTTTTAATTTTATTGCTTAAATCGCATTTTCTCGACGAGCTGAGCACGTTTTCTGAAATGTGCTCCTCCCGTCACTCTGGTTGGGTGCGCATAGTAAAAAGTGCTCATGGCAGCTAGAGAGTGCCGCGTTGACCACTGCGCATGAAGAAATGACCATCTGCAACGTTTGGTTTAGGTTTTGGGTGCATTTTTAATTTTATTGCTTAAATTGCATTTTCTCGACGAGCTGAGCACGTTTTCTGAAATGTGCTCCTCCCGTCACTCTGGTTGGGTGCGCATAGTAAAAAGTGCTCTTGGCAGCTAGAGAGTGCCGCGTTGACCAATGGGCATGAAGAAATAACCACCTGCAACGTTTGGTTTAGGTTTTAGGTGCATTTATAATTTTATTGCTTAAATCGCATTTTCTCGACGAGCTGAGCACGTTTTCTGAAATGTGCTCCTCCCGTCACTCTGGTTGGGTGCGCATAGTAAAAAGTGCTCTTGGCAGCTAGAGAGTGCCGCGTTGACCATTGCGCATGAAGAAATAACCACCTGCAACGTTTGGTTTAGGTTTTAGGTGCATTTTTAATTTTATTGCTTAAATCGCATTTTCTCGACGAGCTGAGCACGTTTTCTGAAATGTGCTCCTCCCGTCACTCTGGTTGGGTGCGCATAGTAAAAAGTGCTCTTGGCAGCTAGAGAGTGCCGCGTTGACCACTGCGCATGAAGAAATAACCACCTGCAACGTTTGGTTTAGGTTTTGGGTGCATTTTTAATTTTATTGCTTAAATCGCATTTTCTCGTCGAGCTGAGCACGTTTTCTGAAATGTGCTCCTCCCGTCACTCTGGTTGGGTGCACATAGTAAAAAGTGCTCTTGGCAGCTAGAGAGTGCCGCGTTGACCACTGCGCATGAAGAAATGACCATCTGCAACGTTTGGTTTAGGTTTTGGGTGCATTTTTAATTTTATTTCTTAAATCGCATTTTCTCGACGAGCTGAGCACGTTTTCTGAAATGTGCTCCTCCCGTCACTCTGGTTGGGTGCGCATAGTAAAAAGTGCTCTTGGCAGCTAGAGAGTGCCGCGTTGACCACTGCGCATGAAGAAATGACCATCTGCAACGTTTGGTTTAGGTTTTAGGTGCATTTTTAATTTTATTGCTTAAATCGCATTTTCTCGACGAGCTGAGCACGTTTTCTGAAATGTGCTCCTCCCGTCACTCTGGTTGGGTGCGCATAGTAAAAAGTGCTCTTGGCAGCTAGAGAGTGCCGCGTTGACCACTGCGCATGAAGAAATAACCACCTGCAACGTTTGGTTTAGGTTTTAGGTGCATTTTTAATTTTATTGCTTAAATCGCATTTTCTCGACGAGCTGAGCACGTTTTCTGAAATGTGCTCCTCCCGTCACTCTGGTTGGGTGCACATAGTAAAAAGTGCTCTTGGCAGCTAGAGAGTGCCGCGTTGACCACTGCGCATGAAGAAATAACCACCTGCAACGTTTGGTTTAGGTTTTATGTGCATTTTTAATTTTATTGCTTAAATTGCATTTTCTCGACGAGCTGAGCACGTTTTCTGAAATGTGCTCCTCCCGTCACTCTGGTTGGGTGCGCATAGTAAAAAGTGCTCTTGGCAGCTAGAGAGTGCCGCGTTGACCACTGCGCATGAAGAAATAACCACTTGCAACGTTTGGTTTAGGTTTTAGGTGCATTTTTAATTTTATTGCTTAAATCGCATTTTCTCGACGAGCTGAGCACGTTTTCTGAAATGTGCTCCTCCCGTCACTCTGGTTGGGTGCGCATAGTAAAAAGTGCTCTTGGCAGCTAGAGAGTGCCGCGTTGACTGCTGCGCATGAAGAAATAACCACCTGCAACGTTTGGTTTAGGTTTTAGGTGCATTTTTAATTTTATTGCTTAAATCGCATTTTCTCGACGAGCTGAGCACGTTTTCTGAAATGTGCTCCTCCCGTCACTCTGGTTGGGTGCGCATAGTAAAAACTGCTCTTGGCAGCTAGAGAGTGCCGCGTTGACCACTGCGCATGAAGAAATAACCACCTGCAACGTTTGGTTTAGGTTTTGGGTGCATTTTTAATTGTATTGCTTAAATCGCATTTTCTCGTCGAGCTGAGCACGTTTTCTGAAATGTGCTCCTCCCGTCACTCTGGTTGGGTGCGCATAGTAAAAAGTGCTCTTGGCAGCTAGAGAGTGCCGCGTTGACCACTGCGCATGAAGAAATGACCATCTGCAACGTTTGGTTTAGGTTTTAGGTGCATTTTTAATTTTATTGCTTAAATCGCATTTTCTCGACGAGCAGAGCACGTTTTCTGAAATGTGCTCCTCCCGTCACTCTGTTTGGGTGCGCATAGTAAAAAGTGCTCTTGGCAGCTAGAGAGTGCCGCGTTGACCACTGCGCATGAAGAAATAACCACCTGCAACGTTTGGTTTAGGTTTTAGGTGCATTTTTAATTTTATTGCTTAAATCGCATTTTCTCGACGAGCTGAGCACGTTTTCTGAAATGTGCTCCTCCCGTCACTCTGGTTGGGTGCGCATAGTAAAAAGTGCTCTTGGCAGCTAGAGAGTGCCGCGTTGACCACTGTGCATGAAGAAATCACCACCTGCAACGTTTGGTTTAGGTTTTGGGTGCATTTTTAATTTTATTGCTTAAATCGCATTTTCTGGACGAGCTGAGCACGTTTTCTGAAATGTGCTCCTCCCGTCACTCTGGTTGGGTGCGCATAGTAAAAAGTGCTCTTGGCAGCTAGAGAGTGCCGCGTTGACCACTGCGCATGAAGAACTAACCATCTGCAGCGTTTGGTTTAGGTTTTAGGTGCATTTTTAATTTTATTGCTTAAATCGCATTTTCTCGACGAGCTGAGCACGTTTTCTGAAATGTGCTCCTCCCGTCACTCTGGTTGGGTGCGCATAGTAAAAAGTGCTCTTGGCAGCTAGAGAGTGCCGCGTTGACCACTGCGCACGAAGAAATAACCACCTGCAACGTTTGTTTTAGGTTTTGGGTGCATTTTTAATTTTATTGCTTAAATCGCATTTTCTCGTCGAGCTGAGCACGTTTTCAGAAATGTGCTCCTCCCGTCACTCTGGTTGGGTGCGCATAGTAAAAAGTGCTCTTGGCAGCTAGAGAGTGCCGCGTTGACCACTGCGCATGAAGAAATAACCACCTGCAACGTTTGGTTTAGGTTTTGGGTGCATTTTTAATTTTATTGCTTAAATCGCATTTTCTCGACGAGCTGAGCACGTTTTCTGAAATGTGCTCCTCCCGTCACTCTGGTTGGGTGCGCATAGTAAAAAGTGCTCATGGCAGCTAGAGAGTGCCGCGTTGACCACTGCGCATGAAGAAATGACCATCTGCAACGTTTGGTTTAGGTTTTGGGTGCATTTTTAATTTTATTGCTTAAATTGCATTTTCTCGACGAGCTGAGCACGTTTTCTGAAATGTGCTCCTCCCGTCACTCTGGTTGGGTGCGCATAGTAAAAAGTGCTCTTGGCAGCTAGAGAGTGCCGCGTTGACCAATGCGCATGAAGAAATAACCACCTGCAACGTTTGGTTTAGGTTTTAGGTGCATTTATAATTTTATTGCTTAAATCGCATTTTCTCGACGAGCTGAGCACGTTTTCTGAAATGTGCTCCTCCCGTCACTCTGGTTGGGTGCGCATAGTAAAAAGTGCTCTTGGCAGCTAGAGAGTGCCGCGTTGACCATTGCGCATGAAGAAATAACCACCTGCAACGTTTGGTTTAGGTTTTAGGTGCATTTTTAATTTTATTGCTTAAATCGCATTTTCTCGACGAGCTGAGCACGTTTTCTGAAATGTGCTCCTCCCGTCACTCTGGTTGGGTGCGCATAGTAAAAAGTGCTCTTGGCAGCTAGAGAGTGCCGCGTTGACCACTGCGCATGAAGAAATAACCACCTGCAACGTTTGGTTTAGGTTTTGGGTGCATTTTTAATTTTATTGCTTAAATCGCATTTTCTCGTCGAGCTGAGCACGTTTTCTGAAATGTGCTCCTCCCGTCACTCTGGTTGGGTGCACATAGTAAAAAGTGCTCTTGGCAGCTAGAGAGTGCCGCGTTGACCACTGCGCATGAAGAAATGACCATCTGCAACGTTTGGTTTAGGTTTTGGGTGCATTTTTAATTTTATTTCTTAAATCGCATTTTCTCGACGAGCTGAGCACGTTTTCTGAAATGTGCTCCTCCCGTCACTCTGGTTGGGTGCGCATAGTAAAAAGTGCTTTTGGCAGCTAGAGAGTGCCGCGTTGACCACTGCGCATGAAGAAATAACCACGTGCAACGTTTGTTTTAGGTTTTAGGTGCATTTTTAATTTGATTGCTTAAATAGCATTTTCTCGACGAGCTGACCACGTTTTCTGAAATGTGCTCCTCCCGTCACTCTGGTTGGGTGCGCATAGTAAAAAGTGCTCATGGCAGCTAGAGAGTGCCGCGTTGACCACTGCGCATGAAGAAATGACCATCTGCAACGTTTGGTTTAGGTTTTGGGTGCATTTTTAATTTTATTGCTTAAATTGCATTTTCTCGACGAGCTGAGCACGTTTTCTGAAATGTGCTCCTCCCGTCACTCTGGTTGGGTGCGCATAGTAAAAAGTGCTCTTGGCAGCTAGAGAGTGCCGCGTTGACCACTGCGCATGAAGAAATAACCACCTGCAACGTTTGGTTTAGGTTTTAGGTGCATTTTTAATTTTATTGCTTAAATCGCATTTTCTCGACGAGCTGAGCACGTTTTCTGAAATGTGCTCCTCCCGTCACTCTGGTTGGGTGCGCATAGTAAAATGTGTTCTTGGCAGCTAGAGAGTGCCGCGTTGACCACTGCGCATGAAGAAATAACCACCTGCAACGTTTGGTTTAGGTCTTAGGTGCATCTTTAATTTTATTGCTTAAATCGCATTTTCTCGACGAGCTGAGCACGTTTTCTGAAATGTGCTCCTCCCGTCACTCTGGTTGGGTGCGCATAGTAAAAAGTGCTCTTGGCAGCTAGAGAGTGCCACGTTGACCATTGCGCATGAAGAAATGACCATCTGCAACGTTTGGTTTAGGTTTTAGGTGCATTTTTAATTTTATTGCTTAAATCGCATTTTCTCGACGAGCTGAGCACGTTTTCTGAAATGTGCTCCTCCCGTCACTCTGGTTGGGTGCGCATAGTAAAAAGTGCTCTTGGCAGCTAGAGAGTGCCGCGTTGACCATTGCGCATGAAGAAATAACCACCTGCAACGTTTGGTTTAGGTTTTAGGTGCATTTTTAATTTTATTGCTTAAATCGCATTTTCTCGACGAGCAGAGCACGTTTTCTGAAATGTGCTCCTCCCGTCACTCTGGTTGGGTGCGCATAGTAAAAAGTGCTCTTGGCAGCTAGAGAGTGCCGCGTTGACCACTGCACATGAAGAAATAACCACCTGCAAGTTTGGTTTAGGTTTTAGGTGCATTTTTAATTTTATTGCTTAAATCGCATTTTCTCGACGAGCTGAGCACGTTTTCTGAAATGTGCTCCTCCCGTCACTCTGGTTGGGTGCGCATAGTAAAAATTGCTCTTGGCAGCTAGAGAGTGCCGCGTTGACCACTGCGCATGAAGAAATCACCACCTGCAACGTTTGGTTTAGGTTTTGGGTGCATTTTTAATTTTATTGCTTAAATCGCATTTTCTCGACGAGCTGAGCACGTTTTCTGAAATGTGCTCCTCCCGTCACTCTGGTTGGGTGCGCATAGTAAAAAGTGCTCTTGGCAGCTACAGAGTGCCGCGTTGACCACTGCGCATGAAGAAATAACCACCTGCAACGTTTGGTTTAGGTTTTAGGTGCATTTTTAATTTTATTGCTTAAATCGCATTTTCTGGACGAGCTGAGCACGTTTTCTGAAATGTGCTCCTCCCGTCACTCTGGTTGGGTGCGCATAGTAAAAAGTGCTCTTGGCAGCTAGAGAGTGCCGCGTTGACCACTGCGCATGAAGAAATGACCATCTGCAACGTTTGGTTTAGGTTTTAGGTGCATTTTTAATTTTATTGCTTAAATCGCATTTTCTCGACGAGCTGAGCATGTTTTCTGAAATGTGCTCGTCCCGTCACTCTGGTTGGGTGCGCATAGTAAAAAGTCCTCTTGGCAGCTAGAGAGTGCCGCGTTGACCACTGCGCATGAAGAAATAACCACCTGCAACGTTTGGTTTAGGTTTTGGGTGCATTTTTAATTTTATTGCTTAAATCGCATTTTCTCGACGAGCTGAGCACGTTTTCTGAAATGTGCTCCTCCCGTCACTCTTGTTGGGTGCGCATAGTAAAATGTGTTCTTGGCAGCTAGAGAGTGCCGCGTTGACCACTGCGCATGAAGAAATAACCACCTGCAACGTTTGGTTTAGGTCTTAGGTGCATCTTTAATTTTACTGCTTAAATCGCATTTTCTCGACGAGCTGAGCACGTTTTCTGAAATGTGCTCCTCCCGTCACTCTGGTTGGGTGCACATAGTAAAAAGTGCTCTTGGCAGCTAGAGAGTGCCACGTTGACCACTGCGCATGAAGAAATGACCATCTGCAACGTTTGGTTTAGGTTTTAGGTGCATTTTTAATTTTATTGCTTAAATCGCATTTTCTCGACGAGCTGAGCACGTTTTCTGAAATGTGCTCCTCCCGTCACTCTGGTTGGGTGCGCATAGTAAAAAGTGCTCTTGGCAGCTAGAGAGTGCCGCGTTGACCATTGCGCATAAAGAAATAACCACCTGCAACGTTTGGTTTAGGTTTTAGGTGCATTTTTAATTTTATTGCTTAAATCGCATTTTCTCGACGAGCAGAGCACGTTTTCTGAAATGTGCTCCTCCCGTCACTCTGGTTGGGTGCGCATAGTAAAATGTGCTCTTGGCAGCTAGAGAGTGCCGCGTTGACCACTGCGCATGAAGAAATAACCACCTGCAACGTTTGGTTTAGGTTTTAGGTGCATTTTTAATTTTATTGCTTAAATTGCATTTTCTCGACGAGCTGAGCACGTTTTCTGAAATGTGCTCCTCCCGTCACTCTGGTTGGGTGCGCATAGTAAAAAGTGCTCTTGGCAGCTAGAGAGTGCCGCGTTGACTGCTGCGCATGAATAAATAACCACCTGCAACGTTTGGTTTAGGTTTTAGGTGCATTTTTAATTTTATTGCTTAAATCGCATTTTCTCGACGAGCTGAGCACGTTTTCTGAAATGTGCTCCTCCCGTCACTCTGGTTGGGTGCGCATAGTAAAAAGTGCTCTTGGCAGCTAGAGAGTGTCGCGTTGACCACTGCACATGAAGAAATAACCACCTGCAACGTTTGGTTTAGGTTTTGGGTGCATTTTTAATTTTATTGCTTAAATCGCATTTTCTCGACGAGCTGAGCACGTTTTCTGAAATGTGCTCCTCCCGTAACTCTGGTTGCGTGCGCATAGTAAAATGTGCTCTTGGCAGCTAGAGAGTGCCGCGTTGACCACTGCGCATGAAGAAATAACCACCTGCAACGTTTGGTTTAGGTTTTGGGTGCATTTTTAATTTTATTGCTTAAATCGCATTTTCTGGACGAGGTGAGCACGTTTTCTGAAATGTGCTCCTCCCGTCACTCTGGTTGGGTGCGCATAGTAAAAAGTGCTCTTGGCAGCTAGAGAGTGCCGCGTTGACCACTGCGCATGAATAAATGACCATCTGCAACGTTTGGTTTAGGTTTTGGGTGCATTTTTAATTTTATTGCTTAAATCGTATTTTCTCGACGAGCTGAGCACGTTTTCTGAAATGTGCTCCTCCCGTCACTCTGGTTGGGTGCGCATAGTAAAAAGTGCTCTTGGCAGCTAGAGAGTGGCGCGTTGACCATTGCGCATGAAGAAATAACCACCTGCAACGTTTGGTTTAGGTTTTAGGTGCATTTTTAATTTTATTGCTTAAATCGCATTTCCTCGTCGAGCTGAGCACGTTTTCTGAAATGTGCTCCTCCCGTCACTCTTGTTGGGTGCGCATAGTAAAAAGTCCTCTTGGCAGCTAGAGAGTGCCGCGTTGACCACTGCGCATGAAGAAATAACCACCTGCAACGTTTGGTTTAGGTTTTAGGTGCATTTTTAATTTTATTGCTTAAATCGCATTTTCTCGACGAGCTGAGCACGTTTTCTTAAATGTGCTCCTCCCGTCACTCTGGTTGGGTGCGCATAGTAAAAAGAGTGCTCTTGGCAGCTAGAGAGTGCCGCGTTGACTGCTGCACATGCAGAAATAACCACCCCCAACGTTTGGTTCAGGTTTTAGGTGTATTTTTAATTTTATTGCTTAAATCGCATTTCCTCGACGAGCTGAGCACGTTTTCTGAAATGTGCTCCTCCCGTCACTCTGGTTGGGTGCGCATAGTAAAAAGTGCTCTTGGCAGCTAGAGAGTGCCGCGTTGACCACTGCACATGAAGAAATAACCACCTGCAACGTTTGGTTTAGGTTTTGGGTGCATTTTTAACTGTATTGCTTAAATCGCATTTTCTCGACGAGCTGAGCACGTTTTCTGAAATGTGCTCCTCCCGTCACTCTGGTTGGGTGCGCATAGTAAAAAGTGCTCTTGGCAGCTAGAGAGTGCCGCGTTGACCACTGCGCATGAAGAAATAACCACCTGAAACGTTTGGTTTAGGTTTTAGGTGCGTTTTTAATTTTATTGCTTTATTCGCATTTTCTCGTCGAGCTGAGCACGTTTTCAGAAATGTGCTCCTCCCGTCACTCTGGTTGGGTGTGCATAGTAAAACGTGCTCTTGGCAGCTAGAGAGTGCCGCGTTGACCACTGCGCATGAAGAAATAACCACGTGCAACGTTTGTTTTAGGTTTTGGGTGCATTTTTAATTGTATTGCTTAAATCGCATTTTCTCGACGAGCTGAGCACGTTTTCTGAAATGTGCTCCTCCCTTCACTCTGGTTGGGTGCGCATAGTAAAAAGTGCTCTTGGCAGCTAGAGAGTGCCGCGTTGACTGCTGCGCATAAAGAAATAACCACCTGCAACGTATGGTTTAGGTTTTAGGTGCATTTTTAATTTTATTGCTTAAATCGCATTTTCTTGACGAGCTGAGCACGTTTTCTGAAATGTGCTCCTCCCGTCACTCTGGTTGGGTGCGCATAGTAAAAAGTGCTCTTGGCAGCTAGAGAGTGCCGCGTTGACCACTGCGCATGAAGAAATAACCGCCTGTAACGTTTGGTTTAGGTTTTGGGTGCATTTTTAATTTTATTGCTTAAATCGCATTTTCTCGTCGAGCTGAGCACGTTTTCTGAAATGTGCTCCTCCCGTCACTGTGGTTGGGTGCGCATAGTAAAAAGTGCTCTTGGCAGCTAGAGAGTGCCGCGTTGACCACTGCGCATGAAGAAATGACCATCTGCAACGTTTGGTTTAGGTTTTGGGTGCATTTTTAATTTTATTGCTTAAATCGCATTTTCTCGACGAGCTGAGCACGTTTTCTGAAATGTGCTCCTCCCGTCACTCTGGTTGGGTGCGCATAGTAAATAGTGCTCTTGGCTGCTAGAGAGTGCCGCGTTGACCACTGCGCATGAAGAAATAACCACCTGCAACGTTTGGTTTAGGTTTTAGGTGCATTTTTAATTTTATTGCTTAAATCGCATTTTCTCGACGAGCTGAGCACGTTTTCTGAAATGTGCTCCTCCCGTCACTCTGGTTGGGTGCGCATAGTTAAAAGTCCTCTTGGCAGCTAGAGAGTGCCGCGTTGACCACTGCACATGAAGAAATAACCACCTGCAAGTTTGGTTTAGGTTTTAGGTGCATTTTTAATTTTATTGCTTAAATCGCATTTTCTCGACGAGCTGAGCACGTTTTCTGAAATGTGCTCCTCCCGTCACTCTTGTTGGATGCGCATAGTAAAAAGTGCTCTTGGCAGCTAGAGAGTGCCGCGTTGACCACTGCGCATGAAGAAATAACCACCTGCAACGTTTGGTTTAGGTTTTAGGTGCAATTTTAATTTTATTGCTTAAATCGCATTTTCTCGACGAGCTGAGCACGTTTTCTGAAATGTGCTCCTCCCGTCACTCTGGTTGGGTGCGCATAGTAAAAAGTGCTCTTGGCAGCTAGAGAGTGCCGCGTTGACCACTGCGCATGAAGAAATAACCACCTGCAACGTTTTGTTTAGGTTTTAGGTGCATTTTTAATTTTATTGCGTAAATCGCATTTTCTCGACGAGCTGAGCACGTTTTCTGAAATGTGCTCCTCCCGTCACTCTGGTTAGGTGCGCATAGTAAAAAGTGCTCTTGGCAGCTAGATAGTGCCGCATTGACCACTGCGCATGAAGAAATAACCACCTGCAACGTTTGGTTTAGGTTTTAGGTGCATTTTAAATTATATTGCTTAAATCGCATTTTCTCGACGAGCTGAGCACGTTTTCTGAAATGTGCTCCTCCCGTCACTCTGGTTGGGTGCGCATAGTAAAAAGTGCTCTTGGCAGCTAGAGAGTGCCGCGTTGACCACTGCGCATGAAGAAATAACCACCTGCAACGTATGGTTTAGGTTTTAGGTGCATTTTTAATTTTATTGCTTAAATCGCATTTTCTCGACGAGCTGAGCACGTTTTCTGAAATGTGCTCCTCCCGTCACTCTGGTTGGGTGCGCATAGTAAAAAGTGCTCTTGGCAGCTAGAGAGTGCCGCGTTGACCACTGCGCATGAAGAAATAACCACCTGCAACGTTTGGTTTAGGTTTTAGGTGCATTTTTTATTTTATTGCTTAAATCGCATTTTCTCGACGAGCTGAGCACGTTTTCTGAAATGTGCTCCTCCCGTCACTCTGGTTGGGTGCGCATAATAAAAAGTGCTCTTGGCAGCTAGAGAGTGCCGCGTTGACCACTGCGCATGAAGAAATAACCACCTGCAACGTTTGGTTTAGGTTTTGGGTGCATTTTTAATTTTATTAATTAAATCGCATTTTCTCAACGAGCTGAGCACGTTTTCTGAAATATGCTCCTCCCGTCACTCTGGTTGGGTGCGCATAGTAAAAAGTGCTCTTGGCAGCTAGAGAGTGCCGCGTTGACCACTGCGCATGAAGAAATGACCATCTGCAACGTTTGGTTTAGGTTTTGGGTGCATTTTTAATTTTATTGCTTAAATCGCATTTTCTCGACGAGCTGAGCACGTTTTCTGGAATGTGCTCCTCCCGTCACTCTGGTTGGGTGCGCATAGTAAAAAGTGCTCTTGGCAGCTAGAGAGTGCCGCGTTGACCACTGCGCATAAAGAAATAACCACCTGCAACGTTTGGTTTAGGTTTTGGGTGCATTTTTAATTTTATTGCTTAAATTGCATTTACTCGACGAGCTGAGCACGTTTTCTGAAATGTGCTCCTCCCGTCACTCTGGTTGGGTGCGCATAGTAAAAAGTGCTCTTGGCAGCTAGAGAGTGCCGCGTTGACTGCTGCGCACGAAGAAATAACCACCTGCAACGTTTGGTTTAGGTTTTAGGTGCATTTTTAATTGTATTGCTTAAATCGCATTTTCTGGACGAGCTGAGCACGTTTTCTGAAATGTGCTCCTCCCGTCACTCTGGTTGGGTGCGCATAGTAAAAAGTGCTCTTGGCAGCTAGAGAGTGCCGCGTTGACCACTGCGCATGAAGAAATAACCACCTGCAACGTTTGGTTTAGGTTTTAGGTGCATTTTTAATTTTATTGCTTAAATCGCATTTTCTCGACGAGCTGAGCACGTTTTCTGAAATGTGCTCCTCCCGTCACTCTGGTTGGGTGTGCATAGTAAAAAATGCTCTTGGCAGCTAGAGAGTGCCGCGTTGACCACTGCGCATGAAGAAATAACCACCTGCAACGTTTGGTTTAATGTTTTGGGTGCATTTTTAATTTTATTGCTTAAATCGCATTTTCTCGACGAGCTGAGCACGTTTTCTGAAATGTGCTCCTCCCGTCACTCTGGTTGGGTGTGCATAGTAAAAAGTGCTCTTGGCAGCTAGAGAGTGCCGCGTTGACCACTGCGCATGAAGAAATGACCATCTGCAACGTTTGTTTTCGGTTTTTGGTGCATTTTTAATTTTATTGCTTAAATCGCATTTTCTCGACGAGTTGAGCACGTTTTCTGAAATGTGCTCCTCACGTCACTCTGGTTGGGTGCACATAGTAAAAAGTGCTCTTGGCAGCTAGAGAGTGCCGCGTTGACCACTGCGCATGAAGAAATGACCATCTGCAACGTTTGGTTTAGGTTTTAGGTGCATTTTTAATTTTATTGCTTAAATCGCATTTTCTGGACGAGCTGAGCACGTTTTCTGAAATGTGCTCCTCCCGTCACTCTGGTTGGGTGCGCATAGTAAAAAGTGCTCTTGGCAGCCAGAGAGTGCCGCGTTGACCACTGCGCATGAAGAAATGACCATCTGCAACGTTTGGTTTAGGTTTTAGGTGCATTTTTAATTTTATTGCTTAAATCGCATTTTCTGGACGAGCTGAGCACGTTTTCTGAAATGTGCTCCTCCCGTCACTCTGGTTGGGTGCACATAGTAAAAAGTGCTCTTGGCAGCTAGAGAGTGCCGCTTTGACTTCTGCGCATGAAGAAATAACCACCTGCAACGTTTGGTTTAGGTTTTGGGTGCATTTTTAATTTTATTGCTTAAATCGCATTTTCTCGACGAGCTGAGCACGTTTTCTGAAATGTGCTCCTCCCGTCACTCTGGTTGGGTGCGCATAGTAAAAAGTGCTCTTGGCAGCTAGAGAGTGCCGCGTTGACCACTGCGCATGAAGAAATAACCACCTGCAACGTTTTGTTTAGGTTTTAGGTGCATTTTTAATTTTATTGCGTAAATCGCATTTTCTCGACGAGCTGAGCACGTTTTCTGAAATGTGCTCCTCCCGTCACTCTGGTTAGGTGCGCATAGTAAAAAGTGCTCTTGGCAGCTAGAGAGTGCCGCATTGACCACTGCGCATGAAGAAATAACCACCTGCAACGTTTGGTTTAGGTTTTAGGTGCATTTTAAATGTTATTGCTTAAATCGCATTTTCTCGACGAGCTGAGCACGTTTTCTGAAATGTGCTCCTCCCGTCACTCTGGTTGGGTGCGCATAGTAAAAAGTGCTCTTGGCAGCTAGAGAGTGCCGCGTTGACCACTGCGCATGAAGAAATAACCACCTGCAACGTTTGGTTTAGGTTTTGGGTGCATTTTTAATTTCATTGCTTAAATCGCATTTTCTCGACGAGCTGAGCACGTTTTCTGAAATGTGCTCCTCCCGTCACTCTGGTTGGGTGCACATAGTAAAAAGTGCTCTTGGCAGCTAGAGAGTGCCGCTTTGACTGCTGCGCATGAAGAAATAACCACCTGCAACGTTTGGTTTAGGTTTTGGGTGCATTTTTAATTTCATTGCTTAAATCGCATTTTCTCGACGAGCTGAGCACGTTTTCTGAAATGTGCTCCTCCCGTCACTCTGGTTGGGTGCGCATAGTAAAAAGTGCTCTTGGCAGCTAGAGAGTGCCGCGTTGACTGCTGCGCATGAAGAAATAACCACCTGCAACGTTTGGTTTAGGTTTTGGGTGCATTTTTAATTTTATTGCTTAAATCGCATTTTCTCGACGAGCTGAGCACGTTTTCTGAAATGTGGTCCTCCCGTCACTCTGGTTGGGTGCGCATAGTAAAAAGTACTCTTGGCAGCTAGAGAGTGCCGCGTTGACCACTGCGCATGAAGAAATGACCATCTGCAACGTTTGGTTTAGGTTTTGGGTGCATTTTTAATTTTATTGCTTAAATCGCATTTTCTCGACGAGCTGAGCACGTTTTCTGAAATGTGCTCCTCCCGTCACTCTGGTTGGGTGCGCATAGTAAAAAGTGCTCTTGGCAGCTAGAGAGTGCCGCGTTGACTGCTGCGCATGAAGAAATAACCACCTGCAACGTTTGGTTTAGGTTTTGGGTGCATTTTTAATTTTATTGCTTAAATCGCATTTTCTCGACGAGCTGAGCACGTTTTCTGAAATGTGCTCCTCCCGTCACTCTGGTTGGGTGCGCATAGTAAAAAGTGCTCTTGGCAGCTAGAGAGTGCCGCGTTGACCACTGCGCATGAAGAAATGACCATCTGCAACGTTTGGTTTAGGTTTTGGGTGCAGTTTTAATTTTATTGCTTAAATCGCATTTACTCGACGAGCTGAGCACGTTTTCTGAAATGTGCTCCTCCCGTCACTCTGGTTTGGTGCGCATAGTAAAAAGTGCTCTTGGCAGCTAGAGAGTGCCGCATTGACCACTGCGCATGAAGAAATGACCATCTGCAACGTTTGGTTTAGGTTTTATGTGCATTTTTTATATTATTGCTTAAATAGCCTTTTCTGGACGAGCTGAGCACGTTTTCTGAAATGTGCTCCTCCCGTCACTCTGGTTGGGTGCGCATAGTAAAAAGTGCTCTTGGCAGCTAGAGAGTGCCGCGTTGACCACTGCGCATGAAGAAATAACCACCTGCAACGTTTGGTTTAGGTTTTGGGTGCATTTTTAATTTTATTGCTTAAATCGCATTTTCTCGACGAGCTGAGCACGTTTTCTGAAATGTGCTCCTCCCGTCACTCTGGTTGGGTGCGCAAAGTAAAAAGTGCTCTTGGCAGCTAGAGAGTGCCGCGTTGACCAATGCGCATGAAGAAATAACCACCTGCAACGTTTGGTTTAGGTTTTGGGTGCATTTTTAATTTTATTGCTTAAATCGCATTTTCTCGACGAGCTGAGCACGTTTTCTGAAATGTGCTCCTCCCGTCACTCTGGTTGGGTGTGCAAAGTAAAAAGTGCTCTTGGCAGCTAGAGAGTGCCGCGTTGACCAATGCGCATGAAGAAATAACCACCTGCAACGTTTGGTTTAGGTTTTAGGTGCATTTCAAATTTTATTGCTTGAATCGCATTTTCTCGACGAGCTGAGCACGTTTTCTGAAATGTGCTCCTCCCGTCACTCTGGTTGGGTGCACATAGTAAAAAGTGCTCTTGGCAGCTAGAGAGTGCCGCTTTGACTGCTGCGCATGAAGAAATAACCACCTGCAACGTTTGGTTTAGGTTTTGGGTGCATTTTTAATTTCATTGCTTAAATCGCATTTTCTCGACGAGCTGAGCACGTTTTCTGAAATGTGCTCCTCCCGTCACTCTGGTTGGGTGCGCATAGTAAAAAGTGCTCTTGGCAGCTAGAGAGTGCCGCGTTGACTGCTGCGCATGAAGAAATAACCACCTGCAACGTTTGGTTTAGGTTTTGGGTGCATTTTTAATTTTATTGCTTAAATCGCATTTTCTCGACGAGCTGAGCACGTTTTCTGAAATGTGGTCCTCCCGTCACTCTGGTTGGGTGCGCATAGTAAAAAGTGCTCTTGGCAGCTAGAGAGTGCCGCGTTGACCACTGCGCATGAAGAAATGACCATCTGCAACGTTTGGTTTAGGTTTTGGGTGCATTTTTAATTTTATTGCTTAAATCGCATTTTCTCGACGAGCTGAGCACGTTTTCTGAAGTGTGCTCCTCCCGTCACTCTGGTTGGGTGCGCATAGTAAAAAGTGCTCTTGGCAGCTAGAGAGTGCCGCGTTGACCACTGCGCATGAAGAAATAACCACCTGCAACGTTTGGTTTAGGTTGTAGGTGCATTTTTAATTGTACGGCTTAAATGGCATTTTCTCGACGAGCTGAGCACATTTTCTGAAATGTGCTCCTCCCGTCACTCTGGTTGGGTGCGCATAGTAAAAAGTGCTCTTGGCAGCTAGAGAGTGCCGCGTTGACCACTGCGCATGAAGAAATAACCACCTGCAACGTTTGGTTTGGGTTTTAGGTGCATTTTTAATTTTATTGCTTAAATCGCATTTTCTCGACGAGCTGAGTACGTTTTCTGAAATGTGCTCCTCCCGTCACTCTGGTTGGGTGCGCATAGTAAAAAGTGCTCTTGGCAGCTAGAGAGTGCCGCGTTGACCACTGCGCATGAAGAAATGACCATCTGCAACGTTTGGTTTAGGTTTTGGGTGCATTTTTAATTTTATTGCTTAATTCGCAATTTCTCGACGAGCTGAGCACGTTTTCTGAAAAGTGCTCCTCCCGTCACTCTGGTTGGGTGCGCATAGTAAAAAGTGCTCTTGGCAGCTAGAGAGTGCCGCGTTGACCACTGCGCATGAAGAAATAACCACCTGCAACGTTTGGTTTTGGTTTTGGGTGCATTTTTAATTTCATTGCTTAAATCGCATTTTCTCGACGAGCTGAGCACGTTTTCTGAAATGTGCTCCTCCCGTCACTCTGGTTGGGTGCGCATAGTTAAAAGTGCTCTTGGCAGCTAGAGAGTGCCGCGTTGACCACTGCGCATGAAGAAATAACCACCTGCAACGTTTGGTTTAGGTTTTAGGTGCATTTTTAATTTTATTGCTTAAATCGCATTTTCTCGACGAGGTGAGCACGTTTTCTGAAATGTGCTCCTCCCGTCACTCTGGGTGGGTGCGCATAGTAAAAAGTGCTCTTGGCAGCTACAGAGTGCCGCGTTGACCACTGCGCATGAAGAAATAACCACCTGCAACGTTTGGTTTAGGTTTTAGGTGCATTTTTAATTTTATTGCTTAAATCGCATTTTCTCGACGAGCTGAGCACGTTTTCTGAAATGTGCTCCTCCCGTCACTCTGGTTGGGTGCGCATAGTAAAAAGTGCTCTTGGCAGCTAGAGAGTGCCACGTTGACCACTGCGCATGAAGAAACAACCACCTGCAACGTTTGGTTTAGGTTTTAGGTGCATTTTTAATTGTACGGCTTAAATGGCATTTTCTCGACGAGCTGAGCACATTTTCTGAAATGTGCTCCTCCCGTCACTCTGGTTGGGTGCGCATAGTAAAAAGTGCTCTTGGCAGCTAGAGAGTGCCGCGTTGACCACTGCGCATGAAGAAATAACCACCTGCAACGTTTGGTTTAATGTTTTGGGTGCATTTTTAATTTTATTGCTTAAATCGCATTTTCTCGAGGAGCTGAGCACGTTTTCTGAAATGTGCTCCTCCCGTCACTCTGGTTGGGTGTGCATAGTAAAAAGTGCTCTTGGCAGCTAGAGAGTGCCGCGTTGACACTGCGCATGAAGAAATAACCACCTGTAACGTTTGGTTTAGGTTTTGGGTGCATTTTTAATTTTATTGCTTAAATCGCATTTTCTCGTCGAGCTGAGCACGTTTTCTGAAATGTGCTCCTCCCGTCACTGTGGTTGGGTGCGCATAGTAAAAAGTGCTCTTGGCAGCTAGAGAGTGCCGCGTTGACCACTGCGCATGAAGAAATGACCATCTGCAACGTTTGGTTTAGGTTTTGGGTGCATTTTTAATTTTATTGCTTAAATCGCATTTTCTCGACGAGCTGAGCACGTTTTCTGAAATGTGCTCCTCCCGTCACTCTGGTTGGGTGCGCATAGTAAATAGTGCTCTTGGCTGCTAGAGAGTGCCGCGTTGACCACTGCGCATGAAGAAATAACCACCTGCAACGTTTGGTTTAGGTTTTAGGTGCATTTTTAATTTTATTGCTTAAATCGCATTTTCTCGACGAGCTGAGCACGTTTTCTGAAATGTGCTCCTCCCGTCACTCTGGTTGGGTGCGCATAGTTAAAAGTCCTCTTGGCAGCTAGAGAGTGCCGCGTTGACCACTGCACATGAAGAAATAACCACCTGCAAGTTTGGTTTAGGTTTTAGGTGCATTTTTAATTTTATTGCTTAAATCGCATTTTCTCGACGAGCTGAGCACGTTTTCTGAAATGTGCTCCTCCCGTCACTCTTGTTGGATGCGCATAGTAAAAAGTGCTCTTGGCAGCTAGAGAGTGCCGCGTTGACCACTGCGCATGAAGAAATAACCACCTGCAACGTTTGGTTTAGGTTTTAGGTGCAATTTTAATTTTATTGCTTAAATCGCATTTTCTCGACGAGCTGAGCACGTTTTCTGAAATGTGCTCCTCCCGTCACTCTGGTTGGGTGCGCATAGTAAAAAGTGCTCTTGGCAGCTAGAGAGTGCCGCGTTGACCACTGCGCATGAAGAAATAACCACCTGCAACGTTTTGTTTAGGTTTTAGGTGCATTTTTAATTTTATTGCGTAAATCGCATTTTCTCGACGAGCTGAGCACGTTTTCTGAAATGTGCTCCTCCCGTCACTCTGGTTAGGTGCGCATAGTAAAAAGTGCTCTTGGCAGCTAGATAGTGCCGCATTGACCACTGCGCATGAAGAAATAACCACCTGCAACGTTTGGTTTAGGTTTTAGGTGCATTTTAAATTATATTGCTTAAATCGCATTTTCTCGACGAGCTGAGCACGTTTTCTGAAATGTGCTCCTCCCGTCACTCTGGTTGGGTGCGCATAGTAAAAAGTGCTCTTGGCAGCTAGAGAGTGCCGCGTTGACCACTGCGCATGAAGAAATAACCACCTGCAACGTATGGTTTAGGTTTTAGGTGCATTTTTAATTTTATTGCTTAAATCGCATTTTCTCGACGAGCTGAGCACGTTTTCTGAAATGTGCTCCTCCCGTCACTCTGGTTGGGTGCGCATAGTAAAAAGTGCTCTTGGCAGCTAGAGAGTGCCGCGTTGACCACTGCGCATGAAGAAATAACCACCTGCAACGTTTGGTTTAGGTTTTAGGTGCATTTTTTATTTTATTGCTTAAATCGCATTTTCTCGACGAGCTGAGCACGTTTTCTGAAATGTGCTCCTCCCGTCACTCTGGTTGGGTGCGCATAATAAAAAGTGCTCTTGGCAGCTAGAGAGTGCCGCGTTGACCACTGCGCATGAAGAAATAACCACCTGCAACGTTTGGTTTAGGTTTTGGGTGCATTTTTAATTTTATTAATTAAATCGCATTTTCTCAACGAGCTGAGCACGTTTTCTGAAATATGCTCCTCCCGTCACTCTGGTTGGGTGCGCATAGTAAAAAGTGCTCTTGGCAGCTAGAGAGTGCCGCGTTGACCACTGCGCATGAAGAAATGACCATCTGCAACGTTTGGTTTAGGTTTTGGGTGCATTTTTAATTTTATTGCTTAAATCGCATTTTCTCGACGAGCTGAGCACGTTTTCTGGAATGTGCTCCTCCCGTCACTCTGGTTGGGTGCGCATAGTAAAAAGTGCTCTTGGCAGCTAGAGAGTGCCGCGTTGACCACTGCGCATAAAGAAATAACCACCTGCAACGTTTGGTTTAGGTTTTGGGTGCATTTTTAATTTTATTGCTTAAATTGCATTTACTCGACGAGCTGAGCACGTTTTCTGAAATGTGCTCCTCCCGTCACTCTGGTTGGGTGCGCATAGTAAAAAGTGCTCTTGGCAGCTAGAGAGTGCCGCGTTGACTGCTGCGCACGAAGAAATAACCACCTGCAACGTTTGGTTTAGGTTTTAGGTGCATTTTTAATTGTATTGCTTAAATCGCATTTTCTGGACGAGCTGAGCACGTTTTCTGAAATGTGCTCCTCCCGTCACTCTGGTTGGGTGCGCATAGTAAAAAGTGCTCTTGGCAGCTAGAGAGTGCCGCGTTGACCACTGCGCATGAAGAAATAACCACCTGCAACGTTTGGTTTAGGTTTTAGGTGCATTTTTAATTTTATTGCTTAAATCGCATTTTCTCGACGAGCTGAGCACGTTTTCTGAAATGTGCTCCTCCCGTCACTCTGGTTGGGTGTGCATAGTAAAAAATGCTCTTGGCAGCTAGAGAGTGCCGCGTTGACCACTGCGCATGAAGAAATAACCACCTGCAACGTTTGGTTTAATGTTTTGGGTGCATTTTTAATTTTATTGCTTAAATCGCATTTTCTCGACGAGCTGAGCACGTTTTCTGAAATGTGCTCCTCCCGTCACTCTGGTTGGGTGTGCATAGTAAAAAGTGCTCTTGGCAGCTAGAGAGTGCCGCGTTGACCACTGCGCATGAAGAAATGACCATCTGCAACGTTTGTTTTCGGTTTTTGGTGCATTTTTAATTTTATTGCTTAAATCGCATTTTCTCGACGAGTTGAGCACGTTTTCTGAAATGTGCTCCTCACGTCACTCTGGTTGGGTGCACATAGTAAAAAGTGCTCTTGGCAGCTAGAGAGTGCCGCGTTGACCACTGCGCATGAAGAAATGACCATCTGCAACGTTTGGTTTAGGTTTTAGGTGCATTTTTAATTTTATTGCTTAAATCGCATTTTCTGGACGAGCTGAGCACGTTTTCTGAAATGTGCTCCTCCCGTCACTCTGGTTGGGTGCGCATAGTAAAAAGTGCTCTTGGCAGCCAGAGAGTGCCGCGTTGACCACTGCGCATGAAGAAATGACCATCTGCAACGTTTGGTTTAGGTTTTAGGTGCATTTTTAATTTTATTGCTTAAATCGCATTTTCTGGACGAGCTGAGCACGTTTTCTGAAATGTGCTCCTCCCGTCACTCTGGTTGGGTGCACATAGTAAAAAGTGCTCTTGGCAGCTAGAGAGTGCCGCTTTGACTTCTGCGCATGAAGAAATAACCACCTGCAACGTTTGGTTTAGGTTTTGGGTGCATTTTTAATTTTATTGCTTAAATCGCATTTTCTCGACGAGCTGAGCACGTTTTCTGAAATGTGCTCCTCCCGTCACTCTGGTTGGGTGCGCATAGTAAAAAGTGCTCTTGGCAGCTAGAGAGTGCCGCGTTGACCACTGCGCATGAAGAAATAACCACCTGCAACGTTTTGTTTAGGTTTTAGGTGCATTTTTAATTTTATTGCGTAAATCGCATTTTCTCGACGAGCTGAGCACGTTTTCTGAAATGTGCTCCTCCCGTCACTCTGGTTAGGTGCGCATAGTAAAAAGTGCTCTTGGCAGCTAGAGAGTGCCGCATTGACCACTGCGCATGAAGAAATAACCACCTGCAACGTTTGGTTTAGGTTTTAGGTGCATTTTAAATGTTATTGCTTAAATCGCATTTTCTCGACGAGCTGAGCACGTTTTCTGAAATGTGCTCCTCCCGTCACTCTGGTTGGGTGCGCATAGTAAAAAGTGCTCTTGGCAGCTAGAGAGTGCCGCGTTGACCACTGCGCATGAAGAAATAACCACCTGCAACGTTTGGTTTAGGTTTTGGGTGCATTTTTAATTTCATTGCTTAAATCGCATTTTCTCGACGAGCTGAGCACGTTTTCTGAAATGTGCTCCTCCCGTCACTCTGGTTGGGTGCACATAGTAAAAAGTGCTCTTGGCAGCTAGAGAGTGCCGCTTTGACTGCTGCGCATGAAGAAATAACCACCTGCAACGTTTGGTTTAGGTTTTGGGTGCATTTTTAATTTCATTGCTTAAATCGCATTTTCTCGACGAGCTGAGCACGTTTTCTGAAATGTGCTCCTCCCGTCACTCTGGTTGGGTGCGCATAGTAAAAAGTGCTCTTGGCAGCTAGAGAGTGCCGCGTTGACTGCTGCGCATGAAGAAATAACCACCTGCAACGTTTGGTTTAGGTTTTGGGTGCATTTTTAATTTTATTGCTTAAATCGCATTTTCTCGACGAGCTGAGCACGTTTTCTGAAATGTGGTCCTCCCGTCACTCTGGTTGGGTGCGCATAGTAAAAAGTACTCTTGGCAGCTAGAGAGTGCCGCGTTGACCACTGCGCATGAAGACATGACCATCTGCAACGTTTGGTTTAGGTTTTGGGTGCATTTTTAATTTTATTGCTTAAATCGCATTTTCTCGACGAGCTGAGCACGTTTTCTGAAATGTGCTCCTCCCGTCACTCTGGTTGGGTGCGCATAGTAAAAAGTGCTCTTGGCAGCTAGAGAGTGCCGCGTTGACCGCTGCGCATGAAGAAATAACCACCTGCAACGTTTGGTTTAGGTTTTGGGTGCATTTTTAATTTTATTGCTTAAATCGCATTTTCTCGACGAGCTGAGCACGTTTTCTGAAATGTGCTCCTCCCGTCACTCTGGTTGGGTGCGCATAGTAAAAAGTGCTCTTGGCAGCTAGAGAGTGCCGCGTTGACCACTGCGCATGAAGAAATGACCATCTGCAACGTTTGGTTTAGGTTTTGGGTGCAGTTTTAATTTTATTGCTTAAATCGCATTTACTCGACGAGCTGAGCACGTTTTCTGAAATGTGCTCCTCCCGTCACTCTGGTTTGGTGCGCATAGTAAAAAGTGCTCTTGGCAGCTAGAGAGTGCCGCATTGACCACTGCGCATGAAGAAATGACCATCTGCAACGTTTGGTTTAGGTTTTATGTGCATTTTTTATATTATTGCTTAAATAGCCTTTTCTGGACGAGCTGAGCACGTTTTCTGAAATGTGCTCCTCCCGTCACTCTGGTTGGGTGCGCATAGTAAAAAGTGCTCTTGGCAGCTAGAGAGTGCCGCGTTGACCACTGCGCATGAAGAAATAACCACCTGCAACGTTTGGTTTAGGTTTTGGGTGCATTTTTAATTTTATTGCTTAAATCGCATTTTCTCGACGAGCTGAGCACGTTTTCTGAAATGTGCTCCTCCCGTCACTCTGGTTGGGTGCGCAAAGTAAAAAGTGCTCTTGGCAGCTAGAGAGTGCCGCGTTGACCAATGCGCATGAAGAAATAACCACCTGCAACGTTTGGTTTAGGTTTTGGGTGCATTTTTAATTTTATTGCTTAAATCGCATTTTCTCGACGAGCTGAGCACGTTTTCTGAAATGTGCTCCTCCCGTCACTCTGGTTGGGTGTGCAAAGTAAAAAGTGCTCTTGGCAGCTAGAGAGTGCCGCGTTGACCAATGCGCATGAAGAAATAACCACCTGCAACGTTTGGTTTAGGTTTTAGGTGCATTTCAAATTTTATTGCTTGAATCGCATTTTCTCGACGAGCTGAGCACGTTTTCTGAAATGTGCTCCTCCCGTCACTCTGGTTGGGTGCACATAGTAAAAAGTGCTCTTGGCAGCTAGAGAGTGCCGCTTTGACTGCTGCGCATGAAGAAATAACCACCTGCAACGTTTGGTTTAGGTTTTGGGTGCATTTTTAATTTCATTGCTTAAATCGCATTTTCTCGACGAGCTGAGCACGTTTTCTGAAATGTGCTCCTCCCGTCACTCTGGTTGGGTGCGCATAGTAAAAAGTGCTCTTGGCAGCTAGAGAGTGCCGCGTTGACTGCTGCGCATGAAGAAATAACCACCTGCAACGTTTGGTTTAGGTTTTGGGTGCATTTTTAATTTTATTGCTTAAATCGCATTTTCTCGACGAGCTGAGCACGTTTTCTGAAATGTGGTCCTCCCGTCACTCTGGTTGGGTGCGCATAGTAAAAAGTGCTCTTGGCAGCTAGAGAGTGCCGCGTTGACCACTGCGCATGAAGAAATGACCATCTGCAACGTTTGGTTTAGGTTTTGGGTGCATTTTTAATTTTATTGCTTAAATCGCATTTTCTCGACGAGCTGAGCACGTTTTCTGAAATGTGCTCCTCCCGTCACTCTGGTTGGGTGCGCATAGTAAAAAGTGCTCTTGGCAGCTAGAGAGTGCCGCGTTGACCACTGCGCATGAAGAAATAACCACCTGCAACGTTTGGTTTAGGTTGTAGGTGCATTTTTAATTGTACGGCTTAAATGGCATTTTCTCGACGAGCTGAGCACATTTTCTGAAATGTGCTCCTCCCGTCACTCTGGTTGGGTGCGCATAGTAAAAAGTGCTCTTGGCAGCTAGAGAGTGCCGCGTTGACCACTGCGCATGAAGAAATAACCACCTGCAACGTTTGGTTTAATGTTTTGGGTGCATTTTTAATTTTATTGCTTAAATCGCATTTTCTCGAGGAGCTGAGCACGTTTTCTGAAATGTGCTCCTCCCGTCACTCTGGTTGGGTGTGCATAGTAAAAAGTGCTCTTGGCAGCTAGAGAGTGCCGCGTTGACACTGCGCATGAAGAAATAACCACCTGCAACGTTTGGTTTAGGTTTTGGGTGCATTTTTAATTTTATTGCTTAAATCGCATTTTCTCGACGAGCTAAGCACGTTTTCTGAAATGTGCTCCTCCCGTCACTCTGGTTGGGTGCGCATAGTAAAAAGTGCTCTTGGCAGCTAGAGAGTGCCGCGTTGACCACTGCGCATGAAGAAATTACCACCTGCAACGTTTGGTTTAGGTTTTGGGTGCATTTTTAATTTTATTGCTTAAATCGCATTTTCTCGTCGAGCTGAGCACGTTTTCTGAAATGCGCTCCTCCCGTCTCTCTGGTTGGGTGTGCATCGTAAAAAGTGCTCTTGGCAGCTAGAGAGTGCCGCGTTGACCACTGCGCATGAAGAAATGACCATCTGCAACGTTTGGTTTAGGTTTTGGGTGCATTTTTAATTTTATTGCTTAAATCGCATTTTCTCGACGAGCTGAGCACGTTTTCTGAAATGTGCTCCTCCCGTCACTCTGGTTGGGTGCGCATAGTAAAAAGTGCTCTTGGCAGCTAGAGAGTGCCGCGTTGACCACTGCGCATGAAGAAATAACCACCTGCAACGTTTGGTTTAGGTTGTAGGTGCATTTTTAATTGTATGGCTTAAATGGCATTTTCTCGACGAGCTGAGCACATTTTCTGAAATGTGCTCCTCCCGTCACTCTGGTTGGGTGCGCATAGTAAAAAGTGCTCTTGGCAGCTAGAGAGTGCCGCGTTGACCACTGCGCATGAAGAAATAACCACCTGCAACGTTTGGTTTAGGTTTTAGGTGCATTTTTAATTTTATTGCTTAAATCGCATTTTCTCGACGAGCTGAGCACGTTTTCTGAAATGTGCTCCTCCCGTCACTCTGGTTGGGTGCGCATAGTAAAAAGTGTTCTTGGCAGCTAGAGAGTGGCGCGTTGACTGCTGCGCACGAAGAAATAACCACCTGCAACGTTTGGTTTAGGTTTTGGGTGCATTTTTAATTTTATTGCTTAAATTGCATTTTCTCGACGAGCTGAGCACGTTTTCTGAAATGTGCTCCTCCCTTCACTCTGGTTGGGTGCGCATAGTAAAAAGTGCTCTTGGCAGCTAGAGAGTGCCGCGTTGACCACTGCGCACGAAGAAATAACCACCTGCAACGTTTGGTTTAGGTTTTGGGTGCATTTTTAATTTTATTGCTTAAATCGCATTTTCTGAACGAGCTGAGCACGTTTTCTGAAATGTGCTCCTCCCGTCACTCTGGTTGGGTGTGCATAGTAAAAAGTGCTCTTGGCAGCTAGAGAGTGCCGCGTTGACCACTGCGCATGAAGAAATGACCATCTGCAACGTTTGGTTTAGGTTTTAGGTGCATTTTTAATTTTATTGCTTAAATAGCATTTTCTGGACGAGCTGAGCACGTTTTATGAAATGTGCTCCTCCCGTCACTCTGGTTGGGTGCGCATAGTAAAAAGTGCTCTTGGCAGCTAGAGAGTGCCGCGTTTACCACTGAGCATGAAGAAATAACCACCTGCAACGTTTGGTTTAGGTTTTGGGTGCATTTTTAATTTTATTGCTTAAATCGCATTTTCTCGACGAGCTGAGCACGTTTTCTGAAATGTGCTCCTCCCGTCACTCTGGTTGGGTGCGCGTAGTAAAAAGTGCTCTTGGCAGCTAGAGAGTGCCGCGTTGACCACTGCGCATGAAGAAATAACCACCTGCAACGTTTGGTTTAGGTTTTAGGTGAATTTTTAATTTTATTGCTTAAATCGCATTTTCTCGACGAGCTGAGCACGTTTTCTTAAATGTGCTCCTCCCGTCACTCTGGTTGGGTGCGCATAGTAAAAAGTGCTCTTGTCAGCGAGAGAGTGCCGCGTTGACCACTGCGCATGAAGAAATAACCACCTGCAACGTTTGGTTTAGGTTTTAGGTGCATTTTTAATTTTATTGCTTAAATCGCATTTTCTCGACGAGCTGAACACGTTTTCTGAAATGTGCTCCTCCCGTCACTCTGGTTGGGTGCGCATAGTAAAAAATGCTCTTGGCAGCTAGAGAGTGCCGCGTTGACCACTGCGCATGAAGAAATAACCACCTGCTACGTTTGGTTTAATGTTTTGGGTGCATTTTTAATTTTATTGCTTAAATCGCATTTTCTCGACGAGCTGAGCACGTTTTCTGAAATGTGCTCCTCCCGTCACTCTGGTTGGGTGTGCATAGTAAAAAGTGCTCTTGGCAGCTAGAGAGTGCCGCGTTGACCACTGCGCATGAAGAAATAACCACCTGCAACGTTTGGTTTAGGTTTTGGGTGCATTTTTAATTTTATTGCTTAAATCGCATTTTCTCGAAGAGTTGAGCACGTTTTCTGAAATGTGCTCCTCACGTCACTCTGGTTGGGTGCACATAGTAAAAAGTGCTCTTGGCAGCTAGAGAGTGCCGCGTTGACCAATGCGCATGAAGAAATAACCACCTGCAACGTTTGGTTTAGGTTTTTAGGTGCATTTTTAATTTTATTGCTTAAATCGCATTTTCTCGACGAGCTGAGCACGTTTTCTGAAATGGGCTCCTCCCGTCACTCTGGTTGGGTGCGCATAGTAAAAAGTGCTCTTGGCAGCTAGAGAGTGCCGCGTTGACCACTGCGCATGAAGAAATAACCACCTGCAACGTTTGGTTTAGGTTTTGGGTGCATTTTTAATTTTATTGCTTAAATCGCATTTTCTCGACGAGCTGAGCACGTTTTCTGAAATGTGCTCCTCCCGTCACTCTGGTTGGGTGCGCATAGTAAAAAGTGCTCTTTGTAGCTAGAGAGTGCCGCGTTGACCACTGCGCATGAAGAAATAACCACCTGCAACGTTTGGTTTAGGGTTTGGGTGCATTTTTAATTTTATTGCTTAAATCGCATGTTCTCGTCGAGCTGAGCACGTTTTCTGAAATGCGCTCCTCCCGTCACTCTTGTTGGGTGTGCATATTAAAAAGTGCTCTTGGCAGCTAGAGAGTGCCGCGTTGACCATTGCGCATGAAGAAATGGCCATCTGCAACGTTTGGTTTAGGTTTTGGGTGCATTTTTAATTTTATTGCTTAAATCGCATTTTCTGGACGAGCTGAGCACGTTTTCTGAAATGTGCTCCTCCCGTCACTCTGGTTGGGTGCGCATAGTAAAAAGTGCTCTTGGCAGCTAGAGAGTGCCGCGTTGACCACTGCGCATGAAGAAATAACCACCTGCAACGTTTGGTTTAGGTTTTGGGTGCATTTTTAATTTTATTGCTTAAATCGTATTTACTCGACGAGCTGAGCACGTTTTCTGAAATGTGCTCCTCCCGTCACTCTGGTTGGGTGCGCATAGTAAAAAGTGCTCTTGGCAGCTAGAGAGTGCCGCGTTGACTGCTGCGCACGAAGAAATAACCACCTGCAACGTTTGGTTTAGGTTTTGGGTGCATTTTTAATTTTATTGCTTAAATCGCATTTTCTCGACGAGCTGAGCACGTTTTCTGAAATGTGCTCCTCCCGTCACTCTGGTTGGGTGCGCATAGTAAAAAGTGCTCTTGGCAGCTAGAGAGTGCCGCGTTGACCAATGCGCATGAAGAAATAACCACCTGCAACGTTTGGTTTAGGTTTTAGGTGCATTTCAAATTTTATTGCTTGAATCGCATTTTCTCGACGAGCTGAGCACGTTTTCTGAAATGTGCTCCTCCCGTCACTCTGGTTGGGTGTGCATAGTAAAAAGTGCTCTTGGCAGCTAAAGAGTGCCGCGTTGACCACTGCGCATGAAGAAATAACCACCTGCAACGTTTGGTTTGGGTTTTAGGTGCATTTTTAATTTTATTGCTTAAATCGCATTTTCTCGACGAGCTGAGCACGTTTTCTGAAATGTGCTCCTCCCGTCACTCTGGTTGGGTGCGCATAGTAAAAAGTGCTCTTGGCAGCTACAGAGTGCCGCGTTGACCACTGCGCATGAAGAAATGACCACCTGCAACGTTTGGTTTAGGTTTTGGGTGCATTTTTAATTTTATTGCTTAATTCGCAATTTCTCGACGAGCTGAGCACGTTTTCTGAAAAGTGCTCCTCCCGTCACTCTGGTTGGGTGCGCATAGTAAAAAGTGCTCTTGGCAGCTAGAGAGTGCCGCGTTGACCACTGCGCATGAAGAAATAACCACCTGCAACGTTTGGTTTAGGTTTTGGGTGCATTTTTAATTTCATTGCTTAAATCGCATTTTCTCGACGAGCTGAGCACGTTTTCTGAAATGTGCTCCTCCCGTCACTCTGGTTGGGTGTGCATAGTAAAAAGTGCTCTTGGCAGCTAAAGAGTGCCGCGTTGACCACTGCGCATGAAGAAATGACCATCTGCAACGTTTGGTTTAGGTTTTGGGTGCAGTTTTAATTTTATTGCTTAAATCGCATTTTCTCGACGAGCTGAGCACGTTTCCTGAAATGTGCTCCTCCCGTCACTCTGGTTTGGTGCGCATAGTAAAAAGTGCTCTTGGCAGCTAGAGAGTGCCGCATTGACCACTGCGCATGAAGAAATGACCATCTGCAACGTTTGGTTTAGGTTTTATGTGCATTTTTTATTTTATTGCTTAAATAGCCTTTTCTGGACGAGCTGAGCACGTTTTCTGAAATGTGCTCCTCCCGTCACTCTGGTTGGGTGCGCATAGTAAAAAGTGCTCTTGGCAGCTAGAGAGTGCCGCGTTGACCACTGCGCATGAAGAAATAACCACCTGCAACGTTTGGTTTAGGTTTTGGGTGCATTTTTAATTTTATTGCTTAAATCGCATTTTCTCGACGAGCTGAGCACGTTTTCTGAAATGTGCTCCTCCCGTCACTCTGGTTGGGTGCGCAAAGTAAAAAGTGCTCTTGGCAGCTAGAGAGTGCCGCGTTGACCAATGCGCATGAAGAAATAACCACCTGCAACGTTTGGTTTAGGTTTTGGGTGCATTTTTAATTTTATTGCTTAAATTGCATTTACTCGACGAGCTGAGCACGTTTTCTGAAATGTGCTCCTCCCGTCACTCTGGTTGGGTGCGCATAGTAAAAAGTGCTCTTGGCAGCTAGAGAGTCCCGCGTTGACTGCTGCGCACGAAGAAATAACCACCTGCAACGTTTGGTTTAGGTTTTAGGTGCATTTTTAATTGTATTGCTTAAATCGCATTTTCTGGACGAGCTGAGCACGTTTTCTGAAATGTGCTCCTCCCGTCACTCTGGTTGGGTGCGCATAGTAAAAAGTGCTCTTGGCAGCTAGAGAGTGCCGCGTTGACCACTGCGCATGAAGAAATAACCACCTGCAACGTTTGGTTTAGGTTTTAGGTGCATTTTTAATTTTATTGCTTAAATCGCATTTTCTCGACGAGCTGAGCACGTTTTCTGAAATGTGCTCCTCCCGTCACTCTGGTTGGGTGTGCATAGTAAAAAATGCTCTTGGCAGCTAGAGAGTGCCGCGTTGACCACTGCGCATGAAGAAATAACCACCTGCAACGTTTGGTTTAATGTTTTGGGTGCATTTTTAATTTTATTGCTTAAATCGCATTTTCTCGACGAGCTGAGCACGTTTTCTGAAATGTGCTCCTCCCGTCACTCTGGTTGGGTGTGCATAGTAAAAAGTGCTCTTGGCAGCTAGAGAGTGCCGCGTTGACCACTGCGCATGAAGAAATGACCATCTGCAACGTTTGGTTTCGGTTTTTGGTGCATTTTTAATTTTATTGCTTAAATCGCATTTTCTCGACGAGTTGAGCACGTTTTCTGAAATGTGCTCCTCACGTCACTCTGGTTGGGTGCACATAGTAAAAAGTGCTCTTGGCAGATAGAGAGTGCCGCGTTGACCACTGCGCATGAAGAAATGACCATCTGCAACGTTTGGTTTAGGTTTTAGGTGCATTTTTAATTTTATTGCTTAAATCGCATTTTCTGGACGAGCTGAGCACGTTTTCTGAAATGTGCTCCTCCCGTCACTCTGGTTGGGTGCGCATAGTAAAAAGTGCTCTTGGCAGCCAGAGAGTGCCGCGTTGACCACTGCGCATGAAGAAATAACCACCTGCAACGTTTGGTTTAGGTTTTGGGTGCATTTTTAATTTTATTGCTTAAATCGCATTTTCTCGACGAGCTGAGCACGTTTTCTGAAATGTGCTCCTCCCGTCACTCTGGTTGGGTGCGCATAGTAAAAAGTGCTCTTGGCAGCTAGAGAGTGCCGCGTTGACCACTGCGCATGAAGAAATTACCACCTGCAACGTTTGGTTTAGGTTTTGGGTGCATTTTTAATTTTATTGCTTAAATCGCATTTTCTCGTCGAGCTGAGCACGTTTTCTGAAATGCGCTCCTCCCGTCTCTCTGGTTGGGTGTGCATCGTAAAAAGTGCTCTTGGCAGCTAGAGAGTGCCGCGTTGACCACTGCGCATGAAGAAATAACCACCTGCAACGTTTGGTTTAGGTTTTGGGTGCATTTTTAATTTTATTGCTTAAATCGCATTTTGTCGTCGAGCTGAGCACGTTTTCTGAAATGCGCTCCTCCCGTCACTCTGGTTGGGTGTGCATAGTAAAAAGTGCTCTTGGCAGCTAGAGAGTGCCGCGTTGACCACTGCGCATGAAGAAATAACCACCTGCAACGTTTGGTTTAATGTTTTGGGTGCATTTTTAATTTTATTGCTTAAATCGCATTTTCTCGACGAGCTGAGCACGTTTTCTGAAATGTGCTCCTCCCGTCACTCTGGTTGGGTGTGCATAGTAAAAAGTGCTCTTGGCAGCTAGAGAGTGCCGCGTTGACCACTGCGCATGAAGAAATGACCATCTGCAACGTTTGGTTTCGGTTTTTGGTGCATTTTTAATTTTATTGCTTAAATCGCATTTTCTCGACGAGTTGAGCACGTTTTCTGAAATGTGCTCCTCACGTCACTCTGGTTGGGTGCACATAGTAAAAAGTGCTCTTGGCAGCTAGAGAGTGCCGCGTTGACCACTGCGCATGAAGAAATGACCATCTGCAACGTTTGGTTTAGGTTTTAGGTGCATTTTTAATTTTATTGCTTAAATCGCATTTTCTGGACGAGCTGAGCACGTTTTCTGAAATGTGCTCCTCCCGTCACTCTGGTTGGGTGCGCATAGTAAAAAGTGCTCTCGGCAGCCAGAGAGTGCCGCGTTGACCACTGCGCATGAAGAAATGACCATCTGCAACGTTTGGTTTAGGTTTTAGGTGCATTTTTAATTTTATTGCTTAAATCGCATTTTCTGGACGAGCTGAGCACGTTTTCTGAAATGTGCTCCTCCCGTCACTCTGGTTGGGTGCGCATAGTAAAAAGTGCTCTTGGCAGCTAGAGAGTGCCGCGTTGACCACTGCGCATGAAGAAATAACCACCTGTAACGTTTGGTTTAGGTTTTGGGTGCATTTTTAATTTTATTGCTTAAATCGCATTTTCTCGACGAGCTGAGCACGTTTTCTGAAATGTGCTCCTCCCGTCACTCTGGTTGGGTGCGCATAGTAAAAAGTACTCTTGGCAGCTAGAGAGTGCCGCGTTGACCACTGCGCATGAAGAAATAAAAACCTGCAACGTTTGGTTTAGGTTTTTTGTGCATTTTTAATTTTATTGCTTAAATCGCATTTTCTCGTCGAGCTGAGCACGTTTTCTGAAATGCGCTCCTCCCGTCTCTCTGGTTGGGTGTGCATCGTAAAAAGTGCTCTTGGCAGCTAGAGAGTGCCGCGTTGACCACTGCGCATGAAGAAATAACCACCTGCAACGTTTGGTTTGGGTTTTAGGTGCATTTTTAATTTTATTGCTTAAATCGCATTTTCTCGACGAGCTGAGCACGTTTTCTGAAATGTGCTCCTCCAGTCACTCTGGTTGGGTGCGCATAGTAAAAAGTGCTCTTGGCAGCTAGAGAGTGCCGCGTTGACCACTGCGCATGAAGAAATGACCATCTGCAACGTTTGGTTTAGGTTTTGGGTGCATTTTTAATTTTATTGCTTAATTTGCATTTTCTCGACGAGCTGAGCACGTTTTCTGAAAAGTGCTCCTCCCGTCACTCTGGTTGGGTGCGCATAGTAAAAAGTGCTCTTGGCAGCTAGAGAGTGCCGCGTTGACCACTGCGCATGAAGAAATAATCACCTGCAACGTTTGGTTTAGGTTTTGGGTGCATTTTTAATTTTATTGCTTAAATCGCATTTTCTCGACGAGCTGAGCACGTTTTCTGAAATGTGCTCCTCCCGTCACTCTGGTTGGGTGCGCATAGTAAAAAGTGCTCTTGGCAGCTAGAGAGTGCCGCGTTGACTGCTGCGCATGAAGAAATAACCACCTGCAACGTTTGGTTTAGGTTTTGGGTGCATTTTTAATTTTATTGCTTAAATCGCATTTTCTCGACTAGCTGAGCACGTTTTCTGGAATGTGCTCCTCCCGTCACTCTAGTTGGGTGTGTATAGTAAAAAGTGCTCTTGGCAGCTAGAGAGTGCCGCGTTGACCACTGCGCATGAAGAAATAACCACCTGCAATGTTTGGTTTAGGTTTTGGGTGCATTTTTAATTTTATTGCTTAAATCGCATTTTCTCGTCGAGCTGAGCACGTTTTCTGAAATGCGCTCCTCCAGTCACTCTGGTTGGGTGTGCATAGTAAAAAGTGCTCTTGGCAGCTAGAGAGTGCCGTGTTGACTGCTGCGCATGAAGAAATAACCACCTGCAACGTTTGGTTTAGGTTTTAGGTGCATTTTTAATTGTACGGCTTAAATGGCATTTTCTCGACGAGCTGAGCACATTTTCTGAAATGTGCTCCTCCCGTCACTCTGGTTGGGTGCGCATAGTAAAAAGTGCTCTTGGCAGCTAGAGAGTGCCGCGTTGACCACTGCGCATGAAGAAATAACCACCTGCAACGTTTGGTTTAGGTTTTGGGTGCATTTTTAATTTTATTGCTTAAATCGCATTTTCTCGACGAGCTGAGCACGTTTTCTGAAATGCGCTCCTCCCGTCACTCTGGTTGGGTGCGCATAGTAAAAAGTGGTCTTGGCAGCTAGAGAGTGCCGCGTTGACCACTGCGCATGAAGAAATAACCACCTGCAACGTTTGGTTTAGGTTTTGGGTGCATTTTTAATTTTATTGCTTAAATTGCATTTACTCGACGAGCTGAGCACGTTTTCTGAAATGTGCTCCTCCCGTCACTCTGGTTGGGTGCGCATAGTAAAAAGTGCTCTTGGCAGCTAGAGAGTGCCGCGTTGACTGCTGCGCACGAAGAAATAACCACCTGCAACGTTTAGTTTAGGTTTTAGGTGCATTTTTAATTTTATTGCTTAAATCGCATTTTCTCGACGAGCTGAGCACGTTTTCTGAAATGTGCTCCTCCCGTCACTCTGGTTGGGTGCGCATAGTAAAAAATGCTCTTGGCAGCTAGAGAGTGCCGCGTTGACCACTGCGCATGAAGAAATAACCACCTGCAACGTTTGGTTTAATGTTTTGGGTGCATTTTTAATTTTATTGCTTAAATCGCATTTTCTCGACGAGCTGAGCACGTTTTCTGAAATGTGCTCCTCCCGTCACTCTGGTTGGGTGTGCATAGTAAAAAGTGCTCTTGGCAGCTAGATAGTGCCGTGTTGACTGCTGCGCATGAAGAAATAACCACCTGCAACGTTTGGTATAGATTTTAGGTGCATTTTTAATTTAATTGCTTAAATTGCATTTTCTCGACGAGCTGAGCACGTTTTCTTAAATGTGCTCCTCCCGTCACTCTGGGTGGGTGCGCATAGTAAAAAGTGCTCTTGGCAGCTAGAGAGTGCCGCGTTGACCACTGCGCATGAAGAAATGACCATCTGCAGCGTTTGGTTTAGGTTTTAGGTGCATTTTTAATTTTATTGCTTAAATCGCATTTTCTCGACGAGCTGAGCACGTTTTCTGAAATGTGCTCCTCCCGTCACTCTGGTCGGGTGCGCATAGTAAAAAGTCTTTTTGGCAGCTAGAGAGTGCCGCGTTGACTGCTGCGCACGAAGAAATAACCACCTGCAACGTTTGGTTTAGGTTTTAGGTGCATTTTTAATTTTATTGCTTAAATCGCATTTCCTCGTCGACCTGAGCACGTTTTCTGAAATGTGCTCCTCCCGTCACTCTGGTTGGGAGCGCATAGTAAAAAGTGCTCTTGGCAGCTAGAGAGTGCCGCGTTGACCACTGCGCATGAAGACATAACCACCTGCAACGTTTGGTTTAGGTTTTGGGTGCATTTTTAATTTTATTGCTTAAATCGCATTTACTCGGCGAGCTGAGCACGTTTTCTGAAATGTGCTCCTCCCGTCACTCTGGTTGGGTGCGCATAGTAAAAAGTGCTCTTGGAAGCTAGAGAGTGCCGCGTTGACTGCTGCGCATGAAGAAATGACCATCTGCAACGTTTGCTTTAGGTTTTAGGTGCATTTTTAATTTTATTGCTTAAATCGCATTTTCTCGATGAGCTGAGCACGTTTTCTGAAATGTGCTCCTCCCGTCACTCTGGTTGGGTGCGCATAGTAAAAAATGCTCTTGGCAGCGAGAGAGTGCCGCGTTGACCACTGCGCATGAAGAAATAACCACCTGCAACGTTTGGTTTAATGTTTTGGGTGCATTTTTAATTTTATTGCTTAAATCGCATTTTCTCGACGAGCTGAGCACGTTTTCTGAAATGTGCTCCTCACGTCACTCTGGTTGGGTGCGCATAGTAAAAAGTGCTCTTGGCAGCTAGAGAGTGCCGCGTTGACCACTGCGCATGAAGAAATATCCACCTGCAACGTTTGGTTTAGGTTTTAGGTGCATTTTTTATTTTATTGCTTAAATCGCATTTTCTCGACGAGCTGAGCACGTTTTCTGAAATGTGCTCCTCCCGTCACTCTGGTTGGGTGCGCATAGTAAAAAGTGCTCTTGGCAGCTAGAGAGTGCCGCGTTGACTGCTGCATATGAAGAAATAACCACCTGCAACGTTTGGTTTAGGTTTTGGGTGCATTTTTAATTTTATTGCTTAAATCGCATTTTCTCGACGAGCTGAGCACGTTTTCTGAAATGTGCTCCTCCCGTCACTCTGGTTGGGTGCGCATAGTAAAAAGTGCTCTTGGCAGCTAGAGAGTGCCGCGTTGACCACTGCGCATGAAGAAATAACCACCTGCAACGTTTGGTTTAGGTTTTGTGTGCATTTTTAATTTTATTGCTTAAATCGCATTTTCTCGACGAGCTGAGCACGTTTTCTGAAATGTGCTCCTCCCGTCACTCTGGTTGGGTGCGCATAGTAAAAAGTGCTCTTGGCAGCTAGAGAGTGCCGCGTTGACTGCTGCGCATGAAGAAATAACCACCTGCAACGTTTGGTTTAGGTTTTAGGTGCATTTTTAATTTTATTGCTTAAATCGCATTTTCTCGACGAGCTGAGCACGTTTTCTGAAATGTGCTCCTCCCGTCACTCTGGTTGGGTGCGCATAGTAAAAAGTGCTCTTGGCAGCTAGAGAGTGCCGCGTTGACCACTGCGCATGAAGAAATAACCACCTGCAACGTTTGGTTTAGGTTTTGGGTGCATTTTTAATTTTATTGCTTAAATCGCATTTTCTCGTCGAGCTGAGCACGTTTTCTAAAATGCGCTCCTCCCGTCACTCTGGTTGGGTGTGCATAGTAAAAAGTGCTCTTGGCAGCTAGAGAGTGCCGCGTTGACCACTGCGCATGAAGAAATGACCATCTGCAACGTTTGGTTTAGGTTTTAGGTGCATTTTTAATTTTATTGCTTAAATTGCATTTTCTGGACGAGCTGAGCACGTTTTCTGAAATGTGCTCCTCCCGTCACTCTGGTTGGGTGCGCATAGTAAAAAGTGCTCTTGGCAGCTAGAGAGTGCCGCGTTGACCACTGCGCATGAAGAAATAACCACCTGCAACGTTTGGTTTAGGTTTTGGGTGCATTTTTAATTTTATTGCTTAAATCGCATTTTCTCGACGAGCTGAGCACGTTTTCTGAAATGTGCTCCTCCCGTCACTCTGGTTGGGTGCGCATAGTAAAAAGTGCTCTTGGCAGCTAGAGAGTGCCGCGTTGACCACTGCGCATGAAGAAATTACCACCTGCTACGTTTGGTTTAGGTTTTGGGTGCATTTTTAATTTTATTGCTTAAATCGCATTTTCTCGACGAGCTGAGCACGTTTTCTGGAATGTGCTCCTCCCGTCACTCTGGTTGGGTGCGCATAGTAAAAAGTGCTCTTGGCAGCTAGAGAGTGCCGCGTTGACTGCTGCGCACGAAGAAATAACCACCTGCAACGTTTGGTTTAGGTTTTAGGTGCATTTTTAATTTTATTGCTTAAATCGCATTTTCTCGAAGAGCTGAGCACGTTTTCTGAAATGTGCTCCTCCCGTCACTCTGGTTGGGTGCGCATAGTAAAAAGTGCTCTTGGCAGCTAGAGAGTGCCGCGTTGACCACTGCGCATGAAGAAATAACCACCTGCAACGTTTGGTTTAGGTTTTAGGTGCATTTTTAATTTTATTGCTTAAATCGCATTTTCTCGACGAGCTGAGCACGTTTTCTGAAATGTGCTCCTCCCGTCACTCTGGTTGGGTGTGCATAGTAAAAAATGCTCTTGGCAGCTAGAGAGTGCCGCGTTGACCACTGCGCATGAAGAAATAACCACCTGCAACGTTTGGTTTAATGTTTTGGGTGCATTTTTAATTTTATTGCTTAAATCGCATTTTCTCGACGAGCTGAGCACGTTTTCTGAAATGTGCTCCTCCCGTCACTCTGGTTGGGTGTGCATAGTAAAAAGTGCTCTTGGCAGCTAGAGAGTGCCGCGTTGACCACTGCGCATGAAGAAATGACCATCTGCAACGTTTGGTTTCGGTTTTTGGTGCATTTTTAATTTTATTGCTTAAATCGCATTTTCTCGACGAGTTGAGCACGTTTTCTGAAATGTGCTCCTCACGTCACTCTGGTTGGGTGCACATAGTAAAAAGTGCTCTTGGCAGCTAGAGAGTGCCGCGTTGACCACTGCGCATGAAGAAATGACCATCTGCAACGTTTGGTTTAGGTTTTAGGTGCATTTTTAATTTTATTGCTTAAATCGCATTTTCTCGACGAGCTGAGCACGTTTTCTGAAATGTGCTCCTCCCGTCACTCTGGTTGGGTGCGCATAGTAAAAAGTGCTCTTGGCAGCTAGAGAGTGCCGCGTTGACCACTGCGCATGAAGAAATAACCACCTGCAACGTTTGGTTTAGGTTTTGGGTGCATTTTTAATTTTATTGCTTAAATCGCATTTTCTCGTCGAGCTGAGCACGTTTTCTAAAATGCGCTCCTCCCGTCACTCTGGTTGGGTGTGCATAGTAAAAAGTGCTCTTGGCAGCTAGAGAGTGCCGCGTTGACCACTGCGCATGAAGAAATGACCATCTGCAACGTTTGGTTTAGGTTTTAGGTGCATTTTTAATTTTATTGCTTAAATCGCATTTTCTGGACGAGCTGAGCACGTTTTCTGAAATGTGCTCCTCCCGTCACTCTGGTTGGGTGCGCATAGTAAAAAGTGCTCTTGGCAGCTAGAGAGTGCCGCGTTGACCACTGCGCATGAAGAAATAACCACCTGCAACGTTTGGTTTAGGTTTTGGGTGCATTTTTAATTTTATTGCTTAAATCGCATTTTCTCGACGAGCTGAGCACGTTTTCTGAAATGTGCTCCTCCCGTCACTCTGGTTGGGTGCGCATAGTAAAAAGTGCTCTTGGCAGCTAGAGAGTGCCGCGTTGACCACTGCGCATGAAGAAATTACCACCTGCTACGTTTGGTTTAGGTTTTGGGTGCATTTTTAATTTTATTGCTTAAATCGCATTTTCTCGACGAGCTGAGCACGTTTTCTGGAATGTGCTCCTCCCGTCACTCTGGTTGGGTGCGCATAGTAAAAAGTGCTCTTGGCAGCTAGAGAGTGCCGCGTTGACTGCTGCGCACGAAGAAATAACCACCTGCAACGTTTGGTTTAGGTTTTAGGTGCATTTTTAATTTTATTGCTTAAATCGCATTTTCTCGAAGAGCTGAGCACGTTTTCTGAAATGTGCTCCTCCCGTCACTCTGGTTGGGTGCGCATAGTAAAAAGTGCTCTTGGCAGCTAGAGAGTGCCGCGTTGACCACTGCGCATGAAGAAATAACCACCTGCAACGTTTGGTTTAGGGTTTAGGTGCATTTTTAATTTTATTGCTTAAATCGCATTTTCTCGACGAGCTGAGCACGTTTTCTGAAATGTGCTCCTCCCGTCACTCTGGTTGGGTGTGCATAGTAAAAAATGCTCTTGGCAGCTAGAGAGTGCCGCGTTGACCACTGCGCATGAAGAAATAACCACCTGCAACGTTTGGTTTAATGTTTTGGGTGCATTTTTAATTTTATTGCTTAAATCGCATTTTCTCGACGAGCTGAGCACGTTTTCTGAAATGTGCTCCTCCCGTCACTCTGGTTGGGTGTGCATAGTAAAAAGTGCTCTTGGCAGCTAGAGAGTGCCGCGTTGACCACTGCGCATGAAGAAATGACCATCTGCAACGTTTGGTTTCGGTTTTTGGTGCATTTTTAATTTTATTGCTTAAATCGCATTTTCTCGACGAGTTGAGCACGTTTTCTGAAATGTGCTCCTCACGTCACTCTGGTTGGGTGCACATAGTAAAAAGTGCTCTTGGCAGCTAGAGAGTGCCGCGTTGACCACTGCGCATGAAGAAATGACCATCTGCAACGTTTGGTTTAGGTTTTAGGTGCATTTTTAATTTTATTGCTTAAATCGCATTTTCTGGACGAGCTGAGCACGTTTTCTGAAATGTGCTCCTCCCGTCACTCTGGTTGGGTGCGCATAGTAAAAAGTGCTCTTGGCAGCCAGAGAGTGCCGCGTTGACCACTGCGCATGAAGAAATGACCACCTGCAACGTTTGGTTTGGGTTTTAGGTGCATTTTTAATTTTATTGCTTAAATCGCATTTTCTCGACGAGCTGAGCACGTTTTCTGAAATGCGCTCCTCCCGTCACTCTGGTTGGGTGCGCATAGTAAAAAGTGCTCTTGGCAGCTAGAGAGTGCCGCGTTGACCAATGCGCATGAAGAAATAACCACCTGCAACGTTTGGTTTAGGTTTTGGGTGCATTTTTAATTTTATTGCTTAAATCGCATTTTCTCGACGAGCTGAGCACGTTTTCTGAAATGTGCTCCTCCCGTCACTCTGGTTGGGTGTGCAAAGTAAAAAGTGCTCTTGGCAGCTAGAGAGTGCCGCGTTGACCAATGCGCATGAAGAAATAACCACCTGCAACGTTTGGTTTAGGTTTTGGGTGCATTTTTAATTTTATTGCTTAAATCGTATTTTCTCGACGAGCTGAGCACGTTTTCTGAAATGTGCTCCTCCCGTCACTCTGGTTGGGTGCGCAAAGTAAAAAGTGCTCTTGGCAGCTAGAGAGTGCCGCGTTGACCAATGCGCATGAAGAAATAACCACCTGCAACGTTTGGTTTAGGTTTTAGGTGCATTTCAAATTTTATTGCTTAAATCGCATTTTCTCGACGAGCTGAGCACGTTTTCTGAAATGTGCTCCTCCCGTCACTCTGGTTGGGTGCACATAGTAAAAAGTGCTCTTGGCAGCTAGAGAGTGCCGCTTTGACTGCTGCGCATGAAGAAATAACCACCTGCAACGTTTGGTTTAGGTTTTGGGTGCATTTTTAATTTTATTGCTTAAATCGCATTTTCTCGACGAGCTGAGCACGTTTTCTGAAATGTGCTCCTCCCGTCACTCTGGTTGGGTGCGCATAGTAAAAAGTGCTCTTGGCAGCTAGAGAGTGCCGCGTTGACCACTGCGCATGAAGAAATAACCACCTGCAACGTTTGGTTTAGGTTTTAGGTGCATTTTTTATTTTATTGCTTAAATCGCATTTTCTCGACGAGCTGAGCACGTTTTCTGAAATGTGCTCCTCCCGTCACTCTGGTTGGGTGCGCATAGTTAAAAGTGCTCTTGGCAGCTAGAGAGTGCCGCGTTGACCACTGCGCATGAAGAAATAACCACCTGCAACGTTTGGTTTAGGTTTTAGGTGCATTTTTAATTTTATTGCTTAAATCGCATTTTCTCGACGAGGTGAGCACGTTTTCTGAAATGTGCTCCTCCCGTCACTCTGGGTGGGTGCGCATAGTAAAAAGTGCTCTTGGCAGCTACAGAGTGCCGCGTTGACCACTGCGCATGAAGAAATAACCACCTGCAACGTTTGGTTTAGGTTTTAGGTGCATTTTTAATTTTATTGCTTAAATCGCATTTTCTCGACGAGCTGAGCACGTTTTCTGAAACTTGCTCCTCCCGTCACTCTGGTTGGGTGCGCATAGTAAAAAGTGCTCTTGGCAGCTAGAGAGTGCCACGTTGACCACTGCGCATGAAGAAACAACCACCTGCAACGTTTGGTTTAGGTTTTAGGTGCATTTTTAATTGTACGGCTTAAATGGCATTTTCTCGACGAGCTGAGCACATTTTCTGAAATGTGCTCCTCCCGTCACTCTGGTTGGGTGCGCATAGTAAAAAGTGCTCTTGGCAGCTAGAGAGTGCCGCGTTGACCACTGCGCATGAAGAAATAACCACCTGCAACGTTTGGTTTGGGTTTTAGGTGCATTTTTAATTTTATTGCTTAAATCGCATTTTCTCGACGAGCTGAGCACGTTTTCTGAAATGTGCTCCTCCCGTCACTCTGGTTGGGTGCGCATAGTAAAAAGTGCTCTTGGCAGCTAGAGAGTGCCGCGTTGACCACTGCGCATGAAGAAATGACCACCTGCAACGTTTGGTTTAGGTTTTGGGTGCATTTTTAATTTTATTGCTTAATTCGCAATTTCTCGACGAGCTGAGCACGTTTTCTGAAAAGTGCTCCTCCCGTCACTCTGGTTGGGTGCGCATAGTAAAAAGTGCTCTTGGCAGCTAGAGAGTGCCGCGTTGACCACTGCGCATGAAGAAATAACCACCTGCAACGTTTGGTTTAGGTTTTGGGTGCATTTTTAATTTCATTGCTTAAATCGCATTTTCTCGACGAGCTGAGCACGTTTTCTGAAATGTGCTCCTCCCGTCACTCTGGTTGGGTGCGCATAGTAAAAAGTGCTCTTGGCAGCTAGAGAGTGCCGCGTTGACTGCTGCGCATGAAGAAATAACCACCTGCAACGTTTGGTTTAGGTTTTGGGTGCATTTTTAATTTTATTGCTTAAATCGCATTTTCTCGACGAGCTGAGCACGTTTTCTGAAATGTGGTCCTCCCGTCACTCTGGTTGGGTGCGCATAGTAAAAAGTGCTCTTGGCAGCTAGAGAGTGCCGCGTTGACCACTGCGCATGAAGAAATGACCATCTGCAACGTTTGGTTTAGGTTTTGGGTGCATTTTTAATTTTATTGCTTAAATCGCATTTTCTCGACGAGCTGAGCACGTTTTCTGAAATGTGCTCCTCCCGTCACTCTGGTTGGGTGCGCATAGTAAAAAGTGCTCTTGGCAGCTAGAGAGTGCCGCGTTGACTGCTGCGCATGAAGAAATAACCACCTGCAACGTTTGGTTTAGGTTTTGGGTGCATTTTTAATTTTATTGCTTAAATCGCATTTTCTCGACGAGCTGAGCACGTTTTCTGAAATGTGCTCCTCCCGTCACTCTGGTTGGGTGCGCATAGTAAAAAGTGCTCTTGGCAGCTAGAGAGTGCCGCGTTGACCACTGCGCATGAAGAAATGACCATCTGCAACGTTTGGTTTAGGTTTTGGGTGCAGTTTTAATTTTATTGCTTAAATCGCATTTTCTCGACGAGCTGAGCACGTTTTCTGAAATGTGCTCCTCCCGTCACTCTGGTTTGGTGCGCATAGTAAAAAGTGCTCTTGGCAGCTAGAGAGTGCCGCATTGACCACTGCGCATGAAGAAATGACCATCTGCAACGTTTGGTTTAGGTTTTATGTGCATTTTTTATTTTATTGCTTAAATAGCCTTTTCTGGACGAGCTGAGCACGTTTTCTGAAATGTGCTCCTCCCGTCACTCTGGTTGGGTGCACATAGTAAAAAGTGCTCTTGGCAGCTAGAGAGTGCCGCTTTGACTGCTGCGCATGAAGAAATAACCACCTGCAACGTTTGGTTTAGGTTTTGGGTGCATTTTTAATTTCATTGCTTAAATCGCATTTTCTCGACGAGCTGAGCACGTTTTCTGAAATGTGCTCCTCCCGTCACTCTGGTTGGGTGCGCATAGTAAAAAGTGCTCTTGGCAGCTAGAGAGTGCCGCGTTGACTGCTGCGCATGAAGAAATAACCACCTGCAACGTTTGGTTTAGGTTTTGGGTGCATTTTTAATTTTATTGCTTAAATCGCATTTTCTCGACGAGCTGAGCACGTTTTCTGAAATGTGGTCCTCCCGTCACTCTGGTTGGGTGCGCATAGTAAAAAGTGCTCTTGGCAGCTAGAGAGTGCCGCGTTGACCACTGCGCATGAAGAAATGACCATCTGCAACGTTTGGTTTAGGTTTTGGGTGCATTTTTAATTTTATTGCTTAAATCGCATTTTCTCGACGAGCTGAGCACGTTTTCTGAAATGTGCTCCTCCCGTCACTCTGGTTGGGTGCGCATAGTAAAAAGTGCTCTTGGCAGCTAGAGAGTGCCGCGTTGACCACTGCGCATGAAGAAATAACCACCTGCAACGTTTGGTTTAGGTTGTAGGTGCATTTTTAATTGTACGGCTTAAATGGCATTTTCTCGACGAGCTGAGCACATTTTCTGAAATGTGCTCCTCCCGTCACTCTGGTTGGGTGCGCATAGTAAAAAGTGCTCTTGGCAGCTAGAGAGTGCCGCGTTGACCACTGCGCATGAAGAAATAACCACCTGCAACGTTTGGTTTGGGTTTTAGGTGCATTTTTAATTTTATTGCTTAAATCGCATTTTCTCGACGAGCTGAGCACGTTTTCTGAAATGTGCTCCTCCCGTCACTCTGGTTGGGTGCGCATAGTAAAAAGTGCTCTTGGCAGCTAGAGAGTGCCGCGTTGACCACTGCGCATGAAGAAATGACCATCTGCAACGTTTGGTTTAGGTTTTGGGTGCATTTTTAATTTTATTGCTTAATTCGCAATTTCTCGACGAGCTGAGCACGTTTTCTGAAAAGTGCTCCTCCCGTCACTCTGGTTGGGTGCGCATAGTAAAAAGTGCTCTTGGCAGCTAGAGAGTGCCGCGTTGACCACTGCGCATGAAGAAATAACCACCTGCAACGTTTGGTTTAGGTTTTGGGTGCATTTTTAATTTCATTGCTTAAATCGCATTTTCTCGACGAGCTGAGCACGTTTTCTGAAATGTGCTCCTCCCGTCACTCTGGTTGGGTGCGCATAGTTAAAAGTGCTCTTGGCAGCTAGAGAGTGCCGCGTTGACCACTGCGCATGAAGAAATAACCACCTGCAACGTTTGGTTTAGGTTTTAGGTGCATTTTTAATTTTATTGCTTAAATCGCATTTTCTCGACGAGGTGAGCACGTTTTCTGAAATGTGCTCCTCCCGTCACTCTGGGTGGGTGCGCATAGTAAAAAGTGCTCTTGGCAGCTACAGAGTGCCGCGTTGACCACTGCGCATGAAGAAATAACCACCTGCAACGTTTGGTTTAGGTTTAAGGTGCATTTTTAATTTTATTGCTTAAATCGCATTTTCTCGACGAGCTGAGCACGTTTTCTGAAATGTGCTCCTCCCGTCACTCTGGTTGGGTGCGCATAGTAAAAAGTGCTCTTGGCAGCTAGAGAGTGCCACGTTGACCACTGCGCATGAAGAAACAACCACCTGCAACGTTTGGTTTAGGTTTTAGGTGCATTTTTAATTGTACGGCTTAAATGGCATTTTCTCGACGAGCTGAGCACATTTTCTGAAATGTGCTCCTCCCGTCACTCTGGTTGGGTGCGCATAGTAAAAAGTGCTCTTGGCAGCTAGAGAGTGCCGCGTTGACCACTGCGCATGAAGAAATAACCACCTGCAACGTTTGGTTTGGGTTTTAGGAGCATTTTTAATTTTATTGCTTAAATCGCATTTTCTCGACGAGCTGAGCACGTTTTCTGAAATGTGCTCCTCCCGTCACTCTGGTTGGGTGCGCATAGTAAAAAGTGCTCTTGGCAGCTAGAGAGTGCCGCGTTGACCACTGCGCATGAAGAAATGACCATCTGCAACGTTTGGTTTAGGTTTTGGGTGCATTTTTAATTTTATTGCTTAATTCGCAATTTCTCGACGAACTGAGCACGTTTTCTGAAAAGTGCTCCTCCCGTCACTCTGGTTGGGTGCGCATAGTAAAAAGTGCTCTTGGCAGCTAGAGAGTGCCGCGTTGACCACTGCGCATGAAGAAATAACCACCTGCAACGTTTGGTTTAGGTTTTGGGTGCATTTTTAATTTCATTGCTTAAATCGCATTTTCTCGACGAGCTGAGCACGTTTTCTGAAATGTGCTCCTCCCGTCACTCTGGTTCGGTGCGCATAGTAAAAAGTGCTCTTGGCAGCTAGAGAGTGCCGCGTTGACTGCTGCGCATGAAGAAATAACCACCTGCAACGTTTGGTTTAAGTTTTGGGTGCATTTTTAATTTTATTGCTTAAATCGCATTTTCTCGACGAGCTGAGCACGTTTTCTGAAATGTGGTCCTCCCGTCACTCTGGTTGGGTGCGCATAGTAAAAAGTGCTCTTGGCAGCTAGAGAGTGCCGCGTTGACCACTGCGCATGAAGAAATGACCATCTGCAACGTTTGGTTTAGGTTTTGGGTGCATTTTTAATTTTATTGCTTAAATCGCATTTTCTCGACGAGCTGAGCACGTTTTCTGAAATGTGCTCCTCCCGTCACTCTGGTTGGGTGCGCATAGTAAAAAGTGCTCTTGGCAGCTAGAGAGTGCCGCGTTGACTGCTGCGCATGAAGAAATAACCACCTGCAACGTTTGGTTTAGGTTTTGGGTGCATTTTTAATTTTATTGCTTAAATCGCATTTTCTCGACGAGCTGAGCACGTTTTCTGAAATGTGCTCCTCCCGTCACTCTGGTTGGGTGTGCATAGTAAAAAGTGCTCTTGGCAGCTAGAGAGTGCCGCGTTGACCACTGCGCATGAAGAAATGACCATCTGCAACGTTTGGTTTAGGTTTTGGGTGCAGTTTTAATTTTATTGCTTAAATCGCATTTTCTCGACGAGCTGAGCACGTTTTCTGAAATGTGCTCCTCCCGTCACTCTGGTTTGGTGCGCATAGTAAAAAGTGCTCTTGGCAGCTAGAGAGTGCCGCATTGACCACTGCGCATGAAGAAATGACCATCTGCAACGTTTGGTTTAGGTTTTATGTGCATTTTTTATTTTATTGCTTAAATAGCCTTTTCTGGACGAGCTGAGCACGTTTTCTGAAATGTGCTCCTCCCGTCACTCTGGTTGGGTGCGCATAGTAAAAAGTGCTCTTGGCAGCTAGAGAGTGCCGCGTTGACCACTGCGCATGAAGAAATAACCACCTGCAACGTTTGGTTTAGGTTTTGGGTGCATTTTTAATTTTATTGCTTAAATCGCATTTTCTCGACGAGCTGAGCACGTTTTCTGAAATGTGCTCCTCCCGTCACTCTGGTTGGGTGCGCAAAGTAAAAAGTGCTCTTGGCAGCTAGAGAGTGCCGCGTTGACCAATGCGCATGAAGAAATAACCACCTGCAACGTTTGGTTTAGGTTTTGGGTGCATTTTTAATTTTATTGCTTAAATCGCATTTTCTCGACGAGCTGAGCACGTTTTCTGAAATGTGCTCCTCCCGTCACTCTGGTTGGGTGCGCAAAGTAAAAAGTGCTCTTGGCAGCTAGAGAGTGCCGCGTTGACCACTGCGCATGAAGAAATGACCATCTGCAACGTTTGGTTTCGGTTTTTGGTGCATTTTTAATTTTATTGCTTAAATCGCATTTTCTCGACGAGCTGAGCACGTTTTCTGAAATGTGCTCCTCCCGTCACTCTGGTTGGGTGCGCATAGTAAAAAGTGCTCTTGGCAGCTAGAGAGTGCCGCGTTGACCACTGCGCATGAAGAAATAACCACCTGCAACGTTTTGTTTAGGTTTTAGGTGCATTTTTAATTTTATTGCGTAAATCGCATTTTCTCGACGAGCTGAGCACGTTTTCTGAAATGTGCTCCTCCCGTCACTCTGGTTAGGTGCGCATAGTAAAAAGTGCTCTTGGCAGCTAGATAGTGCCGCATTGACCACTGCGCATGAAGAAATAACCACCTGCAACGTTTGGTTTAGGTTTTAGGTGCATTTTAAATTATATTGCTTAAATCGCATTTTCTCGACGAGCTGAGCACGTTTTCTGAAATGTGCTCCTCCCGTCACTCTGGTTGGGTGCGCATAGTAAAAAGTGCTCTTGGCAGCTAGAGAGTGCCGCGTTGACCACTGCGCATGAAGAAATAACCACCTGCAACGTATGGTTTAGGTTTTAGGTGCATTTTTAATTTTATTGCTTAAATCGCATTTTCTCGACGAGCTGAGCACGTTTTCTGAAATGTGCTCCTCCCGTCACTCTGGTTGGGTGCGCATAGTAAAAAGTGCTCTTGGCAGCTAGAGAGTGCCGCGTTGACCACTGCGCATGAAGAAATAACCACCTGCAACGTTTGGTTTAGGTTTTAGGTGCATTTTTTATTTTATTGCTTAAATCGCATTTTCTCGACGAGCTGAGCACGTTTTCTGAAATGTGCTCCTCCCGTCACTCTGGTTGGGTGCGCATAATAAAAAGTGCTCTTGGCAGCTAGAGAGTGCCGCGTTGACCACTGCGCATGAAGAAATAACCACCTGCAACGTTTGGTTTAGGTTTTGGGTGCATTTTTAATTTTATTAATTAAATCGCATTTTCTCAACGAGCTGAGCACGTTTTCTGAAATATGCTCCTCCCGTCACTCTGGTTGGGTGCGCATAGTAAAAAGTGCTCTTGGCAGCTAGAGAGTGCCGCGTTGACCACTGCGCATGAAGAAATGACCATCTGCAACGTTTGGTTTAGGTTTTGGGTGCATTTTTAATTTTATTGCTTAAATCGCATTTTCTCGACGAGCTGAGCACGTTTTCTGGAATGTGCTCCTCCCGTCACTCTGGTTGGGTGCGCATAGTAAAAAGTGCTCTTGGCAGCTAGAGAGTGCCGCGTTGACCACTGCGCATAAAGAAATAACCACCTGCAACGTTTGGTTTAGGTTTTGGGTGCATTTTTAATTTTATTGCTTAAATTGCATTTACTCGACGAGCTGAGCACGTTTTCTGAAATGTGCTCCTCCCGTCACTCTGGTTGGGTGCGCATAGTAAAAAGTGCTCTTGGCAGCTAGAGAGTGCCGCGTTGACTGCTGCGCACGAAGAAATAACCACCTGCAACGTTTGGTTTAGGTTTTAGGTGCATTTTTAATTGTATTGCTTAAATCGCATTTTCTGGACGAGCTGAGCACGTTTTCTGAAATGTGCTCCTCCCGTCACTCTGGTTGGGTGCGCATAGTAAAAAGTGCTCTTGGCAGCTAGAGAGTGCCGCGTTGACCACTGCGCATGAAGAAATAACCACCTGCAACGTTTGGTTTAGGTTTTAGGTGCATTTTTAATTTTATTGCTTAAATCGCATTTTCTCGACGAGCTGAGCACGTTTTCTGAAATGTGCTCCTCCCGTCACTCTGGTTGGGTGTGCATAGTAAAAAATGCTCTTGGCAGCTAGAGAGTGCCGCGTTGACCACTGCGCATGAAGAAATAACCACCTGCAACGTTTGGTTTAATGTTTTGGGTGCATTTTTAATTTTATTGCTTAAATCGCATTTTCTCGACGAGCTGAGCACGTTTTCTGAAATGTGCTCCTCCCGTCACTCTGGTTGGGTGTGCATAGTAAAAAGTGCTCTTGGCAGCTAGAGAGTGCCGCGTTGACCACTGCGCATGAAGAAATGACCATCTGCAACGTTTGTTTTCGGTTTTTGGTGCATTTTTAATTTTATTGCTTAAATCGCATTTTCTCGACGAGTTGAGCACGTTTTCTGAAATGTGCTCCTCACGTCACTCTGGTTGGGTGCACATAGTAAAAAGTGCTCTTGGCAGCTAGAGAGTGCCGCGTTGACCACTGCGCATGAAGAAATGACCATCTGCAACGTTTGGTTTAGGTTTTAGGTGCATTTTTAATTTTATTGCTTAAATCGCATTTTCTGGACGAGCTGAGCACGTTTTCTGAAATGTGCTCCTCCCGTCACTCTGGTTGGGTGCGCATAGTAAAAAGTGCTCTTGGCAGCCAGAGAGTGCCGCGTTGACCACTGCGCATGAAGAAATGACCATCTGCAACGTTTGGTTTAGGTTTTAGGTGCATTTTTAATTTTATTGCTTAAATCGCATTTTCTGGACGAGCTGAGCACGTTTTCTGAAATGTGCTCCTCCCGTCACTCTGGTTGGGTGCACATAGTAAAAAGTGCTCTTGGCAGCTAGAGAGTGCCGCTTTGACTTCTGCGCATGAAGAAATAACCACCTGCAACGTTTGGTTTAGGTTTTGGGTGCATTTTTAATTTTATTGCTTAAATCGCATTTTCTCGACGAGCTGAGCACGTTTTCTGAAATGTGCTCCTCCCGTCACTCTGGTTGGGTGCGCATAGTAAAAAGTGCTCTTGGCAGCTAGAGAGTGCCGCGTTGACCACTGCGCATGAAGAAATAACCACCTGCAACGTTTTGTTTAGGTTTTAGGTGCATTTTTAATTTTATTGCGTAAATCGCATTTTCTCGACGAGCTGAGCACGTTTTCTGAAATGTGCTCCTCCCGTCACTCTGGTTAGGTGCGCATAGTAAAAAGTGCTCTTGGCAGCTAGAGAGTGCCGCATTGACCACTGCGCATGAAGAAATAACCACCTGCAACGTTTGGTTTAGGTTTTAGGTGCATTTTAAATGTTATTGCTTAAATCGCATTTTCTCGACGAGCTGAGCACGTTTTCTGAAATGTGCTCCTCCCGTCACTCTGGTTGGGTGCGCATAGTAAAAAGTGCTCTTGGCAGCTAGAGAGTGCCGCGTTGACCACTGCGCATGAAGAAATAACCACCTGCAACGTTTGGTTTAGGTTTTGGGTGCATTTTTAATTTCATTGCTTAAATCGCATTTTCTCGACGAGCTGAGCACGTTTTCTGAAATGTGCTCCTCCCGTCACTCTGGTTGGGTGCACATAGTAAAAAGTGCTCTTGGCAGCTAGAGAGTGCCGCTTTGACTGCTGCGCATGAAGAAATAACCACCTGCAACGTTTGGTTTAGGTTTTGGGTGCATTTTTAATTTCATTGCTTAAATCGCATTTTCTCGACGAGCTGAGCACGTTTTCTGAAATGTGCTCCTCCCGTCACTCTGGTTGGGTGCGCATAGTAAAAAGTGCTCTTGGCAGCTAGAGAGTGCCGCGTTGACTGCTGCGCATGAAGAAATAACCACCTGCAACGTTTGGTTTAGGTTTTGGGTGCATTTTTAATTTTATTGCTTAAATCGCATTTTCTCGACGAGCTGAGCACGTTTTCTGAAATGTGGTCCTCCCGTCACTCTGGTTGGGTGCGCATAGTAAAAAGTACTCTTGGCAGCTAGAGAGTGCCGCGTTGACCACTGCGCATGAAGAAATGACCATCTGCAACGTTTGGTTTAGGTTTTGGGTGCATTTTTAATTTTATTGCTTAAATCGCATTTTCTCGACGAGCTGAGCACGTTTTCTGAAATGTGCTCCTCCCGTCACTCTGGTTGGGTGCGCATAGTAAAAAGTGCTCTTGGCAGCTAGAGAGTGCCGCGTTGACTGCTGCGCATGAAGAAATAACCACCTGCAACGTTTGGTTTAGGTTTTGGGTGCATTTTTAATTTTATTGCTTAAATCGCATTTTCTCGACGAGCTGAGCACGTTTTCTGAAATGTGCTCCTCCCGTCACTCTGGTTGGGTGCGCATAGTAAAAAGTGCTCTTGGCAGCTAGAGAGTGCCGCGTTGACCACTGCGCATGAAGAAATGACCATCTGCAACGTTTGGTTTAGGTTTTGGGTGCAGTTTTAATTTTATTGCTTAAATCGCATTTACTCGACGAGCTGAGCACGTTTTCTGAAATGTGCTCCTCCCGTCACTCTGGTTTGGTGCGCATAGTAAAAAGTGCTCTTGGCAGCTAGAGAGTGCCGCATTGACCACTGCGCATGAAGAAATGACCATCTGCAACGTTTGGTTTAGGTTTTATGTGCATTTTTTATATTATTGCTTAAATAGCCTTTTCTGGACGAGCTGAGCACGTTTTCTGAAATGTGCTCCTCCCGTCACTCTGGTTGGGTGCGCATAGTAAAAAGTGCTCTTGGCAGCTAGAGAGTGCCGCGTTGACCACTGCGCATGAAGAAATAACCACCTGCAACGTTTGGTTTAGGTTTTGGGTGCATTTTTAATTTTATTGCTTAAATCGCATTTTCTCGACGAGCTGAGCACGTTTTCTGAAATGTGCTCCTCCCGTCACTCTGGTTGGGTGCGCAAAGTAAAAAGTGCTCTTGGCAGCTAGAGAGTGCCGCGTTGACCAATGCGCATGAAGAAATAACCACCTGCAACGTTTGGTTTAGGTTTTGGGTGCATTTTTAATTTTATTGCTTAAATCGCATTTTCTCGACGAGCTGAGCACGTTTTCTGAAATGTGCTCCTCCCGTCACTCTGGTTGGGTGTGCAAAGTAAAAAGTGCTCTTGGCAGCTAGAGAGTGCCGCGTTGACCAATGCGCATGAAGAAATAACCACCTGCAACGTTTGGTTTAGGTTTTAGGTGCATTTCAAATTTTATTGCTTGAATCGCATTTTCTCGACGAGCTGAGCACGTTTTCTGAAATGTGCTCCTCCCGTCACTCTGGTTGGGTGCACATAGTAAAAAGTGCTCTTGGCAGCTAGAGAGTGCCGCTTTGACTGCTGCGCATGAAGAAATAACCACCTGCAACGTTTGGTTTAGGTTTTGGGTGCATTTTTAATTTCATTGCTTAAATCGCATTTTCTCGACGAGCTGAGCACGTTTTCTGAAATGTGCTCCTCCCGTCACTCTGGTTGGGTGCGCATAGTAAAAAGTGCTCTTGGCAGCTAGAGAGTGCCGCGTTGACTGCTGCGCATGAAGAAATAACCACCTGCAACGTTTGGTTTAGGTTTTGGGTGCATTTTTAATTTTATTGCTTAAATCGCATTTTCTCGACGAGCTGAGCACGTTTTCTGAAATGTGGTCCTCCCGTCACTCTGGTTGGGTGCGCATAGTAAAAAGTGCTCTTGGCAGCTAGAGAGTGCCGCGTTGACCACTGCGCATGAAGAAATGACCATCTGCAACGTTTGGTTTAGGTTTTGGGTGCATTTTTAATTTTATTGCTTAAATCGCATTTTCTCGACGAGCTGAGCACGTTTTCTGAAATGTGCTCCTCCCGTCACTCTGGTTGGGTGCGCATAGTAAAAAGTGCTCTTGGCAGCTAGAGAGTGCCGCGTTGACCACTGCGCATGAAGAAATAACCACCTGCAACGTTTGGTTTAGGTTGTAGGTGCATTTTTAATTGTACGGCTTAAATGGCATTTTCTCGACGAGCTGAGCACATTTTCTGAAATGTGCTCCTCCCGTCACTCTGGTTGGGTGCGCATAGTAAAAAGTGCTCTTGGCAGCTAGAGAGTGCCGCGTTGACCACTGCGCATGAAGAAATAACCACCTGCAACGTTTGGTTTGGGTTTTAGGTGCATTTTTAATTTTATTGCTTAAATCGCATTTTCTCGACGAGCTGAGTACGTTTTCTGAAATGTGCTCCTCCCGTCACTCTGGTTGGGTGCGCATAGTAAAAAGTGCTCTTGGCAGCTAGAGAGTGCCGCGTTGACCACTGCGCATGAAGAAATGACCATCTGCAACGTTTGGTTTAGGTTTTGGGTGCATTTTTAATTTTATTGCTTAATTCGCAATTTCTCGACGAGCTGAGCACGTTTTCTGAAAAGTGCTCCTCCCGTCACTCTGGTTGGGTGCGCATAGTAAAAAGTGCTCTTGGCAGCTAGAGAGTGCCGCGTTGACCACTGCGCATGAAGAAATAACCACCTGCAACGTTTGGTTTTGGTTTTGGGTGCATTTTTAATTTCATTGCTTAAATCGCATTTTCTCGACGAGCTGAGCACGTTTTCTGAAATGTGCTCCTCCCGTCACTCTGGTTGGGTGCGCATAGTTAAAAGTGCTCTTGGCAGCTAGAGAGTGCCGCGTTGACCACTGCGCATGAAGAAATAACCACCTGCAACGTTTGGTTTAGGTTTTAGGTGCATTTTTAATTTTATTGCTTAAATCGCATTTTCTCGACGAGGTGAGCACGTTTTCTGAAATGTGCTCCTCCCGTCACTCTGGGTGGGTGCGCATAGTAAAAAGTGCTCTTGGCAGCTACAGAGTGCCGCGTTGACCACTGCGCATGAAGAAATAACCACCTGCAACGTTTGGTTTAGGTTTTAGGTGCATTTTTAATTTTATTGCTTAAATCGCATTTTCTCGACGAGCTGAGCACGTTTTCTGAAATGTGCTCCTCCCGTCACTCTGGTTGGGTGCGCATAGTAAAAAGTGCTCTTGGCAGCTAGAGAGTGCCACGTTGACCACTGCGCATGAAGAAACAACCACCTGCAACGTTTGGTTTAGGTTTTAGGTGCATTTTTAATTGTACGGCTTAAATGGCATTTTCTCGACGAGCTGAGCACATTTTCTGAAATGTGCTCCTCCCGTCACTCTGGTTGGGTGCGCATAGTAAAAAGTGCTCTTGGCAGCTAGAGAGTGCCGCGTTGACCACTGCGCATGAAGAAATAACCACCTGCAACGTTTGGTTTAATGTTTTGGGTGCATTTTTAATTTTATTGCTTAAATCGCATTTTCTCGAGGAGCTGAGCACGTTTTCTGAAATGTGCTCCTCCCGTCACTCTGGTTGGGTGTGCATAGTAAAAAGTGCTCTTGGCAGCTAGAGAGTGCCGCGTTGACACTGCGCATGAAGAAATAACCACCTGTAACGTTTGGTTTAGGTTTTGGGTGCATTTTTAATTTTATTGCTTAAATCGCATTTTCTCGTCGAGCTGAGCACGTTTTCTGAAATGTGCTCCTCCCGTCACTGTGGTTGGGTGCGCATAGTAAAAAGTGCTCTTGGCAGCTAGAGAGTGCCGCGTTGACCACTGCGCATGAAGAAATGACCATCTGCAACGTTTGGTTTAGGTTTTGGGTGCATTTTTAATTTTATTGCTTAAATCGCATTTTCTCGACGAGCTGAGCACGTTTTCTGAAATGTGCTCCTCCCGTCACTCTGGTTGGGTGCGCATAGTAAATAGTGCTCTTGGCTGCTAGAGAGTGCCGCGTTGACCACTGCGCATGAAGAAATAACCACCTGCAACGTTTGGTTTAGGTTTTAGGTGCATTTTTAATTTTATTGCTTAAATCGCATTTTCTCGACGAGCTGAGCACGTTTTCTGAAATGTGCTCCTCCCGTCACTCTGGTTGGGTGCGCATAGTTAAAAGTCCTCTTGGCAGCTAGAGAGTGCCGCGTTGACCACTGCACATGAAGAAATAACCACCTGCAAGTTTGGTTTAGGTTTTAGGTGCATTTTTAATTTTATTGCTTAAATCGCATTTTCTCGACGAGCTGAGCACGTTTTCTGAAATGTGCTCCTCCCGTCACTCTTGTTGGATGCGCATAGTAAAAAGTGCTCTTGGCAGCTAGAGAGTGCCGCGTTGACCACTGCGCATGAAGAAATAACCACCTGCAACGTTTGGTTTAGGTTTTAGGTGCAATTTTAATTTTATTGCTTAAATCGCATTTTCTCGACGAGCTGAGCACGTTTTCTGAAATGTGCTCCTCCCGTCACTCTGGTTGGGTGCGCATAGTAAAAAGTGCTCTTGGCAGCTAGAGAGTGCCGCGTTGACCACTGCGCATGAAGAAATAACCACCTGCAACGTTTTGTTTAGGTTTTAGGTGCATTTTTAATTTTATTGCGTAAATCGCATTTTCTCGACGAGCTGAGCACGTTTTCTGAAATGTGCTCCTCCCGTCACTCTGGTTAGGTGCGCATAGTAAAAAGTGCTCTTGGCAGCTAGATAGTGCCGCATTGACCACTGCGCATGAAGAAATAACCACCTGCAACGTTTGGTTTAGGTTTTAGGTGCATTTTAAATTATATTGCTTAAATCGCATTTTCTCGACGAGCTGAGCACGTTTTCTGAAATGTGCTCCTCCCGTCACTCTGGTTGGGTGCGCATAGTAAAAAGTGCTCTTGGCAGCTAGAGAGTGCCGCGTTGACCACTGCGCATGAAGAAATAACCACCTGCAACGTATGGTTTAGGTTTTAGGTGCATTTTTAATTTTATTGCTTAAATCGCATTTTCTCGACGAGCTGAGCACGTTTTCTGAAATGTGCTCCTCCCGTCACTCTGGTTGGGTGCGCATAGTAAAAAGTGCTCTTGGCAGCTAGAGAGTGCCGCGTTGACCACTGCGCATGAAGAAATAACCACCTGCAACGTTTGGTTTAGGTTTTAGGTGCATTTTTTATTTTATTGCTTAAATCGCATTTTCTCGACGAGCTGAGCACGTTTTCTGAAATGTGCTCCTCCCGTCACTCTGGTTGGGTGCGCATAATAAAAAGTGCTCTTGGCAGCTAGAGAGTGCCGCGTTGACCACTGCGCATGAAGAAATAACCACCTGCAACGTTTGGTTTAGGTTTTGGGTGCATTTTTAATTTTATTAATTAAATCGCATTTTCTCAACGAGCTGAGCACGTTTTCTGAAATATGCTCCTCCCGTCACTCTGGTTGGGTGCGCATAGTAAAAAGTGCTCTTGGCAGCTAGAGAGTGCCGCGTTGACCACTGCGCATGAAGAAATGACCATCTGCAACGTTTGGTTTAGGTTTTGGGTGCATTTTTAATTTTATTGCTTAAATCGCATTTTCTCGACGAGCTGAGCACGTTTTCTGGAATGTGCTCCTCCCGTCACTCTGGTTGGGTGCGCATAGTAAAAAGTGCTCTTGGCAGCTAGAGAGTGCCGCGTTGACCACTGCGCATAAAGAAATAACCACCTGCAACGTTTGGTTTAGGTTTTGGGTGCATTTTTAATTTTATTGCTTAAATTGCATTTACTCGACGAGCTGAGCACGTTTTCTGAAATGTGCTCCTCCCGTCACTCTGGTTGGGTGCGCATAGTAAAAAGTGCTCTTGGCAGCTAGAGAGTGCCGCGTTGACTGCTGCGCACGAAGAAATAACCACCTGCAACGTTTGGTTTAGGTTTTAGGTGCATTTTTAATTGTATTGCTTAAATCGCATTTTCTGGACGAGCTGAGCACGTTTTCTGAAATGTGCTCCTCCCGTCACTCTGGTTGGGTGCGCATAGTAAAAAGTGCTCTTGGCAGCTAGAGAGTGCCGCGTTGACCACTGCGCATGAAGAAATAACCACCTGCAACGTTTGGTTTAGGTTTTAGGTGCATTTTTAATTTTATTGCTTAAATCGCATTTTCTCGACGAGCTGAGCACGTTTTCTGAAATGTGCTCCTCCCGTCACTCTGGTTGGGTGTGCATAGTAAAAAATGCTCTTGGCAGCTAGAGAGTGCCGCGTTGACCACTGCGCATGAAGAAATAACCACCTGCAACGTTTGGTTTAATGTTTTGGGTGCATTTTTAATTTTATTGCTTAAATCGCATTTTCTCGACGAGCTGAGCACGTTTTCTGAAATGTGCTCCTCCCGTCACTCTGGTTGGGTGTGCATAGTAAAAAGTGCTCTTGGCAGCTAGAGAGTGCCGCGTTGACCACTGCGCATGAAGAAATGACCATCTGCAACGTTTGTTTTCGGTTTTTGGTGCATTTTTAATTTTATTGCTTAAATCGCATTTTCTCGACGAGTTGAGCACGTTTTCTGAAATGTGCTCCTCACGTCACTCTGGTTGGGTGCACATAGTAAAAAGTGCTCTTGGCAGCTAGAGAGTGCCGCGTTGACCACTGCGCATGAAGAAATGACCATCTGCAACGTTTGGTTTAGGTTTTAGGTGCATTTTTAATTTTATTGCTTAAATCGCATTTTCTGGACGAGCTGAGCACGTTTTCTGAAATGTGCTCCTCCCGTCACTCTGGTTGGGTGCGCATAGTAAAAAGTGCTCTTGGCAGCCAGAGAGTGCCGCGTTGACCACTGCGCATGAAGAAATGACCATCTGCAACGTTTGGTTTAGGTTTTAGGTGCATTTTTAATTTTATTGCTTAAATCGCATTTTCTGGACGAGCTGAGCACGTTTTCTGAAATGTGCTCCTCCCGTCACTCTGGTTGGGTGCACATAGTAAAAAGTGCTCTTGGCAGCTAGAGAGTGCCGCTTTGACTTCTGCGCATGAAGAAATAACCACCTGCAACGTTTGGTTTAGGTTTTGGGTGCATTTTTAATTTTATTGCTTAAATCGCATTTTCTCGACGAGCTGAGCACGTTTTCTGAAATGTGCTCCTCCCGTCACTCTGGTTGGGTGCGCATAGTAAAAAGTGCTCTTGGCAGCTAGAGAGTGCCGCGTTGACCACTGCGCATGAAGAAATAACCACCTGCAACGTTTTGTTTAGGTTTTAGGTGCATTTTTAATTTTATTGCGTAAATCGCATTTTCTCGACGAGCTGAGCACGTTTTCTGAAATGTGCTCCTCCCGTCACTCTGGTTAGGTGCGCATAGTAAAAAGTGCTCTTGGCAGCTAGAGAGTGCCGCATTGACCACTGCGCATGAAGAAATAACCACCTGCAACGTTTGGTTTAGGTTTTAGGTGCATTTTAAATGTTATTGCTTAAATCGCATTTTCTCGACGAGCTGAGCACGTTTTCTGAAATGTGCTCCTCCCGTCACTCTGGTTGGGTGCGCATAGTAAAAAGTGCTCTTGGCAGCTAGAGAGTGCCGCGTTGACCACTGCGCATGAAGAAATAACCACCTGCAACGTTTGGTTTAGGTTTTGGGTGCATTTTTAATTTCATTGCTTAAATCGCATTTTCTCGACGAGCTGAGCACGTTTTCTGAAATGTGCTCCTCCCGTCACTCTGGTTGGGTGCACATAGTAAAAAGTGCTCTTGGCAGCTAGAGAGTGCCGCTTTGACTGCTGCGCATGAAGAAATAACCACCTGCAACGTTTGGTTTAGGTTTTGGGTGCATTTTTAATTTCATTGCTTAAATCGCATTTTCTCGACGAGCTGAGCACGTTTTCTGAAATGTGCTCCTCCCGTCACTCTGGTTGGGTGCGCATAGTAAAAAGTGCTCTTGGCAGCTAGAGAGTGCCGCGTTGACTGCTGCGCATGAAGAAATAACCACCTGCAACGTTTGGTTTAGGTTTTGGGTGCATTTTTAATTTTATTGCTTAAATCGCATTTTCTCGACGAGCTGAGCACGTTTTCTGAAATGTGGTCCTCCCGTCACTCTGGTTGGGTGCGCATAGTAAAAAGTACTCTTGGCAGCTAGAGAGTGCCGCGTTGACCACTGCGCATGAAGACATGACCATCTGCAACGTTTGGTTTAGGTTTTGGGTGCATTTTTAATTTTATTGCTTAAATCGCATTTTCTCGACGAGCTGAGCACGTTTTCTGAAATGTGCTCCTCCCGTCACTCTGGTTGGGTGCGCATAGTAAAAAGTGCTCTTGGCAGCTAGAGAGTGCCGCGTTGACCGCTGCGCATGAAGAAATAACCACCTGCAACGTTTGGTTTAGGTTTTGGGTGCATTTTTAATTTTATTGCTTAAATCGCATTTTCTCGACGAGCTGAGCACGTTTTCTGAAATGTGCTCCTCCCGTCACTCTGGTTGGGTGCGCATAGTAAAAAGTGCTCTTGGCAGCTAGAGAGTGCCGCGTTGACCACTGCGCATGAAGAAATGACCATCTGCAACGTTTGGTTTAGGTTTTGGGTGCAGTTTTAATTTTATTGCTTAAATCGCATTTACTCGACGAGCTGAGCACGTTTTCTGAAATGTGCTCCTCCCGTCACTCTGGTTTGGTGCGCATAGTAAAAAGTGCTCTTGGCAGCTAGAGAGTGCCGCATTGACCACTGCGCATGAAGAAATGACCATCTGCAACGTTTGGTTTAGGTTTTATGTGCATTTTTTATATTATTGCTTAAATAGCCTTTTCTGGACGAGCTGAGCACGTTTTCTGAAATGTGCTCCTCCCGTCACTCTGGTTGGGTGCGCATAGTAAAAAGTGCTCTTGGCAGCTAGAGAGTGCCGCGTTGACCACTGCGCATGAAGAAATAACCACCTGCAACGTTTGGTTTAGGTTTTGGGTGCATTTTTAATTTTATTGCTTAAATCGCATTTTCTCGACGAGCTGAGCACGTTTTCTGAAATGTGCTCCTCCCGTCACTCTGGTTGGGTGCGCAAAGTAAAAAGTGCTCTTGGCAGCTAGAGAGTGCCGCGTTGACCAATGCGCATGAAGAAATAACCACCTGCAACGTTTGGTTTAGGTTTTGGGTGCATTTTTAATTTTATTGCTTAAATCGCATTTTCTCGACGAGCTGAGCACGTTTTCTGAAATGTGCTCCTCCCGTCACTCTGGTTGGGTGTGCAAAGTAAAAAGTGCTCTTGGCAGCTAGAGAGTGCCGCGTTGACCAATGCGCATGAAGAAATAACCACCTGCAACGTTTGGTTTAGGTTTTAGGTGCATTTCAAATTTTATTGCTTGAATCGCATTTTCTCGACGAGCTGAGCACGTTTTCTGAAATGTGCTCCTCCCGTCACTCTGGTTGGGTGCACATAGTAAAAAGTGCTCTTGGCAGCTAGAGAGTGCCGCTTTGACTGCTGCGCATGAAGAAATAACCACCTGCAACGTTTGGTTTAGGTTTTGGGTGCATTTTTAATTTCATTGCTTAAATCGCATTTTCTCGACGAGCTGAGCACGTTTTCTGAAATGTGCTCCTCCCGTCACTCTGGTTGGGTGCGCATAGTAAAAAGTGCTCTTGGCAGCTAGAGAGTGCCGCGTTGACTGCTGCGCATGAAGAAATAACCACCTGCAACGTTTGGTTTAGGTTTTGGGTGCATTTTTAATTTTATTGCTTAAATCGCATTTTCTCGACGAGCTGAGCACGTTTTCTGAAATGTGGTCCTCCCGTCACTCTGGTTGGGTGCGCATAGTAAAAAGTGCTCTTGGCAGCTAGAGAGTGCCGCGTTGACCACTGCGCATGAAGAAATGACCATCTGCAACGTTTGGTTTAGGTTTTGGGTGCATTTTTAATTTTATTGCTTAAATCGCATTTTCTCGACGAGCTGAGCACGTTTTCTGAAATGTGCTCCTCCCGTCACTCTGGTTGGGTGCGCATAGTAAAAAGTGCTCTTGGCAGCTAGAGAGTGCCGCGTTGACCACTGCGCATGAAGAAATAACCACCTGCAACGTTTGGTTTAGGTTGTAGGTGCATTTTTAATTGTACGGCTTAAATGGCATTTTCTCGACGAGCTGAGCACATTTTCTGAAATGTGCTCCTCCCGTCACTCTGGTTGGGTGCGCATAGTAAAAAGTGCTCTTGGCAGCTAGAGAGTGCCGCGTTGACCACTGCGCATGAAGAAATAACCACCTGCAACGTTTGGTTTAATGTTTTGGGTGCATTTTTAATTTTATTGCTTAAATCGCATTTTCTCGAGGAGCTGAGCACGTTTTCTGAAATGTGCTCCTCCCGTCACTCTGGTTGGGTGTGCATAGTAAAAAGTGCTCTTGGCAGCTAGAGAGTGCCGCGTTGACACTGCGCATGAAGAAATAACCACCTGCAACGTTTGGTTTAGGTTTTGGGTGCATTTTTAATTTTATTGCTTAAATCGCATTTTCTCGACGAGCTAAGCACGTTTTCTGAAATGTGCTCCTCCCGTCACTCTGGTTGGGTGCGCATAGTAAAAAGTGCTCTTGGCAGCTAGAGAGTGCCGCGTTGACCACTGCGCATGAAGAAATTACCACCTGCAACGTTTGGTTTAGGTTTTGGGTGCATTTTTAATTTTATTGCTTAAATCGCATTTTCTCGTCGAGCTGAGCACGTTTTCTGAAATGCGCTCCTCCCGTCTCTCTGGTTGGGTGTGCATCGTAAAAAGTGCTCTTGGCAGCTAGAGAGTGCCGCGTTGACCACTGCGCATGAAGAAATGACCATCTGCAACGTTTGGTTTAGGTTTTGGGTGCATTTTTAATTTTATTGCTTAAATCGCATTTTCTCGACGAGCTGAGCACGTTTTCTGAAATGTGCTCCTCCCGTCACTCTGGTTGGGTGCGCATAGTAAAAAGTGCTCTTGGCAGCTAGAGAGTGCCGCGTTGACCACTGCGCATGAAGAAATAACCACCTGCAACGTTTGGTTTAGGTTGTAGGTGCATTTTTAATTGTATGGCTTAAATGGCATTTTCTCGACGAGCTGAGCACATTTTCTGAAATGTGCTCCTCCCGTCACTCTGGTTGGGTGCGCATAGTAAAAAGTGCTCTTGGCAGCTAGAGAGTGCCGCGTTGACCACTGCGCATGAAGAAATAACCACCTGCAACGTTTGGTTTAGGTTTTAGGTGCATTTTTAATTTTATTGCTTAAATCGCATTTTCTCGACGAGCTGAGCACGTTTTCTGAAATGTGCTCCTCCCGTCACTCTGGTTGGGTGCGCATAGTAAAAAGTGTTCTTGGCAGCTAGAGAGTGGCGCGTTGACTGCTGCGCACGAAGAAATAACCACCTGCAACGTTTGGTTTAGGTTTTGGGTGCATTTTTAATTTTATTGCTTAAATTGCATTTTCTCGACGAGCTGAGCACGTTTTCTGAAATGTGCTCCTCCCTTCACTCTGGTTGGGTGCGCATAGTAAAAAGTGCTCTTGGCAGCTAGAGAGTGCCGCGTTGACCACTGCGCACGAAGAAATAACCACCTGCAACGTTTGGTTTAGGTTTTGGGTGCATTTTTAATTTTATTGCTTAAATCGCATTTTCTGAACGAGCTGAGCACGTTTTCTGAAATGTGCTCCTCCCGTCACTCTGGTTGGGTGTGCATAGTAAAAAGTGCTCTTGGCAGCTAGAGAGTGCCGCGTTGACCACTGCGCATGAAGAAATGACCATCTGCAACGTTTGGTTTAGGTTTTAGGTGCATTTTTAATTTTATTGCTTAAATAGCATTTTCTGGACGAGCTGAGCACGTTTTATGAAATGTGCTCCTCCCGTCACTCTGGTTGGGTGCGCATAGTAAAAAGTGCTCTTGGCAGCTAGAGAGTGCCGCGTTTACCACTGAGCATGAAGAAATAACCACCTGCAACGTTTGGTTTAGGTTTTGGGTGCATTTTTAATTTTATTGCTTAAATCGCATTTTCTCGACGAGCTGAGCACGTTTTCTGAAATGTGCTCCTCCCGTCACTCTGGTTGGGTGCGCGTAGTAAAAAGTGCTCTTGGCAGCTAGAGAGTGCCGCGTTGACCACTGCGCATGAAGAAATAACCACCTGCAACGTTTGGTTTAGGTTTTAGGTGAATTTTTAATTTTATTGCTTAAATCGCATTTTCTCGACGAGCTGAGCACGTTTTCTTAAATGTGCTCCTCCCGTCACTCTGGTTGGGTGCGCATAGTAAAAAGTGCTCTTGTCAGCGAGAGAGTGCCGCGTTGACCACTGCGCATGAAGAAATAACCACCTGCAACGTTTGGTTTAGGTTTTAGGTGCATTTTTAATTTTATTGCTTAAATCGCATTTTCTCGACGAGCTGAACACGTTTTCTGAAATGTGCTCCTCCCGTCACTCTGGTTGGGTGCGCATAGTAAAAAATGCTCTTGGCAGCTAGAGAGTGCCGCGTTGACCACTGCGCATGAAGAAATAACCACCTGCTACGTTTGGTTTAATGTTTTGGGTGCATTTTTAATTTTATTGCTTAAATCGCATTTTCTCGACGAGCTGAGCACGTTTTCTGAAATGTGCTCCTCCCGTCACTCTGGTTGGGTGTGCATAGTAAAAAGTGCTCTTGGCAGCTAGAGAGTGCCGCGTTGACCACTGCGCATGAAGAAATAACCACCTGCAACGTTTGGTTTAGGTTTTGGGTGCATTTTTAATTTTATTGCTTAAATCGCATTTTCTCGAAGAGTTGAGCACGTTTTCTGAAATGTGCTCCTCACGTCACTCTGGTTGGGTGCACATAGTAAAAAGTGCTCTTGGCAGCTAGAGAGTGCCGCGTTGACCAATGCGCATGAAGAAATAACCACCTGCAACGTTTGGTTTAGGTTTTTAGGTGCATTTTTAATTTTATTGCTTAAATCGCATTTTCTCGACGAGCTGAGCACGTTTTCTGAAATGGGCTCCTCCCGTCACTCTGGTTGGGTGCGCATAGTAAAAAGTGCTCTTGGCAGCTAGAGAGTGCCGCGTTGACCACTGCGCATGAAGAAATAACCACCTGCAACGTTTGGTTTAGGTTTTGGGTGCATTTTTAATTTTATTGCTTAAATCGCATTTTCTCGACGAGCTGAGCACGTTTTCTGAAATGTGCTCCTCCCGTCACTCTGGTTGGGTGCGCATAGTAAAAAGTGCTCTTTGTAGCTAGAGAGTGCCGCGTTGACCACTGCGCATGAAGAAATAACCACCTGCAACGTTTGGTTTAGGGTTTGGGTGCATTTTTAATTTTATTGCTTAAATCGCATGTTCTCGTCGAGCTGAGCACGTTTTCTGAAATGCGCTCCTCCCGTCACTCTTGTTGGGTGTGCATATTAAAAAGTGCTCTTGGCAGCTAGAGAGTGCCGCGTTGACCATTGCGCATGAAGAAATGGCCATCTGCAACGTTTGGTTTAGGTTTTGGGTGCATTTTTAATTTTATTGCTTAAATCGCATTTTCTGGACGAGCTGAGCACGTTTTCTGAAATGTGCTCCTCCCGTCACTCTGGTTGGGTGCGCATAGTAAAAAGTGCTCTTGGCAGCTAGAGAGTGCCGCGTTGACCACTGCGCATGAAGAAATAACCACCTGCAACGTTTGGTTTAGGTTTTGGGTGCATTTTTAATTTTATTGCTTAAATCGTATTTACTCGACGAGCTGAGCACGTTTTCTGAAATGTGCTCCTCCCGTCACTCTGGTTGGGTGCGCATAGTAAAAAGTGCTCTTGGCAGCTAGAGAGTGCCGCGTTGACTGCTGCGCACGAAGAAATAACCACCTGCAACGTTTGGTTTAGGTTTTGGGTGCATTTTTAATTTTATTGCTTAAATCGCATTTTCTCGACGAGCTGAGCACGTTTTCTGAAATGTGCTCCTCCCGTCACTCTGGTTGGGTGCGCATAGTAAAAAGTGCTCTTGGCAGCTAGAGAGTGCCGCGTTGACCAATGCGCATGAAGAAATAACCACCTGCAACGTTTGGTTTAGGTTTTAGGTGCATTTCAAATTTTATTGCTTGAATCGCATTTTCTCGACGAGCTGAGCACGTTTTCTGAAATGTGCTCCTCCCGTCACTCTGGTTGGGTGTGCATAGTAAAAAGTGCTCTTGGCAGCTAAAGAGTGCCGCGTTGACCACTGCGCATGAAGAAATAACCACCTGCAACGTTTGGTTTGGGTTTTAGGTGCATTTTTAATTTTATTGCTTAAATCGCATTTTCTCGACGAGCTGAGCACGTTTTCTGAAATGTGCTCCTCCCGTCACTCTGGTTGGGTGCGCATAGTAAAAAGTGCTCTTGGCAGCTACAGAGTGCCGCGTTGACCACTGCGCATGAAGAAATGACCACCTGCAACGTTTGGTTTAGGTTTTGGGTGCATTTTTAATTTTATTGCTTAATTCGCAATTTCTCGACGAGCTGAGCACGTTTTCTGAAAAGTGCTCCTCCCGTCACTCTGGTTGGGTGCGCATAGTAAAAAGTGCTCTTGGCAGCTAGAGAGTGCCGCGTTGACCACTGCGCATGAAGAAATAACCACCTGCAACGTTTGGTTTAGGTTTTGGGTGCATTTTTAATTTCATTGCTTAAATCGCATTTTCTCGACGAGCTGAGCACGTTTTCTGAAATGTGCTCCTCCCGTCACTCTGGTTGGGTGTGCATAGTAAAAAGTGCTCTTGGCAGCTAAAGAGTGCCGCGTTGACCACTGCGCATGAAGAAATGACCATCTGCAACGTTTGGTTTAGGTTTTGGGTGCAGTTTTAATTTTATTGCTTAAATCGCATTTTCTCGACGAGCTGAGCACGTTTCCTGAAATGTGCTCCTCCCGTCACTCTGGTTTGGTGCGCATAGTAAAAAGTGCTCTTGGCAGCTAGAGAGTGCCGCATTGACCACTGCGCATGAAGAAATGACCATCTGCAACGTTTGGTTTAGGTTTTATGTGCATTTTTTATTTTATTGCTTAAATAGCCTTTTCTGGACGAGCTGAGCACGTTTTCTGAAATGTGCTCCTCCCGTCACTCTGGTTGGGTGCGCATAGTAAAAAGTGCTCTTGGCAGCTAGAGAGTGCCGCGTTGACCACTGCGCATGAAGAAATAACCACCTGCAACGTTTGGTTTAGGTTTTGGGTGCATTTTTAATTTTATTGCTTAAATCGCATTTTCTCGACGAGCTGAGCACGTTTTCTGAAATGTGCTCCTCCCGTCACTCTGGTTGGGTGCGCAAAGTAAAAAGTGCTCTTGGCAGCTAGAGAGTGCCGCGTTGACCAATGCGCATGAAGAAATAACCACCTGCAACGTTTGGTTTAGGTTTTGGGTGCATTTTTAATTTTATTGCTTAAATTGCATTTACTCGACGAGCTGAGCACGTTTTCTGAAATGTGCTCCTCCCGTCACTCTGGTTGGGTGCGCATAGTAAAAAGTGCTCTTGGCAGCTAGAGAGTCCCGCGTTGACTGCTGCGCACGAAGAAATAACCACCTGCAACGTTTGGTTTAGGTTTTAGGTGCATTTTTAATTGTATTGCTTAAATCGCATTTTCTGGACGAGCTGAGCACGTTTTCTGAAATGTGCTCCTCCCGTCACTCTGGTTGGGTGCGCATAGTAAAAAGTGCTCTTGGCAGCTAGAGAGTGCCGCGTTGACCACTGCGCATGAAGAAATAACCACCTGCAACGTTTGGTTTAGGTTTTAGGTGCATTTTTAATTTTATTGCTTAAATCGCATTTTCTCGACGAGCTGAGCACGTTTTCTGAAATGTGCTCCTCCCGTCACTCTGGTTGGGTGTGCATAGTAAAAAATGCTCTTGGCAGCTAGAGAGTGCCGCGTTGACCACTGCGCATGAAGAAATAACCACCTGCAACGTTTGGTTTAATGTTTTGGGTGCATTTTTAATTTTATTGCTTAAATCGCATTTTCTCGACGAGCTGAGCACGTTTTCTGAAATGTGCTCCTCCCGTCACTCTGGTTGGGTGTGCATAGTAAAAAGTGCTCTTGGCAGCTAGAGAGTGCCGCGTTGACCACTGCGCATGAAGAAATGACCATCTGCAACGTTTGGTTTCGGTTTTTGGTGCATTTTTAATTTTATTGCTTAAATCGCATTTTCTCGACGAGTTGAGCACGTTTTCTGAAATGTGCTCCTCACGTCACTCTGGTTGGGTGCACATAGTAAAAAGTGCTCTTGGCAGATAGAGAGTGCCGCGTTGACCACTGCGCATGAAGAAATGACCATCTGCAACGTTTGGTTTAGGTTTTAGGTGCATTTTTAATTTTATTGCTTAAATCGCATTTTCTGGACGAGCTGAGCACGTTTTCTGAAATGTGCTCCTCCCGTCACTCTGGTTGGGTGCGCATAGTAAAAAGTGCTCTTGGCAGCCAGAGAGTGCCGCGTTGACCACTGCGCATGAAGAAATAACCACCTGCAACGTTTGGTTTAGGTTTTGGGTGCATTTTTAATTTTATTGCTTAAATCGCATTTTCTCGACGAGCTGAGCACGTTTTCTGAAATGTGCTCCTCCCGTCACTCTGGTTGGGTGCGCATAGTAAAAAGTGCTCTTGGCAGCTAGAGAGTGCCGCGTTGACCACTGCGCATGAAGAAATTACCACCTGCAACGTTTGGTTTAGGTTTTGGGTGCATTTTTAATTTTATTGCTTAAATCGCATTTTCTCGTCGAGCTGAGCACGTTTTCTGAAATGCGCTCCTCCCGTCTCTCTGGTTGGGTGTGCATCGTAAAAAGTGCTCTTGGCAGCTAGAGAGTGCCGCGTTGACCACTGCGCATGAAGAAATAACCACCTGCAACGTTTGGTTTAGGTTTTGGGTGCATTTTTAATTTTATTGCTTAAATCGCATTTTGTCGTCGAGCTGAGCACGTTTTCTGAAATGCGCTCCTCCCGTCACTCTGGTTGGGTGTGCATAGTAAAAAGTGCTCTTGGCAGCTAGAGAGTGCCGCGTTGACCACTGCGCATGAAGAAATAACCACCTGCAACGTTTGGTTTAATGTTTTGGGTGCATTTTTAATTTTATTGCTTAAATCGCATTTTCTCGACGAGCTGAGCACGTTTTCTGAAATGTGCTCCTCCCGTCACTCTGGTTGGGTGTGCATAGTAAAAAGTGCTCTTGGCAGCTAGAGAGTGCCGCGTTGACCACTGCGCATGAAGAAATGACCATCTGCAACGTTTGGTTTCGGTTTTTGGTGCATTTTTAATTTTATTGCTTAAATCGCATTTTCTCGACGAGTTGAGCACGTTTTCTGAAATGTGCTCCTCACGTCACTCTGGTTGGGTGCACATAGTAAAAAGTGCTCTTGGCAGCTAGAGAGTGCCGCGTTGACCACTGCGCATGAAGAAATGACCATCTGCAACGTTTGGTTTAGGTTTTAGGTGCATTTTTAATTTTATTGCTTAAATCGCATTTTCTGGACGAGCTGAGCACGTTTTCTGAAATGTGCTCCTCCCGTCACTCTGGTTGGGTGCGCATAGTAAAAAGTGCTCTCGGCAGCCAGAGAGTGCCGCGTTGACCACTGCGCATGAAGAAATGACCATCTGCAACGTTTGGTTTAGGTTTTAGGTGCATTTTTAATTTTATTGCTTAAATCGCATTTTCTGGACGAGCTGAGCACGTTTTCTGAAATGTGCTCCTCCCGTCACTCTGGTTGGGTGCGCATAGTAAAAAGTGCTCTTGGCAGCTAGAGAGTGCCGCGTTGACCACTGCGCATGAAGAAATAACCACCTGTAACGTTTGGTTTAGGTTTTGGGTGCATTTTTAATTTTATTGCTTAAATCGCATTTTCTCGACGAGCTGAGCACGTTTTCTGAAATGTGCTCCTCCCGTCACTCTGGTTGGGTGCGCATAGTAAAAAGTACTCTTGGCAGCTAGAGAGTGCCGCGTTGACCACTGCGCATGAAGAAATAAAAACCTGCAACGTTTGGTTTAGGTTTTTTGTGCATTTTTAATTTTATTGCTTAAATCGCATTTTCTCGTCGAGCTGAGCACGTTTTCTGAAATGCGCTCCTCCCGTCTCTCTGGTTGGGTGTGCATCGTAAAAAGTGCTCTTGGCAGCTAGAGAGTGCCGCGTTGACCACTGCGCATGAAGAAATAACCACCTGCAACGTTTGGTTTGGGTTTTAGGTGCATTTTTAATTTTATTGCTTAAATCGCATTTTCTCGACGAGCTGAGCACGTTTTCTGAAATGTGCTCCTCCAGTCACTCTGGTTGGGTGCGCATAGTAAAAAGTGCTCTTGGCAGCTAGAGAGTGCCGCGTTGACCACTGCGCATGAAGAAATGACCATCTGCAACGTTTGGTTTAGGTTTTGGGTGCATTTTTAATTTTATTGCTTAATTTGCATTTTCTCGACGAGCTGAGCACGTTTTCTGAAAAGTGCTCCTCCCGTCACTCTGGTTGGGTGCGCATAGTAAAAAGTGCTCTTGGCAGCTAGAGAGTGCCGCGTTGACCACTGCGCATGAAGAAATAATCACCTGCAACGTTTGGTTTAGGTTTTGGGTGCATTTTTAATTTTATTGCTTAAATCGCATTTTCTCGACGAGCTGAGCACGTTTTCTGAAATGTGCTCCTCCCGTCACTCTGGTTGGGTGCGCATAGTAAAAAGTGCTCTTGGCAGCTAGAGAGTGCCGCGTTGACTGCTGCGCATGAAGAAATAACCACCTGCAACGTTTGGTTTAGGTTTTGGGTGCATTTTTAATTTTATTGCTTAAATCGCATTTTCTCGACTAGCTGAGCACGTTTTCTGGAATGTGCTCCTCCCGTCACTCTAGTTGGGTGTGTATAGTAAAAAGTGCTCTTGGCAGCTAGAGAGTGCCGCGTTGACCACTGCGCATGAAGAAATAACCACCTGCAATGTTTGGTTTAGGTTTTGGGTGCATTTTTAATTTTATTGCTTAAATCGCATTTTCTCGTCGAGCTGAGCACGTTTTCTGAAATGCGCTCCTCCAGTCACTCTGGTTGGGTGTGCATAGTAAAAAGTGCTCTTGGCAGCTAGAGAGTGCCGTGTTGACTGCTGCGCATGAAGAAATAACCACCTGCAACGTTTGGTTTAGGTTTTAGGTGCATTTTTAATTGTACGGCTTAAATGGCATTTTCTCGACGAGCTGAGCACATTTTCTGAAATGTGCTCCTCCCGTCACTCTGGTTGGGTGCGCATAGTAAAAAGTGCTCTTGGCAGCTAGAGAGTGCCGCGTTGACCACTGCGCATGAAGAAATAACCACCTGCAACGTTTGGTTTAGGTTTTGGGTGCATTTTTAATTTTATTGCTTAAATCGCATTTTCTCGACGAGCTGAGCACGTTTTCTGAAATGCGCTCCTCCCGTCACTCTGGTTGGGTGCGCATAGTAAAAAGTGGTCTTGGCAGCTAGAGAGTGCCGCGTTGACCACTGCGCATGAAGAAATAACCACCTGCAACGTTTGGTTTAGGTTTTGGGTGCATTTTTAATTTTATTGCTTAAATTGCATTTACTCGACGAGCTGAGCACGTTTTCTGAAATGTGCTCCTCCCGTCACTCTGGTTGGGTGCGCATAGTAAAAAGTGCTCTTGGCAGCTAGAGAGTGCCGCGTTGACTGCTGCGCACGAAGAAATAACCACCTGCAACGTTTAGTTTAGGTTTTAGGTGCATTTTTAATTTTATTGCTTAAATCGCATTTTCTCGACGAGCTGAGCACGTTTTCTGAAATGTGCTCCTCCCGTCACTCTGGTTGGGTGCGCATAGTAAAAAATGCTCTTGGCAGCTAGAGAGTGCCGCGTTGACCACTGCGCATGAAGAAATAACCACCTGCAACGTTTGGTTTAATGTTTTGGGTGCATTTTTAATTTTATTGCTTAAATCGCATTTTCTCGACGAGCTGAGCACGTTTTCTGAAATGTGCTCCTCCCGTCACTCTGGTTGGGTGTGCATAGTAAAAAGTGCTCTTGGCAGCTAGATAGTGCCGTGTTGACTGCTGCGCATGAAGAAATAACCACCTGCAACGTTTGGTATAGATTTTAGGTGCATTTTTAATTTAATTGCTTAAATTGCATTTTCTCGACGAGCTGAGCACGTTTTCTTAAATGTGCTCCTCCCGTCACTCTGGGTGGGTGCGCATAGTAAAAAGTGCTCTTGGCAGCTAGAGAGTGCCGCGTTGACCACTGCGCATGAAGAAATGACCATCTGCAGCGTTTGGTTTAGGTTTTAGGTGCATTTTTAATTTTATTGCTTAAATCGCATTTTCTCGACGAGCTGAGCACGTTTTCTGAAATGTGCTCCTCCCGTCACTCTGGTCGGGTGCGCATAGTAAAAAGTCTTTTTGGCAGCTAGAGAGTGCCGCGTTGACTGCTGCGCACGAAGAAATAACCACCTGCAACGTTTGGTTTAGGTTTTAGGTGCATTTTTAATTTTATTGCTTAAATCGCATTTCCTCGTCGACCTGAGCACGTTTTCTGAAATGTGCTCCTCCCGTCACTCTGGTTGGGAGCGCATAGTAAAAAGTGCTCTTGGCAGCTAGAGAGTGCCGCGTTGACCACTGCGCATGAAGACATAACCACCTGCAACGTTTGGTTTAGGTTTTGGGTGCATTTTTAATTTTATTGCTTAAATCGCATTTACTCGGCGAGCTGAGCACGTTTTCTGAAATGTGCTCCTCCCGTCACTCTGGTTGGGTGCGCATAGTAAAAAGTGCTCTTGGAAGCTAGAGAGTGCCGCGTTGACTGCTGCGCATGAAGAAATGACCATCTGCAACGTTTGCTTTAGGTTTTAGGTGCATTTTTAATTTTATTGCTTAAATCGCATTTTCTCGATGAGCTGAGCACGTTTTCTGAAATGTGCTCCTCCCGTCACTCTGGTTGGGTGCGCATAGTAAAAAATGCTCTTGGCAGCGAGAGAGTGCCGCGTTGACCACTGCGCATGAAGAAATAACCACCTGCAACGTTTGGTTTAATGTTTTGGGTGCATTTTTAATTTTATTGCTTAAATCGCATTTTCTCGACGAGCTGAGCACGTTTTCTGAAATGTGCTCCTCACGTCACTCTGGTTGGGTGCGCATAGTAAAAAGTGCTCTTGGCAGCTAGAGAGTGCCGCGTTGACCACTGCGCATGAAGAAATATCCACCTGCAACGTTTGGTTTAGGTTTTAGGTGCATTTTTTATTTTATTGCTTAAATCGCATTTTCTCGACGAGCTGAGCACGTTTTCTGAAATGTGCTCCTCCCGTCACTCTGGTTGGGTGCGCATAGTAAAAAGTGCTCTTGGCAGCTAGAGAGTGCCGCGTTGACTGCTGCATATGAAGAAATAACCACCTGCAACGTTTGGTTTAGGTTTTGGGTGCATTTTTAATTTTATTGCTTAAATCGCATTTTCTCGACGAGCTGAGCACGTTTTCTGAAATGTGCTCCTCCCGTCACTCTGGTTGGGTGCGCATAGTAAAAAGTGCTCTTGGCAGCTAGAGAGTGCCGCGTTGACCACTGCGCATGAAGAAATAACCACCTGCAACGTTTGGTTTAGGTTTTGTGTGCATTTTTAATTTTATTGCTTAAATCGCATTTTCTCGACGAGCTGAGCACGTTTTCTGAAATGTGCTCCTCCCGTCACTCTGGTTGGGTGCGCATAGTAAAAAGTGCTCTTGGCAGCTAGAGAGTGCCGCGTTGACTGCTGCGCATGAAGAAATAACCACCTGCAACGTTTGGTTTAGGTTTTAGGTGCATTTTTAATTTTATTGCTTAAATCGCATTTTCTCGACGAGCTGAGCACGTTTTCTGAAATGTGCTCCTCCCGTCACTCTGGTTGGGTGCGCATAGTAAAAAGTGCTCTTGGCAGCTAGAGAGTGCCGCGTTGACCACTGCGCATGAAGAAATAACCACCTGCAACGTTTGGTTTAGGTTTTGGGTGCATTTTTAATTTTATTGCTTAAATCGCATTTTCTCGTCGAGCTGAGCACGTTTTCTAAAATGCGCTCCTCCCGTCACTCTGGTTGGGTGTGCATAGTAAAAAGTGCTCTTGGCAGCTAGAGAGTGCCGCGTTGACCACTGCGCATGAAGAAATGACCATCTGCAACGTTTGGTTTAGGTTTTAGGTGCATTTTTAATTTTATTGCTTAAATTGCATTTTCTGGACGAGCTGAGCACGTTTTCTGAAATGTGCTCCTCCCGTCACTCTGGTTGGGTGCGCATAGTAAAAAGTGCTCTTGGCAGCTAGAGAGTGCCGCGTTGACCACTGCGCATGAAGAAATAACCACCTGCAACGTTTGGTTTAGGTTTTGGGTGCATTTTTAATTTTATTGCTTAAATCGCATTTTCTCGACGAGCTGAGCACGTTTTCTGAAATGTGCTCCTCCCGTCACTCTGGTTGGGTGCGCATAGTAAAAAGTGCTCTTGGCAGCTAGAGAGTGCCGCGTTGACCACTGCGCATGAAGAAATTACCACCTGCTACGTTTGGTTTAGGTTTTGGGTGCATTTTTAATTTTATTGCTTAAATCGCATTTTCTCGACGAGCTGAGCACGTTTTCTGGAATGTGCTCCTCCCGTCACTCTGGTTGGGTGCGCATAGTAAAAAGTGCTCTTGGCAGCTAGAGAGTGCCGCGTTGACTGCTGCGCACGAAGAAATAACCACCTGCAACGTTTGGTTTAGGTTTTAGGTGCATTTTTAATTTTATTGCTTAAATCGCATTTTCTCGAAGAGCTGAGCACGTTTTCTGAAATGTGCTCCTCCCGTCACTCTGGTTGGGTGCGCATAGTAAAAAGTGCTCTTGGCAGCTAGAGAGTGCCGCGTTGACCACTGCGCATGAAGAAATAACCACCTGCAACGTTTGGTTTAGGTTTTAGGTGCATTTTTAATTTTATTGCTTAAATCGCATTTTCTCGACGAGCTGAGCACGTTTTCTGAAATGTGCTCCTCCCGTCACTCTGGTTGGGTGTGCATAGTAAAAAATGCTCTTGGCAGCTAGAGAGTGCCGCGTTGACCACTGCGCATGAAGAAATAACCACCTGCAACGTTTGGTTTAATGTTTTGGGTGCATTTTTAATTTTATTGCTTAAATCGCATTTTCTCGACGAGCTGAGCACGTTTTCTGAAATGTGCTCCTCCCGTCACTCTGGTTGGGTGTGCATAGTAAAAAGTGCTCTTGGCAGCTAGAGAGTGCCGCGTTGACCACTGCGCATGAAGAAATGACCATCTGCAACGTTTGGTTTCGGTTTTTGGTGCATTTTTAATTTTATTGCTTAAATCGCATTTTCTCGACGAGTTGAGCACGTTTTCTGAAATGTGCTCCTCACGTCACTCTGGTTGGGTGCACATAGTAAAAAGTGCTCTTGGCAGCTAGAGAGTGCCGCGTTGACCACTGCGCATGAAGAAATGACCATCTGCAACGTTTGGTTTAGGTTTTAGGTGCATTTTTAATTTTATTGCTTAAATCGCATTTTCTCGACGAGCTGAGCACGTTTTCTGAAATGTGCTCCTCCCGTCACTCTGGTTGGGTGCGCATAGTAAAAAGTGCTCTTGGCAGCTAGAGAGTGCCGCGTTGACCACTGCGCATGAAGAAATAACCACCTGCAACGTTTGGTTTAGGTTTTGGGTGCATTTTTAATTTTATTGCTTAAATCGCATTTTCTCGTCGAGCTGAGCACGTTTTCTAAAATGCGCTCCTCCCGTCACTCTGGTTGGGTGTGCATAGTAAAAAGTGCTCTTGGCAGCTAGAGAGTGCCGCGTTGACCACTGCGCATGAAGAAATGACCATCTGCAACGTTTGGTTTAGGTTTTAGGTGCATTTTTAATTTTATTGCTTAAATCGCATTTTCTGGACGAGCTGAGCACGTTTTCTGAAATGTGCTCCTCCCGTCACTCTGGTTGGGTGCGCATAGTAAAAAGTGCTCTTGGCAGCTAGAGAGTGCCGCGTTGACCACTGCGCATGAAGAAATAACCACCTGCAACGTTTGGTTTAGGTTTTGGGTGCATTTTTAATTTTATTGCTTAAATCGCATTTTCTCGACGAGCTGAGCACGTTTTCTGAAATGTGCTCCTCCCGTCACTCTGGTTGGGTGCGCATAGTAAAAAGTGCTCTTGGCAGCTAGAGAGTGCCGCGTTGACCACTGCGCATGAAGAAATTACCACCTGCTACGTTTGGTTTAGGTTTTGGGTGCATTTTTAATTTTATTGCTTAAATCGCATTTTCTCGACGAGCTGAGCACGTTTTCTGGAATGTGCTCCTCCCGTCACTCTGGTTGGGTGCGCATAGTAAAAAGTGCTCTTGGCAGCTAGAGAGTGCCGCGTTGACTGCTGCGCACGAAGAAATAACCACCTGCAACGTTTGGTTTAGGTTTTAGGTGCATTTTTAATTTTATTGCTTAAATCGCATTTTCTCGAAGAGCTGAGCACGTTTTCTGAAATGTGCTCCTCCCGTCACTCTGGTTGGGTGCGCATAGTAAAAAGTGCTCTTGGCAGCTAGAGAGTGCCGCGTTGACCACTGCGCATGAAGAAATAACCACCTGCAACGTTTGGTTTAGGGTTTAGGTGCATTTTTAATTTTATTGCTTAAATCGCATTTTCTCGACGAGCTGAGCACGTTTTCTGAAATGTGCTCCTCCCGTCACTCTGGTTGGGTGTGCATAGTAAAAAATGCTCTTGGCAGCTAGAGAGTGCCGCGTTGACCACTGCGCATGAAGAAATAACCACCTGCAACGTTTGGTTTAATGTTTTGGGTGCATTTTTAATTTTATTGCTTAAATCGCATTTTCTCGACGAGCTGAGCACGTTTTCTGAAATGTGCTCCTCCCGTCACTCTGGTTGGGTGTGCATAGTAAAAAGTGCTCTTGGCAGCTAGAGAGTGCCGCGTTGACCACTGCGCATGAAGAAATGACCATCTGCAACGTTTGGTTTCGGTTTTTGGTGCATTTTTAATTTTATTGCTTAAATCGCATTTTCTCGACGAGTTGAGCACGTTTTCTGAAATGTGCTCCTCACGTCACTCTGGTTGGGTGCACATAGTAAAAAGTGCTCTTGGCAGCTAGAGAGTGCCGCGTTGACCACTGCGCATGAAGAAATGACCATCTGCAACGTTTGGTTTAGGTTTTAGGTGCATTTTTAATTTTATTGCTTAAATCGCATTTTCTGGACGAGCTGAGCACGTTTTCTGAAATGTGCTCCTCCCGTCACTCTGGTTGGGTGCGCATAGTAAAAAGTGCTCTTGGCAGCCAGAGAGTGCCGCGTTGACCACTGCGCATGAAGAAATGACCACCTGCAACGTTTGGTTTGGGTTTTAGGTGCATTTTTAATTTTATTGCTTAAATCGCATTTTCTCGACGAGCTGAGCACGTTTTCTGAAATGCGCTCCTCCCGTCACTCTGGTTGGGTGCGCATAGTAAAAAGTGCTCTTGGCAGCTAGAGAGTGCCGCGTTGACCAATGCGCATGAAGAAATAACCACCTGCAACGTTTGGTTTAGGTTTTGGGTGCATTTTTAATTTTATTGCTTAAATCGCATTTTCTCGACGAGCTGAGCACGTTTTCTGAAATGTGCTCCTCCCGTCACTCTGGTTGGGTGTGCAAAGTAAAAAGTGCTCTTGGCAGCTAGAGAGTGCCGCGTTGACCAATGCGCATGAAGAAATAACCACCTGCAACGTTTGGTTTAGGTTTTGGGTGCATTTTTAATTTTATTGCTTAAATCGTATTTTCTCGACGAGCTGAGCACGTTTTCTGAAATGTGCTCCTCCCGTCACTCTGGTTGGGTGCGCAAAGTAAAAAGTGCTCTTGGCAGCTAGAGAGTGCCGCGTTGACCAATGCGCATGAAGAAATAACCACCTGCAACGTTTGGTTTAGGTTTTAGGTGCATTTCAAATTTTATTGCTTAAATCGCATTTTCTCGACGAGCTGAGCACGTTTTCTGAAATGTGCTCCTCCCGTCACTCTGGTTGGGTGCACATAGTAAAAAGTGCTCTTGGCAGCTAGAGAGTGCCGCTTTGACTGCTGCGCATGAAGAAATAACCACCTGCAACGTTTGGTTTAGGTTTTGGGTGCATTTTTAATTTTATTGCTTAAATCGCATTTTCTCGACGAGCTGAGCACGTTTTCTGAAATGTGCTCCTCCCGTCACTCTGGTTGGGTGCGCATAGTAAAAAGTGCTCTTGGCAGCTAGAGAGTGCCGCGTTGACCACTGCGCATGAAGAAATAACCACCTGCAACGTTTGGTTTAGGTTTTAGGTGCATTTTTTATTTTATTGCTTAAATCGCATTTTCTCGACGAGCTGAGCACGTTTTCTGAAATGTGCTCCTCCCGTCACTCTGGTTGGGTGCGCATAGTTAAAAGTGCTCTTGGCAGCTAGAGAGTGCCGCGTTGACCACTGCGCATGAAGAAATAACCACCTGCAACGTTTGGTTTAGGTTTTAGGTGCATTTTTAATTTTATTGCTTAAATCGCATTTTCTCGACGAGGTGAGCACGTTTTCTGAAATGTGCTCCTCCCGTCACTCTGGGTGGGTGCGCATAGTAAAAAGTGCTCTTGGCAGCTACAGAGTGCCGCGTTGACCACTGCGCATGAAGAAATAACCACCTGCAACGTTTGGTTTAGGTTTTAGGTGCATTTTTAATTTTATTGCTTAAATCGCATTTTCTCGACGAGCTGAGCACGTTTTCTGAAACTTGCTCCTCCCGTCACTCTGGTTGGGTGCGCATAGTAAAAAGTGCTCTTGGCAGCTAGAGAGTGCCACGTTGACCACTGCGCATGAAGAAACAACCACCTGCAACGTTTGGTTTAGGTTTTAGGTGCATTTTTAATTGTACGGCTTAAATGGCATTTTCTCGACGAGCTGAGCACATTTTCTGAAATGTGCTCCTCCCGTCACTCTGGTTGGGTGCGCATAGTAAAAAGTGCTCTTGGCAGCTAGAGAGTGCCGCGTTGACCACTGCGCATGAAGAAATAACCACCTGCAACGTTTGGTTTGGGTTTTAGGTGCATTTTTAATTTTATTGCTTAAATCGCATTTTCTCGACGAGCTGAGCACGTTTTCTGAAATGTGCTCCTCCCGTCACTCTGGTTGGGTGCGCATAGTAAAAAGTGCTCTTGGCAGCTAGAGAGTGCCGCGTTGACCACTGCGCATGAAGAAATGACCACCTGCAACGTTTGGTTTAGGTTTTGGGTGCATTTTTAATTTTATTGCTTAATTCGCAATTTCTCGACGAGCTGAGCACGTTTTCTGAAAAGTGCTCCTCCCGTCACTCTGGTTGGGTGCGCATAGTAAAAAGTGCTCTTGGCAGCTAGAGAGTGCCGCGTTGACCACTGCGCATGAAGAAATAACCACCTGCAACGTTTGGTTTAGGTTTTGGGTGCATTTTTAATTTCATTGCTTAAATCGCATTTTCTCGACGAGCTGAGCACGTTTTCTGAAATGTGCTCCTCCCGTCACTCTGGTTGGGTGCGCATAGTAAAAAGTGCTCTTGGCAGCTAGAGAGTGCCGCGTTGACTGCTGCGCATGAAGAAATAACCACCTGCAACGTTTGGTTTAGGTTTTGGGTGCATTTTTAATTTTATTGCTTAAATCGCATTTTCTCGACGAGCTGAGCACGTTTTCTGAAATGTGGTCCTCCCGTCACTCTGGTTGGGTGCGCATAGTAAAAAGTGCTCTTGGCAGCTAGAGAGTGCCGCGTTGACCACTGCGCATGAAGAAATGACCATCTGCAACGTTTGGTTTAGGTTTTGGGTGCATTTTTAATTTTATTGCTTAAATCGCATTTTCTCGACGAGCTGAGCACGTTTTCTGAAATGTGCTCCTCCCGTCACTCTGGTTGGGTGCGCATAGTAAAAAGTGCTCTTGGCAGCTAGAGAGTGCCGCGTTGACTGCTGCGCATGAAGAAATAACCACCTGCAACGTTTGGTTTAGGTTTTGGGTGCATTTTTAATTTTATTGCTTAAATCGCATTTTCTCGACGAGCTGAGCACGTTTTCTGAAATGTGCTCCTCCCGTCACTCTGGTTGGGTGCGCATAGTAAAAAGTGCTCTTGGCAGCTAGAGAGTGCCGCGTTGACCACTGCGCATGAAGAAATGACCATCTGCAACGTTTGGTTTAGGTTTTGGGTGCAGTTTTAATTTTATTGCTTAAATCGCATTTTCTCGACGAGCTGAGCACGTTTTCTGAAATGTGCTCCTCCCGTCACTCTGGTTTGGTGCGCATAGTAAAAAGTGCTCTTGGCAGCTAGAGAGTGCCGCATTGACCACTGCGCATGAAGAAATGACCATCTGCAACGTTTGGTTTAGGTTTTATGTGCATTTTTTATTTTATTGCTTAAATAGCCTTTTCTGGACGAGCTGAGCACGTTTTCTGAAATGTGCTCCTCCCGTCACTCTGGTTGGGTGCACATAGTAAAAAGTGCTCTTGGCAGCTAGAGAGTGCCGCTTTGACTGCTGCGCATGAAGAAATAACCACCTGCAACGTTTGGTTTAGGTTTTGGGTGCATTTTTAATTTCATTGCTTAAATCGCATTTTCTCGACGAGCTGAGCACGTTTTCTGAAATGTGCTCCTCCCGTCACTCTGGTTGGGTGCGCATAGTAAAAAGTGCTCTTGGCAGCTAGAGAGTGCCGCGTTGACTGCTGCGCATGAAGAAATAACCACCTGCAACGTTTGGTTTAGGTTTTGGGTGCATTTTTAATTTTATTGCTTAAATCGCATTTTCTCGACGAGCTGAGCACGTTTTCTGAAATGTGGTCCTCCCGTCACTCTGGTTGGGTGCGCATAGTAAAAAGTGCTCTTGGCAGCTAGAGAGTGCCGCGTTGACCACTGCGCATGAAGAAATGACCATCTGCAACGTTTGGTTTAGGTTTTGGGTGCATTTTTAATTTTATTGCTTAAATCGCATTTTCTCGACGAGCTGAGCACGTTTTCTGAAATGTGCTCCTCCCGTCACTCTGGTTGGGTGCGCATAGTAAAAAGTGCTCTTGGCAGCTAGAGAGTGCCGCGTTGACCACTGCGCATGAAGAAATAACCACCTGCAACGTTTGGTTTAGGTTGTAGGTGCATTTTTAATTGTACGGCTTAAATGGCATTTTCTCGACGAGCTGAGCACATTTTCTGAAATGTGCTCCTCCCGTCACTCTGGTTGGGTGCGCATAGTAAAAAGTGCTCTTGGCAGCTAGAGAGTGCCGCGTTGACCACTGCGCATGAAGAAATAACCACCTGCAACGTTTGGTTTGGGTTTTAGGTGCATTTTTAATTTTATTGCTTAAATCGCATTTTCTCGACGAGCTGAGCACGTTTTCTGAAATGTGCTCCTCCCGTCACTCTGGTTGGGTGCGCATAGTAAAAAGTGCTCTTGGCAGCTAGAGAGTGCCGCGTTGACCACTGCGCATGAAGAAATGACCATCTGCAACGTTTGGTTTAGGTTTTGGGTGCATTTTTAATTTTATTGCTTAATTCGCAATTTCTCGACGAGCTGAGCACGTTTTCTGAAAAGTGCTCCTCCCGTCACTCTGGTTGGGTGCGCATAGTAAAAAGTGCTCTTGGCAGCTAGAGAGTGCCGCGTTGACCACTGCGCATGAAGAAATAACCACCTGCAACGTTTGGTTTAGGTTTTGGGTGCATTTTTAATTTCATTGCTTAAATCGCATTTTCTCGACGAGCTGAGCACGTTTTCTGAAATGTGCTCCTCCCGTCACTCTGGTTGGGTGCGCATAGTTAAAAGTGCTCTTGGCAGCTAGAGAGTGCCGCGTTGACCACTGCGCATGAAGAAATAACCACCTGCAACGTTTGGTTTAGGTTTTAGGTGCATTTTTAATTTTATTGCTTAAATCGCATTTTCTCGACGAGGTGAGCACGTTTTCTGAAATGTGCTCCTCCCGTCACTCTGGGTGGGTGCGCATAGTAAAAAGTGCTCTTGGCAGCTACAGAGTGCCGCGTTGACCACTGCGCATGAAGAAATAACCACCTGCAACGTTTGGTTTAGGTTTAAGGTGCATTTTTAATTTTATTGCTTAAATCGCATTTTCTCGACGAGCTGAGCACGTTTTCTGAAATGTGCTCCTCCCGTCACTCTGGTTGGGTGCGCATAGTAAAAAGTGCTCTTGGCAGCTAGAGAGTGCCACGTTGACCACTGCGCATGAAGAAACAACCACCTGCAACGTTTGGTTTAGGTTTTAGGTGCATTTTTAATTGTACGGCTTAAATGGCATTTTCTCGACGAGCTGAGCACATTTTCTGAAATGTGCTCCTCCCGTCACTCTGGTTGGGTGCGCATAGTAAAAAGTGCTCTTGGCAGCTAGAGAGTGCCGCGTTGACCACTGCGCATGAAGAAATAACCACCTGCAACGTTTGGTTTGGGTTTTAGGAGCATTTTTAATTTTATTGCTTAAATCGCATTTTCTCGACGAGCTGAGCACGTTTTCTGAAATGTGCTCCTCCCGTCACTCTGGTTGGGTGCGCATAGTAAAAAGTGCTCTTGGCAGCTAGAGAGTGCCGCGTTGACCACTGCGCATGAAGAAATGACCATCTGCAACGTTTGGTTTAGGTTTTGGGTGCATTTTTAATTTTATTGCTTAATTCGCAATTTCTCGACGAACTGAGCACGTTTTCTGAAAAGTGCTCCTCCCGTCACTCTGGTTGGGTGCGCATAGTAAAAAGTGCTCTTGGCAGCTAGAGAGTGCCGCGTTGACCACTGCGCATGAAGAAATAACCACCTGCAACGTTTGGTTTAGGTTTTGGGTGCATTTTTAATTTCATTGCTTAAATCGCATTTTCTCGACGAGCTGAGCACGTTTTCTGAAATGTGCTCCTCCCGTCACTCTGGTTCGGTGCGCATAGTAAAAAGTGCTCTTGGCAGCTAGAGAGTGCCGCGTTGACTGCTGCGCATGAAGAAATAACCACCTGCAACGTTTGGTTTAAGTTTTGGGTGCATTTTTAATTTTATTGCTTAAATCGCATTTTCTCGACGAGCTGAGCACGTTTTCTGAAATGTGGTCCTCCCGTCACTCTGGTTGGGTGCGCATAGTAAAAAGTGCTCTTGGCAGCTAGAGAGTGCCGCGTTGACCACTGCGCATGAAGAAATGACCATCTGCAACGTTTGGTTTAGGTTTTGGGTGCATTTTTAATTTTATTGCTTAAATCGCATTTTCTCGACGAGCTGAGCACGTTTTCTGAAATGTGCTCCTCCCGTCACTCTGGTTGGGTGCGCATAGTAAAAAGTGCTCTTGGCAGCTAGAGAGTGCCGCGTTGACTGCTGCGCATGAAGAAATAACCACCTGCAACGTTTGGTTTAGGTTTTGGGTGCATTTTTAATTTTATTGCTTAAATCGCATTTTCTCGACGAGCTGAGCACGTTTTCTGAAATGTGCTCCTCCCGTCACTCTGGTTGGGTGTGCATAGTAAAAAGTGCTCTTGGCAGCTAGAGAGTGCCGCGTTGACCACTGCGCATGAAGAAATGACCATCTGCAACGTTTGGTTTAGGTTTTGGGTGCAGTTTTAATTTTATTGCTTAAATCGCATTTTCTCGACGAGCTGAGCACGTTTTCTGAAATGTGCTCCTCCCGTCACTCTGGTTTGGTGCGCATAGTAAAAAGTGCTCTTGGCAGCTAGAGAGTGCCGCATTGACCACTGCGCATGAAGAAATGACCATCTGCAACGTTTGGTTTAGGTTTTATGTGCATTTTTTATTTTATTGCTTAAATAGCCTTTTCTGGACGAGCTGAGCACGTTTTCTGAAATGTGCTCCTCCCGTCACTCTGGTTGGGTGCGCATAGTAAAAAGTGCTCTTGGCAGCTAGAGAGTGCCGCGTTGACCACTGCGCATGAAGAAATAACCACCTGCAACGTTTGGTTTAGGTTTTGGGTGCATTTTTAATTTTATTGCTTAAATCGCATTTTCTCGACGAGCTGAGCACGTTTTCTGAAATGTGCTCCTCCCGTCACTCTGGTTGGGTGCGCAAAGTAAAAAGTGCTCTTGGCAGCTAGAGAGTGCCGCGTTGACCAATGCGCATGAAGAAATAACCACCTGCAACGTTTGGTTTAGGTTTTGGGTGCATTTTTAATTTTATTGCTTAAATCGCATTTTCTCGACGAGCTGAGCACGTTTTCTGAAATGTGCTCCTCCCGTCACTCTGGTTGGGTGCGCAAAGTAAAAAGTGCTCTTGGCAGCTAGAGAGTGCCGCGTTGACCAATGCGCATGAAGAAATAACCACCTGCAACGTTTGGTTTAGGTTTTAGGTGCATTTCAAATTTTATTGCTTGAATCGCATTTTCTCGACGAGCTGAGCACGTTTTCTGAAATGTGCTCCTCCCGTCACTTTGGTTGGGTGCACATAGTAAAAAGTGCTCTTGGCAGCTAGAGAGTGCCGCTTTGACTGCTGCGCATGAAGAAATAACCACCTGCAACGTTTGGTTTAGGTTTTGGGTGCATTTTTAATTTTATTGCTTAAATCGCATTTTCTCGACGAGCTGAGCACGTTTTCTGAAATGTGCTCCTCCCGTCACTCTGGTTGGGTGCGCATAGTAAAAAGTGCTCTTGGCAGCTAGAGAGTGCCGCGTTGACCACTGCGCATGAAAAAATAACCACCTGCAACGTTTGGTTTAGGTTTTGGGTGCATTTTTAATTTTATTGCTTAAATCGCATTTTCTCGTCGAGCTGAGCACGTTTTCTGAAATGCGCTCCTCCCGTCACTCTGGTTGGGTGTGCATAGTAAAAAGTGCTCTTGGCAGCTAGAGAGTGCCGCGTTGACCACTGCGCATGAAGAAATGACCATCTGCAACGTTTGGTTTAGGTTTTGGGTGCATTTTTAATTTTATTGCTTAAATCGCATTTTCTCGACGAGCTGAGCACGTTTTCTGAAATGTGCTCCTCCCGTCACTGTGGTTGGGTGCGCATAGTAAAAAGTGCTCTTGGCAGCTAGAGAGTGCCGCGTTGACCACTGCGCATGAAGAAATAACCACCTGCAACGTTTGGTTTAGGTTTTGGGTGCATTTTTAATTTTATTGCTTAAATCGCATTTTCTCGACGAGCTGAGCACGTTTTCTGAAATGTGCTCCTCCCGTCACTCTGGTTGGGTGCGCATAGTAAAAAGTGCTCTTGGCAGCTAGAGAGTGCCGCGTTGACCACTGCGCATGAAGAAATAACCACCTGCAACGTTTGGTTTAGGTTTTAGGTGCATTTTTAATTTTATTGCTTAAATCGCATTTTCTCGACGAGCTGAGCACGTTTTCTGAAATGTGCTCCTCCCGTCACTCTGGTTGGGTGCGCATAGTAAAAAGTGTTCTTGGCAGCTAGAGAGTGTCGCGTTGACTGCTGCGCACGAAGAAATAACCACCTGCAACGTTTGGTTTAGGTTTTGGGTGCATTTTTAATTTTATTGCTTAAATCGCATGTTCTCGTCGAGCTGAGCACGTTTTCTGAAATGCGCTCCTCCCGTCACTCTTGTTGGGTGTGCATATTAAAAAGTGCTCTTGGCAGCTAGAGAGTGCCGCGTTGACTGCTGCGCACTAAGAAATAACCACCTGCAACGTTTGGTTTAGGTTTTGGGTGCATTTTTAATTTTATTGCTTAAATCGCATTTTCTCGACGAGCTGAGCACGTTTTCTGAAATGTGCTCCTCCCGTCACTCTGGTTGGGTGCGCATAGTAAAAGGTGCTCTTGGCAGCTAGAGAGTTCCGCGTTGACCACTGCACATGAAGAAATGACCATCTGCAGCGTTTGGTTTAGGTTGTAGGTGCATTTTTTATTTTATTGCTTAAATCGCATTTTCTCGACGAGCTGAGCACGTTTTCTGAAATGTGCTCCTCCCGTCACTCTGGTTGGGTCCGCATAGTAAAAAGTGCTCTTGGCAGCTAGAGAGTGCCGCGTTGACTGCTGCGCATGAAGAAATAACCACCTGCAACGTTTGGTTTAGGTTTTAGGTGCATTTTTAATTTTATTGCTTAAATCGCATTTTCTCGACGAGCTGAGCACGTTTTCTGAAATGCGCTCCTCCCGTCACTCTGGTTGGGTGCGCATAGTAAAAAGTGCTCTTGGCAGCTAGAGAGTGCCGCGTTGACCACTGCGCATTAAGAAATAACCACCTGCAACGTTTGGTTTAGGTTTTGGGTGCATTTTTAATTTTATTGCTTCAATCGCATTGTCTGGACGAGCTGAGCACGTTTTCTGAAATGTGCTCCTCCCGTCACTCTGGTTGGGTGTGCATAGTAAAAAGTGCTCTTGGCAGCTAGAGAGTGCCGCGTTGACCACTGCGCATGAAGAAATGACCATCTGCAACGTTTGGTTTAGGTTTTAGGTGCATTTTTAATTTTATTGCTTAAATCGCATTTTCTGGACGAGCTGAGCACGTTTTCTGAAATGTGCTCCTCCCGTCACTCTGGTTGGGTGCGCATAGTAAAAAGTGTTCTTGGCAGCTAGAGACTGCCGCGTTGACCACTGCGCATGAAGAAATAACCACCTGCAACGTTTGGTTTAGGTTTTGGGTGCATTTTTAATTTTATTGCTTAAATCGCATTTACTCGACGAGCTGAGCACGTTTTCTGAAATGTGCTCCTCCCGTCACTCTGGTTGGGTGCGCATAGTAAAAAGTGCTCTTGGCAGCTAGACAGTGCCGCGTTGACCACTGCGCATGAAGAAATAACCACCTGCAACGTTTGGTTCAGGTTTTAGGTGCATTTTTAATTTTATTGCTTAAATCGCATTTTCTCGACGAGCTGAGCACGTTTTCTGAAATGTGCTCCTCCCGTCACTCTGGTTGGGTGCGCATAGTAAAAAATGCTCTTGGCAGCTAGAGCGTGCCGCGTTGCGATTTAAGCAATAAAATTAAAAATGCACCCAAAACCTAAACCAAACGTTGCAGGTGGTTATTTCTTAGTGCGCAGCAGTCAACGCGGCACTCTCTAGCTGCCAAGAGCACTTTTTAATATGCACACCCAACAAGAGTGACGGGAGGAGCGCATTTCAGAAAACGTGCTCAGCTCGACGAGAACATGCGATTTAAGCAATAAAATTAAAAATGCACCCAAAACCTAAACCAAACGTTGCAGGTGGTCATTTCTTCATGCGCAGCAGTCAACGCGGCACTCTCTAGCTGCCAAGAACACTTTTTACTATGCGCACCCAACCAGAGTGACGGGAGGAGCACATTTCAGAAAACGTGCTCAGCTCGTTGAGAAAATGCGATTTAAGCAATAAAATTAAAAATGCACCCAAAACCTAAACCAAACGTTGCAGGTGGTTATTTCTTCATGCGCAGTGGTCAACGCGGCACTCTCTAGCTGCCAAGAGCACTTTTTACTATGCACACCCAACCAGAGTGACGGGAGGAGCGCATTTCAGAAAACGTGCTCAGCTCGACGAGAAAATGCGATTTAAGCAATAAAATTAAAAATGCACCCAAAACCTAAACCAAACGTTGCAGGTGGTTATTTCTTCATGCGCAGTGGTCAACGCAGCACTCTCTAGCTGCCAAGAGCACTTTTTACGATGCACACCCAACGTGAGAAACGGGAGGAGCGCATTTCAGAAAACGTGCTCAGCTCGACGAGAAAATGCGATTTAAGCAATAAAATAAAAAATGCACCCAAAACCTAAACCAAACGTAGCAGGTGGTAATTTCTTCATGCGCAGTGGTCAACGCGGCACTCTCTAGCTGCCAAGAGCACTTTTTACTATGCGCACCCAACCAGAGTGACGGGAGGAGCACATTTCAGAAAACGTGCTCAGCTCGTCGAGAAAATGCGATTTAAGCAATAAAATTAAAAATGCACCCAAAACCTAAACCAAACGTTGCAGGTGGTTATTTCTTCATGCGCAGTGGTCAACGCGGCACTCTCTAGCTGCCAAGAGCACTTTTTACTATGCGCACCCAACCAGAGTGACGGGAGGAGCACATTTCTGAAAACGTGCTCAGCTCGTCCAGAAAATGCGATTTAAGCAATAAAATTAAAAATGCACCTAAAACCTAAACCAAACGTTGCAGATGGTCATTTCTTCATGCGCAGTGGTCAACGCGGCACTCTCTAGCTGCCAAGAGCACTTTTTACTATGCACACCCAACCAGAGTGACGGGAGGAGCGCATTTTAGAAAACGTGCTCAGCTCGACGAGAAAATGCGATTTAAGCAATAAAATTAAAAATGCACCCAAAACCTAAACCAAACGTTGCAGATGGTTATTTCTTCATTCGCAGTGGTCAACGCGGCACTCTCTAGCTGCCAAGAGCACTTTTTACTATGCGCACCCAACCAGAGTGACGGGAGGAGCACATTTCAGAAAACGTGCTCAGCTCGTCGAGAAAATGCGATTTAAGCAATAAAATTAAAAATGCACCTAAAACCTAAACCAAACGTTGCAGGTGGTTATTTCTTCATGCGCAGCGGTCAACGCGGCACTCTCTAGCTGCCAAGAGCACTTTTTACTATGCGCACCCAACCAGAGTGACGGGAGGAGCACATTTCAGAAAACGTGCTCAGCTCGTCGAGAAAATGCGATTTAAGCAATAAAATTAAAAATGCACCCAAAACCTAAACCAAACGTTGCAGGTGGATATTTCTTCATGCGCAGTGGTCAACGCGGCACTCTCTAGCTGCCAAGAGCACTTTTTACTATGCGCACCAAACCAGAGTGACGTGAGGAGCACATTTCAGAAAACGTGCTCAGCTCGTCGAGAAAATGCGATTTAAGCAATAAAATTAAAAATCCACCCAAAACATTAAACCAAAGGTTGCAGGTGGTAATTTCTTCATGCGCAGTGGTCAACGCGGCACTCTCGCTGCCAAGAGCATTTTTTACTATGCGCACCCAACCAGAGTGACGGGAGGAGCACATTTCAGAAAACGTGCGCAGCTCGTCGAGAAATTGCGATTTAACAATAAAATTAAAAATGCACCCAAAACCTAAACCAAACGTTGCAGATGGTCATTTCTTCATGCGCAGTGGTCAACGCGGCACTCTCTAGCTGCCAAGAGCACGTTTTACTATGCGCACCCAACCAGAGTGACGGGAGGAGCACATATCAGAAAACGTGCTCAGCTCGTTGAGAAAATGCGATTTAAGCTATAAAATTAAAAATGCACCCAAAACCTAAACCAAACATTGCAGGTGGTTATTTCTTCATGCGCAGTGGTCAACGCGGCACTCTCTAGCTGCCAAGAGCACTTTTTACTATGCACACCCAACCAGAGTGACGAGAGGAGCGCATTTCAGAAAAAGTGCTCAGCTCGACGAGAAAATGCGATTTAAGCAATAAAATTAAAAATGCACCCAAAACCTAAACCAAACGTTGCAGGTGGTTATTTCTTCATGCGCAGTGGTCAACGCGGCACTCTCTAGCTGCCAAGAGCACTTTTTACGATGCACACCCAACCAGAGAGACGGGAGGAGCGCATTTCAGAAAACGTGCTCAGCTCGACGAGAAAATGCGATTTAAGCAATAAAATTAAAAATGCACCCAAAACCTAAACCAAACGTTGCAGGTGGTTATTTCTTAATGCGCAGTGGTCAACGCGGCACTCTCTAGCTGCCAAGAGCACTTTTTACTATTCGCACCCAACCAGAGTGACGGGAGGAGCACATTTCAGAAAACGTGCTCAGCTCGTCGAGAAAATGCGATTTAAGCAATAAAATTAAAAATGCACCCAAAACCTAAACCAAACGTTGCATGTGGTTATTTCTTCATGCGCAGTGGTCAACGCGGCACTCTCTAGCTGCCAAGAGCACTTTTTACTATGCGCACCCAACCAGAGTGACGGGAGGAGCACATTTCAGAAAACGTGCTCAGCTCGTCCAGAAAATGCGATTTAAGCAATAAAATTAAAAATGCACATAAAACCTAAACCAAACGTTGCGGATGGTCATTTCTTCATGCGCAGTGGTCAACGCGGCACTCTCTAGCTGCCAAGAGCACTTTTTACTATGCACACCCAACCAGAGTGACGGGAGGAGCGCATTTTAGAAAACGTGCTCAGCTCGACGAGAAAATGCGATTTAAGCAATAAAATTAAAAATGCACCCAAAACCTAAACCAAACGTTGCAGATGGTTATTTCTTCATTCGCAGTGGTCAACGCGGCACTCTCTAGCTGCCAAGAGCACTTTTTACTATGCGCACCCAACCAGAGTGACGGGAGGAGCACATTTCAGAAAACGTGCTCAGCTCGTCGAGAAAATGCGATTTAAGCAATAAAATTAAAAATGCACCTAAAACCTAAACCAAACGTTGCAGGTGGTTATTTCTTCATGCGCAGCGGTCAACGCGGCACTCTCTAGCTGCCAAGAGCACTTTTTACTATGCGCACCCAACCAGAGTGACGGGAGGAGCACATTTCAGAAAACGTGCTCAGCTCGTCGAGAAAATGCGATTTAAGCAATAAAATTAAAAATGCACCCAAAACCTAAACCAAACGTTGCAGGTGGATATTTCTTCATGCGCAGTGGTCAACGCGGCACTCTCTAGCTGCCAAGAGCACTTTTTACTATGCGCACCAAACCAGAGTGACGTGAGGAGCACATTTCAGAAAACGTGCTCAGCTCGTCGAGAAAATGCGATTTAAGCAATAAAATTAAAAATCCACCCAAAACATTAAACCAAAGGTTGCAGGTGGTAATTTCTTCATGCGCAGTGGTCAACGCGGCACTCTCGCTGCCAAGAGCATTTTTTACTATGCGCACCCAACCAGAGTGACGGGAGGAGCACATTTCAGAAAACGTGCGCAGCTCGTCGAGAAATTGCGATTTAACAATAAAATTAAAAATGCACCCAAAACCTAAACCAAACGTTGCAGATGGTCATTTCTTCATGCGCAGTGGTCAACGCGGCACTCTCTAGCTGCCAAGAGCACGTTTTACTATGCGCACCCAACCAGAGTGACGGGAGGAGCACATATCAGAAAACGTGCTCAGCTCGTTGAGAAAATGCGATTTAAGCTATAAAATTAAAAATGCACCCAAAACCTAAACCAAACATTGCAGGTGGTTATTTCTTCATGCGCAGTGGTCAACGCGGCACTCTCTAGCTGCCAAGAGCACTTTTTACTATGCACACCCAACCAGAGTGACGAGAGGAGCGCATTTCAGAAAAAGTGCTCAGCTCGACGAGAAAATGCGATTTAAGCAATAAAATTAAAAATGCACCCAAAACCTAAACCAAACGTTGCAGGTGGTTATTTCTTCATGCGCAGTGGTCAACGCGGCACTCTCTAGCTGCCAAGAGCACTTTTTACGATGCACACCCAACCAGAGAGACGGGAGGAGCGCATTTCAGAAAACGTGCTCAGCTCGACGAGAAAATGCGATTTAAGCAATAAAATTAAAAATGCACCCAAAACCTAAACCAAACGTTGCAGGTGGTTATTTCTTAATGCGCAGTGGTCAACGCGGCACTCTCTAGCTGCCAAGAGCACTTTTTACTATTCGCACCCAACCAGAGTGACGGGAGGAGCACATTTCAGAAAACGTGCTCAGCTCGTCGAGAAAATGCGATTTAAGCAATAAAATTAAAAATGCACCCAAAACCTAAACCAAACGTTGCATGTGGTTATTTCTTCATGCGCAGTGGTCAACGCGGCACTCTCTAGCTGCCAAGAGCACTTTTTACTATGCGCACCCAACCAGAGTGACGGGAGGAGCACATTTCAGAAAACGTGCTCAGCTCGTCCAGAAAATGCGATTTAAGCAATAAAATTAAAAATGCACATAAAACCTAAACCAAACGTTGCGGATGGTCATTTCTTCATGCGCAGTGGTCAACGCGGCACTCTCTAGCTGCCAAGAGCACTTTTTACTATGCACACCCAACCAGAGTGACGGGAGGAGCGCATTTTAGAAAACGTGCTCAGCTCGACGAGAAAATGCAATTTAAGCAATAAAATTAAAAATGCACAAAAAACCTAAACCAAACGTTGCAGGTGGTTATTTCTTCATGCGCAGTGGTCAACGCGGCACTCTCTAGCTGCCAAGAGCACTTTTTACTATGCGCACCCAACCAGAGTGACGGGAGGAGCACATTTCAGAAAACGTGCTCAGCTCGTCGAGTAAATGCAATTTAAGCAATAAAATTAAAAATGCACCCAAAACCTAAACCAAACGTTGCAGGTGGTTATTTCTTCATGCGCAGTGGTCAACGCGGCACTCTCTAGCTGCCAAGAGCACTTTTTACTATGCACACCCAACCAGAGTGACGGGAGGAGCGCATTTCAGAAAACGTGCTCAGCTCGACGAGAAAATGCGATTTAAGCAATAAAATTAAAAATGCACCTAAAACCTAAACCAAACGTTGCAGGTGGTTATTTCTTCATGCGCAGCGGTCAACGCGGCACTCTCTAGCTGCCAAGAGCACTTTTTACTATGCGCACCCAACCAGAGTGACGGGAGGAGCACATTTCAGAAAACGTGCTCAGCTCGTCGAGAAAATGCGATTTAAGCAATAAAATTAAAAATGCACCCAAAACCTAAACCAAACGTTGCAGGTGGTTATTTCTTCATGCGCAGTGGTCAACGCGGTACTCTCTAGCTGCCAAGAGCACTTTTTACTATGCGCACCCAACCAGAGTGACGGGAGGAGCACATTTCAGAAAACGTGCTCAGCTCGTCGAGAAAATGCGATTTAAGCAATAAAATTAAAAATGCACCCAAAACCTAAACCAAACGTTGCAGGTGGTTATTTCTTCATATGCAGCAGTCAACGCGGCACTCTCTAGCTGCCAAGAGCACTTTTTACTATGCGCACCCAACCAGAGTGACGGGAGGAGCACATTTCAGAAAACGTGCTCAGCTCGTCGAGAAAATGCGATTTAAGCAATAAAATAAAAAATGCACCTAAAACCTAAACCAAACGTTGCAGGTGGATATTTCTTCATGCGCAGTGGTCAACGCGGCACTCTCTAGCTGCCAAGAGCACTTTTTACTATGCGCACCAAACCAGAGTGACGTGAGGAGCACATTTCAGAAAACGAGTTCAGCTCGTCGAGAAAATGCGATTTAAGCAATAAAATTAAAAATGCACCCAAAACATTAAACCAAAGGTTGCAGGTGGTAATTTCTTCATGCGCAGTGGTCAACGCGGCACTCTCGCTGCCAAGAGCATTTTTTACTATGCACACCCAACCAGAGTGACGGGAGGAGCACATTTCAGAAAACGTGCTCAGCTCGTCGAGAAAATGCGATTTAAGCAATAAAATTAAAAATGCACCTAAAACCTAAACCAAACGTTGCAGGTGGTTATTTCTCCGTGCGCAGCAGTCAACGCGGCACTCTCTAGCTGCCAAGAGCACTTTTTACTATGCGCACCCAACCAGAGTGACGGGAGGAGCACATTTCAGAAAACGTGCTCAGCTCGTCGAGTAAATGCAATTTAAGCAATAAAATTAAAAATGCACCCAAAACCTAAACCAAACGTTGCAGGTGGTTATTTCTTCATGCGCAGTGGTCAACGCGGCACTCTCTAGCTGCCAAGAGCACTTTTTACTATGCACACCCAACCAGAGTGACGGGAGGAGCGCATTTCAGAAAACGTGCTCAGCTCGACGAGAAAATGCGATTTAAGCAATAAAATTAAAAATGCACCCAAAACCTAAACCAAACGTTGCAGGTGGTTATTTCTTCATGCGCAGTGGTCAACGCAGCACTCTCTAGCTGCCAAGAGCACTTTTTACGATGCACACCCAACCAGAGCAACGGGAGGAGCGCATTTCAGAAAACGTGCTCAGCTCGACGAGAAAATGCGATTTAAGCAATAAAATTAAAAATGCACCCAAAACCTAAACCAAACGTAGCAGGTGGTAATTTCTTCATGCGCAGTGGTCAACGCGGCACTCTCTAGCTGCCAAGAGCACTTTTTACTATGCGCACCCAACCAGAGTGACGGGAGGAGCACATTTCAGAAAACGTGCTCAGCTCGTCGAGAAAATGCGATTTAAGCAATAAAATTAAAAATGCACCCAAAACCTAAACCAAACGTTGCAGGTGGTTATTTCTTCATGCGCAGTGGTCAACGCGGCACTCTCTAGCTGCCAAGAGCACTTTTTACTATGCGCACCCAACCAGAGTGACGGGAGGAGCACATTTCAGAAAACGTGCTCAGCTCGTCCAGAAAATGCGATTTAAGCAATAAAATTAAAAATGCACCTAAAACCTAAACCAAACGTTGCAGATGGTCATTTCTTCATGCGCAGTGGTCAACGCGGCACTCTCTAGCTGCCAAGAGCACTTTTTACTATGCACACCCAACCAGAGTGACGGGAGGAGCGCATTTTAGAAAACGTGCTCAGCTCGACGAGAAAATGCGATTTAAGCAATAAAATTAAAAATGCACCCAAAACCTAAACCAAACGTTGCAGGTGGTTATTTCTTCATTCGCAGTGGTCAACGCGGCACTCTCTAGCTGCCAAGTGCACTTTTTACTATGCGCACCCAACCAGAGTGACGGGAGGAGCACATTCCAGAAAACGTGCTCAGCTCGTCGAGAAAATGCGATTTAAGCAATAAAATTAAAAATGCACCCAAAACCTAAACCAAACGTTGCAGATGGTCATTTCTTCATGCGCAGTGGTCAACGCGGCACTCTCTAGCTGCCAAGAGCACTTTTTACTATGCGCACCCAACCAGAGTGACGGGAGGAGCACATTTCAGAAAACGTGCTCAGCTCGTTGAGAAAATGCGATTTAAGCAATAAAATTAAAAATGCACCCAAAACCTAAACCAAACGTTGCAGGTGGTTATTTCTTCATGCGCAGTGGTCAACGCGGCACTCTCTAGCTGCCAAGAGCACTTTTTACTATGCACACCCAACCAGAGTGACGGGAGGAGCGCATTTCAGAAAACGTGCTCAGCTCGACGAGAAAATGCGATTTAAGCAATAAAATTAAAAATGCACCCAAAACCTAAACCAAACGTTGCAGGTGGTTATTTCTTCATGCGCAGTGGTCAACGCGGTACTCTCTAGCTGCCAAGAGCACTTTTTACTATGCGCACCCAACCAGAGTGACGGGAGGAGCACATTTCAGAAAACGTGCTCAGCTCGTCGAGAAAATGCGATTTAAGCAATAAAATTAAAAATGCACCCAAAACCTAAACCAAACGTTGCAGGTTGTTATTTCTTCATATGCAGCAGTCAACGCGGCACTCTCTAGCTGCCAAGAGCACTTTTTACTATGCGCACCCAACCAGAGTGACGGGAGGAGCACATTTCAGAAAACGTGCTCAGCTCGTCGAGAAAATGCGATTTAAGCAATAAAATAAAAAATGCACCTAAAACCTAAACCAAACGTTGCAGGTGGATATTTCTTCATGCGCAGTGGTCAACGCGGCACTCTCTAGCTGCCAAGAGCACTTTTTACTATGCGCACCAAACCAGAGTGACGTGAGGAGCACATTTCAGAAAACGAGTTCAGCTCGTCGAGAAAATGCGATTTAAGCAATAAAATTAAAAATGCACCCAAAACATTAAACCAAAGGTTGCAGGTGGTAATTTCTTCATGCGCAGTGGTCAACGCGGCACTCTCGCTGCCAAGAGCATTTTTTACTATGCACACCCAACCAGAGTGACGGGAGGAGCACATTTCAGAAAACGTGCTCAGCTCGTCGAGAAAATGCGATTTAAGCAATAAAATTAAAAATGCACCTAAAACCTAAACCAAACGTTGCAGGTGGTTATTTCTCCGTGCGCAGCAGTCAACGCGGCACTCTCTAGCTGCCAAGAGCACTTTTTACTATGCGCACCCAACCAGAGTGACGGGAGGAGCACATTTCAGAAAACGTGCTCAGCTCGTCGAGTAAATGCAATTTAAGCAATAAAATTAAAAATGCACCCAAAACCTAAACCAAACGTTGCAGGTGGTTATTTCTTTATGCGCAGTGGTCAACGCGGCACTCTCTAGCTGCCAAGAGCACTTTTTACTATGCACACCCAACCAGAGTGACGGGAGGAGCGCATTTCAGAAAACGTGCTCAGCTCGACGAGAAAATGCGATTTAAGCAATAAAATTAAAAATGCACCCAAAACCTAAACCAAACGTTGCAGGTGGTTATTTCTTCATGCGCAGTGGTCAACGCAGCACTCTCTAGCTGCCAAGAGCACTTTTTACGATGCACACCCAACCAGAGCAACGGGAGGAGCGCATTTCAGAAAACGTGCTCAGCTCGACGAGAAAATGCGATTTAAGCAATAAAATTAAAAATGCACCCAAAACCTAAACCAAACGTAGCAGGTGGTAATTTCTTCATGCGCAGTGGTCAACGCGGCACTCTCTAGCTGCCAAGAGCACTTTTTACTATGCGCACCCAACCAGAGTGACGGGAGGAGCACATTTCAGAAAACGTGCTCAGCTCGTCGAGAAAATGCGATTTAAGCAATAAAATTAAAAATGCACCCAAAACCTAAACCAAACGTTGCAGGTGGTTATTTCTTCATGCGCAGTGGTCAACGCGGCACTCTCTAGCTGCCAAGAGCACTTTTTACTATGCGCACCCAACCAGAGTGACGGGAGGAGCACATTTCAGAAAACGTGCTCAGCTCGTCCAGAAAATGCGATTTAAGCAATAAAATTAAAAATGCACCTAAAACCTAAACCAAACGTTGCAGATGGTCATTTCTTCATGCGCAGTGGTCAACGCGGCACTCTCTAGCTGCCAAGAGCACTTTTTACTATGCACACCAAACCAGAGTGACGGGAGGAGCGCATTTTAGAAAACGTGCTCAGCTCGACGAGAAAATGCGATTTAAGCAATAAAATTAAAAATGCACCCAAAACCTAAACCAAACGTTGCAGGTGGTTATTTCTTCATTCGCAGTGGTCAACGCGGCACTCTCTAGCTGCCAAGTGCACTTTTTACTATGCGCACCCAACCAGAGTGACGGGAGGAGCACATTCCAGAAAACGTGCTCAGCTCGTCGAGAAAATGCGATTTAAGCAATAAAATTAAAAATGCACCCAAAACCTAAACCAAACGTTGCAGATGGTCATTTCTTCATGCGCAGTGGTCAACGCGGCACTCTCTAGCTGCCAAGAGCACTTTTTACTATGCGCACCCAACCAGAGTGACGGGAGGAGCACATTTCAGAAAACGTGCTCAGCTCGTTGAGAAAATGCGATTTAAGCAATAAAATTAAAAATGCACCCAAAACCTAAACCAAACGTTGCAGGTGGTTATTTCTTCATGCGCAGTGGTCAACGCGGCACTCTCTAGCTGCCAAGAGCACTTTTTACTATGCACACCCAACCAGAGTGACGGGAGGAGCGCATTTCAGAAAACGTGCTCAGCTCGACGAGAAAATGCGATTTAAGCAATAAAATTAAAAATGCACCCAAAACATTAAACCAAACGTTGCAGGTGGTTATTTCTTCATGCGCAGTGGTCAACGCGGCACTCTCTAGCTGCCAAGAGCATTTTTTACTATGCACACCCAACCAGAGTGACGGGAGGAGCACATTTCAGAAAACGTGCTCAGCTCGTCGAGAAAATGCGATTTAAGCAATAAAATTAAAAATGCACCTAAAACCTAAACCAAACGTTGCAGGTGGTTATTTCTTCATGCGCAGTGGTCAACGCGGCACTCTCTAGCTGCCAAGAGCACTTTTTACTATGCGCACCCAACCAGAGTGACGGGAGGAGCACATTTCAGAAAACGTGCTCAGCTCGTCGAGAAAATGCGATTTAAGCAATAAAATTAAAAATGCACCTAAAACCTAAACCAAACGTTGCAGGTGGTTATTTCTTCGTGCGCAGCAGTCAACGCGGCACTCTCTAGCTGCCAAGAGCACTTTTTACTATGCGCACCCAACCAGAGTGACGGGAGGAGCACATTTCAGAAAACGTGCTCAGCTCGTCGAGTAAATGCAATTTAAGCAATAAAATTAAAAATGCACCCAAAACCTAAACCAAACGTTGCAGGTGGTTATTTCTTTATGCGCAGTGGTCAACGCGGCACTCTCTAGCTGCCAAGAGCACTTTTTACTATGCGCACCCAACCAGAGTGACGGGAGGAGCACATTCCAGAAAACGTGCTCAGCTCGTCGAGAAAATGCGATTTAAGCAATAAAATTAAAAATGCACCCAAAACCTAAACCAAACGTTGCAGATGGTCATTTCTTCATGCGCAGTGGTCAACGCGGCACTCTCTAGCTGCCAAGAGCACTTTTTACTATGCGCACCCAACCAGAGTGACGGGAGAAGCACATTTCAGAAAACGTGCTCAGCTCGTTGAGAAAATGCGATTTAAGCAATAAAATTAAAAATGCACCCAAAACCTAAACCAAACGTTGCAGGTGGTTATTTCTTCATGCGCAGTGGTCAACGCGGCACTCTCTAGCTGCCAAGAGCACTTTTTACTATGCACACCCAACCAGAGTGACGGGAGGAGCGCATTTCAGAAAACGTGCTCAGCTCGACGAGAAAATGCGATTTAAGCAATAAAATTAAAAATGCACCCAAAACCTAAACCAAACGTTGCAGGTGGTTATTTCTTCATGCGCAGTGGTCAACGCAGCACTCTCTAGCTGCCAAGAGCACTTTTTACGATGCACACCCAACCAGAGAGACGGGAGGAGCGCATTTCAGAAAACGTGCTCAGCTCGACGAGAAAATGCGATTTAAGCAATAAAATTAAAAATGCACCCAAAACCTAAACCAAACGTAGCAGGTGGTAATTTCTTCATGCGCAGTGGTCAACGCGGCACTCTCTAGCTGCCAAGAGCACTTTTTACTATGCGCACCCAACCAGAGTGACGGGAGGAGCACATTTCAGAAAACGTGCTCAGCTCGTCGAGAAAATGCGATTTAAGCAATAAAATTAAAAATGCACCCAAAACCTAAACCAAACGTTGCAGGTGGTTATTTCTTCATGCGCAGTGGTCAACGCGGCACTCTCTAGCTGCCAAGAGCACTTTTTACTATGCGCACCCAACCAGAGTGACGGGAGGAGCACATTTCAGAAAACGTGCTCAGCTCGTCCAGAAAATGCGATTTAAGCAATAAAATTAAAAATGCACCTAAAACCTAAACCAAACGTTGCAGATGGTCATTTCTTCATGCGCAGTGGTCAACGCGGCACTCTCTAGCTGCCAAGAGCACTTTTTACTATGCACACCCAACCAGAGTGACGGGAGGAGCGCATTTTAGAAAACGTGCTCAGCTCGACGAGAAAATGCGATTTAAGCAATAAAATTAAAAATGCACCCAAAACCTAAACCAAACGTTGCAGGTGGTTATTTCTTCATGCGCAGTGGTCAACGCGGCACTCTCTAGCTGCCAAGAGCACTTTTTACTATGCGCACCCAACCAGAGTGACGGGAGGAGCACATTTCAGAAAACGTGCTCAGCTCGTCGAGAAAATGCGATTTAAGCAATAAAATTAAAAATGCACCTAAAACCTAAACCAAACGTTGCAGGTGGTTATTTCTTCATGCGCAGCAGTCAACGCGGCACTTTCTAGCTGCCAAGAGCACTTTTTACTATGCGCACCCAACCAGAGTGACGGGAGGAGCACATTTCAGAAAACGTGCTCAGCTCGTCGAGAAAATGCGATTTAAGCAATAAAATTAAAAATGCACACAAAACCTAAACCAAACGTTGCAGGTGGTTATTTCTTCATGCGCAGTGGTCAACGCGGCACTCTCTAGCTGCCAAGAGCACTTTTTACTATGCGCACCCAACCAGAGTGACGGGAGGAGCACATTTCAGAAAACGTGCTCAGCTCGTCGAGAAAATGCGATTTAAGCAATAAAATTAAAAATGCACCCAAAACCTAAACCAAACGTTGCAGGTGGTTATTTCTTCATATGCAGCAGTCAACGCGGCACTCTCTAGCTGCCAAGAGCACTTTTTACTATGCGCACCCAACCAGAGTGACGGGAGGAGCACATTTCAGAAAACGTGCTCAGCTCGTCGAGAAAATGCGATTTAAGCAATAAAATAAAAAATGCACCTAAAACCTAAACCAAACGTTGCAGGTGGATATTTCTTCATGCGCAGTGGTCAACGCGGCACTCTCTAGCTGCCAAGAGCACTTTTTACTATGCGCACCCAACCAGAGTGACGTGAGGAGCACATTTCAGAAAACGTGCTCAGCTCGTCGAGAAAATGCGATTTAAGCAATAAAATTAAAAATGCACCCAAAACATTAAACCAAACGTTGCAGGTGGTTATTTCTTCATGCGCAGTGGTCAACGCGGCACTCTCTCGCTGCCAAGAGCATTTTTTACTATGCGCACCCAACCAGAGTGACGGGAGGAGCACATTTCAGAAAACGTGCTCAGCTCATCGAGAAAATGCGATTTAAGCAATAAAATTAAAAATGCACCTAAAACCTAAAGCAAACGTTGCAGATGGTCATTTCTTCATGCGCAGCAGTCAACGCGGCACTCTCTAGCTTCCAAGAGCACTTTTTACTATGCGCACCCAACCAGAGTGACGGGAGGAGCACATTTCAGAAAACGTGCTCAGCTCGTCGAGAAAATGCGATTTAAGCAATAAAATTAAAAATGCACCTAAAACCTAAACCAAACGTTGCAGGTGGTTATTTCTTCGTGCGCAGCAGTCAACGCGGCACTCTCTAGCTGCCAAGAGCATTTTTTACTATGCGCACCCAACCAGAGTGACGGGAGGAGCACATTTCAGAAAACGTGCTCAGCTCGTCGAGTAAATGCGATTTAAGCAATAAAATTAAAAATGCACCCAAAACCTAAACCAAACGTTGCAGGTGGTTATTTCTTCATGCGCAGTGGTCAACGCGGCACTCTCTAGCTGCCAAGAGCACTTTTTACTATGCGCACCCAACCAGAGTGACGGGAGGAGCGCATTTCAGAAAACGTGCTCAGCTCGTCGAGAAAATGCGATTTAAGCAATAAAATTAAAAATGCACCTAAAACCTAAATAAAAAGTTGCAGGTGGTTATTTCTTCATGCGCAGCAGTCAACACGGCACTCTCTAGCTGCCAAGAGCACTTTTTACTATGCGCACCCAACCAGAGTGACGGGAGGAGCACATTTCAGAAAACGTGCTCAGCTCATCGAGAAAATGCGATTTAAGCAATAAAATTAAAAATGCACCTAAAACCTAAAGCAAACGTTGCAGATGGTCATTTCTTCATGCGCAGCAGTCAACGCGGCACTCTCTAGCTTCCAAGAGCACTTTTTACTATGCGCACCCAACCAGAGTGACGGGAGGAGCACATTTCAGAAAACGTGCTCAGCTCGTCGAGAAAATGCGATTTAAGCAATAAAATTAAAAATGCACCTAAAACCTAAACCAAACGTTGCAGGTGGTTATTTCTTCGTGCGCAGCAGTCAACGCGGCACTCTCTAGCTGCCAAGAGCATTTTTTACTATGCGCACCCAACCAGAGTGACGGGAGGAGCACATTTCAGAAAACGTGCTCAGCTCGTCGAGTAAATGCGATTTAAGCAATAAAATTAAAAATGCACCCAAAACCTAAACCAAACGTTGCAGGTGGTTATTTCTTCATGCGCAGTGGTCAACGCGGCACTCTCTAGCTGCCAAGAGCACTTTTTACTATGCGCACCCAACCAGAGTGACGGGAGGAGCGCATTTCAGAAAACGTGCTCAGCTCGTCGAGAAAATGCGATTTAAGCAATACAATTAAAAATGCACCTAAAACCTAAACCAAAAGTTGCAGGTGGTTATTTCTTCATGCGCAGCAGTCAACACGGCACTCTCTAGCTGCCAAGAGCACTTTTTACTATGCGCACCCAACCAGAGTGACGGGAGGAGCACATTTCAGAAAACGTGCTCAGCTCGTCCAGAAAATGCGATTTAAGCAATAAAATTAAAAATGCACCTAAAACCTAAACCAAACGTTGCAGATGGTCATTTCTTCATGCGCAGTGGTCAACGCGGCACTCTCTAGCTGCCAAGAGCACTTTTTACTATACACACCGAACCAGAGTGACGGGAGGAGCACATTCCAGAAAACGTGCTCAGCTCGTCGAGAAAATGCGATTTAAGCAATAAAATTAAAAATGCACCCAAAACCTAAAGCAAACGTTGCAGATGGTCATTTCTTCATGTGCAGTGGTCAACGCGGCACTCTCTAGCTGCCAAGAGCACTTTTTACTATGCACACCCAACCAGAGTGACGGGAGGAGCGCATTTCAGGAAACGTGCTCAGCTCTTCGAGAAAATGCGATTTAAGCCGTACAATTAAAAATGCACCTAAAACCTAAACCAAACGTTGCAGGTGGTTATTTCTTCATGCGCAGTGGTCAACGCGGCACTCTCTAGCTGCCAAGAGCACTTTTTACTATGCGCACCCAACCAGAGTGACGGGAGGAGCACATTTCAGAAAACGTGCTCAGCTCGTCCAGAAAATGCGATTTAAGCAATAAAATTAAAAATGCACCCAAAACCTAAACCAAACGTTGCAGGTGGTTATTTCTTCATGCGCAGTGGTCAACGCGGCACTCTCTAGCTGCCAAGAGCACTTTTTACTATGCACACCCAACCAGAGTGACGGGAGGAGCGCATTTTAGAAAACGTGCTCAGCTCGACGAGAAAATGCGATTTAAGCAATAAAATTAAAAATGCACCCAAAACCTAAACCAAACGTTGCAGGTGGTTATTTCTTCATGCGCAGTGGTCAACGCGGCACTCTCTAGCTGCCAAGAGCACTTTTTACTATGCGCACCCAACCAGAGTGACGGGAGGAGCACATTTCAGAAAACGTGCTCAGCTCGTCGAGAAAATGCGATTTAAGCAATAAAATTAAAAATGCACCTAAAACCTAAACCAAACGTTGCAGGTGGTTATTTCTTCATGCGCAGCAGTCAACGCGGCACTCTCTAGCTGCCAAGAGCACTTTTTACTATGCGCACCCAACCAGAGTGACGGGAGGAGCACATTTCAGAAAACGTGCTCAGCTCGTCGAGAAAATGCGATTTAAGCAATAAAATTAAAAATGCACCTAAAACCTAAACCAAACGTTGCAGGTGGATATTTCTTCATGCGCAGTGGTCAACGCGGCACTCTCTAGCTGCCAAGAGCACTTTTTACTATGCGCACCCAACCAGAGTGACGGGAGGAGCACATTTCAGAAAACGTGCTCAGCTCGTCGAGAAAATGCGATTTAAGCAATAAAATTAAAAATGCACCTAAAACCTAAACCAAACGTTGCAGGTGGTTATTTCTTCGTGCGCAGCAGTCAACGCGGCACTCTCTAGCTGCCAAGAGCATTTTTTACTATGCGCACCCAACCAGAGTGACGGGAGGAGCACATTTCAGAAAACGTGCTCAGCTCGTCGAGTAAATGCGATTTAAGCAATAAAATTAAAAATGCACCCAAAACCTAAACCAAACGTTGCAGGTGGTTATTTCTTCATGCGCAGTGGTCAACGCGGCACTCTCTAGCTGCCAAGAGCACTTTTTACTATGCGCACCCAACCAGAGTGACGGGAGGAGCGCATTTCAGAAAACGTGCTCAGCTCGTCGAGAAAATGCGATTTAAGCAATACAATTAAAAATGCACCTAAAACCTAAACCAAAAGTTGCAGGTGGTTATTTCTTCATGCGCAGCAGTCAACACGGCACTCTCTAGCTGCCAAGAGCACTTTTTACTATGCGCACCCAACCAGAGTGACGGGAGGAGCACATTTCAGAAAACGTGCTCAGCTCGTCCAGAAAATGCGATTTAAGCAATAAAATTAAAAATGCACCTAAAACCTAAACCAAACGTTGCAGATGGTCATTTCTTCATGCGCAGTGGTCAACGCGGCACTCTCTAGCTGCCAAGAGCACTTTTTACTATACACACCGAACCAGAGTGACGGGAGGAGCACATTCCAGAAAACGTGCTCAGCTCGTCGAGAAAATGCGATTTAAGCAATAAAATTAAAAATGCACCCAAAACCTAAAGCAAACGTTGCAGATGGTCATTTCTTCATGTGCAGTGGTCAACGCGGCACTCTCTAGCTGCCAAGAGCACTTTTTACTATGCACACCCAACCAGAGTGACGGGAGGAGCGCATTTCAGGAAACGTGCTCAGCTCTTCGAGAAAATGCGATTTAAGCCGTACAATTAAAAATGCACCTAAAACCTAAACCAAACGTTGCAGGTGGTTATTTCTTCATGCGCAGTGGTCAACGCGGCACTCTCTAGCTGCCAAGAGCACTTTTTACTATGCGCACCCAACCAGAGTGACGGGAGGAGCACATTTCAGAAAACGTGCTCAGCTCGTCCAGAAAATGCGATTTAAGCAATAAAATTAAAAATGCACCCAAAACCTAAACCAAACGTTGCAGGTGGTTATTTCTTCATGCGCAGTGGTCAACGCGGCACTCTCTAGCTGCCAAGAGCACTTTTTACTATGCACACCCAACCAGAGTGACGGGAGGAGCGCATTTTAGAAAACGTGCTCAGCTCGACGAGAAAATGCGATTTAAGCAATAAAATTAAAAATGCACCCAAAACCTAAACCAAACGTTGCAGGTGGTTATTTCTTCATGCGCAGTGGTCAACGCGGCACTCTCTAGCTGCCAAGAGCACTTTTTACTATGCGCACCCAACAAGAGTGACGGGAGGAGCACATTTCAGAAAACGTGCTCAGCTCGTCGAGAAAATGCGATTTAAGCAATAAAATTAAAAATGCACCTAAAACCTAAACCAAACGTTGCAGGTGGTTATTTCTTCATATGCAGCAGTCAACGCGGCACTCTCTAGCTGCCAAGAGCACTTTTTACTATGCGCACCCAACCAGAGTGACGGGAGGAGCACATTTCAGAAAACGTGCTCAGCTCGTCGAGAAAATGCGATTTAAGCAATAAAATTAAAAATGCACCCAAAACCTAAACCAAACGTTGCAGATGGTCATTTCTTCATGCGCAGTGGTCAACGCGGCACTCTCTAGCTGCCAAGAGCACTTTTTACTATGCACACCCAACCAGAGTGACGGGAGGAGCGCATTTTAGAAAACGTGCTCAGCTCGACGAGAAAATGCGATTTAAGCAATAAAATTAAAAATGCACCCAAAACCTAAAACAAACGTTGCAGGTGGTTATTTCTTCATGCGCAGTGGTCAACGCGGCACTCTCTAGCTGCCAAGAGCACTTTTTACTATGCGCACCCAACCAGAGAGACGGGAGGAGCGCATTTCAGAAAACGTGCTCAGCTCGACGAGAAAATGCGATTTAAGCAATAAAATTAAAAATGCACCCAAAACCTAAACCAAACGTTGCAGGTGGTTATTTCTTAATGCGCAGTGGTCAAAGGCGGCACTCTCTAGCTGCCAAGAGCACTTTTTACTATTCGCACCCAACCAGAGTGACGGGAGGAGCACATTTCAGAAAACGTGCTCAGCTCGTCGAGAAAATGCGATTTAAGCAATAAAATTAAAAATGCACCCAAAACCTAAACCAAACGTTGCAGGTGGTTATTTCTTCATGCGCAGTGGTCAACGCGGCACTCTCTAGCTGCCAAGAGCACTTTTTACTATGCGCACCCAACCAGAGTGACGGGAGGAGCACATTTCAGAAAACGTGCTCAGCTCGTCCAGAAAATGCGATTTAAGCAATAAAATTAAAAATGCACATAAAACCTAAACCAAACGTTGCAGATGGTCATTTCTTCATGCGCAGTGGTCAACGCGGCACTCTCTAGCTGCCAAGAGCACTTTTTACTATGCACACCCAACCAGAGTGACGGGAGGAGCGCATTTTAGAAAACGTGCTCAGCTCGACGAGAAAATGCGATTTAAGCAATAAAATTAAAAATGCACCCAAAACCTAAACCAAACGTTGCAGGTGGTTATTTCTTCATGCGCAGCAGTCAACGCGGCACTCTCTAGCTGCCAAGAGCACTTTTTACTATGCGCACCCAACCAGAGTGACGGGAGGAGCACATTTCAGAAAACGTGCTCAGCTCGTCGAGTAAATGCGATTTAAGCAATAAAATTAAAAATGCACCCAAAACCTAAACCAAACGTTGCAGGTGGTTATTTCTTCATGCGCAGTGGTCAACGCGGCAGTCTCTAGCTGCCAAGAGCACTTTTTACTATGCGCACCCAACCAGAGTGACGGGAGGAGCACATTTCAGAAAACGTGCTCAGCTCGTCCAGAAAATGCGATTTAAGCAATAAAATTAAAAATGCACCTAAAACCTAAACCAAACGTTGCAGATGGTCATTTCTTCATGCGCAGTGGTCAACGCGGCACTCTCTAGCTACCAAGAGCATTTTTTACTATGCGCACCCAACCAGAGTGACGGGAGGAGGACATTTCAGAAAACGTGCACAGCTCGTCGAGAAAATGCGATTTAAGCAATAAAATTAAAAATGCACCTAAAACCTAAACCAAACGTTGCAGGTGGTTATTTCTTCATGCGCAGCAGTCAACGCGGCACTCTCTAGCTGCCAAGAGCACTTTTTACTATGCGCACCCAACCAGAGTGACGGGAGGAGCACATTTCAGAAAACGTGCTCAGCTCGTCGAGAAAATGCGATTTAAGCAATAAAATTAAAAATGCACCTAAAACCTAAACCAAACGTTGCAGGTGGTTATTTCTTCATGCGCAGTGGTCAACGCGGCACTCTCTAGCTGCCAAGAGCACTTTTTACTATGCGCACCCAACCAGAGTGACGGGAGGAGCACATTTCAGAAAACGTGCTCAGCTCGTCGAGTAAATGCAATTTAAGCAATAAAATTAAAAATGCACCCAAAACCTAAACCAAACGTTGCAGGTGGTTATTTCTTCATGCGCAGTGGTCAACGCGGCACTCTCTAGCTGCCAAGAGCACTTTTTACTATGCGCACCCAACCAGAGTGACGGGAGGAGCGCATTTCAGAAAACGTGCTCAGCTCGTCGAGAAAATGCGATTTAAGCAATAAAATTAAAAATGCACCTAAAACCTAAACCAAAAGTTGCAGGTGGTTATTTCTTCATGCGCAGCAGTCAACACGGCACTCTCTAGCTGCCAAGAGCACTTTTTACTATGCGCACCCAACCAGAGTGACGGGAGGAGCACATTTCAGAAAACGTGCTCAGCTCGTCGAGTAAATGCGATTTAAGCAATAAAATTAAAAATGCACCCAAAACCTAAACCAAACGTTGCAGGTGGTTATTTCTTCATGCGCAGTGGTCAACGCGGCAGTCTCTAGCTGCCAAGAGCACTTTTTACTATGCGCAGCCAACCAGAGTGACGGGAGGAGCACATTTCAGAAAACGTGCTCAGCTCGTCCAGAAAATGCGATTTAAGCAATAAAATTAAAAATGCACCCAAAACCTAAACCAAACGTTGCAGGTGGTTATTTCTTCATGCGCAGCAGTCAACGCGGCACTCTCTAGCTGCCAAGAGCACTTTTTACTATGCGCACCCAACCAGAGTGACGGGAGGAGCACATTTCAGAAAACGTGCTCAGCTCGTCGAGAAAATGCGATTTAAGCAATGAAATTAAAAATGCACCCAAAACCTAAACCAAACGTTGCAGGTGGTTATTTCTTCATGCGCAGTGGTCAACGCGGCACTCTCTAGCTGCCAAGAGCACTTTTTACTATGCGCACCCAACCAGAGTGACGGGAGGAGCACATTTCAGAAAACGTGCTCGTCGAGTAAATGCGATTTAAGCAATAAAATTAAAAATGCACCCAAAACCTAAACCAAACGTTGCAGGTGGTTATTTCTTCATGCGCAGTGGTCAACGCGGCACTCTCTAGCTGCCAAGAGCACTTTTTACTATGCGCACCCAACCAGAGTGACGGGAGGAGCACATTTCAGAAAACGTGCGCAGCTCGTCCAGAAAATGCGATTTAAGCAATAAAATTAAAAATGCACCCAAAACCTAAACCAAACGTTGCAGGTGGTTATTTCTTCATGCGCAGTGGTCAACGCGGCACTCTCTAGCTGCCAAGAGCACTTTTTACTATGCGCACCCAACCAGAGTGACGGGAGGAGCACATTTCAGAAAACGTGCTCAGCTCGTCGAGAAAATGCGATTTAAGCAATAAAATTAAAAATGCACCTAAAACCTAAACCAAACGCTGCAGATGGTCATTTCTTCATGCGCAGTGGTCAACGCGGCACTCTCTAGCTGCCAAAAGCACTTTTTACTATACACACCCAACCAGAGTGACGGGAGGAGCACATTCCAGAAAACGTGCTCAGCTCGTCGAGAAAATGCGATTTAAGCAATAAAATTAAAAATGCACCCAAAACCTAAAGCAAACGTTGCAGATGGTCATTTCTTCATGTGCAGTGGTCAACGCGGCACTCTCTAGCTGCCAAGAGCACTTTTTACTATGCACACCCAACCAGAGTGACGGGAGGAGCGCATTTCAGGAAACGTGCTTAGCTCGTCGAGAAAATGCGATTTAAGCAATAAAATTAAAAATGCACCCAAAACCTAAGCCAAACGTTGCAGGTGGTTATTTCTTCATGCGCAGTGGTCAACGCGGCACTCTCTAGCTGCCAAGAGCACTTTTTACTATGCGCACCCAACCAGAGTGACGGGAGGAGCACATTTCAGAAAACGTGCTCAGCTCGCCGAGAAAATGCGATTTAAGCAATACAATTAAAAATGCACCTAAAACCTAAACCAAACGTTGCAGGTGGTTATTTCTTCATGTGCAGTGGTCAACGCGGCACTCTCTAGCTTCCAAGAGCACTTTTTACTATGCGCACCCAACCAGAGTGACGGGAGGAGCACATTTCAGAAAACGTGCTCAGCTCGTCGAGAAAATGCGATTTAAGCAATAAAATTAAAAATGCACCTAAAACCTAAACCAAACGTTGCAGGTGGTTATTTCTTCGTGCGCAGCAGTCAACGCGGCACTCTCTAGCTGCCAAGAGCATTTTTTACTATGCGCACCCAACCAGAGTGACGGGAGGAGCACATTTCAGAAAACGTGCTCAGCTCGTCGAGTAAATGCGATTTAAGCAATAAAATTAAAAATGCACCCAAAACCTAAACCAAACGTTGCAGGTGGTTATTTCTTCATGCGCAGTGGTCAACGCGGCACTCTCTAGCTGCCAAGAGCACTTTTTACTATGCGCACCCAACCAGAGTGACGGGAGGAGCGCATTTCAGAAAACGTGCTCAGCTCGTCGAGAAAATGCGATTTAAGCAATAAAATTAAAAATGCACCTAAAACCTAAACCAAAAGTTGCAGGTGGTTATTTCTTCATGCGCAGCAGTCAACACGGCACTCTCTAGCTGCCAAGAGCACTTTTTACTATGCGCACCCAACCAGAGTGACGGGAGGTGTCAGGAATGAGTTGAGCCAGGGCGACCAAATGCAGCTTGAACCAGGATTTATTGCAGGGAAAAGGAGTTGGAAGGGAGGCAGGTGGGGAACGAACGACACAGACGGGAGGAAGGCTCACGGCCAGCAAAACAGACAGACTGACCGACATGAAGTCCCCTTGGACAAGATTAAAATTCTGACCGTGAGCCTTCAGACAGACCGAGGGAAAACCAGATGACACGAACAGGAACACTGGGCACGAACAGGAATGGACACAACAGTAGACACCGACAGGGAGAAACACACGGGCAGGGCTTAAATACACAGGGTAACAATAGGAAGCAGGTGACAGACATTATGGTAACGAAAGGGGTGTGGCCGAGCGAAGTGGCACGGGCGTGACAGTACCCCCCCCACAAGGGACGGCTCCCGACGTCCCAAAAAAGAAAAAGTCCAAGACTGTCCAACAAGAGCCGGGAGGAAATGGGGAGGTGGCCGCACGTCACACACCGCCGAAGGCCGACTGGGTGACGGCCGCTGGATCCACGCCGCCGGAACTGGTGGCGGCCGCAGCATCCGCGCCGTCGGGACTGGATCGGGGGGCGGCCGTGCGTCATGCGCCGTTGAAGCCGACTGGGTGACGGCCGCTGGATCCGCGCCGCCGGAACTGGTGGCGGCCGCAGCATCCGCGCCGTCGGGACTGGGTCGGGGGGCGGCCGTGCGTCATGCACCGTTGAAGGCCGACGGTGACAGCCGCTGGATCCGCGCCGCCGGAACAAGTGGCGGCCGCAACATCCGCGCCGTCGGATCTGTTTTGGGGGGGGGGGCAACCGTGCATCTTGCGTCGCTTGAACTCATCTTCTTGGCGACCATGCAGCAGTTGCGGGAGCCGGCAAAGGTTGGTCCAAGCGCTGGTCGCTGTGATGGTCGGTGTCTTCTGTCAGGAATGAGTTGAGCCAGGGCGACCAAATGCAGCTTGAACCAGGATTTATTGCAGGGAAAAGGAGTTGGAAGGGAGGCAGGTGGGGAACGAACGACACAGACGGGAGGAAGGCTCACGGCCAGCAAAACAGACAGACTGACCGACATGAAGTCCCCTTGGACAAGATTAAAATTCTGACCGTGAGCCTTCAGACAGACCGAGGGAAAACCAGATGACACGAACAGGAACACTGGGCACGAACAGGAATGGACACAACAGTAGACACCGACAGGGAGAAACACACGGGCAGGGCTTAAATACACAGGGTAACAATAGGAAGCAGGTGACAGACATTATGGTAACGAAAGGGGTGTGGCCGAGCGAAGTGGCACGGGCGTGACAGGAGGAGCACATTTCAGAAAACGTGCTCAGCTCATCGAGAAAATGCGATTTAAGCAATAAAATTAAAAATGCACCTAAAACCTAAAGCAAACGTTGCAGATGGTCATTTCTTCATGCGCAGCAGTCAACGCGGCACTCTCTAGCTTCCAAGAGCACTTTTTACTATGCGCACCCAACCAGAGTGACGGGAGGAGCACATTTCAGAAAACGTGCTCAGCTCGTCGAGAAAATGCGATTTAAGCAATAAAATTAAAAATGCACCTACAACCTAAACCAAACGTTGCAGGTGGTTATTTCTTCGTGCGCAGCAGTCAACGCGGCACTCTCTAGCTGCCAAGAGCATTTTTTACTATGCGCACCCAACCAGAGTGACGGGAGGAGCACATTTCAGAAAACGTGCTCAGCTCGTCGAGTAAATGCGATTTAAGCAATAAAATTAAAAATGCACCCAAAACCTAAACCAAACGTTGCAGGTGGTTATTTCTTCATGCGCAGTGGTCAACGCGGCACTCTCTAGCTGCCAAGAGCACTTTTTACTATGCGCACCCAACCAGAGTGACGGGAGGAGCGCATTTCAGAAAACGTGCTCAGCTCGTCGAGAAAATGCGATTTAAGCAATAAAATTAAAAATGCACCTAAAACCTAAACCAAAAGTTGCAGGTGGTTATTTCTTCATGCGCAGCAGTCAACACGGCACTCTCTAGCTGCCAAGAGCACTTTTTACTATGCGCACCCAACCAGAGTGACGGGAGGAGCACATTTCAGAAAACGTGCTCAGCTCGTCCAGAAAATGCGATTTAAGCAATAAAATTAAAAATGCACCTAAAACCTAAACCAAACGTTGCAGATGGTCATTTCTTCATGCGCAGTGGTCAACGCGGCACTCTCTAGCTGCCAAGAGCACTTTTTACTATACACACCGAACCAGAGTGACGGGAGGAGCACATTCCAGAAAACGTGCTCAGCTCGTCGAGAAAATGCGATTTAAGCAATAAAATTAAAAATGCACCCAAAACCTAAAGCAAACGTTGCAGATGGTCATTTCTTCATGTGCAGTGGTCAACGCGGCACTCTCTAGCTGCCAAGAGCACTTTTTACTATGCACACCCAACCAGAGTGACGGGAGGAGCGCATTTCAGGAAACGTGCTCAGCTCTTCGAGAAAATGCGATTTAAGCCGTACAATTAAAAATGCACCTAAAACCTAAACCAAACGTTGCAGGTGGTTATTTCTTCATGCGCAGTGGTCAACGCGGCACTCTCTAGCTGCCAAGAGCACTTTTTACTATGCGCACCCAACCAGAGTGACGGGAGGAGCACATTTCAGAAAACGTGCTCAGCTCGTCCAGAAAATGCGATTTAAGCAATAAAATTAAAAATGCACCCAAAACCTAAACCAAACGTTGCAGGTGGTTATTTCTTCATGCGCAGTGGTCAACGCGGCACTCTCTAGCTGCCAAGAGCACTTTTTACTATGCACACCCAACCAGAGTGACGGGAGGAGCGCATTTTAGAAAACGTGCTCAGCTCGACGAGAAAATGCGATTTAAGCAATAAAATTAAAAATGCACCCAAAACCTAAACCAAACGTTGCAGGTGGTTATTTCTTCATGCGCAGCAGTCAACGCGGCACTCTCTAGCTGCCAAGAGCACTTTTTACTATGCGCACCCAACCAGAGTGACGGGAGGAGCACATTTCAGAAAACGTGCTCAGCTCGTCGAGTAAATGCGATTTAAGCAATAAAATTAAAAATGCACCCAAAACCTAAACCAAACGTTGCAGGTGGTTATTTCTTCATGCGCAGTGGTCAACGCGGCAGTCTCTAGCTGCCAAGAGCACTTTTTACTATGCGCACCCAACCAGAGTGACGGGAGGAGCACATTTCAGAAAACGTGCTCAGCTCGTCCAGAAAATGCGATTTAAGCAATAAAATTAAAAATGAGCCTAAAACCTAAACCAAACGTTGCAGATGGTCATTTCTTCATGCGCAGTGGTCAACGCGGCACTCTCTAGCTACCAAGAGCATTTTTTACTATGCGCACCCAACCAGAGTGACGGGAGGAGCACATTTCAGAAAACGTGCTCAGCTCGTCGAGAAAATGCGATTTAAGCAATAAAATTAAAAATGCACCTAAAACCTAAACCAAACGTTGCAGGTGGTTATTTCTTCATGCGCAGCAGTCAACGCGGCACTCTCTAGCTGCCAAGAGCACTTTTTACTATGCGCACCCAACCAGAGTGACGGGAGGAGCACATTTCAGAAAACGTGCTCAGCTCGTCGAGAAAATGCGATTTAAGCAATAAAATTAAAAATGCACCTAAAACCTAAACCAAACGTTGCAGGTGGTTATTTCTTCATGCGCAGTGGTCAACGCGGCACTCTCTAGCTGCCAAGAGCACTTTTTACTATGCGCACCCAACCAGAGTGACGGGAGGAGCACATTTCAGAAAACGTGCTCAGCTCGTCGAGTAAATGCAATTTAAGCAATAAAATTAAAAATGCACCCAAAACCTAAACCAAACGTTGCAGGTGGTTATTTCTTCATGCGCAGTGGTCAACGCGGCACTCTCTAGCTGCCAAGAGCACTTTTTACTATGCGCACCCACCCAGAGTGACGGGAGGAGCGCATTTCAGAAAACGTGCTCAGCTCGTCGAGAAAATGCGATTTAAGCAATAAAATTAAAAATGCACCTAAAACCTAAACCAAAAGTTGCAGGTGGTTATTTCTTCATGCGCAGCAGTCAACACGGCACTCTCTAGCTGCCAAGAGCACTTTTTACTATGCGCACCCAACCAGAGTGACGGGAGGAGCACATTTCAGAAAACGTGCTCAGCTCGTCGAGTAAATGCGATTTAAGCAATAAAATTAAAAATGCACCCAAAACCTAAACCAAACGTTGCAGGTGGTTATTTCTTCATGCGCAGTGGTCAACGCGGCAGTCTCTAGCTGCCAAGAGCACTTTTTACTATGCGCACCCAACCAGAGTGACGGGAGGAGCACATTTCAGAAAACGTGCTCAGCTCGTCCAGAAAATGCGATTTAAGCAATAAAATTAAAAATGCACCCAAAACCTAAACCAAACGTTGCAGGTGGTTATTTCTTCATGCGCAGCAGTCAACGCGGCACTCTCTAGCTGCCAAGAGCACTTTTTACTATGCGCACCCAACCAGAGTGACGGGAGGAGCACATTTCAGAAAACGTGCTCAGCTCGTCGAGAAAATGCGATTTAAGCAATGAAATTAAAAATGCACCCAAAACCTAAACCAAACGTTGCAGGTGGTTATTTCTTCATGCGCAGTGGTCAACGCGGCACTCTCTAGCTGCCAAGAGCACTTTTTACTATGCGCACCCAACCAGAGTGACGGGAGGAGCACATTTCAGAAAACGTGCTCGTCGAGTAAATGCGATTTAAGCAATAAAATTAAAAATGCACCCAAAACCTAAACCAAACGTTGCAGGTGGTTATTTATTCATGCGCAGTGGTCAACGCGGCACTCTCTAGCTGCCAAGAGCACTTTTTACTATGCGCACCCAACCAGAGTGACGGGAGGAGCACATTTCAGAAAACGTGCGCAGCTCGTCCAGAAAATGCGATTTAAGCAATAAAATTAAAAATGCACCCAAAACCTAAACCAAACGTTGCAGGTGGTTATTTCTTCATGCGCAGTGGTCAACGCGGCACTCTCTAGCTGCCAAGAGCACTTTTTACTATGCGCACCCAACCAGAGTGACGGGAGGAGCGCATTTCAGAAAACGTGCTCAGCTCGTCGAGAAAATGCGATTTAAGCAATAAAATTAAAAATGCACCTAAAACCTAAACCAAACGCTGCAGATGGTCATTTCTTCATGCGCAGTGGTCAACGCGGCACTCTCTAGCTGCCAAAAGCACTTTTTACTATACACACCCAACCAGAGTGACGGGAGGAGCACATTCCAGAAAACGTGCTCAGCTCGTCGAGAAAATGCGATTTAAGCAATAAAATTAAAAATGCACCCAAAACCTAAAGCAAACGTTGCAGATGGTCATTTCTTCATGTGCAGTGGTCAACGCGGCACTCTCTAGCTGCCAAGAGCACTTTTTACTATGCACACCCAACCAGAGTGACGGGAGGAGCGCATTTCAGGAAACGTGCTTAGCTCGTCGAGAAAATGCGATTTAAGCAATAAAATTAAAAATGCACCCAAAACCTAAGCCAAACGTTGCAGGTGGTTATTTCTTCATGCGCAGTGGTCAACGCGGCACTCTCTAGCTGCCAAGAGCACTTTTTACTATGCGCACCCAACCAGAGTGACGGGAGGAGCACATTCCAGAAAACGTGCTCAGCTCGTCGAGAAAATGCGATTTAAGCAATAAAATTAAAAATGCACCCAAAACCTAAACCAAACGTTGCAGATGGTCATTTCTTCATGCGCAGTGGTCAACGCGGCACTCTCTAGCTGCCAAGAGCACTTTTTACTATGCGCACCCAACCAGAGTGACGGGAGGAGCACATTTCAGAAAACGTGCTCAGCTCGTTGAGAAAATGCGATTTAAGCAATAAAATTAAAAATGCACCCAAAACCTAAACCAAACGTTGCAGGTGGTTATTTCTTCATGCGCAGTGGTCAACGCGGCACTCTCTAGCTGCCAAGAGCACTTTTTACTATGCACACCCAACCAGAGTGACGGGAGGAGCGCATTTTAGAAAACGTGCTCAGCTCGACGAGAAAATGCGATTTAAGCAATAAAATTAAAAATGCACCCAAAACCTAAACCAAACGTTGCAGGTGGTTATTTCTTCATGCGCAGTGGTCAACGCAGCACTCTCTAGCTGCCAAGAGCACTTTTTACGATGCACACCCAACCAGAGAGACGGGAGGAGCGCATTTCAGAAAACGTGCTCAGCTCGACGAGAAAATGCGATTTAAGCAATAAAATTAAAAATGCACCCAAAACCTAAACCAAACGTAGCAGGTGGTAATTTCTTCATGCGCAGTTGTCAACGCGGCACTCTCTAGCTGCCAAGAGCACTTTTTACTATGCGCACCCAACCAGAGTGACGGGAGGAGCACATTTCAGAAAACGTGCTCAGCTCGTCGAGAAAATGCGATTTAAGCAATAAAATTAAAAATGCACCCAAAACCTAAACCAAACGTTGCAGGTGGTTATTTCTTCATGCGCAGTGGTCAACGCGGCACTCTCTAGCTGCCAAGAGCACTTTTTACTATGCGCACCCAACCAGAGTGACGGGAGGAGCACATTTCAGAAAACGTGCTCAGCTCGTCCAGAAAATGCGATTTAAGCAATAAAATTAAAAATGCACCTAAAACCTAAACCAAACGTTGCAGGTGGTTATTTCTTCATGCGCAGTGGTCAACGCGGCACTCTCTAGCTGCCAAGAGCACTTTTTACTATGCGCACCCAACCAGAGTGACGGGAGGAGCGCATTTTAGAAAACGTGCTCAGCTCGACGAGAAAATGCGATTTAAGCAATAAAATTAAAAATGCACCCAAAACCTAAACCAAACGTTGCAGGTGGTTATTTCTTCATGCGCAGTGGTCAACGCGGCACTCTCTAGCTGCCAAGAGCACTTTTTACTATGCGCACCCAACCAGAGTGACGGGAGGAGCACATTTCAGAAAACGTGCTCAGCTCGTCGAGAAAATGCGATTTAAGCAATAAAATTAAAAATGCACCTAAAACCTAAACCAAACGTTGCAGGTGGTTATTTCTTCATGCGCAGCAGTCAACGCGGCACTCTCTAGCTGCCAAGAGCAGTTTTTACTATGCGCACCCAACCAGAGTGACGGGAGGAGCACATTTCAGAAAACGTGCTCAGCTCGTCGAGAAAATGCGATTTAAGCAATAAAATTAAAAATGCACACAAAACCTAAACCAAACGTTGCAGGTGGTTATTTCTTCATGCGCAGTGGTCAACGCGGCACTCTCTAGCTGCCAAGAGCACTTTTTACTATGCGCACCCAACCAGAGTGACGGGAGGAGCACATTTCAGAAAACGTGCTCAGCTCGTCGAGAAAATGCGATTTAAGCAATAAAATTAAAAATGCACCCAAAATCTAAACCAAACGTTGCAGGTGGTTATTTCTTCATATGCAGCAGTCAACGCGGCACTCTCTAGCTGCCAAGAGCACTTTTTACTATGCGCACCCAACCAGAGTGACGGGAGGAGCACATTTCAGAAAACGTGCTCAGCTCGTCGAGAAAATGCGATTTAAGCAATAAAATAAAAAATGCACCTAAAACCTAAACCAAACGTTGCAGGTGGATATTTCTTCATGCGCAGTGGTCAACGCGGCACTCTCTAGCTGCCAAGAGCACTTTTTACTATGCGCACCCAACCCGAGTGACGTGAGGAGCACATTTCAGAAAACGTGCTCAGCTCGTCGAGAAAATGCGATTTAAGCAATAAAATTAAAAATGCACCCAAAACATTAAACCAAACGTTGCAGGTGGTTATTTCTTCATGCGCAGTGGTCAACGCGGCACTCTCTCGCTGCCAAGAGCATTTTTTACTATGCGCACCCAACCAGAGTGACGGGAGGAGCACATTTCAGAAAACGTGCTCAGCTCATCGAGAAAATGCGATTTAAGCAATAAAATAAAAAATGCACCTAAAACCTAAAGCAAACGTTGCAGATGGTCATTTCTTCATGCGCAGCAGTCAACGCGGCACTCTCTAGCTTCCAAGAGCACTTTTTACTATGCGCACCCAACCAGAGTGACGGGAGGAGCACATTTCAGAAAACGTGCTCAGCTCGTCGAGAAAATGCGATTTAAGCAATAAAATTAAAAATGCACCTAAAACCTAAACCAAACGTTGCAGGTGGTTATTTCTTCGTGCGCAGCAGTCAACGCGGCACTCTCTAGCTGCCAAGAGCATTTTTTACTATGCGCACCCAACCAGAGTGACGGGAGGAGCACATTTCAGAAAACGTGCTCAGCTCGTCGAGTAAATGCGATTTAAGCAATAAAATTAAAAATGCACCCAAAACCTAAACCAAACGTTGCAGGTGGTTATTTATTCATGCGCAGCAGTCAACGCGGCACTCTCTAGCTGCCAAGAGCACTTTTTACTATGCGCACCCAACCAGAGTGACGGGAGGAGCACATTTCAGAAAACGTGCTCAGCTCGTCGAGAAAATGCGATTTAAGCAATAAAATTAAAAATGCACTCAAAACCTAAACCAAACGTTGCAGATGGTCATTTCTTCATGCGCAGTGGTCAACGCGGCACTCTCTAGCTGCCAAGAGCACTTTTTACTATACACACCGAACCAGAGTGACGGGAGGAGCACATTCCAGAAAACGTGCTCAGCTCGTCGAGAAAATGCGATTTAAGCAATGAAATTAAAAATGCACCCAAAACCTAAAGCAAACGTTGCAGATGGTCATTTCTTCATGTGCAGTGGTCAACGCGGCACTCTCTAGCTGCCAAGAGCACTTTTTACTATGCACACCCAACCAGAGTGACGGGAGGAGCGCATTTCAGGAAACGTGCTCAGCTCTTCGAGAAAATGCGATTTAAGCCGTACAATTAAAAATGCACCTAAAACCTAAACCAAACGTTGCAGGTGGTTATTTCTTCATGCGCAGTGGTCAACGCGGCACTCTCTAGCTGCCAAGAGCACTTTTTACTATGCGCACCCAATCAGAGTGACGGGAGGAGCACATTTCAGAAAACGTGCTCAGCTCGTCCAGAAAATGCGATTTAAGCAATAAAATTAAAAATGCACCCAAAACCTAAACCAAACGTTGCAGGTGGTTATTTCTTCATGCGCAGTGGTCAACGCGGCACTCTCTAGCTGCCAAGAGCACTTTTTACTATGCACACCCAACCAGAGTGACTGGAGGAGCGCATTTTAGAAAACGTGCTCAGCTCGACGAGAAAATGCGATTTAAGCAATAAAATTAAAAATGCACCCAAAACCTAAACCAAACGTTGCAGGTGGTTATTTCTTCGTGCGCAGCAGTCAACGCGGCACTCTCTAGCTGCCAAGAGCATTTTTTACTATGCGCACCCAACCAGAGTGACGGGAGGAGCACATTTCAGAAAACGTGCTCAGCTCGTCGAGTAAATGCGATTTAAGCAATAAAATTAAAAATGCACCCAAAACCTAAACCAAACGTTGCAGGTGGTTATTTATTCATGCGCAGCAGTCAACGCGGCACTCTCTAGCTGCCAAGAGCACTTTTTACTATGCGCACCCAACCAGAGTGACGGGAGGAGCACATTTCAGAAAACGTGCTCAGCTCGTCGAGAAAATGCGATTTAAGCAATAAAATTAAAAATGCACTCAAAACCTAAACCAAACGTTGCAGATGGTCATTTCTTCATGCGCAGTGGTCAACGCGGCACTCTCTAGCTGCCAAGAGCACTTTTTACTATACACACCGAACCAGAGTGACGGGAGGAGCACATTCCAGAAAACGTGCTCAGCTCGTCGAGAAAATGCGATTTAAGCAATGAAATTAAAAATGCACCCAAAACCTAAAGCAAACGTTGCAGATGGTCATTTCTTCATGTGCAGTGGTCAACGCGGCACTCTCTAGCTGCCAAGAGCACTTTTTACTATGCACACCCAACCAGAGTGACGGGAGGAGCGCATTTCAGGAAACGTGCTCAGCTCTTCGAGAAAATGCGATTTAAGCCGTACAATTAAAAATGCACCTAAAACCTAAACCAAACGTTGCAGGTGGTTATTTCTTCATGCGCAGTGGTCAACGCGGCACTCTCTAGCTGCCAAGAGCACTTTTTACTATGCGCACCCAATCAGAGTGACGGGAGGAGCACATTTCAGAAAACGTGCTCAGCTCGTCCAGAAAATGCGATTTAAGCAATAAAATTAAAAATGCACCCAAAACCTAAACCAAACGTTGCAGGTGGTTATTTCTTCATGCGCAGTGGTCAACGCGGCACTCTCTAGCTGCCAAGAGCACTTTTTACTATGCACACCCAACCAGAGTGACTGGAGGAGCGCATTTTAGAAAACGTGCTCAGCTCGACGAGAAAATGCGATTTAAGCAATAAAATTAAAAATGCACCCAAAACCTAAACCAAACGTTGCAGGTGGTTATTTCTTCATGCGCAGTGGTCAACGCGGCACTCTCTAGCTGCCAAGAGCACTTTTTACTATGCGCACCCAACATTAGTGACGGGAGGAGCACATTTCAGAAAACGTGCTCAGCTCGTCGAGAAAATGCGATTTAAGCAATAAAATTAAAAATGCACCTAAAACCTAAACCAAACGTTGCAGGTGGTTATTTCTTCATATGCAGCAGTCAACGCGGCACTCTCTAGCTGCCAAGAGCACTTTTTACTATGCGCACCCAACCAGAGTGACGGGAGGAGAACATTTCAGAAAACGTGCTCAGCTCGTCGAGAAAATGCGATTTAAGCAATAAAATTAAAAATGCACTCAAAACCTAAACCAAACGTTGCAGATGGTCATTTCTTCATGCGCAGTGGTCAACGCGGCACTCTCTAGCTGCCAAGAGCACTTTCTACTATGCACACCCAACCAGAGTGACGGGAGGAGCGCATTTTAGAAAACGTGCTCAGCTCGACGAGAAAATGCGATTTAAGCAATAAAATTAAAAATGCACCCAAAACCTAAACCAAACGTTGCAGGTGGTTATTTCTTCATGCGCAGTGGTCAACGCGGCACTCTCTAGCTGCCAAGAGCACTTTTTACTATGCACACCCAACCAGAGAGACGGGAGGAGCGCATTTCAGAAAACGTGCTCAGCTCGACGAGAAAATGCGATTTAAGCAATAAAATTAAAAATGCACCCAAAACCTAAACCAAACGTTGCAGGTGGTTATTTCTTAATGCGCAGTGGTCAAAGGCGGCACTCTCTAGCTGCCAAGAGCACTTTTTACTATTCGCACCCAACCAGAGTGACGGGAGGAGCACATTTCAGAAAACGTGCTCAGCTCGTCGAGAAAATGCGATTTAAGCAATAAAATTAAAAATGCACCCAAAACCTAAACCAAACGTTGCAGGTGGTTATTTCTTCATGCGCAGTGGTCAACGCGGCACTCTCTAGCTGCCAAGAGCACTTTTTACTATGCGCACCCAACCAGAGTGACGGGAGGAGCACATTTCAGAAAACGTGCTCAGCTCGTCCAGAAAATGCGATTTAAGCAATAAAATTAAAAATGCACATAAAACCTAAACCAAACGTTGCAGATGGTCATTTCTTCATGCGCAGTGGTCAACGCGGCACTCTCTAGCTGCCAAGAGCACTTTTTACTATGCACACCCAACCAGAGTGACGGGAGGAGCGCATTTTAGAAAACGTGCTCAGCTCGACGAGAAAATGCGATTTAAGCAATAAAATTAAAAATGCACCCAAAACCTAAACCAAACGTTGCAGGTGGTTATTTCTTCATGCGCAGTGGTCAACGCGGCACTCTCTAGCTGCCAAGAGCACTTTTTACTATGCGCACCCAACCAGAGTGACAGGAGGAGCACATTTCAGAAAACGTGCTCAGCTCGTCGAGAAAATGCGATTTAAGCAATAAAATTAAAAATGCACCCAAAACCTAAACCAAACGTTGCAGGTGGTTATTTCTTCATATGCAGCAGTCAACGCGGCACTCTCTAGCTGCCAAGAGCACTTTTTACTATGCGCACCCAACCAGAGTGACGGGAGGAGCACATTTCAGAAAACGTGCTCAGCTCGTCGAGAAAATGCGATTTAAGCAATAAAATAAAAAATGCACCTAAAACCTAAACCAAACGTTGCAGGTGGATATTTCTTCATACGCAGTGGTCAACGCGGCACTCTCTAGCTGCCAAGAGCACTTTTTACTATGCGCACCCAACCAGAGTGACGTGAGGAGCACATTTCAGAAAACGTGCTCAGCTCTTCGAGAAAATGCAATTTAAGCAATAACATTAAAAATGCACCTAAAACCTAAACCAAACGTTGCAGGTGGTTATTTCTTCATGCGCAGTGGTCAACGCGGCACTCTCTCGCTGCCAAGAGCACTTTTTACTATGCGCACCCAACCAGAGTGACGGGAGGAGCACATTTCAGAAAACGTGCTCAGCTCGTCGAGAAAATGCGATTTAAGCAATAAAATTAAAAATGCACCTAAAACCTAAACCAAACGTTGCAGGTGGTTATTTCTTCGTGCGCAGCAGTCAACGCGGCACTCTCTAGCTGCCAAGAGCACTTTTTACTATGCGCACCCAACCAGAGTGACGGGAGGAGCACATTTCAGAAAACGTGCTCAGCTCGTCGAGTAAATGCGATTTAAGCAATAAAATTAAAAATGCACCCAAAACCTAAACCAAACGTTGCAGGTGGTTATTTCTTCATGCGCAGTGGTCAACGCGGCAGTCTCTAGCTGCCAAGAGCACTTTTTACTATGCGCACCCAACCAGAGTGACGGGAGGAGCACATTTCAGAAAACGTGCTCAGCTCGTCCAGAAAATGCGATTTAAGCAATAAAATTAAAAATGCACCTAAAACCTAAACCAAACGTTGCAGATGGTCATTTCTTCATGCGCAGTGGTCAACGCGGCACTCTCTAGCTACCAAGAGCATTTTTTACTATGCGCACCCAACCAGAGTGACGGGAGGAGCACATTTCAGAAAACGTGCTCAGCTCGTCGAGAAAATGCGATTTAAGCAATAAAATTAAAAATGCACCTAAAACCTAAACCAAACGTTGCAGGTGGTTATTTCTTCATGCGCAGCAGTCAACGCGGCACTCTCTAGCTGCCAAGAGCACTTTTTACTATGCGCACCCAACCAGAGTGACGGGAGGAGCACATTTCAGAAAACGTGCTCAGCTCGTCGAGAAAATGCGATTTAAGCAATAAAATTAAAAATGCACCTAAAACCTAAACCAAACGTTGCAGGTGGTTATTTCTTCATGCGCAGTGGTCAACGCGGCACTCTCTAGCTGCCAAGAGCACTTTTTACTATGCGCACCCAACCAGAGTGACGGGAGGAGCACATTTCAGAAAACGTGCTCAGCTCGTCGAGTAAATGCAATTTAAGCAATAAAATTAAAAATGCACCCAAAACCTAAACCAAACGTTGCAGGTGGTTATTTCTTCATGCGCAGTGGTCAACGCGGCACTCTCTAGCTGCCAAGAGCACTTTTTACTATGCGCACCCAACCAGAGTGACGGGAGGAGCGCATTTCAGAAAACGTGCTCAGCTCGTCGAGAAAATGCGATTTAAGCAATAAAATTAAAAATGCACCTAAAACCTAAACCAAAAGTTGCAGGTGGTTATTTCTTCATGCGCAGCAGTCAACACGGCACTCTCTAGCTGCCAAGAGCACTTTTTACTATGCGCACCCAACCAGAGTGACGGGAGGAGCACATTTCAGAAAACGTGCTCAGCTCGTCGAGTAAATGCGATTTAAGCAATAAAATTAAAAATGCACCCAAAACCTAAACCAAACGTTGCAGGTGGTTATTTCTTCATGCGCAGTGGTCAACGCGGCAGTCTCTAGCTGCCAAGAGCACTTTTTACTATGCGCACCCAACCAGAGTGACGGGAGGAGCACATTTCAGAAAACGTGCTCAGCTCGTCCAGAAAATGCGATTTAAGCAATAAAATTAAAAATGCACCCAAAACCTAAACCAAACGTTGCAGGTGGTTATTTCTTCATGCGCAGCAGTCAACGCGGCACTCTCTAGCTGCCAAGAGCACTTTTTACTATGCGCACCCAACCAGAGTGACGGGAGGAGCACATTTCAGAAAACGTGCTCAGCTCGTCGAGAAAATGCGATTTAAGCAATGAAATTAAAAATGCACCCAAAACCTAAACCAAACGTTGCAGGTGGTTATTTCTTCATGCGCAGTGGTCAACGCGGCACTCTCTAGCTGCCAAGAGCACTTTTTACTATGCGCACCCAACCAGAGTGACGGGAGGAGCACATTTCAGAAAACGTGCTCGTCGAGTAAATGCGATTTAAGCAATAAAATTAAAAATGCACCCAAAACCTAAACCAAACGTTGCAGGTGGTTATTTCTTCATGCGCAGTGGTCAACGCGGCACTCTCTAGCTGCCAAGAGCACTTTTTACTATGCGCACCCAACCAGAGTGACGGGAGGAGCACATTTCAGAAAACGTGCGCAGCTCGTCCAGAAAATGCGATTTAAGCAATAAAATTAAAAATGCACCCAAAACCTAAACCAAACGTTGCAGGTGGTTATTTCTTCATGCGCAGTGGTCAACGCGGCACTCTCTAGCTGCCAAGAGCACTTTTTACTATGCGCACCCAACCAGAGTGACGGGAGGAGCACATTTCAGAAAACGTGCTCAGCTCGTCGAGAAAATGCGATTTAAGCAATAAAATTAAAAATGCACCTAAAACCTAAACCAAACGCTGCAGATGGTCATTTCTTCATGCGCAGTGGTCAACGCGGCACTCTCTAGCTGCCAAAAGCACTTTTTACTATACACACCCAACCAGAGTGACGGGAGGAGCACATTCCAGAAAACGTGCTCAGCTCGTCGAGAAAATGCGATTTAAGCAATAAAATTAAAAATGCACCCAAAACCTAAAGCAAACGTTGCAGATGGTCATTTCTTCATGTGCAGTGGTCAACGCGGCACTCTCTAGCTGCCAAGAGCACTTTTTACTATGCACACCCAACCAGAGTGACGGGAGGAGCGCATTTCAGGAAACGTGCTTAGCTCGTCGAGAAAATGCGATTTAAGCAATAAAATTAAAAATGCACCCAAAACCTAAGCCAAACGTTGCAGGTGGTTATTTCTTCATGCGCAGTGGTCAACGCGGCACTCTCTAGCTGCCAAGAGCACTTTTTACTATGCGCACCCAACCAGAGTGACGGGAGGAGCACATTTCAGAAAACGTGCTCAGCTCGCCGAGAAAATGCGATTTAAGCAATACAATTAAAAATGCACCTAAAACCTAAACCAAACGTTGCAGGTGGTTATTTCTTCATGTGCAGTGGTCAACGCGGCACTCTCTAGCTTCCAAGAGCACTTTTTACTATGCGCACCCAACCAGAGTGACGGGAGGAGCACATTTCAGAAAACGTGCTCAGCTCGTCGAGAAAATGCGATTTAAGCAATAAAATTAAAAATGCACCTAAAACCTAAACCAAACGTTGCAGGTGGTTATTTCTTCGTGCGCAGCAGTCAACGCGGCACTCTCTAGCTGCCAAGAGCATTTTTTACTATGCGCACCCAACCAGAGTGACGGGAGGAGCACATTTCAGAAAACGTGCTCAGCTCGTCGAGTAAATGCGAATTAAGCAATAAAATTAAAAATGCACCCAAAACCTAAACCAAACGTTGCAGGTGGTTATTTCTTCATGCGCAGTGGTCAACGCGGCACTCTCTAGCTGCCAAGAGCACTTTTTACTATGCGCACCCAACCAGAGTGACGGGAGGAGCGCATTTCAGAAAACGTGCTCAGCTCGTCGAGAAAATGCGATTTAAGCAATAAAATTAAAAATGCACCTAAAACCTAAACCAAAAGTTGCAGGTGGTTATTTCTTCATGCGCAGCAGTCAAAACGGCACTCTCTAGCTGCCAAGAGCACTTTTTACTATGCGCACCCAACCAGAGTGACGGGAGGAGCACATTTCAGAAAACGTGCTCAGCTCATCGAGAAAATGCGATTTAAGCAATAAAATTAAAAATGCACCTAAAACCTAAAGCAAACGTTGCAGATGGTCATTTCTTCATGCGCAGCAGTCAACGCGGCACTCTCTAGCTTCCAAGAGCACTTTTTACTATGCGCACCCAACCAGAGTGACGGGAGGAGCACATTTCAGAAAACGTGCTCAGCTCGTCGAGAAAATGCGATTTAAGCAATAAAATTAAAAATGCACCTAAAACCTAAACCAAACGTTGCAGGTGGTTATTTCTTCGTGCGCAGCAGTCAACGCGGCACTCTCTAGCTGCCAAGAGCATTTTTTACTATGCGCACCCAACCAGAGTGACGGGAGGAGCACATTTCAGAAAACGTGCTCAGCTCGTCGAGTAAATGCGATTTAAGCAATAAAATTAAAAATGCACCCAAAACCTAAACCAAACGTTGCAGGTGGTTATTTCTTCATGCGCAGTGGTCAACGCGGCACTCTCTAGCTGCCAAGAGCACTTTTTACTATGCGCACCCAACCAGAGTGACGGGAGGAGCGCATTTCAGAAAACGTGCTCAGCTCGTCGAGAAAATGCGATTTAAGCAATAAAATTAAAAATGCACCTAAAACCTAAACCAAAAGTTGCAGGTGGTTATTTCTTCATGCGCAGCAGTCAACACGGCACTCTCTAGCTGCCAAGAGCACTTTTTACTATGCGCACCCAACCAGAGTGACGGGAGGAGCACATTTCAGAAAACGTGCTCAGCTCGTCCAGAAAATGCGATTTAAGCAATAAAATTAAAAATGCACCTAAAACCTAAACCAAACGTTGCAGATGGTCATTTCTTCATGCGCAGTGGTCAACGCGGCACTCTCTAGCTGCCAAGAGCACTTTTTACTATACACACCGAACCAGAGTGACGGGAGGAGCACATTCCAGAAAACGTGCTCAGCTCGTCGAGAAAATGCGATTTAAGCAATAAAATTAAAAATGCACCCAAAACCTAAAGCAAACGTTGCAGATGGTCATTTCTTCATGTGCAGTGGTCAACGCGGCACTCTCTAGCTGCCAAGAGCACTTTTTACTATGCACACCCAACCAGAGTGACGGGAGGAGCGCATTTCAGGAAACGTGCTCAGCTCTTCGAGAAAATGCGATTTAAGCCGTACAATTAAAAATGCACCTAAAACCTAAACCAAACGTTGCAGGTGGTTATTTCTTCATGCGCAGTGGTCAACGCGGCACTCTCTAGCTGCCAAGAGCACTTTTTACTATGCGCACCCAACCAGAGTGACGGGAGGAGCACATTTCAGAAAACGTGCTCAGCTCGTCCAGAAAATGCGATTTAAGCAATAAAATTAAAAATGCACCCAAAACCTAAACCAAACGTTGCAGGTGGTTATTTCTTCATGCGCAGTGGTCAACGCGGCACTCTCTAGCTGCCAAGAGCACTTTTTACTATGCACACCCAACCAGAGTGACGGGAGGAGCGCATTTTAGAAAACGTGCTCAGCTCGACGAGAAAATGCGATTTAAGCAATAAAATTAAAAATGCACCCAAAACCTAAACCAAACGTTGCAGGTGGTTATTTCTTCATGCGCAGTGGTCAACGCGGCACTCTCTAGCTGCCAAGAGCACTTTTTACTATGCGCACCCAACAAGAGTGACGGGAGGAGCACATTTCAGAAAACGTGCTCAGCTCGTCGAGAAAATGCGATTTAAGCAATAAAATTAAAAATGCACCTAAAACCTAAACCAAACGTTGCAGGTGGTTATTTCTTTATATGCAGCAGTCAACGCGGCACTCTCTAGCTGCCAAGAGCACTTTTTACTATGCGCACCCAACCAGAGTGACGGGAGGAGCACATTTCAGAAAACGTGCTCAGCTCGTCGAGAAAATGCGATTTAAGCAATAAAATTAAAAATGCACCCAAAACCTAAACCAAACGTTGCAGATGGTCATTTCTTCATGCGCAGTGGTCAACGCGGCACTCTCTAGCTGCCAAGAGCACTTTTTACTATGCACACCCAACCAGAGTGACGGGAGGAGCGCATTTTAGAAAACGTGCTCAGCTCGACGAGAAAATGCGATTTAAGCAATAAAATTAAAAATGCACCCAAAACCTAAACCAAACGTTGCAGGTGGTTATTTCTTCATGCGCAGTGGTCAACGCGGCACTCTCTAGCTGCCAAGAGCACTTTTTACTATGCGCACCCAACCAGAGAGACGGGAGGAGCGCATTTCAGAAAACGTGCTCAGCTCGACGAGAAAATGCGATTTAAGCAATAAAATTAAAAATGCACCCAAAACCTAAACCAAACGTTGCAGGTGGTTATTTCTTAATGCGCAGTGGTCAAAGGCGGCACTCTCTAGCTGCCAAGAGCACTTTTTACTATTCGCACCCAACCAGAGTGACGGGAGGAGCACATTTCAGAAAACGTGCTCAGCTCGTCGAGAAAATGCGATTTAAGCAATAAAATTAAAAATGCACCCAAAACCTAAACCAAACGTTGCAGGTGGTTATTTCTTCATGCGCAGTGGTCAACGCGGCACTCTCTAGCTGCCAAGAGCACTTTTTACTATGCGCACCCAACCAGAGTGACGGGAGGAGCACATTTCAGAAAACGTGCTCAGCTCGTCCAGAAAATGCGATTTAAGCAATAAAATTAAAAATGCACATAAAACCTAAACCAAACGTTGCAGATGGTCATTTCTTCATGCGCAGTGGTCAACGCGGTACTCTCTAGCTGCCAAGAGCACTTTTTACTATGCACACCCAACCAGAGTGACGGGAGGAGCGCATTTTAGAAAACGTGCTCAGCTCGACGAGAAAATGCGATTTAAGCAATAAAATTAAAAATGCACCCAAAACCTAAACCAAACGTTGCAGGTGGTTATTTCTTCATGCGCAGCAGTCAACGCGGCACTCTCTAGCTGCCAAGAGCACTTTTTACTATGCGCACCCAACCAGAGTGACGGGAGGAGCACATTTCAGAAAACGTGCTCAGCTCGTCGAGTAAATGCGATTTAAGCAATAAAATTAAAAATGCACCCAAAACCTAAACCAAACGTTGCAGGTGGTTATTTCTTCATGCGCAGTGGTCAACGCGGCAGTCTCTAGCTGCCAAGAGCACTTTTTACTATGCGCACCCAACCAGAGTGACGGGAGGAGCACATTTCAGAAAACGTGCTCAGCTCGTCCAGAAAATGCGATTTAAGCAATAAAATTAAAAATGCACCTAAAACCTAAACCAAACGTTGCAGATGGTCATTTCTTCATGCGCAGTGGTCAACGCGGCACTCTCTAGCTACCAAGAGCATTTTTTACTATGCGCACCCAACCAGAGTGACGGGAGGAGCACATTTCAGAAAACGTGCTCAGCTCGTCGAGAAAATGCGATTTAAGCAATAAAATTAAAAATGCACCTAAAACCTAAACCAAACGTTGCAGGTGGTTATTTCTTTATGCGCAGCAGTCAACGCGGCACTCTCTAGCTGCCAAGAGCACTTTTTACTATGCGCACCCAACCAGAGTGACGGGAGGAGCACATTTCAGAAAACGTGCTCAGCTCGTCGAGAAAATGCGATTTAAGCAATAAAATTAAAAATGCACCTAAAACCTAAACCAAACGTTGCAGGTGGTTATTTCTTCATGCGCAGTGGTCAACGCGGCACTCTCTAGCTGCCAAGAGCACTTTTTACTATGCGCACCCAACCAGAGTGACGGGAGGAGCACATTTCAGAAAACGTGCTCAGCTCGTCGAGTAAATGCAATTTAAGCAATAAAATTAAAAATGCACCCAAAACCTAAACCAAACGTTGCAGGTGGTTATTTCTTCATGCGCAGTGGTCAACGCGGCACTCTCTAGCTGCCAAGAGCACTTTTTACTATGCGCACCCAACCAGAGTGACGGGAGGAGCGCATTTCAGAAAACGTGCTCAGCTCGTCGAGAAAATGCGATTTAAGCAATAAAATTAAAAATGCACCTAAAACCTAAACCAAAAGTTGCAGGTGGTTATTTCTTCATGCGCAGCAGTCAACACGGCACTCTCTAGCTGCCAAGAGCACTTTTTACTATGCGCACCCAACCAGAGTGACGGGAGGAGCACATTTCAGAAAACGTGCTCAGCTCGTCGAGTAAATGCGATTTAAGCAATAAAATTAAAAATGCACCCAAAACCTAAACCAAACGTTGCAGGTGGTTATTTCTTCATGCGCAGTGGTCAACGCGGCAGTCTCTAGCTGCCAAGAGCACTTTTTACTATGCGCACCCAACCAGAGTGACGGGAGGAGCACATTTCAGAAAACGTGCTCAGCTCGTCCAGAAAATGCGATTTAAGCAATAAAATTAAAAATGCACCCAAAACCTAAACCAAACGTTGCAGGTGGTTATTTCTTCATGCGCAGCAGTCAACGCGGCACTCTCTAGCTGCCAAGAGCACTTTTTACTATGCGCACCCAACCAGAGTGACGGGAGGAGCACATTTCAGAAAACGTGCTCAGCTCGTCGAGAAAATGCGATTTAAGCAATGAAATTAAAAATGCACCCAAAACCTAAACCAAACGTTGCAGGTGGTTATTTCTTCATGCGCAGTGGTCAACGCGGCACTCTCTAGCTGCCAAGACCACTTTTTACTATGCGCACCCAACCAGAGTGACGGGAGGAGCACATTTCAGAAAACGTGCTCGTCGAGTAAATGCGATTTAAGCAATAAAATTAAAAATGCACCCAAAACCTAAACCAAACGTTGCAGGTGGTTATTTCTTCATGCGCAGTGGTCAACGCGGCACTCTCTAGCTGCCAAGAGCACTTTTTACTATGCGCACCCAACCAGAGTGACGGGAGGAGCACATTTCAGAAAACGTGCGCAGCTCGTCCAGAAAATGCGATTTAAGCAATAAAATTAAAAATGCACCCAAAACCTAAACCAAACGTTGCAGGTGGTTATTTCTTCATGCGCAGTGGTCAACGCGGCACTCTCTAGCTGCCAAGAGCACTTTTTACTATGCGCACCCAACCAGAGTGACGGGAGGAGCACATTTCAGAAAACGTGCTCAGCTCGTCGAGAAAATGCGATTTAAGCAATAAAATTAAAAATGCACCTAAAACCTAAACCAAACGCTGCAGATGGTCATTTCTTCATGCGCAGTGGTCAACGCGGCACTCTCTAGCTGCCAAAAGCACTTTTTACTATACACACCCAACCAGAGTGACGGGAGGAGCACATTCCAGAAAACGTGCTCAGCTCGTCGAGAAAATGCGATTTAAGCAATAAAATTACAAATGCACCCAAAACCTAAAGCAAACGTTGCAGATGGTCATTTCTTCATGTGCAGTGGTCAACGCGGCACTCTCTAGCTGCCAAGAGCACATTTTACTATGCACACCCAACCAGAGTGACGGGAGGAGCGCATTTCAGGAAACGTGCTTAGCTCGTCGAGAAAATGCGATTTAAGCAATAAAATTAAAAATGCACCCAAAACCTAAGCCAAACGTTGCAGGTGGTTATTTCTTCATGCGCAGTGGTCAACGCGGCACTCTCTAGCTGCCAAGAGCACTTTTTACTATGCGCACCCAACCAGAGTGACGGGAGGAGCACATTTCAGAAAACGTGCTCAGCTCGCCGAGAAAATGCGATTTAAGCAATACAATTAAAAATGCACCTAAAACCTAAACCAAACGTTGCAGGTGGTTATTTCTTCATGTGCAGTGGTCAACGCGGCACTCTCTAGCTGCCAAGAGCACTTTTTACTATGCGCACCCACCCAGAGTGACGGGAGGAGCACATTTAAGAAAACGTGCTCAGCTCGTCGAGAAAATGCGATTTAAGCAATTAAATTAAAAATGCACCTAAAATCTATACCAAACGTTGCAGGTGGTTATTTCTTCATGCGCAGCAGTCAACACGGCACTCTCTAGCTGCCAAGAGCACTTTTTACTATGCACACCCAACCAGAGTGACGGGAGGAGCACATTTCAGAAAACGTGCTCAGCTCGTCGAGAAAATGCGATTTAAGCAATACAATTAAAAATGCACCCAAAACATTAAACCAAACGTTGCAGGTGGTTATTTCTTCATGCGCAGTGGTCAACGCGGCACTCTCTAGCTGCCAAGAGCATTTTTTACTATGCGCACCCAACCAGAGTGACGGGAGGAGCACATTTCAGAAAACGTGCTCAGCTCGTCGAGAAAATGCGATTTAAGCAATAAAATTAAAAATGCACCTAAAACCTAAACCAAACGTTGCAGGTGGTTATTTCTTCATGCGCAGTGGTCAACGCGGCACTCTCTAGCTGCCAAGAGCACTTTTTACTATGCGCATCCAACCAGAGCGACGTGAGGAGCACATTTCAGAAAACGTGCTCAACTCGTCGAGAAAATGCGATTTAAGCAATAAAATTAAAAATGCACCAAAAACCGAAACCAAACGTTGCAGATGGTCATTTCTTCATGCGCAGTGGTCAACGCGGCACTCTCTAGCTGCCAAGAGCACTTTTTACTATGCACACCCAACCAGAGTGACGGGAGGAGCACATTTCAGAAAACGTGCTCAGCTCGTCGAGAAAATGCGATTTAAGCAATAAAATTAAAAATGCACCCAAAACATTAAACCAAACGTTGCAGGTGGTTATTTCTTCATGCGCAGTGGTCAACGCGGCACTCTCTAGCTGCCAAGAGCATTTTTTACTATGCACACCCAACCAGAGTGACGGGAGGAGCACATTTCAGAAAACGTGCTCAGCTCGTCGAGAAAATGCGATTTAAGCAATAAAATTAAAAATGCACCTAAAACCTAAACCAAACGTTGCAGGTGGTTATTTCTTCATGCGCAGTGGTCAACGCGGCACTCTCTAGCTGCCAAGAGCACTTTTTACTATGCGCACCCAACCAGAGTGACGGGAGGAGCACATTTCAGAAAACGTGCTCAGCTCGTCGAGAAAATGCGATTTAAGCAATAAAATTAAAAATGCACCTAAAACCTAAACCAAACGTTGCAGGTGGTTATTTCTTCGTGCGCAGCAGTCAACGCGGCACTCTCTAGCTGCCAAGAGCACTTTTTACTATGCGCACCCATCCAGAGTGACGGGAGGAGCACATTTCAGAAAACGTGCTCAGCTCGTCGAGTAAATGCAATTTAAGCAATAAAATTAAAAATGCACCCAAAACCTAAACCAAACGTTGCAGGTGGTTATTTCTTTATGCGCAGTGGTGAACGCGGCACTCTCTAGCTGCCAAGAGCACTTTTTACTATGCGCACCCAACCAGAGTGACGGGAGGAGCACATTCCAGAAAACGTGCTCAGCTCGTCGAGAAAATGCGATTTAAGCAATAAAATTAAAAATGCACCCAAAACCTAAACCAAACGTTGCAGATGGTCATTTCTTCATGCGCAGTGGTCAACGCGGCACTCTCTAGCTGCCAAGAGCACTTTTTACTATGCGCACCCAACCAGAGTGACGGGAGGAGCACATTTCAGAAAACGTGCTCAGCTCGTTGAGAAAATGCGATTTAAGCAATAAAATTAAAAATGCACCCAAAACCTAAACCAAACGTTGCAGGTGGTTATTTCTTCATGCGCAGTGGTCAACGCGGCACTCTCTAGCTGCCAAGAGCACTTTTTACTATGCGCACCCAACCAGAGTGACGGGAGGAGCGCATTTTAGAAAACGTGCTCAGCTCGACGAGAAAATGCGATTTAAGCAATAAAATTAAAAATGCACCCAAAACCTAAACCAAACGTTGCAGGTGGTTATTTCTTCATGCGCAGTGGTCAACGCAGCACTCTCTAGCTGCCAAGAGCACTTTTTACGATGCACACCCAACCAGAGAGACGGGAGGAGCGCATTTCAGAAAACGTGCTCAGCTCGACGAGAAAATGCGATTTAAGCAATAAAATTAAAAATGCACCCAAAACCTAAACCAAACGTAGCAGGTGGTAATTTCTTCATGCGCAGTTGTCAACGCGGCACTCTCTAGCTGCCAAGAGCACTTTTTACTATGCGCACCCAACCAGAGTGACGGGAGGAGCACATTTCAGAAAACGTGCTCAGCTCGTCGAGAAAATGCGATTTAAGCAATAAAATTAAAAATGCACCCAAAACCTAAACCAAACGTTGCAGGTGGTTATTTCTTCATGCGCAGTGGTCAACGCGGCACTCTCTAGCTGCCAAGAGCACTTTTTACTATGCGCACCCAACCAGAGTGACGGGAGGAGCACATTTCAGAAAACGTGCTCAGCTCGTCCAGAAAATGCGATTTAAGCAATAAAATTAAAAATGCACCTAAAACCTAAACCAAACGTTGCAGGTGGTTATTTCTTCATGCGCAGTGGTCAACGCGGCACTCTCTAGCTGCCAAGAGCACTTTTTACTATGCACACCCAACCAGAGTGACGGGAGGAGCGCATTTTAGAAAACGTGCTCAGCTCGACGAGAAAATGCGATTTAAGCAATAAAATTAAAAATGCACCCAAAACCTAAACCAAACGTTGCAGGTGGTTATTTCTTCATGCGCAGTGGTCAACGCGGCACTCTCTAGCTGCCAAGAGCACTTTTTACTATGCGCACCCAACCAGAGTGACGGGAGGAGCACATTTCAGAAAACGTGCTCAGCTCGTCGAGAAAATGCGATTTAAGCAATAAAATTAAAAATGCACCTAAAACCTAAACCAAACGTTGCAGGTGGTTATTTCTTCATGCGCAGCAGTCAACGCGGCACTCTCTAGCTGCCAAGAGCACTTTTTACTATGCGCACCCAACCAGAGTGACGGGAGGAGCACATTTCAGAAAACGTGCTCAGCTCGTCGAGAAAATGCGATTTAAGCAATAAAATTAAAAATGCACACAAAACCTAAACCAAACGTTGCAGGTGGTTATTTCTTCATGCGCAGTGGTCAACGCGGCACTCTCTAGCTGCCAAGAGCACTTTTTACTATGCGCACCCAACCAGAGTGACGGGAGGAGAACATTTCAGAAAACGTGCTCAGCTCGTCGAGAAAATGCGATTTAAGCAATAAAATTAAAAATGCACCCAAAATCTAAACCAAACGTTGCAGGTGGTTATTTCTTCATATGCAGCAGTCAACGCGGCACTCTCTAGCTGCCAAGAGCACTTTTTACTATGCGCACCCAACCAGAGTGACGGGAGGAGCACATTTCAGAAAACGTGCTCAGCTCGTCGAGAAAATGCGATTTAAGCAATAAAATAAAAAATGCACCTAAAACCTAAACCAAACGTTGCAGGTGGATATTTCTTCATGCGCAGTGGTCAACGCGGCACTCTCTAGCTGCCAAGAGCACTTTTTACTATGCGCACCCAACCAGAGTGACGTGAGGAGCACATTTCAGAAAACGTGCTCAGCTCGTCGAGAAAATGCGATTTAAGCAATAAAATTAAAAATGCACCCAAAACATTAAACCAAACGTTGCAGGTGGTTATTTCTTCATGCGCAGTGGTCAACGCGGCACTCTCTCGCTGCCAAGAGCATTTTTTACTATGCGCACCCAACCAGAGTGACGGGAGGAGCACATTTCAGAAAACGTGCTCAGCTCATCGAGAAAATGCGATTTAAGCAATAAAATAAAAAATGCACCTAAAACCTAAAGCAAACGTTGCAGATGGTCATTTCTTCATGCGCAGCAGTCAACGCGGCACTCTCTAGCTTCCAAGAGCACTTTTTACTATGCGCACCCAACCAGAGTGACGGGAGGAGCACATTTCAGAAAACGTGCTCAGCTCGTCGAGAAAATGCGATTTAAGCAATAAAATTAAAAATGCACCTAAAACCTAAACCAAACGTTGCAGGTGGTTATTTCTTCGTGCGCAGCAGTCAACGCGGCACTCTCTAGCTGCCAAGAGCATTTTTTACTATGCGCACCCAACCAGAGTGACGGGAGGAGCACATTTCAGAAAACGTGCTCAGCTCGTCGAGTAAATGCGATTTAAGCAATAAAATTAAAAATGCACCCAAAACCTAAACCAAACGTTGCAGGTGGTTATTACTTCATGCGCAGTGGTCAACGCGGCACTCTCTAGCTGCCAAGAGCACTTTTTACTATGCACACCCAACCAGAGTGACGGGAGGAGCGCATTTCAGAAAACGTGCTCAGCTCGTCGAGAAAATGCGATTTAAGCAATAAAATTAAAAATGCACCTAAAACCTAAACCAAAAGTTGCAGGTGGTTATTTCTTCATGCGCAGCAGTCAACACGGCACTCTCTAGCTGCCAAGAGCACTTTTTACTATGCGCACCCAACCAGAGTGACGGGAGGAGCACATTTCAGAAAACGTGCCCAGCTCGTCCAGAAAATGCGATTTAAGCAATAAAATTAAAAATGCACCTAAAACCTAAACCAAACGTTGCAGATGGTCATTTCTTCATGCGCAGTGGTCAACGCGGCACTCTCTAGCTGCCAAGAGCACTTTTTACTATACACACCGAACCAGAGTGACGGGAGGAGCACATTCCAGAAAACGTGCTCAGCTCGTCGAGAAAATCCGATTTAAGCAATAAAATTAAAAATGCACCCAAAACCTAAACCAAACGTTGCAGATGGTCATTTCTTCATGCGCAGTGGTCAACGCGGCACTCTCTAGCTGCCAAGAGCACTTTTTACTATGCACACCCAACCAAAGTGACGGGAGGAGCACATTTCTGAAAACGTGCTCAGCTCGACGAGAAAATGCGATTTAAGCAATAAAATTAAAAATGCACCCAAAACCTAAAACAAACGTTGCACGTGGTTATTTCTTCATGCGCAGTGGTCAACGCGGCACTCTCTAGCTGCCAAGAGCACTTTTTACTATGCGCACCCAACCAGAGTGACGGGAGGAGCACATTTTGGAAAACGTGCTCAGCTCGTCGAGAAAATGCGATTTAAGCAATTAAATTAAAAATGCACCCAAAACCTAAACCAAACGTTGCAGGTGGTTATTTCTTCATGTGCAGTGGTCAACGCGGCACTCTCTAGCTGCCAAGAGCACTTTTTACTATGCGCACCCAACCAGAGTGACGGGAGGAGCACATTTCAGAAAACGTGCTCAGCTCGTCCAGAAAATGCGATTTAAGCAATAAAATTAAAAATGCACCCAAAACCTAAACCAAACGTTGCAGGTGGTTATTTCTTCATGCGCAGTGGTCAACGCGGCACTCTCTAGCTGCCAAGAGCACTTTTTACTATGCGCACCCAACCAGAGTGACGGGAGGAGCACATTTCAGAAAACGTGCTCAGGTCGTCGAGAAAATGCGATTTAAGCAATAAAATTAAAAATGCACCTAAAACCTAAACCAAACGTTGCAGATGGTCATTTCTTCATGCGCAGTGGTCAACGCGGCACTCTCTAGCTGCCAAGAGCACTTTTTAATATGCGCACCCAACCAGAGTGACGGGAGGAGCACATTTCAGAAAACGTGCTCAGCTCGTCCAGAAAATGCGATTTAAGCAATAAAATTAAAAATGCACCCAAAACCTAAACCAAACGTTGCAGGTGGTTATTTCTTCATGCGCAGAGGTCAACGCGGCACTCTCTAGCTGCCAAGAGCACTTTTTACTATGCGCACCCAACCAGAGTGACGGGAGGAGCACATTTCAGAAAACGTGCTCAGCTCGTCGAGAAAATGCGATTTAAGCAATAAAATTAAAAATGCACCTAAAACATAAACCAAACGTTGCAGATGGTTATTTCTTCATGCGCAGCAGTCAACGCGTCACTCTCTAGCTGCCAAGTGTCACGTGCTGGTGCCACCTGCGACGGGACCACGCCCCCCTGTCAGTGGGATCACCGTCACCTGCCACGGGTTCATGGACAGCGCTATATCAGCGCTGCCAGCGCAGACCCGAGTGCCAGTCTGTCCCTTGATGCTGCTTCGCTCATCATTCCCGGAGAGAATTGACTCACTTGACTACTCGAAACCCTCGCAGAATCGTTGTCCTCTCCAGCCCGATCGCCGCTCCAGCGCCAGCTGTTCCCATCATCCCCTTCAAATAAAGTCCGTCGTTACGCACTTGGCTGTACTGTCCGATCCTTAACAGTACAGACTGGCCAACACGATGCAGTCAGCGAACGACGAGACGGCATTGGGCCGACTGGAGCGAGCCGAGACCGCCATCAGCAGCCTGTCCGCCGACATCCGGAACCTGATCGAGGTTGGTCAGCAACAACAGCTGCAGCAGCAGGAGATGGCCCAAGCCCTCCAGAGACTGTCGGTGGCTGCGTCCCCGGCTGTCACGGCACCCCCGCACCGCCCGTCTGCCGAGGCCAGGAGGCTCGTGGACGTCCCGGAGCCCCGCCTCGGCAACATTGAAAAGTTCAACGGCGATCCCAAGCACGTGAGGGCGTTTGTGACCAACTGTCGCATAATGTTCAGCCTCCAGCCCGTCACGTTTGCGTCAGAATCAGCCAAGGTCGGTTTCGTTCTAACCCACCTCACGGGCGAGGCGCGGCTATGGGGTTTGGCAGAGTATGAACGGATGGCCCCGGCATGCGATTCCTTCGACGCCTTCGCAGAGGAATTGCTCTTCCTGTTCGACCTGGGATCCGCCGCCGAAGACGCCGCCGAGGAACTGGCGACGCTGCGTCAGGGTAGCCGATCGGTCGCGGAGTACGCCCTTAAATTCCAGACGTTGGCCGGCAGCAGCGGATGGAACGCGCCAGCGCTCGTCAGCACGTTCCTAAACGGCCTCGCGGATTATATGAAGGACGAACTGGTGTCGTACGATCGCCCGCGAACCCTGAGGGGCGCGATGGACTTGGCGGCCCGAGTAGACCGGCGGATCCGGACGCGGCGGCGCGATCGGGAGAGGAGGTCCCCGCGGAATCCGCGTGGCCACATTCCTCCGTCTGCTGGGGACCCGCCCACCACTCCACCCGCCGAGCCCATGGATCTGGGAGGGGCTCGGGTCTCCTCGGAGGAGCACCGTCGACGCCTCTCGCTGGGCTTGTGTTTTTACTGTGGGGAGGGGGGGGCATCGGGTGGCGGGGTGCCCGCTAAAAGGCCGGAGCTCACGCGGCGTCGGGGGATCCGCGTGAGCTCGACCAGCACCGGCTCTCCCAGTCCCAGCACGCTCACGCTGCAGGCACGTGTCCAGCTTGCGGGGGGCGACCAGAACGTGGCAGCCTTGGTGGATTCCGGCGCGGAGGGGAACATCATGGACATTAGCCTGGCGCGTCGGTGGGGTGTCGGCTTCCTCCCTCTGAGCCCGCCCATTCCCGCGCGTGCCATTGATGGCCGCCTGATTGGCGAGGTGGCGTTCGTGACAGAACCGGTTAAGGTACTGCTCTCCGGCAATCACCACGAGACCATCCAGTTTTTTCTTCTTTCCCTCCCAGGACAGCAGCTCATCCTGGGGCACCCTTGGTTGCGGCAGCACAACCCGGTGCTGGACTGGGAGGTGGGGGTTGTACGGCAGTGGAGCGAACGCTGCCATCGAGTGTGCCTGAAGGCGGCCACCAGCCCACTCGGCAGAGCCCCGCCCAGGTACAGTCCCGACATCTCCAATGTCCCAGCAGTTTATCACGAACTCAAGGAGGTTTTTAGTAAAGCCAGGGCCGCTTCTCTTCCTCCACACCGGTCCTACGATTGCGCCATCGACCTGTTGCCCGGCACCTTCCCTCCCAAGGGGCGCGTCTACTCCCTGTCCGCTCCTGAGCGCCGGGCTATGGAGGAGTACATCCGGGAGTCCCTGGCAGCCGGCATCATACGGCCGTCCTCTTCACCTGCGGGAGCGGGGTTTTTCTTCGTGAAGAAGAAGGAGGGCACGCTCCGTCCGTGTATCGACTACCGGGGAATAAACGCAATCACCGTAAAGAACCGATACCCTCTGCCTCTTCTTTCTTCCGCCTTTGAGAGCCTTCAGGGTGCCACCATCTTCACCAAGCTGGATCTTCGCAACGCCTACCACCTGATCCGCATCCGGGAGGGAGACGAGTGGAGGACGGCTTTCAACACCCCGAGCGGACACTACGAGTACTTGGTGGTTCCGTTTGGGCTCACCAACGCCCCAGCAGTTTTCCAGTCACTGATAAACGACGTGTTACGAGACATGCTGGACAAATTTGTGTTCGTTTATTTGGACGACATCCTCATCTTCTCCCGCTCGCTTCCTGAACACATCAAGCATGTTCGGGCGGTGCTGCGACGCCTCCTAGAGAATTCGCTCTACGTGAAGGCAGAGAAGTGCGAGTTCCACACCTCCTCTGTCAAATTCCTCGGCTACGTGGTGCGTGAGGGATCCATCGAAATGGACCCTGGGAAGGTGGAGGCGGTCACGTCATGGCCTGTTCCCGAGACACGCAAGCGGCTGCAACAATTCTTAGGTTTCGCGAACTTTTAGCGCCGTTTTATCCGTGGATACAGCACGGCGGCCGCGCCACTCACCGCCCTTACCAGCCCCGCCTCTCCATACAAATGGACAGAACGGGCAGAACAAGCATTTCAGGAGCTTAAGAGGAGGTTCACATCCGCTCCCATCCTCAGAGTTCCCGATCCCGACAGACAGTTCGTGGTCGAAGTGGATGCCTCGAACGTGGGTGTCGGGGCGGTGTTGTCTCAACGCAGCCGCCAAGACGATCGTCTCCATCCGTGCGCCTTCTTCTCTCGCCGTTTGTCAGCCTCAGAACGGAACTATGACATCGGTAATCGGGAGCTCCTCGCCGTCAAGTTGGCTTTGGAGGAGTGGCGACATTGGCTGGAGGGCGCCACCACTCCGTTCATTGTCTGGACCGACCACCGCAACTTGGAGTATCTGAGATCGGCCAAGAGACTGAACGCGAGACAGGCACGGTGGGCTCTGTTCTTTGACCGGTTTGAGTTCTCTCTTTCCTACAGACCGGGTTCCCGTAACGCGAAGGCGGACGCCCTGTTGCGTTTGTTTCCTGGTGGGGAGGAGGGACAGGGTCCGCCTCCCACTATCCTCCCGAGCTCGGTTCGGGTGGCGGCTCTTACATGGGAGATCGAACGCCAAGTGGAAGCCGCATCACGCGATCAACCCGGCCCTAGCAACTGCCCGGAGGGTCGCCTGTTCGTCCCTGAAGGCCTGCGATCGGCCGTGCTGCAATGGGCGCACGACTCACGCCTGGCCTGTCATCCCGGCGCTGCACGCACGAGGTACGTGGTGGCACAGCGTTTCTGGTGGCCCACCTGGCAAGTGGACACCAGCGACTACGTCAGAGCCTGCTCAATCTGTAACCGCTACAAGACGCCTACTCGTCCTCCGGCCGGGCTGCTTCAACCCTTGCCGGTTCCCCAGCGTCCCTGGTCTCACCTGTCGATCGACTTTGTCACGGGCCTCCCCCCCTCAGAGGGAAACACGGTGGTCCTCACGGTGGTAGACCGTTTTAGCAAGATGACGCATTTCATCCCTCTGCCTAGGCTCCCATCTGCAAAGCAGACAGCGTCCATCATGGTGCGGGAGGTGTTTCGTCACCACGGTCTCCCACGAGACATCGTGTCAGACCGAGGACCTCAATTCGCCTCCACCTTCTGGACGGAGTTCTGCCGACTCCTCGGCGCCACGGCCAGCCTCTCCTCGGGGTTTCACCCTCAGTCCAACGGTCAAGCGGAGCGCCTGAACCAGGAACTGGGCAGGTCTCTCCGATGCATGGCCGCCGGAGACCAGCGCGGGTGGGTACAACAGCTTCCCTGGGTAGAGTACGCTCACAATTCCCTTCCCAGCTCGGCCACGGGACTTTCGCCTTTCCACTGCGTCTTCGGGTACCAGCCACCCTTGTTCGCCCACCAGGAGCGTGGTGCGGCGTGCCCGTCGGCCCGGGCTTGTGTCCGCCGTTGTCATCGTGCCTGGGCGAGGGGCCGGGCCACTCTTCTCCGCTCTGTTTCAGGCTACGCCCGCCAGGCGAACAAGCACCGGACGCCGGCTCCGGAGTACAGAGTGGGGCAGCGTGTGTGGCTCTCGACGCGGGATTTGCCGCTGCGAGCGGGATCCCGCAAACTGGCGCCCCGCTTTGTTGGACCGTTCCCTATCCAGAGGGTGATTGGCCCGGCCGCAGTCCGTCTGCTCCTTCCAGACTCCATGAAGGTTCATCCCACGTTCCACGTGTCCCGTGTGCGGCCCATCCATGAAAGCGCGTTGGCGCCGGCGCCCGTTCCGCCGCCGCCGCCCCAGCTCGTCGATGGGGGCCCGGCTTACGCTGTCCGCTCCCTGCTCCGATCGCGGCGGCGTGGTCGGGGCCTACAATACCTCGTGGACTGGGAGGGTTATGACGACGCGCACCGCTCCTGGATTCCGAGCCGCTGGATACTCGACCGTTCGCTCATCACGGAGTTCCATCGCTGTCATCCGGACCAACCGGGTCCTCGGCGCGGGCGCCCGAGGAGGGACGGGGGGGACCAGGGGTGAGGGTCCAGGGTGGTCTTGCCCACTGGTACCGGGGTCTTCTGCCCCCGCGCCCGTCGATCCTGCGTCTGGCGAGGTGTCGGACGTTTCAGCGGTGTGCTGACCCCTCCACCTGGCCACCCGGGGTAGTGCTTTCCTTTTAGTTTTTTTTTTGTTTTGTTATTTTCGGTTCCTGGGGACGTCGGGAGCCGTCCCTTGTGGGGGGGGGTTCTGTCACGTGCTGGTGCCACCTGCGACGGGACCACGCCCCCCTGTCAGTGGGATCACCGTCACCTGCCACGGGTTCATGGACAGCGCTATATCAGCGCTGCCAGCGCAGACCCGAGTGCCAGTCTGTCCCTTGATGCTGCTTCGCTCATCATTCCCGGAGAGAATTGACTCACTTGACTACTCGAAACCCTCGCAGAATCGTTGTCCTCTCCAGCCCGATCGCCGCTCCAGCGCCAGCTGTTCCCATCATCCCCTTCAAATAAAGTCCGTCGTTACGCACTTGGCTGTACTGTCCGATCCTTAACACCAAGAGCACTTTTTACTATGCGCACCCAACCAGAGTGACGGGAGGAGCACATTTCAGAAAACGTGCTCAGCTCGTCGAGAAAATGCGATTTAAGCAATAAAATTAAAAATGCACCTAAAACCTAAACCAAACGTTGCAGATGGTCATTTCTTCATGCGCAGTGGTCAACGCGGCACTCTCTAGCTGCCAAGAGCACTTTTTACTATGCGCACCCAACCAGAGTGACGGGAGGAGCACATTTCAGAAAACGTGCTCAGCTCGTCGAGAAAATGCGATTTAAGCAATAAAATTAAAAATCCACCTAAAACCTAAACCAAACGTTGCATGTGGTTATTTCTTCATGCGCAGTGGTCAACGCGGCACTCTCTAGCTGCCAAGAGCACTTTTTACTATGCGCACCCAACCAGAGTGACGGGAGGAGCACATTTCAGAAAACGTGCTCAGCTCGTCGAGAAAATGCGATTTAAGCAATAAAATTAAAAATGCACCTAAAACCTAAACCAAACGTTGCAGGTGGTTATTTCTTCATGCGCAGTGGTCAACGCGGCACTCTCTAGCTGCCAAGAGCACTTTTTACTATGCGCACCCAACAAGAGTGACAGGAGGAGCACATTTCAGAAAACGTGCTCAGCTCGTCGAGAAAATGCGATTTAAGCAATAAAATTAAAAATGCACCTAAAACCTAAACCAAACTTGCAGGTGGTTATTTATTCATGTGCAGTGGTCAACGCGGCACTCTCTAGCTGCCAAGAGCACTTTTTACTATGCGCACCCAACCGGAGTGACGGGAGGAGCACATTTCAGAAAACGTGCTCAGCTCGTCGAGAAAATGCGATTTAAGCACTAAAATTAAAAATGCACCTAAAACCTAAACCAAACTTGCAGGTGGTTATTTCTTCATGTGCAGTGGTCAACGCGGCACTCTCTAGCTGCCAAGAGCACTTTTTACTATGCGCACCCAACCAGTGTGACGGGAGGAGCACATTTCAGAAAACGTGCTCAGCTCGTCGAGAAAATGCGATTTAAGCAATAAAATTAAAAATGCACCTAAAACCTAAACCAAACGTTGCAGGTGGTTATGTCTTCATGCGCAGTGGTCAACGCGGAACTCTCTAGCTGCCAAGAGCACTTTTTACTATGCGCACCCAACAAGAGTGACGGGAGGAGCACATTTCAGAAAACGTGCTCAGCTCGTCGAGAAAATGCGATTTAAGCAATAAAATTAAAAATGCACCCAAAACCTAAACCAAACGTTGCAGATGGTCATTTCTTCATGCGCAGTGGTCAACGCGGCACTCTCTAGCTGCCAAGAGCACTATTTACTATGCGCACCCGACCAGAGTGACGGGAGGAGCACATTTCAGAAAACGTGCTCAGCTCGTCGAGAAAATGCGATTAAAGCAATAAAAATAAAAATGCACCTAAAACCTAAAACAAACGTTGCACGTGGTTATTTCTTCATGCGCAGTGGTCAACGCGGCACTCTCTAGCTGCCAAGAGCACTTTTTACTATGCGCACCCAACCAGAGTGACGGGAGGAGCACATTTCAGAAAACGTGCTCAGCTCGTCGAGAAAATGCGATTTAAGCAATAAAATTAAAAATGCACCCAAAACCTAAACCAAACGTTGCAGATGGTCATTTCTTCATGCGCAGTGGTCAACGCGGCACTCTCTAGCTGCCAAGAGCACTTTTTACTATGCACACCCAACCAGAGTGACGGGAGGAGCACATTTCTGAAAACGTGCTCAGCTCGACGAGAGAATGCGATTTAAGCAATAAAATTAAAAATGCATCCAAAACCTAAAACAAACGTTGCACGTGGTTATTTCTTCATGCGCAGTGGTCAACGCGGCACTCTCTAGCTGCCAAGAGCACTTTTTACTATGCGCACCCAACCAGAGTGACGGGAGGAGCACATTTCAGAAAACGTGCTCAGCTCGTCGAGAAAATGCGATTTAAGCAATAAAATTAAAAATGCACCTAAAACCTAAACCAAACGTTGCAGGTGGTTATTTCTTCATGCGCAGCGGTCAACGCGGCACTATCTAGCTGCCAAGAGCACTTTTTACTATGCCCACCCAACCAGAGTGACGGGAGGAGCACATTTCAGAAAACGTGCTCAGCTCGTTGAGAAAATGCGATTTAAGCAATAAAATTAAAAATGCACCTAAAACCTAAACCAAACTTTGGGGGTGGTTATTTCTTCATGCGCAGTGGTCAACGCGGCACTCTCTAGCTGCCAAGAGCACTTTTTACCATGCGCACCCAACCAGAGTGACGGGAGGAGCACATTTCAGAAAACGTGCTCAGCTCGTCGAGAAAATGCGATTTAAGCAATAAAATTAAAAATGCACCTAAAACCTAAACCAAACGTTGCAGGTGGTTATTTCTTCATGCGCAGTGGTAAACGCGGCACTCTCTAGCTGCCAAGAGCACTTTTTACTATGCGCACCCAACCAGAGTGACGGGAGGAGCACATTTCAGAAAACGTGCTCAGCTCGTCGAGAAAATGCGATTTAAGCAATAAAATTAAAAATGCACCCAAAACCTAAACCAAACGTTGCAGGTGGTTATTTCTTCATGCGCAGTGGTCAACGCGGCACTCTCTAGCTGCCAAGAGCACTTTTTACTATGCGCACCCAACCAGAGTGACGGGAGGAGAACATTTCAGAAAACGTGCTCAGCTCGTCGAGAAAATGCGATTTAAGCAATAAAATTAAAAATGCACCTAAAACCTAAACCAAACTTTGGGGGTTGTTATTTCTTCATGTGCAGCAGTCAACGCGGCACTCTCTAGCTGCCAAGAGCACTTTTTACTATGCGCACCCGACCAGAGTGACGGGAGGAGCACATTTCAGAAAACGTGCTCAGCTCGTCGAGAAAATGCGATTTAAGCAATAAAATTAAAAATGCACCTAAAACCTAAACCAAATGATGCAGGTGGTTATTTCTTCATGCGCAGTGGTCAACGCGGCACTCTCTAGCTGCCAAGAGCACTTTTTACTATGCGCACCCAACCAGAGTGACGGGAGGAGCACATTTCAGAAAACGTGCTCAGCTCGTCGAGAAAATGCGATTTAAGCAATAAAATTAAAAATGCACCCAAAACCTAAACCAAACGTTGCAGGTGGTTATTTCTTCATGCGCAGTGGTCAACGCGGCACTCTCTAGCTGCCAAGAGCACTTTTTACTATGCGCACCCAACCAGAGTGACGGGAGGAGAACATTTCAGAAAACGTGCTCAGCTCGTCGAGAAAATGCGATTTAAGCAATAAAATTAAAAATGCACCTAAAACCTAAACCAAACTTTGGGGGTTGTTATTTCTTCATGTGCAGCAGTCAACGCGGCACTCTCTAGCTGCCAAGAGCACTTTTTACTATGCGCACCCGACCAGAGTGACGGGAGGAGCACATTTCAGAAAACGTGCTCAGCTCGTCGAGAAAATGCGATTTAAGCAATAAAATTAAAAATGCACCTAAAACCTAAACCAAATGATGCAGGTGGTTATTTCTTCATGCGCAGTGGTCAACGCGGCACTCTCTAGCTGCCAAGAGCACTTTTTACTATGCGCACCCAACCAGAGTGACGGGAGGAGCAAATTTCAGAAAACGTGCTCAGCTCGTCGAGAAAATCCGATTTAAGCAATAAAATTAAAAATGCACCCAAAACCTAAACCAAACGTTGCAGATGGTCATTTCTTCATGCGCAGTGGTCAACGCGGCACTCTCTAGCTGCCAAGAGCACTTTTTACTATGCACACCCAACCAAAGTGACGGGAGGAGCACATTTCTGAAAACGTGCTCAGCTCGACGAGAAAATGCGATTTAAGCAATAAAATTAAAAATGCACCCAAAACCTAAAACAAACGTTGCACGTGGTTATTTCTTCATGCGCAGTGGTCAACGCGGCACTCTCTAGCTGCCAAGAGCACTTTTTACTATGCGCACCCAACCAGAGTGACGGGAGGAGCACATTTTGGAAAACGTGCTCAGCTCGTCGAGAAAATGCGATTTAAGCAATTAAATTAAAAATGCACCCAAAACCTAAACCAAACGTTGCAGGTGGTTATTTCTTCATGTGCAGTGGTCAACGCGGCACTCTCTAGCTGCCAAGAGCACTTTTTACTATGCGCACCCAACCAGAGTGACGGGAGGAGCACATTTCAGAAAACGTGCTCAGCTCGTCCAGAAAATGCAATTTAAGCAATAAAATTAAAAATGCACCCAAAACCTAAACCAAACGTTGCAGGTGGTTATTTCTTCATGCGCAGTGGTCAACGCGGCACTCTCTAGCTGCCAAGAGCACTTTTTACTATGCGCACCCAACCAGAGTGACGGGAGGAGCACATTTCAGAAAACGTGCTCAGCTCGTCGAGAAAATGCGATTTAAGCAATAAAATTAAAAATGCACCTAAAACCTAAACCAAACGTTGCAGATGGTCATTTCTTCATGCGCAGTGGTCAACGCGGCACTCTCTAGCTGCCAAGAGCACTTTTTGCTATGCGCACCCAACCAGAGTGACGGGAGGAGCACATTTCAGAAAACGTGCTCAGCTCGTCGAGAAAATGCGATTTAAGCAATAAAATTAAAAATGCACCCAAAACCTAAACCAAACGTTGCAGGTGGTTATTTCTTCATGCGCAGAGGTCAACGCGGCACTCTCTAGCTGCCAAGAGCACTTTTTACTATGCGCACCCAACCAGAGTGACGGGAGGAGCACATTTCAGAAAACGTGCTCAGCTCGTCGAGAAAATGCGATTTAAGCAATAAAATTAAAAATGCACCTAAAACCTAAACCAAACGTTGCAGATGGTTATTTCTTCATGCGCAGCAGTCAACGCGGCACTCTCTAGCTGCCAAGAGCACTTTTTACTATGCGCACCCAACCAGAGTGACGGGAGGAGCACATTTCAGAAAACGTGCTCAGCTCGTCCAGAAAATGCGATTTAAGCAATAAAATTAAAAAAGCACCTAAAACCTAAACCAAACGTTGCAGGTGGTTATTTCTTCATGCGCAGTGGTAAACGCGGCACTCTCTAGCTGCCAAGAGCACTTTTTACTATGCGCACCCAACCAGAGTGACGGGAGGAGCACATTTCAGAAAACGTGCTCAGCTCGTCGAGAAAATGCGATTTAAGCAATAAAATTAAAAATGCACCCAAAACCTAAACCAAACGTTGCAGGTGGTTATTTCTTCATGCGCAGTGGTCAACGCGGCACTCTCTAGCTGCCAAGAGCACTTTTTACTATGCGCACCCAACCAGAGTGACGGGAGGAGAACATTTCAGAAAACGTGCTCAGCTCGTCGAGAAAATGCGATTTAAGCAATAAAATTAAAAATGCACCTAAAACCTAAACCAAACTTTGGGGGTGGTTATTTCTTCATGTGCAGCAGTCAACGCGGCACTCTCTAGCTGCCAAGAGCACTTTTTACTATGCGCACCCGACCAGAGTGACGGGAGGAGCACATTTCAGAAAACGTGCTCAGCTCGTCGAGAAAATGCGATTTAAGCAATAAAATTAAAAATGCACCTAAAACCTAAACCAAACGATGCAGGTGGTTATTTCTTCATGCGCAGTGGTCAACGCGGCACTCTCTAGCTGCCAAGAGCACTTTTTACTATGCGCACCCAACCAGAGTGACGGGAGGAGCAAATTTCAGAAAACGTGCTCAGCTCGTCGAGAAAATCCGATTTAAGCAATAAAATTAAAAATGCACCCAAAACCTAAACCAAACGTTGCAGATGGTCATTTCTTCATGCGCAGTGGTCAACGCGGCACTCTCTAGCTGCCAAGAGCACTTTTTACTATGCACACCCAACCAAAGTGACGGGAGGAGCACATTTCTGAAAACGTGCTCAGCTCGACGAGAAAATGCGATTTAAGCAATAAAATTAAAAATGCACTCAAAACCTAAAACAAACGTTGCAGGTGGTTATTTCTTCATGCGCAGTGGTCAATGCGGCACTCTCTAGCTGCCAAGAGCACTTTTTACTATGCGCACCCAACCAGAGTGACGGGAGGAGCACATTTTGGAAAACGTGCTCAGCTCGTCGAGAAAATGCGATTTAAGCAATTAAATTAAAAATGCACCCAAAACCTAAACCAAACGTTGCAGGTGGTTATTTCTTCATGTGCAGTGGTCAACGCGGCACTCTCTAGCTGCCAAGAGCACTTTTTACTATGCGCACCCAACCAGAGTGACGGCAGGAGCACATTTCAGAAAACGTGCTCAGCTCGTCCAGAAAATGCGATTTAAGCAATAAAATTAAAAATGCACCCAAAACCTAAACCAAACGTTGCAGGTGGTTATTTCTTCATGCGCAGTGGTCAACGCGGCACTCTCTAGCTGCCAAGAGCACTTTTTACTATGCGCACCCAACCAGAGTGACGGGAGGAGCACATTTCAGAAAACGTGCTCAGCTCGTCGAGAAAATGCGATTTAAGCAATAAAATTAAAAATGCACCTAAAACCTAAACCAAACGTTGCAGGTGGTTATTTCTTCATGGGCAGTGGTGAACGCGGCACTCTCCAGCTGCCAAGAGCACTTTTTACTATGCGCACCCAACCAGAGTGACGGGAGGAGCACATTTCAGAAAACGTGCTCAGCTCGTCGAGAAAATGCAATTTAAGCAATAAAATTAAAAATGCACCTAAAACCTAAACCAAACGTTGCAGATGGTCATTTCTTCATGCGCAGTGGTCAACGCGGCACTCTCTAGCTGCCAAGAGCACTTTTTACTATGCGCACCCAACCAGAGTGACGGGAGGAGCACATTTCAGAAAACGTGCTCAGCTCGTCGAGAAAATGCGATTTAAGCAATAAAATTAAAAATGCACCTAAAACCTAAACCAAACGTTGCAGGTGGTTATTTCTTCATGCGCAATGGTCAACGCGGCACTCTCTAGCTGCCAAGAGCACTTTTTACTATGCGCACCCAACCAGAGTGACGGGAGGAGCACATTTCAGAAAACGTGCTCAGCTCGTCCAGAAAATGCGATTTAAGCAATAAAATTAAAAATGCACCCAAAACCTAAACCAAACGTTGCAGGTGGTTATTTCTTCATGCGCAGAGGTCAATGCGGCACTCTCTAGCTGCCAAGAGCACTTTTTACTATGCGCACCCAACCAGAGTGACGGGAGGAGCACATTTCAGAAAACGTGCTCAGCTCGTCGAGAAAATGCGATTTAAGCAATAAAATTAAAAATGCACCTAAAACCTAAACCAAACGTTGCAGATGGTTATTTCTTCATGCGCAGCAGTCAACGCGGCACTCTCTAGCTGCCAAGAGCACTTTTTACTATGCGCACCCAACCAGAGTGACGGGAGGAGCACATTTCAGAAAACGTGCTCAGCTCGTCGAGAAAATGCGATTTAAGCAATAAAATTAAAAATGCACCTAAAACCTAAACCAAACGTTGCAGATGGTCATTTCTTCATGCGCAGTGGTCAACGCGGCACTCTCTAGCTGCCAAGAGCACTTTTTACTATGCGCACCCAACCAGAGTGACGGGAGGAGCACATTTCAGAAAACGTGCTCAGCTCGTCGAGAAAATGCGATTTAAGCAATAAAATTAAAAATCCACCTAAAACCTAAACCAAACGTTGCATGTGGTTATTTCTTCATGCGCAGTGGTCAACGCGGCACTCTCTAGCTGCCAAGAGCACTTTTTACTATGCGCACCTAACCAGAGTGACGGGAGGAGCACATTTCAGAAAACGTGCTCAGCTCGTCGAGAAAATGCGATTTAAGCAATAAAATTAAAAATGCACCTAAAACCTAAACCAAACGTTGCAGGTGGTTATTTTTTCATGCGCAGTGGTCAACGCGGCACTCTCTAGCTGCCAAGAGCACTTTTTACTATGCGCACCCAACAAGAGTGACGGGAGGAGCACATTTCAGAAAACGTGCTCAGCTCGTCGAGAAAATGCGATTTAAGCAATAAAATTAAAAATGCACCTAAAACCTAAACCAAACTTGCAGGTGGTTATTTATTCATGTGCAGTGGTCAACGCGGCACTCTCTAGCTGCCAAGAGCACTTTTTACTATGCGCACCCAACCGGAGTGACGGGAGGAGCACATTTCAGAAAACGTGCTCAGCTCGTCGAGAAAATGCGATTTAAGCACTAAAATTAAAAATGCACCTAAAACCTAAACCAAACTTGCAGGTGGTTATTTCTTCATGTGCAGTGGTCAACGCGTCACTCTCAAGCTGCCAAGAGCACTTTTTACTATGCGCACCCAACCAGAGTGACGGGAGGAGCACATTTCAGAAAACGTGCTCAGCTCGTCGAGAAAATGCGATTTAAGCAATAAAATTAAAAATGCATCTAAAACCTAAACCAAACGTTGCAGGTGGTTATGTCTTCATGCGCAGTGGTCAACGCGGCACTCTCTAGCTGCCAAGAGCACTTTTTACTATGCGCACCCAACAAGAGTGACGGGAGGAGCACATTTCAGAAAACGTGCTCAGCTCGTCGAGAAAATGCGATTTAAGCAATAAAATTAAAAATGCACCCAAAACCTAAACCAAACGTTGCAGATGGTCATTTCTTCATGCGCAGTGGTCAACGCGGCAATCTCTAGCTGCCAAGAGCACTTTTTACTATGCGCACCCAACCAGAGTGACGGGAGGAGCACATGTCAGAAAACGTGCTCAGCTCGACGAGAAAATGCGATTTAAGCAATAAAATAAAAAATGCACCCAAAACCTAAACCAAACGTTGCAGGTGGTTATGTCTTCATGCGCAGTGGTCAACGCGGCACTCTCTAGCTGCCAAGAGCACTTTTTACTATGCGCACCCAACAAGAGTGACGGGAGGAGCACATTTCAGAAAACGTGCTCAGCTCGTCGAGAAAATGCGATTTAAGCAATAAAATTAAAAATGCACCCAAAACCTAAACCAAACGTTGCAGATGGTCATTTCTTCATGCGCAGTGGTCAACGCGGCAATCTCTTGCTGCCAAGAGCACTTTTTACTATGCGCACCCAACCAGAGTGACGGGAGGAGCACATTTCAGAAAACGTGCTCAGCTCGACGAGAAAATGCGATTTAAGCAATAAAATAAAAAATGCACCCAAAACCTAAACCAAACGTTGCAGGTGGTTATTTCTTCATGCGCAGTGGTCAACGCGGCACTCTCTAGCTGCCAAGAGCACTTTTTACTGTGCGCACCCAACCAGAGTGACGGGAGGAGCACATTTCAGAAAACGTGCTCTGCTCGTCGAGAAAATGCGATTTAAGCAATAAAATTAAAAATGCACCTAAAACCTAAACCAAACGTTGCAGGTGGTTATTTCTTCATGCGCAGTGGTCAACGCGGCACTCTCTAGCTGCCAAGAGCACTTTTTACTATGCGCACCCAACCAGAGTGACGGGAGGAGCACATTTCAGAAAACGTGCTCAGGTCGTCGAGAAAATGCGATTTAAGCAATAAAACTAAAAATGCACCCAAAACCTAAACCAAACGTTGCAGGTGGTTATTTCTTCATGCGCAGTGGTCAACGCGGCACTCTCTAGCTGCCAAGAGCACTTTTTACTATGCGCACCCAACCAGAGTGACGGGAGGAGCACATTTCAGAAAACGTTCTCAGCTCGTCGAGAAAATGCGATTTAAGCAATAAAATTAAAAATGCACCCAAAACCTAAACCAAACGTTGCAGATGGTCATTTCTTCATGCGCAGTGGTCAACGCGGCACTCTCTAGCTGCCAAGAGCACTATTTACTATGCGCACCCGACCAGAGTGACAGGAGGAGCACATTTCAGAAAACGTGCTCAGCTCGACGAGAAAATGCGATTTAAGCAATAAAATTAAAAATGCACCTAAAACCTAAACCAAACGTTGCAGATGGCCATTTCTTCATGCGCAGTGGTCAACGCGGCACTCTCTAGCTGCCAAGAGCACTTTTTACTATGCGCACCCAACCAGAGTGACGGGAGGAGCACATTTCAGAAAACGTGCTCAGCTCTTCGAGAAAATGCGATTTAAGCAATAAAATTAAAAATGCACCTAAAACCTAAACCAAACGTTGCAGGTGGTTATTTCTTCATGTGCAATGGTCAACGCGGCACTCTCTAGCTGCCAAGAGCACTTTTTACTATGCGCACCCAACCAGAGTGACGGGAGGAGCACATTTCAGAAAACGTGCTCAGCTCGTCGAGAAAATGCGATTTAAGCAATAAAATTAAAAATGCACCTAAAACCTAAACCAAACGTTGCAGGTGGTTATTTCTTCATGCGCAGAGGTCAACGCGGCACTCTCTAGCTGCCAAGAGCACTTTTTACTATGCGCACCCAACCAGAGTGACGGGAGGAGCACGTTTCAGAAAACGTGCTCAGCTCGTCGAGAAAATGCGATTTAAGCAATAAAATTAAAAATGCACGTAAAACCTAAACCAAACGTTGCAGATGGTCATTTCTTCATGCGCAGTGGTAAACGCGGCACTCTCTGGCTGCCAAGAGCACTTTTTACTATGCGCACCCAACCAGAGTGACGGGAGGAGCACATTTTAGAAAACGTGCTCAAGCTCGTCGAGAAAATGCGATTTAAGCAATAAAATTAAAAGTGCACCTAAAACCTAAACCAAACGTTGCAGGTGGTTATTTCTTCATGCGCAGTGGTCAACGCGGCACTCTCTAGCTGCCAAGAGCACTTTTTACTATGCGCACCCAACCAGAGTGACGGGAGGAGCACATTTTGGAAAACGTGCTCAGCTCGTCGAGAAAATGCGATTAAAGCAATAAAATTAAAAATGCACCTAAAACCTAAACCAAACGTTGCAGGTGGTTATTTCTTCATGCGCAGTGGTCAACGCGGCACTCTCTAGCTGCCAAGAGCACTTTTTACTATGCGCACCCAACCAGAGTGACGGGAGGAGCACATTTCAGAAAACGTGCTCAGCTCGTCGAGAAAATGCGATTTAAGCAATAAAATTAAAAATGCACCCAAAACCTAAACCAAACGTTGCAAGTGGTTATTTCTTCATGCGCAGTGGTCAACGCGGCACTCTCTAGCTGCCAAGAGCACTTTTTACTATGCGCACCCAACCAGAGTGACGGGAGGAGCACATTTCAGAAAAGGTGCTCAGCTCGACGAGAAAATGCGATTTAAGCAATAAAATTAAAATGCACCCAAAACCTAAACCAAACGTTGCAAATGGTCATTTCTAAATGCGCAGTGGTCAACGCGGCACTCTCTAGCTGCCAAGAGCACTTTTTACTATGCGCACCCAACCAGAGTGACGGGAGGAGCACATTTCAGAAAACGTGCTCAGCTCGACGAGAAAATGCGATTTAAGCAATAAAATTAAAAATGCACCCAAAACCTAAAACAAACGTTGCACGTGGTTATTTTTTCATGCGCAGTGGTCAACGCGGCACTCTAGCTGCCAAGAGCACTTTTTACTATGCGCACCCAACCAGAGTGACGGGAGGAGCACATTTCAGAAAACGTGCTCAGCTCGTCGAGAAAATGCGATTTAAGCAATAAAATTAAAAATGCACCTAAAACCTAAACCAAACTTTGGGGGTGGTTATTTCTTCATGTGCAGCAGTCAACGCGGCACTCTCTAGCTGCCAAGAGCACTTTTTACTATGCGCACCCGACCAGAGTGACGGGAGGAGCACATTTCAGAAAACGTGCTCAGCTCGTCGAGAAAATGCGATTTAAGCAATAAAATTAAAAATGCACCTAAAACCTAAACCAAACGTTGCAGGTGGTTATTTCTTCATGCGCAGTGGTCAACGCGGCACTCTCTAGCTGCCAAGAGCACTTTTTACTATGCGCACCCAACCAGAGTGACGGGAGGAGCACATTTCAGAAAACGTGCTCAGCTCGTCGAGAAAATGCGATTAAAGCAATAAAATTAAAAATGCACCTAAAACCTAAACCAAACGTTGCAGATGGTCATTTCTTCATGCGCAGTGGTCAACGCGGCACTCTCTAGCTGCCAAGAGCACTTTTTACTATGCGCACCCAACCAGAGTGACGGGAGGAGCACATTTCAGAAAACATGCTCAGCTCGTCGAGAAAATGCGATTTAAGCAATAAAATTAAAAATGCACCTAATACCTAAACCAAACGTTGCAGATGGTCATTTCTTCATGCGCAGTGGTCAACGCGGCACTCTCTAGCTGCCAAGAGCACTTTTTACTATGCGCACCCAACCAGAGTGACGGGAGGAGCACATTTCAGAAAACATGCTCAGCTCGTCGAGAAAATGCGATTTAAGCAATAAAATTAAAAATGCACCTAATACCTAAACCAAACGTTGCAGATGGTCATTTCTTCATGCGCAGTGGTCAACGCGGCACTCTCTAGCTGCCAAGAGCACTTTTTACTATGCGCACCCAACCAGAGTGACGGGAGGAGCACATTTCAGAAAACGTGCTCAGCTCGTCCAGAAAATGCGATTTAAGCAATTAAATTAAAAATGCACCCAAAACCTAAACCAAACGTTGCAGGTGGTTATTTCTTCATGCGCAGTGGTCAACGCGGCACTCTCTAGCTGCCAAGAGCACTTTTTACTATGCGCACCCAACCAGAGTGACGGGAGGAGAACATTTCAGAAAACGTGCTCAGCTCGTCGAGAAAATGCGATTTAAGCAATAAAATTAAAAATGCACCTAAAACCTAAACCAAACGTTGCAGGTGGTTATTTCTTCATGCGCAGTGGTCAACGCGGCACTCTCTAGCTGCCAAGAGCACTTTTTACTATGCGCATCCAACCAGAGTGACGGGAGGAGCACATTTCAGAAAACGTGCTCAGCTCGTCGAGAAAATGCGATTTAAGCAATTAAATTAAAAATGCACCCAAAACCTAAACCAAACGTTGCAGGTGGTTATTTCTTCATGCGCAGTGGTCAACGCGGCACTCTCTAGCTGCCAAGAGCACTTTTTACTATGCGCACCCAACCAGAGTGACGGGAGGAGCACATTTCAGAAAACGTGCTCAGCTCGTCGAGAAAATGCGATTTAAGCAATAAAATTAAAAATGCACCTAAAACCTAAACCAAACGTTGCGGGTGGTTATTTCTTCATGCGCAGTGGTCAACGCGGCATTCTCTAGCTGTCAAGAGCACTTTTTACTATGCGCACCCAACCAGAGTGACGGGAGGAGCACATTTCAGAAAACGTGCTCAGCTCGTCGAGAAAATGCGATTTAAGCAATAAAATTAAAAATGCACCCAAAACCTAAACCAAACGTTGCAAGTGGTTATTTCTTCATGCGCAGTGGTCAACGCGGCACTCTCTAGCTGCCAAGAGCACTTTTTACTATGCGCACCCAACCAGAGTGACGGGAGGAGCACATTTCAGAAAACGTGCTCAGCTCGCCGAGAAAATGCGATTTAAGCAATAAAATTAAAAATGCACCTAAAACCTAAACCAAACGTTGCAGGTGGTTATTTCTTCATGTGCAGCCGTCAACGCGGCACTCTCTAGCTGCCAAGAGCACTTTTTACTATGCGCACCCAACCAGAGTGACGGGAGGAGCACATTTCAGAAAACGTGCTCAGCTCGTCGAGAAAATGCTATTTAAGCAATAAAATTAAAAATGCACCTAAAACCTAAACCAAACGCTGCAGATGGTCATTTCTTCATGCGCAGTGGTCAACGCGGCACTCTCTAGCTGCCAAGAGCACTTTTTACTATGCGCACCCAACCAGAGTGACGGGAGGAGCACATTTGAGAAAACGTGCTCAGCTCGTCGAGAAAATGCGATTTAAGCAATAAAATTAAAAATGCACCTAAAACCTAAACCAAACGTTGCAGGTGGTTATTTCTTCATGCGCAGTGGTCAACGCGGCACTCTCTAGCTGCCAAGAGCACTTTTTACTATGCGCACCCAACCAGAGTGACGGGAGGAGCACATTTCAGAAAACGTGCTCAGCTCGTCGAGAAAATGCGATTTAAGCAATAAAATTAAAAATGCACCCAAAACCTAAACCAAACGTTGCAAATGGTCATTTCTAAATGCGCAGTGGTCAACGCGGCACTCTCTAGCTGCCAAGAGCACTTTTTACTATGCGCACCCAACCAGAGTGACGGGAGGAGCACATTTCAGAAAACGTGCTCAGCTCGACGAGAAAATGCGATTTAAGCAATAAAAATAAAAATGCACCCAAAACCTAAACCAAACGTTGCAGGCGGTTATTTCTTCATGCGCAGTGGTCAACGCGGCACTCTCTAGCTGCCAAGAGCACTTTTTACCATGCGCACCCAACCAGAGTGACGGGAGGAGCACATTTCAGAAAACGTGCTCAGCTCGTCGAGAAAATGCGATTTAAGCAATAAAATTAAAAATGCACCTAAAACCTAAACCAAACGTTGCAGGTGGTTATTTCTTCATGCGCAGCAGTCAACGCGGCACTCTCTAGCTGCCAAGAGCACTTTTTACTATGCGCACCCAACCAGAGTGACGGGAGGAGCACATTTCAGAAAACGTGCTCAGCTCGTCGAGAAAATGCGATTTAAGCAATAAAATTAAAAATGCACCCAAAACCTAAACCAAACGTTGCAGATGGTCATTTCTTCATGCGCAGTGGTCAACGCGGCACTCTCTAGCTGCCAAGAGCACTTTTTACTATGCACACCCAACCAGAGTGACGGGAGGAGCACATTTCAGAAAACGTGCTCAGCTCGTCGAGAAAATGCGATTTAAGCAATAAAATTAAAAATGCACCTAAAACCTAAACCAAACGTTGGGGGTGGTTATTTCTTCATGTGCAGCAGTCAACGCGGCACTCTCTAGCTGCCAAGAGCACTTTTTACTATGCGCACCCGACCAGAGTGACGGGAGGAGCACATTTCAGAAAACGTGCTCAGCTCGTCGAGAAAATGCGATTTAAGCAATAAAATTAAAAATGCACCCAAAACCTAAACCAAACGTTGCAGGTGGTTATTTCTTCATGCGCAGTGGTCAACGCGGCACTCTCTAGCTGCCAAGAGCACTTTTTACTATGCGCACCCAACCAGAGTGACGGGAGGAGCACATTTCAGAAAACATGCTCAGCTCGTCGAGAAAATGCGATTTAAGCAATAAAATTAAAAATGCACCTAATACCTAAACCAAACGTTGCAGATGGTCATTTCTTCATGCGCAGTGGTCAACGCGGCACTCTCTAGCTGCCAAGAGCACTTTTTACTATGCGCACCCAACCAGAGTGACGGGAGGAGCACATTTCAGAAAACATGCTCAGCTCGTCGAGAAAATGCGATTTAAGCAATAAAATTAAAAATGCACCTAATACCTAAACCAAACGTTGCAGATGGTCATTTCTTCATGCGCAGTGGTCAACGCGGCACTCTCTAGCTGCCAAGAGCACTTTTTACTATGCGCACCCAACCAGAGTGACGGGAGGAGCACATTTCAGAAAACGTGCTCAGCTCGTCGAGAAAATGCGATTTAAGCAATAAAATTAAAAATGCACCTAAAACCTAAACCAAACGTTTCAGGTGGTTATTTCTTCATGCGCAGTGGTCAACGCGGCACTCTCTAGCTGCCAAGAGCACTTTTTACTATGCGCACCCAACCGGAGTGACGGGAGGAGCACATTTCAGAAAACGTGCTCAGCTCGTCGAGAAAATGCGATTTAAGCACTAAAATTAAAAATGCACCTAAAACCTAAACCAAACTTGCAGGTGGTTATTTCTTCATGTGCAGTGGTCAACGCGTCACTCTCAAGCTGCCAAGAGCACTTTTTACTATGCGCACCCAACCAGAGTGACGGGAGGAGCACATTTCAGAAAACGTGCTCAGCTCGTCGAGAAAATGCGATTTAAGCAATAAAATTAAAAATGCATCTAAAACCTAAACCAAACGTTGCAGGTGGTTATGTCTTCATGCGCAGTGGTCAACGCGGCACTCTCTAGCTGCCAAGAGCACTTTTTACTATGCGCACCCAACAAGAGTGACGGGAGGAGCACATTTCAGAAAACGTGCTCAGCTCGTCGAGAAAATGCGATTTAAGCAATAAAATTAAAAATGCACCCAAAACCTAAACCAAACGTTGCAGATGGTCATTTCTTCATGCGCAGTGGTCAACGCGGCAATCTCTAGCTGCCAAGAGCACTTTTTACTATGCGCACCCAACCAGAGTGACGGGAGGAGCACATGTCAGAAAACGTGCTCAGCTCGACGAGAAAATGCGATTTAAGCAATAAAATAAAAAATGCACCCAAAACCTAAACCAAACGTTGCAGGTGGTTATGTCTTCATGCGCAGTGGTCAACGCGGCACTCTCTAGCTGCCAAGAGCACTTTTTACTATGCGCACCCAACAAGAGTGACGGGAGGAGCACATTTCAGAAAACGTGCTCAGCTCGTCGAGAAAATGCGATTTAAGCAATAAAATTAAAAATGCACCCAAAACCTAAACCAAACGTTGCAGATGGTCATTTCTTCATGCGCAGTGGTCAACGCGGCAATCTCTTGCTGCCAAGAGCACTTTTTACTATGCGCACCCAACCAGAGTGACGGGAGGAGCACATTTCAGAAAACGTGCTCAGCTCGACGAGAAAATGCGATTTAAGCAATAAAATAAAAAATGCACCCAAAACCTAAACCAAACGTTGCAGGTGGTTATTTCTTCATGCGCAGTGGTCAACGCGGCACTCTCTAGCTGCCAAGAGCACTTTTTACTGTGCGCACCCAACCAGAGTGACGGGAGGAGCACATTTCAGAAAACGTGCTCTGCTCGTCGAGAAAATGCGATTTAAGCAATAAAATTAAAAATGCACCTAAAACCTAAACCAAACGTTGCAGGTGGTTATTTCTTCATGCGCAGTGGTCAACGCGGCACTCTCTAGCTGCCAAGAGCACTTTTTACTATGCGCACCCAACCAGAGTGACGGGAGGAGCACATTTCAGAAAACGTGCTCAGGTCGTCGAGAAAATGCGATTTAAGCAATAAAACTAAAAATGCACCCAAAACCTAAACCAAACGTTGCAGGTGGTTATTTCTTCATGCGCAGTGGTCAACGCGGCACTCTCTAGCTGCCAAGAGCACTTTTTACTATGCGCACCCAACCAGAGTGACGGGAGGAGCACATTTCAGAAAACGTTCTCAGCTCGTCGAGAAAATGCGATTTAAGCAATAAAATTAAAAATGCACCCAAAACCTAAACCAAACGTTGCAGATGGTCATTTCTTCATGCGCAGTGGTCAACGCGGCACTCTCTAGCTGCCAAGAGCACTATTTACTATGCGCACCCGACCAGAGTGACAGGAGGAGCACATTTCAGAAAACGTGCTCAGCTCGACGAGAAAATGCGATTTAAGCAATAAAATTAAAAATGCACCTAAAACCTAAACCAAACGTTGCAGATGGCCATTTCTTCATGCGCAGTGGTCAACGCGGCACTCTCTAGCTGCCAAGAGCACTTTTTACTATGCGCACCCAACCAGAGTGACGGGAGGAGCACATTTCAGAAAACGTGCTCAGCTCTTCGAGAAAATGCGATTTAAGCAATAAAATTAAAAATGCACCTAAAACCTAAACCAAACGTTGCAGGTGGTTATTTCTTCATGTGCAATGGTCAACGCGGCACTCTCTAGCTGCCAAGAGCACTTTTTACTATGCGCACCCAACCAGAGTGACGGGAGGAGCACATTTCAGAAAACGTGCTCAGCTCGTCGAGAAAATGCGATTTAAGCAATAAAATTAAAAATGCACCTAAAACCTAAACCAAACGTTGCAGGTGGTTATTTCTTCATGCGCAGAGGTCAACGCGGCACTCTCTAGCTGCCAAGAGCACTTTTTACTATGCGCACCCAACCAGAGTGACGGGAGGAGCACGTTTCAGAAAACGTGCTCAGCTCGTCGAGAAAATGCGATTTAAGCAATAAAATTAAAAATGCACGTAAAACCTAAACCAAACGTTGCAGATGGTCATTTCTTCATGCGCAGTGGTAAACGCGGCACTCTCTGGCTGCCAAGAGCACTTTTTACTATGCGCACCCAACCAGAGTGACGGGAGGAGCACATTTTAGAAAACGTGCTCAAGCTCGTCGAGAAAATGCGATTTAAGCAATAAAATTAAAAGTGCACCTAAAACCTAAACCAAACGTTGCAGGTGGTTATTTCTTCATGCGCAGTGGTCAACGCGGCACTCTCTAGCTGCCAAGAGCACTTTTTACTATGCGCACCCAACCAGAGTGACGGGAGGAGCACATTTTGGAAAACGTGCTCAGCTCGTCGAGAAAATGCGATTAAAGCAATAAAATTAAAAATGCACCTAAAACCTAAACCAAACGTTGCAGGTGGTTATTTCTTCATGCGCAGTGGTCAACGCGGCACTCTCTAGCTGCCAAGAGCACTTTTTACTATGCGCACCCAACCAGAGTGACGGGAGGAGCACATTTCAGAAAACGTGCTCAGCTCGTCGAGAAAATGCGATTTAAGCAATAAAATTAAAAATGCACCCAAAACCTAAACCAAACGTTGCAAGTGGTTATTTCTTCATGCGCAGTGGTCAACGCGGCACTCTCTAGCTGCCAAGAGCACTTTTTACTATGCGCACCCAACCAGAGTGACGGGAGGAGCACATTTCAGAAAAGGTGCTCAGCTCGACGAGAAAATGCGATTTAAGCAATAAAATTAAAATGCACCCAAAACCTAAACCAAACGTTGCAAATGGTCATTTCTAAATGCGCAGTGGTCAACGCGGCACTCTCTAGCTGCCAAGAGCACTTTTTACTATGCGCACCCAACCAGAGTGACGGGAGGAGCACATTTCAGAAAACGTGCTCAGCTCGACGAGAAAATGCGATTTAAGCAATAAAATTAAAAATGCACCCAAAACCTAAAACAAACGTTGCACGTGGTTATTTTTTCATGCGCAGTGGTCAACGCGGCACTCTAGCTGCCAAGAGCACTTTTTACTATGCGCACCCAACCAGAGTGACGGGAGGAGCACATTTCAGAAAACGTGCTCAGCTCGTCGAGAAAATGCGATTTAAGCAATAAAATTAAAAATGCACCTAAAACCTAAACCAAACTTTGGGGGTGGTTATTTCTTCATGTGCAGCAGTCAACGCGGCACTCTCTAGCTGCCAAGAGCACTTTTTACTATGCGCACCCGACCAGAGTGACGGGAGGAGCACATTTCAGAAAACGTGCTCAGCTCGTCGAGAAAATGCGATTTAAGCAATAAAATTAAAAATGCACCTAAAACCTAAACCAAACGTTGCAGGTGGTTATTTCTTCATGCGCAGTGGTCAACGCGGCACTCTCTAGCTGCCAAGAGCACTTTTTACTATGCGCACCCAACCAGAGTGACGGGAGGAGCACATTTCAGAAAACGTGCTCAGCTCGTCGAGAAAATGCGATTAAAGCAATAAAATTAAAAATGCACCTAAAACCTAAACCAAACGTTGCAGATGGTCATTTCTTCATGCGCAGTGGTCAACGCGGCACTCTCTAGCTGCCAAGAGCACTTTTTACTATGCGCACCCAACCAGAGTGACGGGAGGAGCACATTTCAGAAAACATGCTCAGCTCGTCGAGAAAATGCGATTTAAGCAATAAAATTAAAAATGCACCTAATACCTAAACCAAACGTTGCAGATGGTCATTTCTTCATGCGCAGTGGTCAACGCGGCACTCTCTAGCTGCCAAGAGCACTTTTTACTATGCGCACCCAACCAGAGTGACGGGAGGAGCACATTTCAGAAAACATGCTCAGCTCGTCGAGAAAATGCGATTTAAGCAATAAAATTAAAAATGCACCTAATACCTAAACCAAACGTTGCAGATGGTCATTTCTTCATGCGCAGTGGTCAACGCGGCACTCTCTAGCTGCCAAGAGCACTTTTTACTATGCGCACCCAACCAGAGTGACGGGAGGAGCACATTTCAGAAAACGTGCTCAGCTCGTCCAGAAAATGCGATTTAAGCAATTAAATTAAAAATGCACCCAAAACCTAAACCAAACGTTGCAGGTGGTTATTTCTTCATGCGCAGTGGTCAACGCGGCACTCTCTAGCTGCCAAGAGCACTTTTTACTATGCGCACCCAACCAGAGTGACGGGAGGAGAACATTTCAGAAAACGTGCTCAGCTCGTCGAGAAAATGCGATTTAAGCAATAAAATTAAAAATGCACCTAAAACCTAAACCAAACGTTGCAGGTGGTTATTTCTTCATGCGCAGTGGTCAACGCGGCACTCTCTAGCTGCCAAGAGCACTTTTTACTATGCGCATCCAACCAGAGTGACGGGAGGAGCACATTTCAGAAAACGTGCTCAGCTCGTCGAGAAAATGCGATTTAAGCAATTAAATTAAAAATGCACCCAAAACCTAAACCAAACGTTGCAGGTGGTTATTTCTTCATGCGCAGTGGTCAACGCGGCACTCTCTAGCTGCCAAGAGCACTTTTTACTATGCGCACCCAACCAGAGTGACGGGAGGAGCACATTTCAGAAAACGTGCTCAGCTCGTCGAGAAAATGCGATTTAAGCAATAAAATTAAAAATGCACCTAAAACCTAAACCAAACGTTGCGGGTGGTTATTTCTTCATGCGCAGTGGTCAACGCGGCATTCTCTAGCTGTCAAGAGCACTTTTTACTATGCGCACCCAACCAGAGTGACGGGAGGAGCACATTTCAGAAAACGTGCTCAGCTCGTCGAGAAAATGCGATTTAAGCAATAAAATTAAAAATGCACCCAAAACCTAAACCAAACGTTGCAAGTGGTTATTTCTTCATGCGCAGTGGTCAACGCGGCACTCTCTAGCTGCCAAGAGCACTTTTTACTATGCGCACCCAACCAGAGTGACGGGAGGAGCACATTTCAGAAAACGTGCTCAGCTCGCCGAGAAAATGCGATTTAAGCAATAAAATTAAAAATGCACCTAAAACCTAAACCAAACGTTGCAGGTGGTTATTTCTTCATGTGCAGCCGTCAACGCGGCACTCTCTAGCTGCCAAGAGCACTTTTTACTATGCGCACCCAACCAGAGTGACGGGAGGAGCACATTTCAGAAAACGTGCTCAGCTCGTCGAGAAAATGCTATTTAAGCAATAAAATTAAAAATGCACCTAAAACCTAAACCAAACGCTGCAGATGGTCATTTCTTCATGCGCAGTGGTCAACGCGGCACTCTCTAGCTGCCAAGAGCACTTTTTACTATGCGCACCCAACCAGAGTGACGGGAGGAGCACATTTGAGAAAACGTGCTCAGCTCGTCGAGAAAATGCGATTTAAGCAATAAAATTAAAAATGCACCTAAAACCTAAACCAAACGTTGCAGGTGGTTATTTCTTCATGCGCAGTGGTCAACGCGGCACTCTCTAGCTGCCAAGAGCACTTTTTACTATGCGCACCCAACCAGAGTGACGGGAGGAGCACATTTCAGAAAACGTGCTCAGCTCGTCGAGAAAATGCGATTTAAGCAATAAAATTAAAAATGCACCCAAAACCTAAACCAAACGTTGCAAATGGTCATTTCTAAATGCGCAGTGGTCAACGCGGCACTCTCTAGCTGCCAAGAGCACTTTTTACTATGCGCACCCAACCAGAGTGACGGGAGGAGCACATTTCAGAAAACGTGCTCAGCTCGACGAGAAAATGCGATTTAAGCAATAAAAATAAAAATGCACCCAAAACCTAAACCAAACGTTGCAGGCGGTTATTTCTTCATGCGCAGTGGTCAACGCGGCACTCTCTAGCTGCCAAGAGCACTTTTTACCATGCGCACCCAACCAGAGTGACGGGAGGAGCACATTTCAGAAAACGTGCTCAGCTCGTCGAGAAAATGCGATTTAAGCAATAAAATTAAAAATGCACCTAAAACCTAAACCAAACGTTGCAGGTGGTTATTTCTTCATGCGCAGCAGTCAACGCGGCACTCTCTAGCTGCCAAGAGCACTTTTTACTATGCGCACCCAACCAGAGTGACGGGAGGAGCACATTTCAGAAAACGTGCTCAGCTCGTCGAGAAAATGCGATTTAAGCAATAAAATTAAAAATGCACCCAAAACCTAAACCAAACGTTGCAGATGGTCATTTCTTCATGCGCAGTGGTCAACGCGGCACTCTCTAGCTGCCAAGAGCACTTTTTACTATGCACACCCAACCAGAGTGACGGGAGGAGCACATTTCAGAAAACGTGCTCAGCTCGTCGAGAAAATGCGATTTAAGCAATAAAATTAAAAATGCACCTAAAACCTAAACCAAACGTTGGGGGTGGTTATTTCTTCATGTGCAGCAGTCAACGCGGCACTCTCTAGCTGCCAAGAGCACTTTTTACTATGCGCACCCGACCAGAGTGACGGGAGGAGCACATTTCAGAAAACGTGCTCAGCTCGTCGAGAAAATGCGATTTAAGCAATAAAATTAAAAATGCACCCAAAACCTAAACCAAACGTTGCAGGTGGTTATTTCTTCATGCGCAGTGGTCAACGCGGCACTCTCTAGCTGCCAAGAGCACTTTTTACTATGCGCACCCAACCAGAGTGACGGGAGGAGCACATTTCAGAAAACATGCTCAGCTCGTCGAGAAAATGCGATTTAAGCAATAAAATTAAAAATGCACCTAATACCTAAACCAAACGTTGCAGATGGTCATTTCTTCATGCGCAGTGGTCAACGCGGCACTCTCTAGCTGCCAAGAGCACTTTTTACTATGCGCACCCAACCAGAGTGACGGGAGGAGCACATTTCAGAAAACATGCTCAGCTCGTCGAGAAAATGCGATTTAAGCAATAAAATTAAAAATGCACCTAATACCTAAACCAAACGTTGCAGATGGTCATTTCTTCATGCGCAGTGGTCAACGCGGCACTCTCTAGCTGCCAAGAGCACTTTTTACTATGCGCACCCAACCAGAGTGACGGGAGGAGCACATTTCAGAAAACGTGCTCAGCTCGTCCAGAAAATGCGATTTAAGCAATAAAATTAAAAATGCACCCAAAACCTAAACCAAACGTTGCATGTGGTTATTTCTTCATGCGCAGTGGTCAACGCGGCACTCTCTAGCTGCCAAGAGCACTTTTTACTATGCACACCCAACCAGAGTGACGGGAGGAGCACATTTCTGAAAACGTGCTCAGCTCGACGAGAAAATGCGATTTAAGCAATAAAATTAAAAATGCACCCAAAACCTAAAACAAACGTTGCACGTGGTTATTTCTTCATGCGCAGTGGTCAACGCGGCACTCTCTAGCTGCCAAGAGCACTTTTTACTATGCGCACCCAACCAGAGTGACGGGAGGAGCACATTTCAGAAAACGTGCTCAGCTCGTCGAGAAAATTCGATTTAAGCAATAAAATTAAAAATGCACCTAAAACCTAAACCAAACGTTGCAGGTGGTTATTTCTTCATGCGCAGCGGTCAACGCGGCACTATCTAGCTGCCAAGAGCACTTTTTACTATGCCCACCCAACCAGAGTGACGGGAGGAGCACATTTCAGAAAACGTGCTCAGCTCGTCGAGAAAATGCGATTTAAGCAATAAAATTAAAAATGCACCTAAAACCTAAACCAAACGTTGCAGGTGGTTATTTCTTCATGCGCAGTGGTCAACGCGGCACTCTCTAGCTGCCAAGAGCACTCTTTTTACTATGCGCACCCAACCAGAGTGACGGGAGGAGCACATTTCAGAAAACGTGCTCAGCTCGTCGGGAAAATGCGATTTAAGCAATAAAATTAAAAATGCACCTAAAACCTAAACCAAACGTTGCAGGTGGTTATTTCTTCATGGGCAGTGGTCAACGCGGCACTCTCCAGCTGCCAAGAGCACTTTTTACTATGCGCACCCAACCAGAGTGACGGGAGGAGCACATTTCAGAAAACGTGCTCAGCTCGTCGAGAAAATGCGATTTAAGCAATAAAATTAAAAATGCACCTAAAACCTAAACCAAACGTTGCAGGTGGTTATTTCTTCATGTGCAGCCGTCAACGCGGCACTCTCTAGCTGCCAAGAGCACTTTTTACTATGCGCACCCAACCAGAGTGACGGGAGGAGCACATTTCAGAAAACGTGCTCAGCTCGTCGAGAAAATGCGATTTAAGCAATAAAATTAAAAATGCACCTAAAACCTAAACCAAACGTTGCAGATGGTCATTTCTTCATGCGCAGTGGTCAACGCGGCACTCTCTAGCTGCCAAGAGCACTTTTTACTATGCGCACCCAACCAGAGTGACGGGAGGAGCACATTTCAGAAAACGTGCTCAGCTCGTCGATAAAATGCGATTTAAGCAATAAAATTAAAAATGCACCCAAAACCTAAACCAAACGTTGCAGATGGTCATTTCTTCATGCGCAGTGGTCAACGCGGCACTCTCTAGCTGCCAAGAGCACTTTTTACTATGCGCACCCAACCAGAGTGACGGGAGGAGCACATTTCAGAAAACGTGCTCAGCTCGTCGAGAAAATGCGATTTAAGCAATAAAATTAAAAATGCACCTAAAACCTAAACCAAACGTTGCAGGTGGTTATTTCTTCATGCGCAGTGGTCAACGCGGCACTCTCTAGCTGCCAAGAGCACTTTTTACTATGCGCACCCAACCAGAGTGACGGGAGGAGCACATTTCAGAAAACGTGCTCAGCTCGACGAGAAAATGCGATTTAAGCAATAAAATTAAAAATGCACCCAAAACCTAAACCAAACGTTGCAGGTGGTTATTTCTTCATGCGCAGTGTTTAACGCGGCACTCTCTAGCTGCCAAGAGCACTTTTTACTATGCGCACCCAACCAGAGTGACGGGAGGAGCACATTTCAGAAAACGTGCTCAGCTCGTCGAGAAAATGCGATTTAAGCAATAAAATTAAAAATGCACCTAAAACCTAAACCAAACGTTTCAGGTGGTTATTTCTTCATGCGCAGTGGTCAACGCGGCACTCTCTAGCTGCCAAGAGCACTTTTTACTATGCGCACCCAACCAGAGTGACGGGAGGAGCACATTTCAGAAAACGTGCTCAGCTCGTCGAGAAAATGCGATTAAAGCAATAAAATTAAAAATGCACCTAAAACCTAAACCAAACGTTGCAGATGGTCATTTCTTCATGCACAGTAGTCAACGCGGCACTCTCTAGCTGCCAAGAGCACATTTTACTATGCGCACCCAACCAGAGTGACGGGAGGAGCACATTTCAGAAAACGTGCTCAGCTCGTCGAGAAAATGCGATTTAAGCAATAAAATTAAAAATGCACATAAAACCTAAACCAAACGTTGCAGGTGGTTATTTCTTCATGCGCAGTGGTCAACGCGGCACTCTCTAGCTGCCAAGAGCACTTTTTACTATGCGCACCCAACCAGAGTGACGGGAGGAGCACATTTCAGAAAACGTGCACAGCTCGTCGAGAACATGCGATTTAAGCAATAAAATAAAAAATGCACCCAAAACCTAAACCAAACGTTGCAGGTGGTTATTTCTTCATGCGCAGTGGTCAACGCGGCACTCTCTAGCTGCCAAGAGCACTCTTTTTACTATGCGCACCCAACCAGAGTGACGGGAGGAGCACATTTCAGAAAACGTGCTCAGCTCGTCGAGAAAATGCGATTTAAGCAATAAAATTAAAAATGCACCTAAAACCTAAACCAAACGTTGCAGGTGGTTATTTCTTCATGCGCAGTGGTCAACGCGGCACTCTCTAGCTGCCAAGAGCACTTTTTACTATGCGCACCCAACCAGAGTGACGGGAGGAGCACATTTCAGAAAACGTGCTCAGCTCGTCGAGAACATGCGATTTAAGCAATACAATTAAAAATGCACCCAAAACCTAAACCAAACGTTGCAAGTGGTTATTTCTTCATGCGCAGTGGTCAACGCGGCACTCTCTAGCTGCCAAGAGCACTTTTTACTATGCGCACCCAACCAGAGTGACGGGAGGAGCACATTTCAGAAAACGTGCTCAGCTCGTCGAGAAAATGCGATTTAAGCAATAAAATTAAAAATGCACCTAAAACCTAAACCAAACGTTGCAGATGGTTATTTCTTCATGTGCAGCCGTCAACGCGGCACTCTCTAGCTGCCAAGAGCACTTTTTACTATGCGCACCCAACCAGAGTGACGGGAGGAGCACATTTCAGAAAACGTGCTCAGCTCGTCGAGAAAATGCGATTTAAGCAATAAAATTAAAAATGCACCTAAAACCTAAACCAAACGTTGCAGGTGGTTATTTCTTCATGCGCAGTGGTTAACGCGGCACTCTCTAGCTGCCAAGAGCACTTTTTACTATGCGCACCCAACCAGAGTGACGGGAGGAGCACATTTCAGAAAACGTGCTCAGCTCGTTGAGAAAATGCAATTTAAGCAATAAAATTAAAAATGCACCCAAAACCTAAACCAAACGTTGCAGGTGGTTATTTCTTCATGCGCAGTGGTCAACGCGGCACTCTCTAGCTGCCAAGAGCACTTTTTACTATGCGCACCCAACCAGAGTGACGAGAGGAGCACATTTCAGAAAACGTGCTCAGCTCGTCGAGAAAATGCGATTTAAGCAATAAAATTAAAAATGCACCTAAAACCTAAACCAAACGTTGCAGGTGGTTATTTCTTCATGCGCAGTGGTCAACGCGGCACTCTCTAGCTGCCAAGAGCACTTTTTACTATGCGCACCCAACCAGAGTGACGGGAGGAGCACATTTCAGAAAACGTGCTCAGCTCGTCGAGAAAATCCGATTTAAGCAATAAAATTAAAAATGCACCCAAAACCTAAACCAAACGTTGCAGATGGTCATTTCTTCATGCGCAGTGGTCAACGCGGCACTCTCTAGCTGCCAAGAGCACTTTTTACTATGCACACCCAACCAAAGTGACGGGAGGAGCACATTTCTGAAAACGTGCTCAGCTCGACGAGAAAATGCGATTTAAGCAATAAAATTAAAAATGCACCCAAAACCTAAAACAAACGTTGCACGTGTTTTTTTTCTTCATGCGCAGTGGTCAACACGGCACTCTCTAGCTGCCAAGAGCACTTTTTACTATGCGCACCCAACCAGTGACGGGAGGAGCACATTTCAGAAAACGTGCTCAGCTCGTCGAGAAAATGCGATTTAAGCAATAAAATTAAAAATGCACCTAAAACCTAAACCAAATGTTGCAGATGGTCATTTCTTCATGCGCAGTAGTCAACGCGGCACTCTCTAGCTGCCAAGAGCACTTTTTACTATGCGCACCCAACCAGAGTGACGGGAGGAGCACATTTCAGAAAACGTGCTCAGCTCGTCGAGAAAATGCGATTAAAGCAATAAAATTAAAAATGCACCTAAAACCTAAACCAAACGTTGCAGATGGTCATTTCTTCATGCGCAGTGGTCAACGCGGCACTCTCTAGCTGCCAAGAGCACTTTTTACTATGCGCACCCAACCAGAGTGACGGGAGTAGCACATTTCAGAAAACGTGCTCAGCTCGTCGAGAAAATGCGATCTAAGCAATAAAATTAAAAATGTACATAAAACCTAAACCAAACGTTGCAGGTGGTTATTTCTTCATGCGCAGTGGTCAACACGGCACTCTCTAGCTGCCAAGAGCACTTTTTACTATGCGCACCCAACCAGAGTGACGGGAGGAGCACATTTCAGAAAACGTGCACAGCTCGTCGAGAACATGCGATTTAAGCAATAAAATTAAAAATGCACCCAAAACCTAAACCAAACGTTGCAGGTGGTTATTTCTTCATGCGCAGTGGTCAACGCGGCACTCTCTAGCTGCCAAGAGCACTCTTTTTACTATGCGCACCCAACCAGAGTGACGGGAGGAGCACATTTCAGAAAACGTGCTCAGCTCGTCGGGAAAATGCGATTTAAGCAATAAAATTAAAAATGCACCTCAAACCTAAACCAAACGTTGCAGGTGGTTATTTCTTCATGGGCAGTGGTCAACGCGGCCCTCTCCAGCTGCCAAGAGCACTTTTTACTATGCACACCCAACCAGAGTGACGGGAGGAGCACATTTCAGAAAACGTGCTCAGCTCGTCGAGAAAATGCAATTTAAGCAATACAATTAAAAATGCACCTAAAACCTAAACCAAACGCTGCAGATGGTCATTTCTTCATGCGCAGTGGTCAACGCGGCACTCTCTAGCTGCCAAGAGCACTTTTTACTATGCGCACCCAACCAGAGTGACGGGAGGAGCACATTTCAGAAAACGTGCTCAGCTCGTCGAGAAAATGCGATTTAAGCAATAAAATTAAAAATGGACATAAAACCTAAACCAAACGTTGCAGGTGGTTATTTCTTCATGCGCAGTGATCAACGCGGCACTCTCTAGCTGCCAAGAGCACTTTTTACTATGCGCACCCAACCAGAGTGATGGGAGGAGCACATTTCAGAAAACGTGCACAGCTCGTCGAGAACATGCGATTTAAGCAATAAAATTAAAAATGCACCCAAAACCTAAACCAAACGTTGCAGGTGGTTATTTCTTCATGCGCAGTGGTCAACGCGGCACTCTCTAGCTGCCAAGAGCACTCTTTTTACTATGCGCACCCAACCAGAGTGACGGGAGGAGCACATTTCAGAAAACGTGCTCAGCTCGTCGGGAAAATGCGATTTAAGCAATAAAATTAAAAATGCACCTCAAACCTAAACCAAACGTTGCAGGTGGTTATTTCTTCATGGGCAGTGGTCAACGCGGCCCTCTCCAGCTGCCAAGAGCACTTTTTACTATGCGCACCCAACCAGAGTGACGGGAGGAGCACATTTCAGAAAACGTGCTCAGCTCGTCGAGAAAATGCAATTTAAGCAATAAAATTAAAAATGCACCTAAAACCTAAACCAAACGCTGCAGATGGTCATTTCTTCATGCGCAGTGGTCAACGCGGCACTCTCTAGCTGCCAAGAGAACTTTTTACTATGCGCACCCAACCAGAGTGACGGGAGGAGCACATTTCAGAAAACATGCTCAGCTCGTCGAGAAAATGCGATTTAAGCAATACAATTAAAAATGCACCTAAAACCTAAACCAAACGTTGCAGATGGTCATTTCTTTATGTGCAGTGGTCAACGCGGCACTCTCTAGCTGCCAAGAGCACTTTTTACTATGCGCACCCAACAAGAGTGACGGGAGGAACACATTTCAGAAAACGTGCTCAGCTCGTCGAGAAAATGCGATTTAAGCAATAAAATTAAAAATGCACCTAAAACCTAAACCAAACGTTGCAGATGGTTATTTCTTCATGTGCAGCCGTCAACGCGGCACTCTCTAGCTGCCAAGAGCACTTTTTACTATGCGCACCCAACCAGAGTGACGGGAGGAGCACATTTCAGAAAACGTGCTCAGCTCGTCGAGAAAATGCGATTTAAGCAATAAAATTAAAAATGCACCTAAAACCTAAACCAAACGTTGCAGGTGGTTATTTCTTCATGCGCAGTGGTTAACGCGGCACTCTCTAGCTGCCAAGAGCACTTTTTACTATGCGCACCCAACCAGAGTGACGGGAGGAGCACATTTCAGAAAACGTGCTCAGCTCGTTGAGAAAATGCAATTTAAGCAATAAAATTAAAAATGCACCCAAAACCTAAACCAAACGTTGCAGGTGGTTATTTCTTCATGCGCAGTGGTCAACGCGGCACTCTCTAGCTGCCAAGAGCACTTTTTACTATGCGCACCCAACCAGAGTGACGAGAGGAGCACATTTCAGAAAACGTGCTCAGCTCGTCGAGAAAATGCGATTTAAGCAATAAAATTAAAAATGCACCTAAAACCTAAACCAAACGTTGCAGGTGGTTATTTCTTCATGCGCAGTGGTCAACGCGGCACTCTCTAGCTGCCAAGAGCACTTTTTACTATGCGCACCCAACCAGAGTGACGGGAGGAGCACATTTCAGAAAACGTGCTCAGCTCGTCGAGAAAATCCGATTTAAGCAATAAAATTAAAAATGCACCCAAAACCTAAACCAAACGTTGCAGATGGTCATTTCTTCATGCGCAGTGGTCAACGCGGCACTCTCTAGCTGCCAAGAGCACTTTTTACTATGCACACCCAACCAAAGTGACGGGAGGAGCACATTTCTGAAAACGTGCTCAGCTCGACGAGAAAATGCGATTTAAGCAATAAAATTAAAAATGCACCCAAAACCTAAAACAAACGTTGCACGTGTTTTTTTTCTTCATGCGCAGTGGTCAACACGGCACTCTCTAGCTGCCAAGAGCACTCTTTTTACTATGCGCACCCAACCAGAGTGACGGGAGGAGCACATTTCAGAAAACGTGCTCAGCTCGTCGGGAAAATGCGATTTAAGCAATAAAATTAAAAATGCACCTCAAACCTAAACCAAACGTTGCAGGTGGTTATTTCTTCATGGGCAGTGGTCAACGCGGCCCTCTCCAGCTGCCAAGAGCACTTTTTACTATGCACACCCAACCAGAGTGACGGGAGGAGCACATTTCAGAAAACGTGCTCAGCTCGTCGAGAAAATGCAATTTAAGCAATACAATTAAAAATGCACCTAAAACCTAAACCAAACGCTGCAGATGGTCATTTCTTCATGCGCAGTGGTCAACGCGGCACTCTCTAGCTGCCAAGAGCACTTTTTACTATGCGCACCCAACCAGAGTGACGGGAGGAGCACATTTCAGAAAACGTGCTCAGCTCGTCGAGAAAATGCGATTTAAGCAATAAAATTAAAAATGGACATAAAACCTAAACCAAACGTTGCAGGTGGTTATTTCTTCATGCGCAGTGATCAACGCGGCACTCTCTAGCTGCCAAGAGCACTTTTTACTATGCGCACCCAACCAGAGTGATGGGAGGAGCACATTTCAGAAAACGTGCACAGCTCGTCGAGAACATGCGATTTAAGCAATAAAATTAAAAATGCACCCAAAACCTAAACCAAACGTTGCAGGTGGTTATTTCTTCATGCGCAGTGGTCAACGCGGCACTCTCTAGCTGCCAAGAGCACTCTTTTTACTATGCGCACCCAACCAGAGTGACGGGAGGAGCACATTTCAGAAAACGTGCTCAGCTCGTCGGGAAAATGCGATTTAAGCAATAAAATTAAAAATGCACCTCAAACCTAAACCAAACGTTGCAGGTGGTTATTTCTTCATGGGCAGTGGTCAACGCGGCCCTCTCCAGCTGCCAAGAGCACTTTTTACTATGCGCACCCAACCAGAGTGACGGGAGGAGCACATTTCAGAAAACGTGCTCAGCTCGTCGAGAAAATGCAATTTAAGCAATAAAATTAAAAATGCACCTAAAACCTAAACCAAACGCTGCAGATGGTCATTTCTTCATGCGCAGTGGTCAACGCGGCACTCTCTAGCTGCCAAGAGAACTTTTTACTATGCGCACCCAACCAGAGTGACGGGAGGAGCACATTTCAGAAAACATGCTCAGCTCGTCGAGAAAATGCGATTTAAGCAATACAATTAAAAATGCACCTAAAACCTAAACCAAACGTTGCAGATGGTCATTTCTTTATGTGCAGTGGTCAACGCGGCACTCTCTAGCTGCCAAGAGCACTTTTTACTATGCGCACCCAACAAGAGTGACGGGAGGAGCACATTTCAGAAAACGTGCTCAGCTCGTCGAGAAAATGCGATTTAAGCAATAAAATTAAAAATGCACCTAAAACCTAAACCAAACGTTGCAAATGGTCATTTCTTCATGCGCAGTGGTCAACGCGGCACTCTCTAGCTGCCAAGAGCACTTTTTACTATGCGCACCCAACCAGAGTGACGGGAGGAGCACATTTCAGAAAACGTGCTCAGCTCGTCCAGAAAATGCGATTTAAGCAATAAAATTAAAAATGCACCCAAAACCTAAACCAAACGTTGCAGGTGGTTATTTCTTCATGCGCAGAGGTCAACGCGTCACTCTCTAGCTGCCAAGAGCACTTTTTACTATGCGCACCCAACCAGAGTGACGGGAGGAGCACATTTCAGAAAACATGCTCAGCTCGTCGAGAAAATGCGATTTAAGCAATAAAATTAAAAATGCACCTAAAACCTAAACCAAACGTTGCAGATGGTCATTTCTTTATGCGCAGTGGTCAACGCGGCACTCTCTAGCTGCCAAGAGCACTTTTTACTATGCGCACCCAACCAGAGTGACGGGAGGAGCACATTTCAGAAAACGTGCTCAGCTCGTAAAGAAAATGCGATTTAAGCAATAAAATTAAAAATGCACCCAAAACCTAAACCAAACGTTGCAGGTGGTTATTTCTTCATGCGCAGTGGTCAACGCGGCACTCTCTAGCTGCCAAGAGCACTTTTTACTATGCGCACCCAACCAGAGTGACGGGAGGAGCACATTTCAGAAAACGTGCTCAGCTCGTCGAGAAAATGCGATTTAAACAATAAAATTAAAAATCCACCTAAAACCTAAACCAAACGTTGCATGTGGTTATTTCTTCATGCACAGTGGTCAACGCGGCACTCTCTAGCTGCCAAGAGCACTTTTTACTATGCGCACCCAACCAGAGTGACGGGAGGAGCACATTTCAGAAAACGTGCTCAGCTCGTCGAGAAAATGCGATTTAAGCAATAAAATTAAAAATGCACCTAAAACCTAAACCAAACGTTGCAGGTGGTTATTTCTTCATGCGCAGTGGTCAACGCGGCACTCTCTAGCTGCCAAGAGCACTTTTTACTATGCGCACCCAACAAGAGTGACGGGAGGAGCACATTTCAGAAAACGTGCTCAGCTCGTCGAGAAAATGCGATTTAAGCAATAAAATTAAAAATGCACCTAAAACCTAAACCAAACTTGCAGGTGGTTATTTCTTCATGCGCAGTGGTCAACGCGGCACTCTCTAGCTGCCAAGAGCACTTTTTACTATGCACACCCAACCAAAGTGACGGGAGGAGCACATTTCTGAAAACGTGCTCAGCTCGACGAGAAAATGCGATTTAAGCAATAAAATTAAAAATGCACCCAAAACCTAAAACAAACGTTGCACGTGTTTTTTTTCTTCATGCGCAGTGGTCAACACGGCACTCTCTAGCTGCCAAGAGCACTTTTTACTATGCGCACCCAACCAGTGACGGGAGGAGCACATTTCAGAAAACGTGCTCAGCTCGTCGAGAAAATGCGATTTAAGCAATAAAATTAAAAATGCACCTAAAACCTAAACCAAATGTTGCAGATGGTCATTTCTTCATGCGCAGTAGTCAACGCGGCACTCTCTAGCTGCCAAGAGCACTTTTTACTATGCGCACCCAACCAGAGTGACGGGAGGAGCACATTTCAGAAAACGTGCTCAGCTCGTCGAGAAAATGCGATTAAAGCAATAAAATTAAAAATGCACCTAAAACCTAAACCAAACGTTGCAGATGGTCATTTCTTCATGCGCAGTGGTCAACGCGGCACTCTCTAGCTGCCAAGAGCACTTTTTACTATGCGCACCCAACCAGAGTGACGGGAGTAGCACATTTCAGAAAACGTGCTCAGCTCGTCGAGAAAATGCGATCTAAGCAATAAAATTAAAAATGTACATAAAACCTAAACCAAACGTTGCAGGTGGTTATTTCTTCATGCGCAGTGGTCAACACGGCACTCTCTAGCTGCCAAGAGCACTTTTTACTATGCGCACCCAACCAGAGTGACGGGAGGAGCACATTTCAGAAAACGTGCACAGCTCGTCGAGAACATGCGATTTAAGCAATAAAATTAAAAATGCACCCAAAACCTAAACCAAACGTTGCAGGTGGTTATTTCTTCATGCGCAGTGGTCAACGCGGCACTCTCTAGCTGCCAAGAGCACTCTTTTTACTATGCGCACCCAACCAGAGTGACGGGAGGAGCACATTTCAGAAAACGTGCTCAGCTCGTCGGGAAAATGCGATTTAAGCAATAAAATTAAAAATGCACCTCAAACCTAAACCAAACGTTGCAGGTGGTTATTTCTTCATGGGCAGTGGTCAACGCGGCCCTCTCCAGCTGCCAAGAGCACTTTTTACTATGCACACCCAACCAGAGTGACGGGAGGAGCACATTTCAGAAAACGTGCTCAGCTCGTCGAGAAAATGCAATTTAAGCAATACAATTAAAAATGCACCTAAAACCTAAACCAAACGCTGCAGATGGTCATTTCTTCATGCGCAGTGGTCAACGCGGCACTCTCTAGCTGCCAAGAGCACTTTTTACTATGCGCACCCAACCAGAGTGACGGGAGGAGCACATTTCAGAAAACGTGCTCAGCTCGTCGAGAAAATGCGATTTAAGCAATAAAATTAAAAATGGACATAAAACCTAAACCAAACGTTGCAGGTGGTTATTTCTTCATGCGCAGTGATCAACGCGGCACTCTCTAGCTGCCAAGAGCACTTTTTACTATGCGCACCCAACCAGAGTGATGGGAGGAGCACATTTCAGAAAACGTGCACAGCTCGTCGAGAACATGCGATTTAAGCAATAAAATTAAAAATGCACCCAAAACCTAAACCAAACGTTGCAGGTGGTTATTTCTTCATGCGCAGTGGTCAACGCGGCACTCTCTAGCTGCCAAGAGCACTCTTTTTACTATGCGCACCCAACCAGAGTGACGGGAGGAGCACATTTCAGAAAACGTGCTCAGCTCGTCGGGAAAATGCGATTTAAGCAATAAAATTAAAAATGCACCTCAAACCTAAACCAAACGTTGCAGGTGGTTATTTCTTCATGGGCAGTGGTCAACGCGGCCCTCTCCAGCTGCCAAGAGCACTTTTTACTATGCGCACCCAACCAGAGTGACGGGAGGAGCACATTTCAGAAAACGTGCTCAGCTCGTCGAGAAAATGCAATTTAAGCAATAAAATTAAAAATGCACCTAAAACCTAAACCAAACGCTGCAGATGGTCATTTCTTCATGCGCAGTGGTCAACGCGGCACTCTCTAGCTGCCAAGAGAACTTTTTACTATGCGCACCCAACCAGAGTGACGGGAGGAGCACATTTCAGAAAACATGCTCAGCTCGTCGAGAAAATGCGATTTAAGCAATACAATTAAAAATGCACCTAAAACCTAAACCAAACGTTGCAGATGGTCATTTCTTTATGTGCAGTGGTCAACGCGGCACTCTCTAGCTGCCAAGAGCACTTTTTACTATGCGCACCCAACAAGAGTGACGGGAGGAGCACATTTCAGAAAACGTGCTCAGCTCGTCGAGAAAATGCGATTTAAGCAATAAAATTAAAAATGCACCTAAAACCTAAACCAAACGTTGCAGATGGTTATTTCTTCATGTGCAGCCGTCAACGCGGCACTCTCTAGCTGCCAAGAGCACTTTTTACTATGCGCACCCAACCAGAGTGACGGGAGGAGCACATTTCAGAAAACGTGCTCAGCTCGTCGAGAAAATGCGATTTAAGCAATAAAATTAAAAATGCACCTAAAACCTAAACCAAACGTTGCAGGTGGTTATTTCTTCATGCGCAGTGGTTAACGCGGCACTCTCTAGCTGCCAAGAGCACTTTTTACTATGCGCACCCAACCAGAGTGACGGGAGGAGCACATTTCAGAAAACGTGCTCAGCTCGTTGAGAAAATGCAATTTAAGCAATAAAATTAAAAATGCACCCAAAACCTAAACCAAACGTTGCAGGTGGTTATTTCTTCATGCGCAGTGGTCAACGCGGCACTCTCTAGCTGCCAAGAGCACTTTTTACTATGCGCACCCAACCAGAGTGACGAGAGGAGCACATTTCAGAAAACGTGCTCAGCTCGTCGAGAAAATGCGATTTAAGCAATAAAATTAAAAATGCACCTAAAACCTAAACCAAACGTTGCAGGTGGTTATTTCTTCATGCGCAGTGGTCAACGCGGCACTCTCTAGCTGCCAAGAGCACTTTTTACTATGCGCACCCAACCAGAGTGACGGGAGGAGCACATTTCAGAAAACGTGCTCAGCTCGTCGAGAAAATCCGATTTAAGCAATAAAATTAAAAATGCACCCAAAACCTAAACCAAACGTTGCAGATGGTCATTTCTTCATGCGCAGTGGTCAACGCGGCACTCTCTAGCTGCCAAGAGCACTTTTTACTATGCACACCCAACCAAAGTGACGGGAGGAGCACATTTCTGAAAACGTGCTCAGCTCGACGAGAAAATGCGATTTAAGCAATAAAATTAAAAATGCACCCAAAACCTAAAACAAACGTTGCACGTGTTTTTTTTCTTCATGCGCAGTGGTCAACACGGCACTCTCTAGCTGCCAAGAGCACTTTTTACTATGCGCACCCAACCAGTGACGGGAGGAGCACATTTCAGAAAACGTGCTCAGCTCGTCGAGAAAATGCGATTTAAGCAATAAAATTAAAAATGCACCTAAAACCTAAACCAAATGTTGCAGATGGTCATTTCTTCATGCGCAGTAGTCAACGCGGCACTCTCTAGCTGCCAAGAGCACTTTTTACTATGCGCACCCAACCAGAGTGACGGGAGGAGCACATTTCAGAAAACGTGCTCAGCTCGTCGAGAAAATGCGATTAAAGCAATAAAATTAAAAATGCACCTAAAACCTAAACCAAACGTTGCAGATGGCCATTTCTTCATGCGCAGTGGTCAACGCGGCACTCTCTAGCTGCCAAGAGCACTTTTTACTATGCGCACCCAACCAGAGTGACGGGAGTAGCACATTTCAGAAAACGTGCTCAGCTCGTCGAGAAAATGCGATCTAAGCAATAAAATTAAAAATGTACATAAAACCTAAACCAAACGTTGCAGGTGGTTATTTCTTCATGCGCAGTGGTCAACACGGCACTCTCTAGCTGCCAAGAGCACTTTTTACTATGCGCACCCAACCAGAGTGACGGGAGGAGCACATTTCAGAAAACGTGCACAGCTCGTCGAGAACATGCGATTTAAGCAATAAAATTAAAAATGCACCCAAAACCTAAACCAAACGTTGCAGGTGGTTATTTCTTCATGCGCAGTGGTCAACGCGGCACTCTCTAGCTGCCAAGAGCACTCTTTTTACTATGCGCACCCAACCAGAGTGACGGGAGGAGCACATTTCAGAAAACGTGCTCAGCTCGTCGGGAAAATGCGATTTAAGCAATAAAATTAAAAATGCACCTCAAACCTAAACCAAACGTTGCAGGTGGTTATTTCTTCATGGGCAGTGGTCAACGCGGCCCTCTCCAGCTGCCAAGAGCACTTTTTACTATGCACACCCAACCAGAGTGACGGGAGGAGCACATTTCAGAAAACGTGCTCAGCTCGTCGAGAAAATGCAATTTAAGCAATACAATTAAAAATGCACCTAAAACCTAAACCAAACGCTGCAGATGGTCATTTCTTCATGCGCAGTGGTCAACGCGGCACTCTCTAGCTGCCAAGAGCACTTTTTACTATGCGCACCCAACCAGAGTGACGGGAGGAGCACATTTCAGAAAACGTGCTCAGCTCGTCGAGAAAATGCGATTTAAGCAATAAAATTAAAAATGGACATAAAACCTAAACCAAATGTTGCAGGTGGTTATTTCTTCATGCGCAGTGATCAACGCGGCACTCTCTAGCTGCCAAGAGCACTTTTTACTATGCGCACCCAACCAGAGTGATGGGAGGAGCACATTTCAGAAAACGTGCACAGCTCGTCGAGAACATGCGATTTAAGCAATAAAATTAAAAATGCACCCAAAACCTAAACCAAACGTTGCAGGTGGTTATTTCTTCATGCGCAGTGGTCAACGCGGCACTCTCTAGCTGCCAAGAGCACTCTTTTTACTATGCGCACCCAACCAGAGTGACGGGAGGAGCACATTTCAGAAAACGTGCTCAGCTCGTCGGGAAAATGCGATTTAAGCAATAAAATTAAAAATGCACCTCAAACCTAAACCAAACGTTGCAGGTGGTTATTTCTTCATGGGCAGTGGTCAACGCGGCCCTCTCCAGCTGCCAAGAGCACTTTTTACTATGCGCACCCAACCAGAGTGACGGGAGGAGCACATTTCAGAAAACGTGCTCAGCTCGTCGAGAAAATGCAATTTAAGCAATAAAATTAAAAATGCACCTAAAACCTAAACCAAACGCTGCAGATGGTCATTTCTTCATGCGCAGTGGTCAACGCGGCACTCTCTAGCTGCCAAGAGAACTTTTTACTATGCGCACCCAACCAGAGTGACGGGAGGAGCACATTTCAGAAAACATGCTCAGCTCGTCGAGAAAATGCGATTTAAGCAATACAATTAAAAATGCACCTAAAACCTAAACCAAACGTTGCAGATGGTCATTTCTTTATGTGCAGTGGTCAACGCGGCACTCTCTAGCTGCCAAGAGCACTTTTTACTATGCGCACCCAACAAGAGTGACGGGAGGAGCACATTTCAGAAAACGTGCTCAGCTCGTCGAGAAAATGCGATTTAAGCAATAAAATTAAAAATGCACCTAAAACCTAAACCAAACGTTGCAAATGGTCATTTCTTCATGCGCAGTGGTCAACGCGGCACTCTCTAGCTGCCAAGAGCACTTTTTACTATGCGCACCCAACCAGAGTGACGGGAGGAGCACATTTCAGAAAACGTGCTCAGCTCGTCCAGAAAATGCGATTTAAGCAATAAAATTAAAAATGCACCCAAAACCTAAACCAAACGTTGCAGGTGGTTATTTCTTCATGCGCAGAGGTCAACGCGTCACTCTCTAGCTGCCAAGAGCACTTTTTACTATGCGCACCCAACCAGAGTGACGGGAGGAGCACATTTCAGAAAACATGCTCAGCTCGTCGAGAAAATGCGATTTAAGCAATAAAATTAAAAATGCACCTAAAACCTAAACCAAACGTTGCAGATGGTCATTTCTTTATGCGCAGTGGTCAACGCGGCACTCTCTAGCTGCCAAGAGCACTTTTTACTATGCGCACCCAACCAGAGTGACGGGAGGAGCACATTTCAGAAAACGTGCTCAGCTCGTCCAGAAAATGCGATTTAAGCAATAAAATTAAAAATGCACCCAAAACCTAAACCAAACGTTGCAGGTGGTTATTTCTTCATGCGCAGTGGTCAACGCGGCACTCTCTAGCTGCCAAGAGCACTTTTTACTATGCGCACCCAACCAGAGTGACGGGAGGAGCACATTTCAGAAAACGTGCTCAGCTCGTCGAGAAAATGCGATTTAAACAATAAAATTAAAAATCCACCTAAAACCTAAACCAAACGTTGCATGTGGTTATTTCTTCATGCACAGTGGTCAACGCGGCACTCTCTAGCTGCCAAGAGCACTTTTTACTATGCGCACCCAACCAGAGTGACGGGAGGAGCACATTTCAGAAAACGTGCTCAGCTCGTCGAGAAAATGCGATTTAAGCAATAAAATTAAAAATGCACCTAAAACCTAAACCAAACGTTGCAGGTGGTTATTTCTTCATGCGCAGTGGTCAACGCGGCACTCTCTAGCTGCCAAGAGCACTTTTTACTATGCGCACCCAACAAGAGTGACGGGAGGAGCACATTTCAGAAAACGTGCTCAGCTCGTCGAGAAAATGCGATTTAAGCAATAAAATTAAAAATGCACCTAAAACCTAAACCAAACTTGCAGGTGGTTATTTCTTCATGTGCAGTGGTCAACGCGGCACTCTCTAGCTGCCAAGAGCACTTTTTATTATGCGCACCCAACCAGAGTGACGGGAGGAGCACATTTCAGAAAAAGTACTCAGCTCGTCGAGAAAATGCAATTTAAGCAATAAAATTAAAAATGCACCTAAAACCTAAACCAAACGTTGCAGGTGGTTATTTCCTCATGCACAGTGGTCAACGCGGCACTCTCTAGCTGCCAAGAGCACTTTTTACTATGCGCACCCAACCAGAGTGACGGGAGGAGCACATTTCAGAAAACGTGCTCAGCTCGTCGAGAAAATGCGATTTAAGCAATAAAATTAAAAATGCACCCAAAACCTAAACCAAACGTTGCAGGTGGTTATTTATTCATGCGCAGTCGTCAACGCGGCACTCTCTAGCTGCCAAGAGCACTTTTTACTATGCGCACCCAACCAGAGTGAAGGGAGGAGCACATTTCAGAAAACGTGCACAGCTCGTCGAGAACATGTGATTTAAGCAATAAAATTAAAAATGCACCCAAAACCTAAACCAAACGTTGCAGGTGGTTATTTCTTCATGCGCAGTGGTCAACGCGGCACTCTCTAGCTGCCAAGAGCACTCTTTTTACTATGCGCACCCAACCAGAGTGACGGGAGGAGCACATTTCAGAAAACGTGCTCAGCTCGTCGGGAAAATGCGATTTAAGCAATAAAATTAAAAATGCACCTAAAACCTAAACAAAACGTTGCAGGTGGTTATTTCTTCATGGGCAGTGGTCAACGCGGCACTCTCCAGCTGCCAAGAGCACTTTTTACTATGCACACCCAACCAGAGTGACGGGAGGAGCACATTTCAGAAAACGTGCTCAGCTCGTCGGAAAAATGCGATTTAAGCAATAAAATTAAAAATGCACCTCAAACCTAAACCAAACGTTGCAGGTGGTTATTTCTTCATGCGCAGCAGTCAACGCGGCACTCTCTAGCTGCCAAGAGCACTTTTTACTATGCGCACCCAACCAGAGTGACGGGAGGAGCACATTTCAGAAAACGTGCTCAGCTCGTCGAGAAAATGCGATTTAAGCAATAAAATTAAAAATGCACCCAAAACCTAAATTAAACGTTGCAGGTGGTTATTTCTTCATGCGCAGTGGTCAACGCAGCACTCTCTAGCTGCCAAGAGCACTTTTTACTATGCGCACCCAACCAGAGTGACGGGAGGAGCACATTTCAGAAAACGTGCTCAGCTTGTCGAGAAAATGCGATTTAAGCAATAAAATTTAAATACTTCTGTCATGCGCACTCGATATTCATCAAAGGTTTCATTATCATTTTGCTTTGTTCTCCCTATTTCTGTATAATTTGCTCTCATTTCCTTTGACCAATCCATTTCTATTGGGTTTTTCTGTCTGGTGGCTCTGTCTGTTAACCCATAAGGGGGGGTTGACCCCTCTTGTGCACCAGTGTCGGGTATTTGTGGATACAACTTCTCCATGACCTTATGTTTCGAAGTTGTAGCATGTGCTTTCCCTACGCGCTTCTCTACTTCCTCTACACCTCCCCCTTCTTCTCTAGCTCTCTGTAAATTTTGATTATCTCTTGCCTGCCTACCATTAGGCCCAGTCTCATCATCTTCCTTCCTACAATACAGTGCCTTTTCCACTTTCTCTTTTTCTCCCCTCTCTCTCTCTCCTGCTACTTTGAGCCAAAACACCACATCCTCATCTCCTTCTTTTTTCATCTTTCTAGGGTCTCTCTTTGTTTTCTCTTTCATGGCGCCTCTAAGTTCTATCAATTTGGTTGTTTTTAGTTGTCCCTCAAATTTATATTTCTTAACCCATGTATCGAGTTTTTTTTAAGTCGGTCGGGATCCTGCCTTTCAATTATTTTCCAATCTTTACATTTAAGATTATCTCGGATGTTATTTTTACTCTTCCCGTTCCCAATTTTAATCAACTTGGTCCCAACTGTAAAACCATAGGGGTTTCTAAAGTCGGGTGTTTCCAGTGGGATAACGAAAAGATCCTGTGGTGATTCTCACTTCTACCAGCGTTCTGGTGTAGAATCCTTGCCTATTGCATCCACAGAACCACGTTATGTGTTCCCCACTGCTTTAATATGGAATACTGTATCTAGTGATACGTATTCCCATTCACACTCTCAATCACTCAGTATTACAGAATTTTCGGCATCACGTGGACTTCCGCTGACCTTTTTAAACAGATTTCTCCGTCGGACACCTTTGTCCTTTTATTTAACCGGTTTGTTACACCTGCGTTGTGTAACTTTTATTTAAACGGACGACAAAGACGTGTTGGTGGACTCGGACGGATCGTCCTTGTCTTTTCACACCGACAGAACCCCCGACACGGAACCCGAAGAGGTAGCCCGCCATTTCTGCCAGCGTATTGGCGCCAAACATTCCTCTTCAGCCTGGAATCGGACGCGTCTTTGCGTCGCGGGTGCTTTGTCGCCGGTCTGACTGATTCTGGTACTAGTGCTGTGTTGCATTGGTGTGTGCATGAGGAGGCGGAGCTTCGCTACCGCCAGCTGACGCAAGAATATCAAGCGCTGCAACGAGCCTACGCTCTGCTAGCCCAGACCAGCGGAGGGGACTACGACGCCGAGAAGGAGATCAAGGTGGCGCCCCTTCCCGCAAACCCCGGCCGGGTCGCAGCCTCCCCGTTCTCACCCAGCCTCGGGTGTTCTCTGGTCTGAAAGGAGGAGGAGGAGCCTCCCTCCTCCTCCTTTCAGACCAGAGAAAAGCTGATGGTAGTGTCAAACGCACCTCTTTCAATAAGGTGCCCCCGGCTTCCCGGTAACGGGTTTGTCTTAGCCGGGTTCGGAGATTCGTCCGTAATCTAACCACCCAAGTTAAATTAACTCCACCGGAATCAATCTAATTTCTGTACAACGCCAATCCCTCTCAAGTCACCCTAAGCTCGAGCCGAGTAACTCAATTCGAGGCAAGACTTCGAAGTGACCGCATCGTATTGATGGCTCCCCGCTAATGTTTGAAGTTCTTATTATGTTACGGATATTTTTAGATGTCTTTGTTAAGACCTCAGGGATTCGTTTGTATAGCGCACCCTAGCACTAGTTTTGCCGAAGTAAATGTTGATATGGGTCCGTTCTACTTGGTCGCTCAAGCAGCGAGCCGACCAACTTGTTTATTCGAAAGAGAATCGAATTAATAAAAGTGTGACAATAATAGCATTTAAGGAGAAAATTAATGCACTTTACGTTATTAATTCTAACTTCTTATATGTAGATCTAGCACTTAACTGTCGGAGTGCTTCACCCCACTTGATTGCTTTAAAAAGAATAACAACTTTCTTAAAACGAATAAAAATGTCTTACTCTATTTAGATTTGCCCAGTAATTAATTTGGAAAGCAAGTCTATTTTTCGATCGTGTCCTGTTTAACTTTTGGCGCGGCCCGACAAAATTAAGAACTGGGCCGCGCCCGACGGACAATCGAAATACTTTTATCCTTCACCAACTCAAATAATCTATTTTAACCATTGTCGTTATTTTATTTAGAGGAAGTAAATTTTCAAACTAATTCACTTTTAACGAAATTCACTCTTCCCTTAAATATCTACGAAAGTTATTTAATTCTCTAACATGTTCGGAGTGACTTTTTACGCGGCCCGTCAAAAGGGGAAACGGGCCTGCGCCCTTCAAATAATTAAATTACTTTCAGTTCTACACCAAACCAATAATCCGATTCAAACACTTCCGTTAATTTATTCAGACGAAGCAAACTTTCAAACGGATTGAAACTCACTCGTGTCTCAAATAACTACGAAAGTTATTCAATTCTCTAAAATTGTCTGATGTTACTTTTATTTATTACGGTCCTATGTTATACCATAATAACCCCCTGCACATTAATCAAATTGTCAAATCAACCCCGAACCATCGATTGCACATTCAGTACAAATCAGCGCACAACGAAGTAGATGAATATACACAGCACATTTATTGAAGAAACATGAAATAGAATTACAAATCTTAATCACTCCAGAAACCGAACAATTTCACCCACTGATACCCGTGTTAATAAAATCATTCAATCCCAGAACAATTCGATTGCAAAACACAGTTCATGAAAGAAGGAAAAAGTAAATACCAGCTGCATGCTATTTTTGGTGGAAGCAAAGTCGAGTGATCAATTCGATCTTACTTCTAAAATCCAAATTGGAGGAACAGGCTGGCCTCGAGGGGACCGGCGGCCCGATGACTATTCCCCACCCTCGCTAAAATACAGAAAAGTTGTTCCCCTCAGGTAGTTTCTCCTGCAAAGTTGTCCAGTCCAATTCTTTGGAGTAAATTCAAGTTAATTTCAGACCAGCGATCCTGCGTCTCACACAAAGATCTCGGGACTTTGGAAAAAAATCTTGAAACTCCCTCGGGCTTCTTCACGTATGAGTGCTCTTTGGGGGAAAAAGCCCCGTAGCTGCCCCTGCAGGACTTTTTATAGACTTCTTGTCACGGTCGGTTGTAGCGCATGGAGCAGGACGACCAAGTGCAGCTTGGACCAGGGTTTATTGGCGGAACTCAAAATACAGACTCGGTAAACTGACATGACTTAACAAAACAACAACTTGACTGACTGACCGGGACGTGGAACAAGAAAACAGCAGGACATGACGGCATCAAGACAGGACGACAACACCGAACGACAGCAACCAAAACCAAAACCAAAGCCAAAACCAAAACCAATGATCCGACAGGGAGTGAGGGGCAGACAGGACTTTTATACACGACAGGTAACGAGAGGCAGGTGGGAACAATCACACTGATCATGGGCACACAGGAGGGGAGGGGCGAGCACACAGACAGAAACCAAGACAACAGACACATAGTGGAGCAGTTGGGGACGAGACGTGACAGAACCCCCCCCCACAAGGGACGTCTCCCGACATCCCAAAAAAAAAAAAAACTAGGGGAACCAAACCGCACCGCACTCGGGCGGCGACTTGGGGAACCGAACCGCACCGCACTCGGGCGGCGACTTTGGGAACCGAACCGCACCGCACTCGGGCGGCGACTTGGGGAACCGAACCGCACCGCACTCGGGCGGCGACTTGGGGAACCGAACCGCACTCGGGCGGCGACTTGGGGAACCGAACCGCACTCGGGCGGCGACTTGGGGAACCGAACCGCTCTCGGGCGGCGACCTGGGGGACAGAACCGCACTCCGGCGGCGACTTCGGGTACAGAACCGCACTCGGGCGGCGACTGCGGGGACAGATCCGCACTCGGGCGGCGACTTGGGGAACCGAACCGCACTCGGGCGGCGACTTGGGGAACCGAACCGCTCTCGGGCGGCGACCTAGGGGACAGAACCGCACTCCGGCGGCGACTTCGGGGACAGAACCGCACTCGGGCGGCGACTGCGGGGACAGATCCGCACTCGGGCGGCGACTGCGGGGACAGATCCGCACTCGGGCGGTGACTTCGGGGACAGAACCGCACTCGGGCGGCGACTGCGGGGACAGATCCGCACTCTGGTGGTGACCTAGGGGACCGAACCGCACTCCGGCGGCGACCTACGGGACAGAGCCGCACTCTGGCGGTGACTTGGGGGACAGAACCGCACTCCGGCGGTGACCTAGGGGACAGAGCCGCACTCTGGCGGTGACCTAGGGGACAGAGCCGCACTCTGGCGGTGACTTGGGGAACAGAACCGCGCTCGGGCAGCGACTTGGGGAACACAACCGCACACGGGCGGCGACTTGGGGAAACAGAACCGCACTCCGCGGAAACTCGGGGAAACACAACCGCACTGGGGCGGCGACTTGGGAAGTCTGTACCGCGATCGGCGGCCACTCACAAAGTCCGTACAGTGATCGGCGACATTCGGAAGGCGGGGCTGTGCGCGGCGGCAAGAGCCATCACGCGCCGCAGCAGTGGGAGTGGAGCCAGGGACGATCGCGGGTCCAACGCAGCTGGCTTGGATGTCTGCTGACGTTCGCGGGTCCTGCGACGCTGGGGTGGAGCCCGATGGCGGCCGTGAGTCTGATGACGCCGGGAGGCACTCCAACGGCGGCCGTGGGTCCGGCGTCGCGGCACCAGAGTCCGATCGCGGCCGCAAAGCCGCTGGCGCCAGAAGCACTCCGATGGCGGCCGCGGGTCCGGCGTCGCGGCAGCGAAGTCCGACGACGGTCGCAGAGGCGATGGTGCCGGGAGGAACTCCGATGGCGGCCGTGAGTCCGGCGTCGCTGGATCAAGATCCGATGGCAGCTGCAAGCCCATGGCGCTGGAACAAGCTCGGACGACGATCGGGCGTCGCAGCGGGAGCTGGTGGTGAAGGGTGGTCCAAGCGCTGGTCGTTTTGGTGGTCGGATCATTCTGTCAAGGTCGGTTGTAGCGCATGGAGCAGGACGACCAAGTGCAGCTTGGACCAGGGTTTATTGGCGGAACTCAAAATACAGACTCGGTAAACTGACATGACTTAACAAAACAACAACTTGACTGACTGACCCGGACGTGGAACAAGAAAACAGCAGGACATGACGGCATCAAGACAGGACGACAACACCGAACGACAGCAACCAAAACCAAAACCAAAACCAAAGCCAAAACCAAAACCAAAGCCAAAACCAAAACCAATGATCCGACAGGGAGTGAGGGGCAGACAGGACTTTTATACACGACAGGTAACGAGAGGCAGGTGGGAACAATCACACTGATCATGGGCACACAGGAGGGGAGGGGCGAGCACACAGACAGAAACCAAGACAACAGACACATAGTGGAGCAGTTGGGGACGAGACGTGACACTTCTCTGTCCCCCCCCCCCCCCTTTCTTTCTTCTATACCCTCCCTATAGGGTAAGACTGCCCAGTTTTCCCACGCCCCTATAGAATAAAACTGGTCAGTTTTCCCACGCCTCCTATAGGGTATGATTGCCCAGTTTTCCCACGCTCTGACACCTGTTGCCTTCAGCAGCTGTTTCCGCCCTGACCACGCATTACTTTCCACCAAATGTACAGCTAGCCCCTGGTAAAACCTTTCACTTCCCCTTTTCTTCACTTCCTGTTTCATGAGAATAACCTTTTAAAGTTACGCTTCAATTAACTCTGAAATAAAAATCCAAACCTTTTATCTATTTCTTTAAACAATTTATGTCACGCCACTATTCTCATAGTGACGGGTCTCTTGATCGAATTGACTAACAATATTGCTTTAAGCTGTTACAGAATACATTTTTAGCCAAGCAAATAAATCAAAAAGTAAAAATCACATTTGTGCGTCCATGCATGACTCACAATCCGACACCCTGTTCCTGTTTTATTTCTATTTTAACTTGCTTAGCTTATTTTGGCCCCTTTTTTGGTCTCATGTTTTGGTCTGGCGCCATCTTTTGGACAAATTTGGAATTTCAGCTCTGCCAATTTATTCTTGTGAACAATCCATATTTTACCATTTGCACCATCTCTTTCCCCCATGTTACATGACAGTAGAAATGGGTCACTATCAAAGCAGAGTAGCAGATCTGGAGTCAGCGCTGAAGCAACAACGACAGGTAAGCTTATCAATGAGCACACCTTTTTCTCAGACAAAATAGCTTCATTCTTCAGTCACTCATTCGTCTGGCATTACTGGACCAAGCCCCCCCCCCCCACCCGAACGTGGCTGGGGAAATGCGGAGAAAAGCAAATGTCATTTTCCAGTCAACCAAAGAATTTGTGGATGAAAATGACACAACATTCCAAAGCTGTCCACGCGTTTGTCTCTTCTAGAATGTCAAGTGGGTGGAGGAGAAGCAGCTGCTGCGTCAGAGCAATCAGCAGTTGGCCGAAAAGGTGACAGAAAGAAAGGCGCTGGGCGGAGTCGCTTGGCGTCACACCCGTCCGGAAGCCCCGCAGATGAGGTCTGACTGTCTTTTCAGGTCAAGCGGATGGAGGCGGAAGAAGCGCGTCTGAAAGAGCACATCCAGGATATCCGAGACCAAAACGAACTGCTTGAGTTCCGCATCCTGGAGCTGGAGGTGGGAAGACTCGCACAAGCGTGTTGAGGCCAGAGATGTGACAGACGGACGGACGGACGGATGCATGCCTCTGCCTTTTAGGAGAGGGAGTGGCGCTCCCCCGTCTTGAAGTTTCTGCAAGTCCGTTTCCCAGACGGCCTCAACCCTTTGCAGATCTACTGCGAGGCCGACGGCGTGAGCGTACGTAAGGCGTCCCTCGCAACCCTAACCTTAACCTGAGGTCCCAGAACACCTTACATTGCTCCTTGCGCCTTTCCCCAGGACATCGTCATCAGTGATCTGATGAAGAAGCTGGACATCCTGGGCGATAACGCCGTAAGTGTATGTCGAACTCCTTATGTTCGCACTCCACGAGACTCGGCGGCTCAAATGTGACTTTTGGAAGGATTTGCGCTGAAAGAAGCTTGTTGACGCTGTGCCTTTGGACTCTTGCAGAATCTCACCAACGAGGAGCAGGTGGTCGTGATTCACGCCAGGACCCTTCCCACCCTAGGCGAGAAGGTAACGCGCACGTCCACGCACGCTCTCGCATTCTGCTTATGTGACAGCAGCCTTTCCTCAGTGGTTAGAATACATCAAAGTGACCAAGTCAGCACTTCAACAGAAGATGTTGGACATTGAAAGTGAGAAGGTAGACAGACATGCGACATCAGCCAAGGGGAACTCGGGGCAATGTGCCCCAACAATTCTGACCTTGAGCTGTGCTAGGATATGTTCTGCAAGCACGAGGGCTACCTGGATGAAGAGTTGGACTTCAGGAAGCGTTCCATGGACCAGGCTCATGAGGTAAGCCGCCCTCAAATCTTCCGCCGGACCACTGATGGACGAGGATTGCGGCCCAGAGGATCATGGAGCTGGAGGCCATGTTGTACGAGGCGCTACCGCAGCGGTACTGCCCCGCCACGGACGGCGAAAAAGCCAGCCACGCTGGCGTGAATGACGTGCTGACGGCGGATCAGAGACAAGAGCTTAGGAGCGCCGTGGACCAATGGAAGCGAGCCCTGATGTGCGAGTTGAGGGAGCGCGACGCTTGCATCCTCCAAAAGACAATGGATCTGCTGCACAGCGCGCAACAGGTAAGGGCCCAAAGCCAGCCCGGCACTTACTTGCACGCTTACTGGCTTACTGGCTACTTTCCATCTGTCCGTCCTAGAGGAACAAAGAGCTGAAAGAATTCATCGAAGCTCAGAAGAGACAAATCAAACAATTGGAGGAGAAGTTTCTGTTTCTCTTTCTAGTATTCTCCTTGGCCTTCATTCTGTGGCCCTAACACCTGCTGGTGAGTGAGCTCCAGCGGCACCGCACTCGACACCTCCGATACACTGCCAGCCGGTCTCAGACGTTGGCAGACGCTCCGATGCCGACGTATACCTCCCGCCACGGTGACAGAGGCACCGCGTCACACCGGCGCTCATCCAATCAGAAGGCCGGAAAGGCAAATTCACATGCAGGGCACTCTTGAACCAGAAGAGAGCGCCACAAAAAACGGTTGTTGCCCCAAACGCGCACTAAAAAGGGTCACAATAACAAGAGTCCCACCAGCCAGCCGGGGCCACCCGTCCATCCATTTCTTCAGGGGGGAAAAAATTGGAGTCACCGGTGAGTACATTTTGCATTTAGCTCTGCTTTTCTGCTTCTGTCTTCAAGTGTGTGGCATCCTGCGACCAAAGATTCAGCCAACCCCAAAGCGGTTGGCCTCAACGTCCCACCACCATTCCTACCAGAGCAGGTGACGTGATGCTTTGGACATCCTTCCATCTCAGATGCCCAAAAGTACTCTTTGCCACATCTGCGGCAATACGGTGTCTTTTCAAAGGTGCAAATAAATCCAGCGTGGGCGGAACACGCACGTCTTCGGTTTTTCCCGCTTTGTTTGTGTGACAACTGTTGTGAAAATTTTATACAAATAAAGTTGTATAGTACAGGTTTGGCCAAGCCGCAACTCCCGAACCGCATGCGGCTCTTTGCTTGGATTCATGCGGCTCTTTTTTGTTTATATCAACATGTTTATGTGTGTGTGTGTGTGTGTGTGTGTGTGTGTGTGTGTGTGTGTGTGTAGGTGTGTGTGTTTGTGTGTGTGTGTGTGGGGGGGGTTGTGCGTGTTGGCTTCACTTGAGTTCAATTTAGTATTTTCGTCAAAAGCGCATGTGGTGAAATTCCACATAGGATGGGCAAACACATTCCAGTAAACTATTAGTGTCAATTGGGCTCTCGAAATGGCAGGGAAAAGATGCACAGCAAAACGAAAATATGTAGATGAACACAGGACGTTTTTATCTGAGTGGGAAAGTTTCTATTTTTTGTTGAACGTGATGGCAAACCATTCTGCCTGATATGTCAGACCTCAGCGCATTTCAAAGATTCAAATCTTCAGCGCCATACACTTCAGCTCACTCCATGCTAACATTGATCAGGCGTCGAACCCGCAACATCATGCTTAAGAGGTGGACATGCTAACCAGTGCACCATTATGTCAACACATAATAACTGTAAGTCTACTGATCAAAACAGCGGTTACTATATGACGTCGCTACGTCGTGGTCACGTGACGCAGACAAAACGTCAATGGGCAGACCTTCCTCCGAAATTAGAATCCGTGGGCAGAGTTAACTTGTTTAAAAGGGAGTGGGCAGAAGAAATATTTAATTTATTTAAATCTATTTTGAGTGCACACCATTATGCCAATGCATAACAACCGTAAATCTACTAAACAAAACAGCGGTTGCTATATAACATCTGCCACATTGTGGTCACGTGACAGACGTGACGTCGATGGGCGGAACTTCCGCCGGAATTCAAATCCGCGGGGAGAGTTAACTTGTTTAATAAGGGAGTGGGCAGAAGAATTATTTAATTTATTTAAATCTATTTGGAGTGTGCGCCATTATGTCAATGCATAACAACTGTAAGTCTACTAAACAAAACAGCGGTTGCTATATGACGTCTGCCACGTCGTGGTCACGTGACGCGGACGTGACGTTGACGCCTACTTTACCTCCCACCGATCACAGGACCCCTCGGCTGCATAACCGCGCCCCCTTCCCAACCAATCGGATTTGCTATACGCGAAAACTACGACAATGGGCGGAACTTCCGCCAAAATTTGAATCCGTGGGCGTGGCTCGCAACAGGAAGTAGGAAAATGGCGATGTTGACAAAGACACAGCGGATGGAAACATACGACTAACAAGAGAAATATTTTTATTTTCTGCTTGCAACTGGACCGTCCAGAGCGTACACGGTAAGTACAACTAATCGTTTTTAAAAAGAAGTACTTTTGTTGCCCTGAAAAGCGAGTGAGTGTGGCGTTTGGGGGGGAAACATCGAATTTCGACGATTCTTTCTGGTCAACGGTTGTAAATGATTGCGTTGATTAAAAAAGAAAACTTGATGTAACTCTACTTTTAACTGCCGTTTCAGATAAGCGGGTATTACGTCACAGTCATGTGCCGCGGATATGACGTAATTGGCGGAACTTCCACCAAAATTCAAATCTGTTGGCGCGATGGCCGTGAGCCACTGAGCAACGACGAATATCAACAGAAACATCTTTATTTTCTGCTTGCAACTGGACCGTCTACAGCGTACACGGTAAGTAACACTCATTGTGTTTAAAGAGATTTACGTTTGTAATAGCAACGTGTAGCTGAGGCGCTAGCAGAAGTGTAGCCGCGTTGCGTTGTACGTGTGAATATTGGTCCAGGCGAAATGTTAATGTTTAGGTTCCACGGTGTTTGTTGGCTGCAAGTTTTCCACTGCAAGAAGAGGCTCGTATCATTGACCAGGAGCGAGCTACAATGGTGAGTAGCCATAACATTTGATTTAACAAATAACCATAAATAAATACAGTGTGGGCACTGAAGTTAACATATGTGATTATACTGCCTAATCTGTCACCGAGTATATTGTTGCAAAGTAATATAAGATCCAAAGTTGTAATTCAGAATAGTTTTCAAAAGAAGGCCATTAGAATTATATACAAGTCTGATTACCCTGAACATAATAACAAGCTATTAATTAAATCACAAATTCTTCAATTCAAAGATTTGGTAGATTATCAGACAAATAATGTCTAACAGTAATTGATTTAACACATCACGATAAGTAGATTGAGTGTGGGCACTCTCAAGTTAACATATGTGATTATACTGCCTAATCTGTTACAGAGTATGTTGTTGCCAAGTAATGTAGAATAGATCCAAAGTAGTAATCCAGAATAGTTTTGAAAAGGCTATTAGAATAATAAACAAATCTGATTACCTTGAACATAATAACAAGCTAAGTGTTTAATATGTCCTATGAAGTCAAAATTGGGCACCATCATGTGGTGAAATTTGGAATTGCATCACATCCAATTTTGCCTGGGAACAAACCGATTAAATAAATCTTAGTCTTAAATAAGCCACTCCTTCTCAAACAAGTAAACTCTGCCCATTTTGCGCAGTAGATGTTCTGTTAATATCTAGTATTTATACAAAGTCATAATTTAAATTGCTTTCGACCTTCATTCATCACTTCAACCAACATTACTCGCTCTTATTACCAACTTGTATCGATTTAACTAAGCGTTTAATACTTCCTATCACGCCTCAAGTCAAGATTTGGCAAAATACAATTTCAGCAAATCCAATTTTGCCAGGGAACAAAAATAGATTAAATAAACTAAATAAATCTTCTTCCCATTAAATAAATCAGAAAAGTCTGTCTTGTAACCAGTCCTCTTCAAACAAGTAAAGTCTGCCCGTTTTGTGCCGTAGATTTGGTGTCTATGCCTAGTATTTATACAAAATCATAATTTAACGGACTTCATTCCTTCATTCACTTTGGAAATTTGGAATTGCAGCACATCAAATTTTGCCTGGGAAGAAAAGTAGATTAATTAAATTTAATAAGTCTTACTACTTCCCATTAAATACATTAAATACGTCTTACTTGTTCCCACTGCTTTTCAAAAAAGTAGTTTAAGACGAGGGTCCTTCACTCAACCTTTAACCTCAACCCCGCACGTCACATTGTGTTGTATCTGTGAATGTTGGTTGTGGCCAAATGATAGTTTTCTTTCATTCGTTTAGGTTCCACGGTGTTTGTCGGCTATATGTTTTCCACTGTCAGAAGGATGAAAATACAACGCTTGTACGTGGGCGAAGACGTCACCGGTGAGTCCTTCCTTCCTATTTATTTACCTTCTAGGTGCTAGAGGCTAAGTGTTAGAGGCTAAGTGTTAGAGGCTAAGTGTTAGAGGCAACACAATACGAACAACACAACACAATACGAACAACTCAACACAATACGAACAACACAATATGAACAACACAACAAAATACGAACAACACAACACAATACCAACAACACAATACGAACAACACAATACGAACAACGCAACGATACTGCACTGAACAACACGATACCGCACTGAACAACACGATACCGCATTGAACAACACCATGCATCACTGAACAACACCATGCAACACTGAACAACACCATCCCGCACTGAACAACACCATGCCGCACTGGACAACACCATGCCGAACTGAACAACACCATGCCGCACTGAACAACACCATGCCGCACTGAACAACACCATGCCGCACTGAACAACATTATGCCGCACTGAACAACACCATGCCGCACTGAACAATATTATGCCGCACTGAACAACACCATGCCGCACTGAACAACACCATGCCGCACTGAACAACACCATGCCGCACTGAACAACACCATGCCGCACTGAACAACACCATGCCGTACTGAACAACAACATGCCGCACTGAACAACACTACGCCGCACTGAACAACACTACGCCGCACAGAACAACACGACGCGGCACAGAATAACACAATACCGCACAGAACAACACAATACCGCACAAACAGTTTTAGATAAGTCATGTAAGCAGTCATGTGACGCGGACATGACGTCAATAGGCGGAACTCACGGCAAAATTTTAATCCGTGGGCGTGGCTTGCAACAGGAAGTAGGAAAGCGGCAATGCTGGCAAACAAGACACAGCGGTTAGTAACACGACGACTAACAAGACAAATATTTTTGTTTTCAGCTTGCAACTTTACCGTCTAGAGCGTACAAGGTAATTACAACTCATTGTTTTGAAAAATATGTTTTTTTTGTAGCCCTGAAAAGCGAGGGAGTGTGGCATTTGGGAGGAACGTCGAACTCGGCGTCTGCTTCCAGCCACAGACGCCAAATTTCGACGATTATTTCGACTGGTCAACGTTTGTAAATTATTGTGTTGATTAAAAACTTGATTTAACTCTACTCTTAACTTTGCCGTTTCAGATATGGGGGTATTACACCGCGTAAATGACGTCAATAGGCTGAACTCTCGCCAAAATTCAAATCTGTGGGCGCAATGGCCTTGAGCGAGACAACGGATACAAACACGACGATTATCAACAGAAATATCTTTATTTTCTGCTTGCAAGTGGACTTTCTAGAGCGTACACGGTAAGTACAACTCATTATGTTTAAAAAGATTTACGTTTGTGTAGTTTGCGTTGCTTTGTATCTGTGAATGTTGGTTGAGGCTAAATGTTAATGTTTAATTTCATTCCTTTAGGTTCCACGGTGTTTGTTGGCTGTATGTTTTCCACTGCAAGAAGAGGCTCGTATCATTGACCAGCATGAGCTACAATGGTGAGTACCCCTTTCGTCGTCCATTTATGTTAAACACTTCCTATTTCATGTCTAACAGTACTCGATTTAACAAATAACCATAAATAAATACAGTGTGGGAAGTCAAGTTAACATATGTGATTATCCTGCCTAATATGTTTATCACAAATATGTCACTAATCACTAATATGTTTATTTGTTTATCACAACACCTTTGGACCTTCAGCAATCGATTATTTCCCTTCATCTACATAGAAACAGAATGATGGTGTCTTAAACATCTCATTCATTTCACCAAATAACTTCACGCAGGTGGATAACGGCCGTCTCGGTCACGCTATGTTGCGTGATGCAGTTTTGAAGAACCAAATGCATTTATTCAATGAATAAGTCAAGCTAGATCTATGTTTATGATGTTGTAAGTTACGGTACCGATTGAAGTTGAGTCCGAAGCCAGTGGAAAACAGCGCTGCGTTTGTGCTCTCCAGGTACAAATGTTGTGATCTCTGACTGACGACCGGGCGAGACTCGAGTAAGAGATGTCCAAACGAGCTCCGGCAGGGCGGGTCAAGGCGGAGCGAACGGATGCCTTTCAGGCCGCCAATGACGAGCTGAGAGCCAAACTGATGGACGTCCAGTTAGAACTTCAGCAGGAGAAGAACAAGGTGAAAACCTCAACAGACAGACACTGCCTGCCTCCCTGCCTGCTTCCCTGCCTGCCTCCCTGCCTGCCTGCCTCCCTGCCTGCCTCCCTCCCTTCCTCCCTCCCTACCTCCCTCCCTCCCAGTTTTCCCGATGTAGATTTGACATGCGTGTGCCATGACTGTGTCAGCCTACATCAACTAATGCACCGAGGATGTCAGCACCACTAAGAATATCATCACCCGGGGCAACCAACGACCCTGGATGACTGAGGAGGTACTTCAAACGCTACGAGCGTGGAACTCTGCCTTCAAGTCTGGCGACAAGGAGACACTGAGGACAGCGAGAGCCAACTTGAACCGTGCCATCAGGGTAACGAAGCGAGACCACAATCGAAAAATTCAGGATCGTTTCCACAACGCCAACAACACCAGGAGTATGTGGCAAGGCATACGGGCGATTACAGATACAACTCACCCTCCCCCCCGGTGGGTGAAGTTGATGCTGACTTTCTAAATGGTCTAAATAACTTCTTTGGGAGGTTCGAGGCACTAAACGGCACTCCAGCAGTTAAAACTGTCCCCCATCAGGAAGAGGAGGTACTCTGCCTTGACTCCGCCGATGTGTTGAAGACCCTGAGGAGAGTCAACCCCCGTAAGGCCCCTGGCCCCGACAACATTCCTGGGCGTGTGTTCAGGGAATGTGCAAGTCAGCTGGCTGGGGTCATCACAGACATTTTTAACACCTCGCTGGGCCAAGCCACAGTGCCATCGTGCTTTAAGACTGCCTCCATCATTCCGGTGCCGAAGAAACCTCAAATCACCTCATTTAATGATTACTGGCCTGTTGCACTGACTCCGGTCATGATGAAGTGCTTCGAAAGGCTGCTTAAAGATCACATCGCTCCAGCACCAGCTGTTACCATCATCCCCTTCCACAATAAAGTCTGTCGCTACGCACTTGGCTGTACTGTCCGTTCCCTTACAGTACAGACTGACCAACGCTATGCAGCCAGCGAACGACGAGACTGCATTGAGCCGACTGGAGCGAGCCGAGACCGCCGTCAGCAGCCTGGCTGCCGACATCCGGTACCTGATCAAGGTTGGTCAGCAGCAACAGCTACAGCAGCAGGAGATGGCCCAAACCCTCCAGAGACTGTCGGTAGCTGCATCCCCGGCTGTCACAGCACCCCCGCACCGCCCGTCTGCCGAGGCCAGGACGCTCGTGGACGTCCCGGAGCCCCGCCTTGGCAACATCGAGAAGTTTAACGGCAATCCCAAGCACGTGAGGGCATTTGTGACCAACTGCCGCATAATGTTCAGCCTCCAGCCAATCACGTTTTCGTCGGAATCAGCCAAGGTCGGGTTCGTCCTAACCCACCTCACGGGCGAGGCGCGGCTGTGAGGTCTGGCCGAATATGAAAGGATGGCCCCGGCTTGCGATTCCTTCGACGCCTTCGCGGAGGAATTGCTCTGCCTGTTCGACCTGGGATCCGCCGCCGAGGACGCCGCCGAGGAACTGGCGACGCTGCGTCAAGGTAGCCGATCGGTTGCGGAGTACCCCCGTAAGTTCCAGACGTTGGCCGGCAGCAGCGGATGGAACACGCCGGCGCTCGTTAGCACCTTCCTAAACGGCCTCGCTGAGTACATGAAAGATGGACTGGTTTCTTACGATCGCCCGCGAACCCTGAAGGGCGCGATGGACTTGGCGGCCCGAGTAGACCGGCGGATCCAGACGCGGCGGCGCGATCGGGAGAGGAGGTCCCCGCGAAACCCGTGTGGTCACATTCCTCCGTCTGCTGGGGACACGCCAACCACACCACCCGCCGAGCCCATGGATCTGGGAGGGGCTCGGGTTCCCTCGGAGGAGCACCGTCGACGCCCCTCACTGGGCTTGTGTTTTTACTGTGGGGAGGGGGGTCATCGGGTAGCGGGGTGCCCGTTAAAAAGGCCGGAGCTCACGCGGCGTCGGGGATCCACGTGAGCTCGACCAGCACCGGCTCTCCCAGCCCCAGCACGCTCACGCTACAGGCACGCGTCCAGCTCGCGGCGGGCGACCAGAACGTGGCGGCCTTGGTGGATTCCGGCGCGGAGGGGAACATCATGGACATTAGCCTGGCACGCCAGTGGGGTGTCGGCTTCCTCCCTCTGAGCCCGCACGTGCCATTGATGGCCGTCTGATCGGCGAGGTGGCTTTCGTGACGGAACGAGTTAAGTTACTGCTCTCTGGCAATCACCACGAGACCATCCAGTTTTTTCTTCTTTCCCTCCCAGGACAGCAGCTCATACTGGGGCACCCTTGGTTGCGGCAGCACAACCCGGTGCTGGACTGGGAGGTGGGGGTCGTTCGGCAGTGGAGCGAACGCTGCCATCAGGTGTGCCTGAGGGCGGCCACCAGCCCACTCGGCAGAGCCCCGCCCAGGTACAGTCCCGACATCCCCAATGTCCCAGCGTTTTATCACGAACTCAAGGAGGTTTTTAGTAAAGCCAGGGCCACTTCTCTTCCTCCACACCGGTCCTACGATTGCGCTATCGATCTGTTACCCGGCCTCTTCCCTCCCAAGGGACGCGTCTACTCCCTGTCCGCTCCTGAGCGCCGGGCTATGGAGGAATACATCCGGGAGTCCCTGGCAGCCGGTATCATACGGCCGTCCTCTTCACCTGCGGGAGCGGAGTTTTTCTTCGTGAAGAAGAAGGAGGGCACGCTACGCCCGTGTATCGACTACCGGGGAATAAACGAGATCACTGTGAATAACCGATACCCTCTGCCTCTTCTGTCTTCCGCCTTCGAGAGCCTTCAGGGTGCCACCATTTTCACAAAGCTGGATCTTCGCAACGCCTACCACCTGATCCGCATCCGGGAGGGAGACGAGTGGAAGACGGCTTTCAAGAAGAAGCATCTCGAAACCAAAGTTAATGGGAGATAACAATCTGGAATGGAGCACGTGGTAACAATCTAGCGACAATAAGGGTTAAGGTCTATCAACGGAAAAGCATGAATGACGACAACTCATACAGCCAATAGGGATTAGACTGCAGCACAATAGGCAACAAATGTCCATCCATCCATTTTCTGAACAGCTTAGTCCCTACGGGGGTCGCGGGCGTGCTGGAGCCTATCCCAGCCGTCATCGGGCAGTAGGCGGGGGACACCCTGAACCGGTTGCCAGCCAATCGCAGGGCACACAGAGACAGACAACCATTCACACCCACACTCACACCTAGGGACAATTTGGAGTCTTCAATCGGCCTACCAAGCATGTTTTTGGAATGTGGGAGGAAACCGGAGCGCCCGGAGAAAACCCACGCGGGCCCGGGGAGAACATGCAAACTCCACACAGGGAGGGCCGGAGGTGGAATCGAACCCGCACCCTCCTAACTGTGCGGCGGACGTGCTACCCAGTGCGCCACCGAGCCGCCCTAGGCAACAAATGTTTGGAAGGTAATTAAATAAAATAGAAAACTGGATCAGAAACAAGGAATAGGGAAAATTTCTTAACACATGAATGCATTAAAGCTGCTATTAAAGGGAAAGTATTTAAGAACACATTTCGACGAAGATAAGGTACATACACAAATTGGTTGGACAAAACTGACGAGACTGGTACCAATTTGACGATATTGAGAAAAAACCTAAATCAAAGAGGGAATTTGGAGAGAAAATTAGTATTTGGACTGGGAAAGAGTGATTGCCGAGACGTGATTGACAGGACTTCAGACAGTGACAGCTGCAGCAGGACAGGCTAACAGGCTAACATGCGCAGAGTGGCCGAAAATAGCCACGGCCCAGCGGTTCGGCACCTTCCAAGCACCGCAGATGAGATCGCGGGGCCGCATTCGACTTCCGGCGGCCGGCGCGCACAGCGAGCGGCGCCGGTGACCGTCCGGCTCGACTTGGTACCTCGCACGGCTCTCATCTTCCCCCCGCACGTACTTCCAAGCGCTTGGGGAGACGCTCAGAAACTGCCGGTGCCGCCGTGGCGGGGAATTGCCTCGCTCTGGCGGATGCGGCGAGTAAAAACACCACCTCTCGCACTTAGCGCACACTCTCGCGTTGCTACGCCTCCCGTGGCACTTTAAGCGGCCGAACGGCGGGAGTAACTCTAACTCTCTTAAGGTAGGCTCACTTGACATTTTTTTAACGGTTCGCGGAGGCGACCGGGACCACCGGGAGGCCGTGAGCGCGCGCCGGGTAGCAGGAAATAGCTCCAAGACGAGCGGATCGGCGTTTTGTAAGCACCGGCCGGTGCACTCGCGCACGCCGCCCGTTAGATTTTGTTTGGCCAATATATAATGTAAGTGTGCCTTGACAACGTTTCGGCCGCTAGGGCCTTCCCCAGGTCTGGCACACAAACAAACAAAAAATGAAATTGATGCTGAAATCTACTGTTTGTAATTGCTGCTGAGTTGTTTTCTCTTTGCTCTCTCTCCACGCACTGAGCATCTGTTGCGCTGCGCGTCCTTTTATAGTCTCTGTTTGGTTAGAGTTTCTAAATTCAAATTTTAGTTTTTGTTTCCGACTTTTTCTTTTTTGGAAATAAAATTGGTTTTAGCCTCAATGAATGTGTTCCAATTACGATTTGATATTGTGAATTATGATTTTGATTATTTTATTGTTTTGTTTTTTTTGTATTTTAATTTTTTGTTTCTCATTTTTCTTACTACAGGTATGTGGATTATTAGGGTAGGTATTTACGTATATATTTTTTTGATGTTTGTCTTTTCTAATTTTTTAGGTGGGCGTGGTCCGTGGAACAGAGGCGTGGTACCAATTTGAGGTAAGTATCCAAGGTAGGTGTTAGAGATTTGCTCACTCCAACTTATTTTGCAAGAACCACACGGGAGACAAGCAAGTTATTTTAGACACCTGCAGCTGGAGAGATCACTCGCTACAGGAATGAAATCTGGAGCCTCTCCCAACTGCAAAGGCATATTTATTAAGAGAAAGAGTGGGGGTAAGAGTAGACTGAATAGGAAGCCCTTGTGCTCTAGTCAAAACATATCATGGGATGTTTTACGACCTTGTGTAGGATGAGACAAGGTAGGTTATTTATTACCGGTTGCATTCCAACATAATCATACGATAAGGATAATTTGAAAAACCCTAACATCTCCCTCCTGTTTTATCATATGATTATGCCACCGCAAACAACAAAGACAAGTCAAAAAAAAAACCACACATATATATGTATAATGAAGAAAGAAGAATAGTAAAAATAAAAAACAACAAACAATGATAGCAACACTTTCCAGTGAAGATGAGGCATTACCTTGATACCCCAAGATCAAAATTATTGTGTAAGCGAAAAACCTGCCGGCCAGATGTTATTAGCAGGAAAATTCTTACACGGTCCCTTTGCCTAAGACGACCAGAATGCTATCAATAAAAAAACAAAAACACAGAAACAGTACATCATTGTATCCATCACTCTACGCAATCCACGCTTCATTATCGTCATCACATCCGTCATCTCTAAGAAGTTGTATATGAACTTGGGCTACAGTAGAGGACACAAACTTCGACACAGCAGACTTCAAACATGGGATAACGCAGGACGTAAACAAGCACAACACCACCAGCACAACAAGCACAGGAGACAGCAATTTCAAAAGCAGTTGCCACCAGTTGCCAGGGAATAGCCACGAAAAGAAATCAAACTGATGTGGGACCTTGTCATTAGACATGGCCTGCTGTAAGTTCTTCAGTGAATTCATGGCGTCGTTTATGTGGGTGTCATTTTCTCCTGGTATGTATGTGCAACCTGAAGTCCCAATGATGTGGCACACACCACCTTGTGCTGCCATCAACAAGTCCAGAACCATCCTGTTTTGCAAGACCATCAGTCTAATAGCCTGAATCTCTCTATTTTGTCCATCGTTGACTTGCAGTGAGAGATTCACAAAGGATTGAAAACCATAGTTCAGTGTCTCGATGAAGAGCGATAGTTTCCCAACCCCAATTTGAGGGAAGAGCGCAAGGACAACTTTGTCTCCGACGGACCATACTTTATGGTCCTCTGGAACGTTCGCACCCCAGACAGGGTCATGAGGGTCAAAGGTTGCAACTGCTCTGCGTCGACGTCCAGAAGAGTTGTGTGCTCCTGTCAGCTGATGATGTCGTATCCTGTAGGTGTGGTCCGTCACCCACACTGGTGCACACACTCCTGTCCAGTTGGCGGGCAGCATCGGATAAACCTTGTGACCACAAAGCCACCAGCCATTCTGTATGAAGTATGTTCCGTTCGATGGTGTAGCCATGTTGGTTGGAGAGCCCTCACCACCTGAAATGGCTCTCTTATCCTGACACTCATCGGTGATGTCCAAAGCTCCCATCCAGTTTCCTCCTGGAGAGCAGTCGTCGTTAATGCAGACGTGGGTCTTGTTACCTTGGATGTAACATGTGTAATTCACTCCAGCTGGTCTCTCTGTGTAGGCCACTTGTGGTATTGTTCGTCCTCTAACAGTCACATTGAGATTTGTCCAGAATAGCTGATCACAGGCACCGTCAGCAAGTCCAGGGCGGTAAGGGTCGGCATCTTTGACTGTGACGGCACGGTGCTGATATCCAACTCCTCCCATGGATGCCATACATTTTGCTTCAGTGACATTCATTGCTCTGGCCTCCAAGCGAACTTGCGTGGAGGAAGGGGGGAGTTTCGAACACACATAACACCCCTCCTGTGTGTGAGCTCTCACAGTGAACTTGACATACCGGTACCAAGTGTTGGTTTCGTATGGGTTTCTGGGGTCCCATGACCAGTCCTCAAAGTTCTTATCATGCGACCATCGTTTTCCACGGGCAACATTGTCATTTGGTCTGTTCAGATGAGTCAATAGACCATAGCACACTCCAACCACAACGCAGCAGAGGATCCATCTGGCATATGGAGCCCCGTTGCTACTAGGATGGCAGAGACACCGGGACATCCCCTCGCCTAGCGGAGTGGGGATCGATGAATTCTTCACCAACATTGAGACGCCTCACCCTAAACGATGGGACTCCTTTGTAGTTAGCCTTCCCCACCACTCTGAATTAGGGGTCCAGCACTCTCTGCAACTTGCAGTGGCTGAGGTGAATCCAACTGGGCCGTTGAGAAATCTTAACCGCCGTGGGAGTAGATAGCAAAACTTGAAACGGTCCCTCCCACCGCGGGCTGGCCCAGTTCTTTCTTTTGATGACCTTGATGTAGACCCAGTCTCCTGGATTGATGGGGTTGTCCACCTGTGAGGGGGAGAGATCAGGCGGCAGTAAATTTGCATTGGACACATCTTTCAGTTTGAGCGTCCTGATTAGATAATCTGCCAAGGTCTGTTCTTCGTCTGCTTTTTGCAAATCTGCAGGGAACACTGGTAGTCTGTATGGTCTCCCATGTATGATTTCAAAAGGTGTTAGTCCTTCTGAAGTGGGAGTAATTCTCATATAGAGCTTCACTATGTCGAGGCACTCTGGCCAAGGTCTGCCTGTTGTTTCCATGCATTTTTTCAACCTGCTTTTGATAGTAAAGTTTGCCCGTTCAACCAGGCCTGCGCTCGAAGGATGCCAAGCACAGTGGTTTTTTAACGTTATTCCAAGGTGTATAGCCATGTTCTGCACAACTTGGTTCACAAAGTGTGGACCATTGTCACTGTAAATGGTTTGGGGGATGCCATGAGTTGGTATGATGGTTTTGCAGATGGCTTTTGCCACTGTTAAGGCATCTGCATGTTTAGATGGAACTATTTCCACCCATTTGGAAAATGCATCAATCATCACTAGGCAGTATTTGTGAGGTCCACTTTGTGTGAGTTCAATAAAATCCATATGCATGCTTTGAAATGGATAAGAGGGTTTTGGAAATGAGCCTCTCTTAGATCTCATGTTTCCTTGTGGATTATGTTTCACACAAACAGGACATGCTTTACAATTTTTTTTTAAGTAAGCATCTAAACCAAAGGTAGTGAATTGTTGATCTATGATGGACTTCATCCCTCCTGTCGACACATGGCAATGCCCATGTGTCGCAAGCGCTGCTGCCTTAAAAAGTGATTTTGGTAAAACAGGTTTGTCGTTTGCCTTTTGTCATCCACATTCGTTTTTCCACCATTGGAGCATTGCCCTGCATATCTGTCAGTACAGTCTTATCTATGAGTTGTGTGTCATGGCCATGTCTCCCTGCAGCTGCTTTTTTTGCAATTTTGTCTGCTAATCTGTTTCCATTTGAGACTTCATCTCTGCCAGTGGTGTGAGCAGCACATTTACACACAGCTAGTTTAGCAGGTAAAAGAATGGCCTGCAACAATTCTTTTAACAAAGAGGCATGGGTAACCAGCTTACCGGTTGATGTTGTCATCCCTCTGCGCTCCCATTGTTTCGCAAAATAGAACAGAGTAGAAAACGCATACTGACTGTCTGTGTATACAGTGACTTCCTTATCTTCCGCTAATTGACAAGCTCTTGTTAGAGCAATCAGCTCAGCAGCCTGTGCTGACCTGGTGTATGGAAGTTTTTCTGCTTCAACAATCTGGTTTGGCAATTTCACAATTGCATAACCACTTTGATTGTTTCCTTTAGGATCCTTTGAACATGATCCATCCACAAACCACTTTTCCCCCTTGTCAAGTGGTGTGTCACTTAAATCTTCTCTGGGCAGCTGTAGATGTTCTGTAGCATCCAAACAGTTATGTGGTGTTCCATCCCCTGGCAACGGGATCAACGTTGCTGGGTTAAGGATTGTGCACCTCTTTATCACGATGTGTGGTTGTGACAGAAGTATAGCAGAGTAGGACAGATGTCTGGCTGGCGACAAAAAGTTCATTTTGCTTTGCAGCAGCAACACATCTACAGCATGTGGAACCAGCAGCTCCATTTTGTGAAAGAGCACCACATCTGCAGATTGTCTCACTGCAAGCGCCGCCGCGCATACTGCTTGGACACAGTCCGGCAAAGACAGAGCCACTGGATCCAGTTTTTTTTAATAAAATGCAATTGGTCTTAGTTTGCTACCATGACTCTGCAGCAACACTGAGGTCATAAAACCATTCCTGCAGTCTGCTGTTTGCACAAAGGTTTTATTGTAGTCTGGCAAGATAAGAGTTGTGGTTTCTATCAGAGCCTGTTTCAGCACTACAAAAGCATCATCCGCTACTGGTGTCCACATGATTTTTTCTGTCATTGTTATGGGAACTCCATGCACAATATCCAGCAGCGGTTGTGTTTTTTCCGCATTATGTGGGATCCATGCTCTGCAGTAATTGCAGAGCCCCCAAAATGACATCATTTGTTTCTTTGTTTCAGGTTTCGGTATATCTGAAATAATCTGCTTTCTGGTTCTTTGTATCTGTCTTCCAGAAGCCGACAAAGTGTGACCTAAATAGTTCACTTCCTGTCTGACCCATTGTAACTTATTTTTGCTCACTTTATTCCCTGTTTTGCAGAGATAGTGTAACAATGCTAAGGAGTCTACCTTGCAAGCAGCTTCAGTTTCAGAGGCTACCAGGAGATCATCTACATAAACAAGAAGTTGGCTTTTGTTTGACATCTGAAAATCAGCCAAACAGGCCATGATAGCTTGAACGCAAATAGTTGGACTATCAGCAAATCCTTGTGGCAATCTGGTGTATGTATAGCTTTGTCCTTTAAAGGTAAAAGCGAACCAAAACTGTGAGTCTGGGTGAATTGGCACTGAGAAAAATGCATTGCTGAGATCAATTACTGTGAAAAACTTCTGATTAGGTTTCAAAGTGTTCAGAAGTGTGTGTGGGTCAGGCATATTGGGTGATCTTGTTTGCACTGCATCATTCACTGCTCGTAAATCTTGTATCATTCGCCAATTAATTATGTCGGCCTTTTGGACTGGAAAAATGGGAGTGTTGCAAGGAGAATCCGAACACTCCCTAATGATTCCTCCTGTCAAAAGATCATTTATAACAGGGGCAATCCCGTTCATTGCCTCCTGTTTTAAAGGATATTGTTTAACTCTTGGATGCCACTCTGATCTTGGTTTGATCTGTACTGGGGAAATGGATTTTAAAAGTCCTACATCAGATGGGCCCTTGGTCCACAGTTTTTCAGGAAGCCCAGCCAATTCCCCCTCCTCCTTTTCATTCAAATAAATGTCAACTAGTCAGGGAAGCGCACAAGCGCCTGCTCTGCCTACAGGTACTTCACACACTGTTTGCTTCCACACGTCACAACTGGTACTGTAGCTCCACCCATCACCTTTGTCCTCATAATCAGTCACAGATCCAGCAAGTTTAATTCGGGAACCCACATCTGCCCACGTTATACTGTGAGGTTTAAACAATGAGATGTGGGGTACAGCCGACAATTTGTATCTGTCTTTCTGAGGAACGGGCAAGAGCACAGCAGCAGCTGCAAATGACCTGCGATCAGTGTACAGAGCAGTGATTGTTAAAGTTACTTCTGTGTCGCTGAGAAAACTTCCAATATAGTCATCTTGTGGATCAGTGAAAATATTCATGGTGACATGTAATTCAGTACAAGTCATTTCTGATTCAGGTTGGGACAATTGTTTTCGAGCTTCACTCAGCAATCTGCTTGGGAGTTTAGGATTTCGTTCAGGAGGGATGGCATAGGAGCAGCAAATCTGTTCACCTGCTTGTGCAGCATATGAGTCCACATCTCTCATTCTACATGCTCGCATGCCATCCTTTACTGGAATTATTGCAATTCCCAACCGAGTCATCAGATCTCGTCCCAACAGGTTTATGGGACATTTTGGGGATAGGACAATCGAAACTGAAGCCATGCTTCCAGTTTCCTTATCTCTCACTTCAACTGGATTAGAGATACTTTCCTTGTGTACCTGCCCATCAGCAGATTTCACCCAAATAGTATTTTGGGAGGCCTTTAGATTTGTGACTTTAGTTTTTATCACGGTTTTACAAGCCCCGGTATCACACAAAAACTCGACATCACTTCCTCCAATGTTTAGAGTAACATATGACTTTTCTTTTAATGCACTCAGAATGTCCCATGCTGTATGGACATCTACTATTTCGTCCTCTATAGGAGCATCAGAGGTCAAAGGGGGGGAATCTAGTCATGCTGAAAATTTGGCCTTTCCTCTGCCCCTTCCTGCACCCTTTGATTGATATTGTTTTGCAGAACGACACTCCCTTGCAAAGTGTCCTCGTCTCCCACAGTTCCAACAGTTTGTATCTGATGGGGGTTTTGATTTATATGGTGGCCTGTGACCTTGTTGGCCTCTACCTCCTCCTCTGCCTTGCTGGGACCCTTGGAAGAAGACTGTTGTATCTTCATCTAGTTCATCATCATCATTATCTAGATGAAATACATCAGAACTTTTGCCTTTTTTGATCACTTTTTCAGCATGTCTGGCCCATTGCATAGTTGTTGTCACACTTGCAACATCCACTTCCACCAAATGTTTCCGCACCCAGTTGCCTATCTCAGGGCGGAAATTAGTGAGGAGCACATTTTTAAGCTGTTGTTGATAATCACTCTCAGCTGTATCATTGAATGGGATGCCACTATGCACCCTGAATTCTTTTTCAACTCTCAAACGAAAATCATCAGTATCTTCGCCAGGCTTCTGTTTTATTCCTGCCAAATGACCATAATTCGCTCGTCTTTGAAATATAGTTCGCACTCTTTGCACAAGACCATTCCATTGTGCTGCATACTCCCCTCCCAATTGATTTCCCTCAATGGGATAGGGAAAAGGCCCTTGATTATTTCTACCTGTATAATTTCCTCTAACCTTTGCCCAGTCTTTTCCCAAGGAGGACATTGCAGCCTCTCCTGCCTCATGTCCATTCAGTCTATAGGAATGTATAATTCCAGCCATGTCCTCTGTCCATATATCTGGGTCTTCAGCAACAGGGGTAACCCCTTCAACTGCTTTTCTTGCCTCTTCCAGAGTCCATGGCCGGAAAACATATGTATGTGGGGGTTGGCCTTCGCCTACAATAGGCTTTGGCACCTGTATCATTGGGCACACATCAACATTGTCTACATTTTGAGAAAATTTAGCAGCAGTGGTCAAACTTCTTATTTGTACAGGACTTCTAATAATGTGACCCTGACTTCTTTTGCTGTTATATGGGGGGGGGGGTGCAGGTTTGTTAAGCTTGGATACAAGTTTTGCGTACGAGCGGAAGGCCCTCTTGCTCCTCTGCTTGAGCTGCGCCTTCAGTTTCGGCTGGAGTCATGGCCGCGGCAGTGCGCCTTCGCACTGCGGCCTCATTGTCTTCCGGCCTGACAAACATAGTCTCTGTCAGGCTGGGAACAAGGCGGAGGACTCGGATGCAGAGTCGTTTCTTTCTCTGATTTATTCCAGCACACACACTGATCAAAAGTACAACTCAAAACGCCTCTTGCGAGGGAAAACACGTGGCAAAAAGTTCAAACAAAAGCGTCGCACTGGGGCGAGACAAAAAGGCTATGGGGATCACGGCGCTAACAAAAAGCGTCGCTCGGTGGCGAGACAAAAAGGCTATGGGGATCAAGGCACTAACAAAAAGCGTCGCTCTGTGGCGAGACAAAAAGGAGGAGTCTTACTGAGAGCTCGGACGTCAAAGAATCGCTGGTGGTCGGGACGAGGCAAGACACACTGGCACAAGACAAGGGGAAGACACGGACTAAATACACACAAAAGGGCGGGGACACAAGTGCTGACAATTAGTGTCAACTACACAGGTGCACACAATAGGGATCAGGGAAGACAAGACAACCAAACACCGAGGAAGGAAACACGAACTGAAACGGAAGGGATGACAAAATAAAACAGGAAGTAAAGTTACGACACCGACGAGAAAGAAAACCGGAAAAATAAACGCGACCGCATGACATAACCCCCCCCCCCCCCCCAGGGCCGGATCCCAGACGGCCCAGGAGCCTCAGGGTGAGCTGCATAAAAGTCCTCAAACAGTCCCGGGTCCAAAATATAACTAGGCGGCACCCATTGCCGCTCCTCCGGCCCATAACCCTCCCAGTCCACCAGGTACTGCCAGCCCCGGCCTCGTCTGCGCACGTCCAACAGTTCTTTCACGGTGTAGGCCGTCCCACCTCCCACAGTCCGCGGAGGCGGGGGCGGCGCAGGATCTGGCACCAACGGACTGTCCACAACCGGCTTGACCTTCCCAACGTGAAAGGTGGGGTGGACTGCAAGGGACCTGGGCAAGCGGAGACGCACCGCGGCCGGGTGCACGACCTTGGCGATGGGGAACGGACCCACGAAGCGAGGCGCCAGTTTCCTGGAGTCCCCCCGGTGGGGGAGATCCTTGGCGGACAGCCAGACACGTTGACCTCGCTGGTACACGGGCGCCGGACGTCTCCTCCGGTCAGCCATCCGCTTGACCCGGTCCCCCTGTCGGACCAGCGTGGCCCGTGCCGCCTACCAGACGCGACGACAGCGGCGCACCAAGGCGTGGGCCGAGGTCACCGTCACCTGCGGCTCACTGTCAGGGAAGACTGGGGGCTGGTAGCCATACACACACTTGAATGGGGACATACCTGTAGCCGTGGTGGGCAGGGAGTTGTGGGCATACTCCACCCAAGTGAGGTTCTTGCTCCACGAGGAGGGGTTCTGGGAGACCAGGCAGCGGAGACTTGTCTCCAACTGCTGGTTGATGCGTTCCGTCTGCCCGTTTGCCTCCGGATGATAGCCCGACGTGAGACTCACGGTTGCCCCTATGAGCCTGCAAAACTCCCTCCAAAACCTGGATATGAATTGGGGCCCCCTATCAGAAACAATGTCTTTCGGGAACCCATGAACCCGGAATATGTGGTCCATCATCACTGTGGCCGTTCGTTTAGCGGACGGGAGCTTGGGCAAGGCGATAAAGTGAGCCATCTTTGAGAATCTGTCTACCACCGTGAGTATGGTGGTTCGCCCATGCGAGGCCGGAAGCCCGGTGACGAAGTCCATGGATATCTCTGCCCACGGACGCGAAGGAATGGGTAGGGGATGCAGCAACCCCATACGGGCGCCGTGGGAGTTCTTATTCTGGGCGCAGACGGGACAGGCTGCAACGTATTCTTTGACGTCTGCCCTCATGGAGGGCCACCAGAATCGCTGCTGGATGACAAACAGGGTTCTGCGCATGCCCGGATGACAGGAGAGTCTGGAGGTGTGAGCCCAATGGACGACTTGGGATCGTAATTGATCAGGGACAAAAGTCTGTTCTCCGGGCAACCACTAGGGGGTGGCTTGTTACCATTGGCCCGCTGTACCTGGCCTTCGATTGGCCAGGTCACTGCTCTCACCAGGCAATGAGGAGGCAGAATGGATTCGGGCTTCTTAATTTCTGGATCTGAGTTGTAGACACGGGAGAGGGCGTCAGGCTTGGTGTTTTTGGTTCCCGGTCTGTAAGACAGAGAAAAGTTAAAACGATTGAAAAAAAGTGACCAGCGGGCTTGGCGGGAATTCAATCTCTTAGCTGACTTTATGTATTCTAAATTCTTATGGTCTGTCCAGACCAAAAAAGGCTGCTGTGCTCCCTCCAACCAATGTCTCCATTCTTCCAATGCCAGTTTTACTGCCAACAGTTCGCGATCTCCCACATCGTAATTCTGTTCGGCGGGCGTCAGCCATCGAGACAGGAACGCGCACGGATGGAGCTTGTTGTCGCTCTTGGCTCTCTGTGATAGAATGGCCCCTACTCCTTGATTGGAGGCGTCCACCTCCACCACAAACTGTCGTGACGGGTCGGGAAGCGTGAGGATGGGAGCGGTGCTGAAGCAGTTCTTCAGCTCCTGGAAGGCCGCCTCCGCCTCCGCCGACCAGCGGAAGGGAACCTTAGGAGACGCGAGCGCGTGCAAGGGAGCCGCCGTGGCACTGAAGCCCTTGATGAACCGCCGATAAAAATTGGCAAAGCCCAGGAATTGCTGCACCTTTCTGCGTGAGTCAGGGGTAGGCCATTCCGTTACCGCGCTAACTTTCGCCGGGTCCATCTCAACTTTGCCCGGGGCTACGATGAAACCGAGAAAAGATACGGTGTTCTTGTGGAATTCACTTTTCTCGGCCTTTACGTACAGTTGGTGTGCAAGGAGTCGTCGCAGCACCGTCTCGACGTGAAACCTATGGGTCTTCAGATCCGGGGAATAAATCAAAATATCATCCAAATATACGTACACAAAACGGTCCAAACAGTCTCTCAAAACATCATTTATCATGGCCTGAAACACAGCGGGAGCATTGGTGAGGCCAAATGGCATGACTAGGTATTCAAAGTGTCCTCGATGGGTGTTGAACCCTGTCTTCCATTCGTCCCCTTCCCGGATGTGCACTAGATGGTATGCGTTGCGCAGATCTAACTTTGTGAACACCCGGGCTTGCTGTAATTGGTCGAACACGGTCGACATCAGTGGGAGCGGATACCGGTTCTTGATTGTGATCTGATTGAGGGGACTATAGTCAATACAGGGACGTAGGGTGCCGTCCTTCTTGCCCACGAAAAAGAACCCCGCCCCCGCAGGCAACGATGATGGTCGAATCAGTCCTGCTTGCAGGGAGGAGTCTATATATTCGTTCAAGGCTTGCTTTTCAGGTCCCGAAAGAGAATAAAGCCTCCTCTTGGGTATAGTTGAACCCGGCAGGAGTTCAATGGCACAATCATACGGACGGTGGGGAGGTAGGGAGGTAGCCTTGGCCTTGCTGAATACCTCGGCCCATTGGTGGTAACACGCAGGGACCCCGGTTAAGTCTGGGGTTTGCGCGTCTAGAGCAGGAGGCACAGCGCGCGGGTTAGACTTGATACAGGAATCATGACAGTCGGGCCCCCATCCCGTTATTTCCCCTGATCCCCAGTCTATAGCGGGGTTGTGGCGTTGAAGCCATGGATACCCGAGAATGAGAGGGTTCATCGGAAAGGTCACGACATGTAGCCGTATATTCTCCTGGTGGGGCCCAATCGACAGCGAGACAGGTTCTGTTATGTGAGTTACCTCAAAAAGTGCCTGTCCATTGAGTGCCTTAGCTTTCACGGGAGTGTTCAGCAGGTCAGTCTTTACCCCCCATCGGCGAGCAAATGCCCAGTCTATCAAGCTTTCATCCGCTCCTGAGTCTATTAGCACTTCAAGTTCTATTTCTTTTCCCAGCTGTGTAATCCTGCCCTTGGGGAGCACTCGCCCCGGGGACAGAGCCGCAGAGAAGGCGCTTACCTTCAGGGTCCTCCTCACCGGACAAGAGAGGAGGAGGTGTCCGAGCTCACCGCAGTAGTAGCATCTTCCTTCCCGGCGTCGCCGTAACTTCTCCTCCTCTGTTAACTTAGCTCTGCCCAACTGCATTGGTTCTGGCTCCTGGCGCTGCCGATCCCCGTCCGGCCTGGAGTGGTTAGCGTCTAGGACGGAAGGACCGGCTACTGGGACGAAGGCGGGGGCGTTCCTGCTTCGGTGCTTCCTCCACTCTTGCAGCCGGTTGTCTGTGCGGATAGCCAGAGCGATGAGGGCGTCGAGGTCGCCCTTCTCCTTCTCTCCTTGCAATTCTGGAAACGCTCCGGCTTGGCCTGCTTCAAGGTGGGAAGATCTAGGGGGATTAGTTGATCCTGTATGGATCCAGAGAGGCCCCGGAGGAAGATGTCATACAGTGCCGTCGCGTTCCAACCGCACTCCGCGGCAAGCGTGCGGAAACGGATGGCGTAGTCTCCGACGGTCTCTTGTCCCTGGACTATCTGACAGAGTTGGCGAGCCTTTTCTCGGTCAGCGGAGATTGGGTCGAACACCGTTCGCAGAGCCTCGATAAAAGCGGGGAGAGAGCGACAGGAGATGGAATCCCTGGCCCATTCCGCGGTGGCCCACGTGCGGGCCCTTCCCGTCAGGTATGATACCTTGTAGGCCACCTTGGAGCGCTCGGTGGGGAAATCTGCTGGGGACCTCTCAAAGTGCATCTCGCATTCAGTAATAAAGGCCCGGCTAAGGCCGGGTTCACCGGAGTAGCGCTCTGGAGGAGCCAGTCTGGCACCGCCGGTCATGGGAGCTATTGCAAGGGGAGTAACTGGGGAAGCGGCGGGTGTACTGGAGGTCGCCGCTGGTCCCGCGTTTAAGAGCGAGAGCACGTCCTGCATTTGCTGACCCAGCTTTGCTACTTGGGTGGCGACCGCTCCTCTGAAGTCTTCTTGACTCTTAGCGAGTCCTCGGATTTCTTCACCCAAGTCGCCCACTTGCCTCTGGTGCTGGGCGAGCTGTGAGGCATGGGAGCGCACTGCGGCGCACAGGTGCTCCGACTCTGCCGAGTCCATGTCTGGCCAGTGTGTACTGTCAGGCTGGGAACAAGGCGGAGGACTCGGATGCAGAGTCGTTTCTTTCTCTGATTTATTCCAGCAAACACACTGATCAAAAGTACAACTCAAAACGCCTCTTGCGAGGGAAAACACGTGGCAAAAAGTTCAAACAAAAGTGTCGCACTGGGGCGAGACAAAAAGGCTATGGGGATCACGGCACTAACAAAAAGCGTCGCTCGGTGGCGAGACAAAAAGGCTATGGGGATCAAGGCACTAACAAAAAGCGTCGCTCTGTGGCGAGACAAAAAGGAGGAGTCTTACTGAGAGCTCGGACGTCAAAGAATCGCTGGTGGTCGGGACGAGGCAAGACACACTGGCACAAGACAAGGGGAAGACACGGACTAAATACACACAAAAGGGCGGGGACACAGGTGCTGACAATTAGTGTCAACTACACAGGTGCACACAATCGGGATCAGGGAAGACAAGACAACCAAACACCGAGGAAGGAAACACGAACTGAAACGGAAGGGATGACAAAATAAAACAGGAAGTAAAGTTACGACACCGACGAGAAAGAAAACCGGAAAAATAAACGCGACCGCATGACAGTCTCAGCCTCATCACCTTTTATCTTTCTATCTTTTGTCTTTTGGATTTGTTCTTTTCTCTCTTGTAAAGCTTTCAACCACATTTTAGCACAATCCAATTCTCTCTCTTTTCTTTTCTTTTTCAGTCCATTTTTCTTTTTATCCACACTCTCTTCTAAAACATCAACTACTATCTTCCACACTTCAACTCTCAACTTCCCTTCTACTCCATACTTTTTCTTCCACTTCGGCATATATTGCATACAATTAAGAAATCTACTCGCCATGTACTTCTCATCTCCGTCAAGAGGTAGAGATTTACCGTTTTTATTTCCCATCTTAATTCTAGTAATTTTAGGTTATACAATTTCTTTTTCTCAAAAATACTATTATTATTATTATTATTATTATTATTATTATTATTATTATTATTATTATTATTATTATTATTATTTAATTCTTTGACTCTTTGAGGATCCTCAATGCAGGTTTAAATCGACCTTTCAACAAATTACTAGCCTGTATTATTGCCGTGGATCAATGCTAGAACTGCTATTTAGTCAATTTATCCTACCAGTTACACACTCAATCACACAAACTCTAGCGCTTTTTTTTTTCCAGGCCTATCCAGGGATGGGTGTAAAACCCTCCCAAACAGCTTTGGAAAAACGGACAAAAGAAAAAATCTACGCCCTTCTTCAATTAAGAAAAAGAAGCTCTGTTTTTCTTAGCCCGTTTCTTCCACTGGGACTTGAACCCAAGCTGTTCTTTGGCTTGGAAAAACATACAAAGAAAAATCTACGCCCTTCTTTGATTAACAAAAAAGAAGCTCCGTGTTTCTTAGCAAGTTCCTTCCACTGGGACTCTAACCCAAGCCAGATCCCTCAGCTCGGAAAAACAGACAAAGAAGAGTCTACACACTTCTTCGATGAACGAAAAAGAAGCTCTGCCTTTCTTAGTCTGTTTCTTCCACTGGGACTTGAACCCAAGCTGGCTCTCGTGCACCTCTACGTGTTACGCGTTTAACAACACAACACAACTTCAGGCCTTTAACTTACTTGTCCCCTGGTTCGTTGCACTGCCGGGTCCCGTCAATCGACCTCTGTCAGACGAAGGCAGACCTAAGATGCTGGCCCAGCGAAGAATTTCCTTCCCAGGTCTTTCTTTACCAGGTCCGGCTAGTGGACGCTGGCCCGTCGACGGTGTACAGCGCGTCGTCCTCCGTCAGCCAGATGATGGGTATGAGAGGTCCCGGGTTTCGGCACCAAAATGTTAGAGATTTGCTCACTCCAACTTATTTTGCAAGAACCACACGGGAGACAGGCAAGTTCTTTTAGACACCTGCAGGTGGAGAGTTCACTCGCTACAGGAATGAAATCTGGAGCCTCTCCCAACTGCAAAGGCATATTTATTAAGAGAAAGAGTGGGGGTAAGAGTAGACTGAATAGGAAGCCCTTGTGCTCTAGTCAAAACATATCAGGGGATGTTTTCTGACCTTGTGTAGGATGAGACAAGGTAGGTTATTTATTACCGGTTGCATTCCAACATAATCATACCATAAGGATAATTTGAAAAACCCTAACATCTCTTGTGACACTTTCACACACTTTCTAGCACATTTCAATCCTCTCTTTCCTTTCCTTTCTCAATTACTTTTCTTCCCAGCCACACTCCTCCAAAACGTCTACCACTTCTTCCACATTTCAATTTTCAACTTTCCTTCTACTTCATACTTATTCTTCCACTTCGGCATGTATCACATACAATTAAGAAATCTACTCGCCATGTACTTCTCATCTCCTTCCAGAGTTCCTTTATTTGGAGATTTACAGTTTTCATTTCCCATCTTAATTTGGTATGTTATATTCTTACAATTTAAAAAAAAAAATTCTTTGAGAATCCTCAATGCAAGTTTAAATTGACCTTTCAATAGAATTACTAGCCTATGTTATTGCCGTGGGTTTTTGCTAGTCGTGCTTTTCAGTCAAAAGCAGTCACACTCTCAACCACACAAACTAGCGCTTTTTTTCTTTCAGGCCTATCCAGGATGGGTGTAAAACCCTCCAAAACAGCTTAGAAAAACAGACAAAAAAGAATCTACGCCCTTCTTTGATTCAGAAAAAGAAGCTCTGTTTTTCTTAGCCCGTTCCTTCCACTGGGTCTTGAACCCAAGCTGTTTCTCCGCTCGGACAAACCAAAGCCATATTTCATAGCTTGGACAAACCAAAGCCGTATCTCATCGCTCGGACAAACTGAAGACGTATCTCATTGTTCGGACAAACCAAAGCCGTATCTCATAGCTTGGACAAACCGAAACCGTATCTCGTTCACTTTTACTTTTTATGCGTTTCACATCACACAACTTGTTAGAGATTTGCTCACTCCAACTTATTTTGCAAAAACCACACGGGAGACAAGCAAGTTCTTGCCTGCAGGTGGAGAGTCCATTCGTTGCTGTGCGTGCAGCGATGTTCGAATGGAGGTCTGAAATCTCCCAACTGCAAGGACATATTTATTAAGAGAAAGAGTGGGGGCTGGTGTAGACTGAATAGTAAGCCCAAAACATATCAGGGGGTGTTTTACGACCTTGTGTAGGATGAGACAAGGTAGGTTATTTATTACCGGTTGCATTCCAATATAATCGTACGATAAGGATAATCTGAAAAACCCTAACATCTCCCACCTGTTTTATCATATGATTATGCCACCGCAAACAACAAAGACAAGTAAAAAAAAAAAAAAACACATATATATGTATAATGTAGAAAGAAGAATAGTAAAAATAAAAAAACAACAAACAATGATAGCAACACTTTCCAGTGAAGATGAGGCATTACCTTAATACCCCAGATCAAACTTATTGTGTAAGCGAAAAACCTGCCGGCCAGATGTTATTAGCAGGAAAATTCTTACACGGTCCCTTTGCCTTAGGCGACCAGAATGCTATCAATAAAAAAAAAGAAATAAAAAGAAAAACACAGAAACAGTACATCATTGTATCCATCACTTGCGAAGCATTTTCGATGGTCAAATCATCAAGTTTCTGTAAAACATGCTCAACAGAACAGCATCTACGCAATCCACGTCTCATTATCATTATCACATCTGTCACGTCTAAGAAGTTGTATATGTGCTCGTGTTTTCGTCAGCTGATGATGTTCTAGTCTGTAGGTGTGGTCTGTCACACACACTGGCGCACAGACTCGTATCCAGTTGGCAGGCAGCATCGGACAACTCTTGTGACCACAAAACCACGATTCGTTCTGAACAGGCACGTGCACTCATAGGATGCAGGTGAGGCAGTGCTTCCGAACTTCTGGACGAAGTAGGTCCCGTCCGATGGTGCAGCCATGTTAGTAGTAGAGCCCTTACACCTTGAAAACAGCTCTCTCATCCTGGCACACAGCGGCGATGTCCAAAGCTCCCATCCAGTCTCCTTCTGGAGAGCAGTCATCGTTAACGCAGACGTGGGTCACGTTACCTTGGATGTAACATGTGTAATTCACTCCAGCTGGTCTCTCTGTGTAGGCCACTTGTGGTATTGTTCATCCCCTAACAGTCACATTGAGATTTGCCCAGAATAGCTGATCACAGGCACCGTCTGCAAGTCCAGGGCGGTAAGGGTCGGCATCTTTGACTGTGACAGCACGTTGTTGATATCCAACTCCTGGATGCCGTGTCCCTGTAAAACAATGCTCTAGACTTTCTTGCTACGTTTCACACAATAATAATGATGAGTAAATCATCAGATACCTCTCGTGCATACACTCCAACAAACGTTAAGCAGATGTGAGATAACTTGCATGAAGTCTACTTAACCAAACATTGAGTAAATATGGGATAACTTAAAAACTGTCCCGGTCAACAACAATTCATAAATAGAAACTACAAGGTATAATAGATAAAGAACTTCTCTTTAGCTAGACAAAGAACAAAAGTGTTCTGTTCATAACTAGTGAGGGCCTCTCACAGATAAGACAAGGAAGGGAGTATAAGAACTCCCTCAAACCTGGCAGATGTGTTGGCGTTGAGCGAAGGTATGAGACCTCCGGTTCAGGCTGGGCAGCGCTTCTACAAAACTAATTATCCTGACATTTCCCCACTGTTTATCACATATTTGCTCAAATTCACACATCACCGTAAACAACCCCTTTTCTCGACTCTCAGTCGTCGGATCACATTCATGAGGAAAAATATGTTTACACCAAAGGATAAACGTGGATCTGGGAAAAGTCTGGTAACACAGATGCAGGAATTTTGCCATCAACATCATCATGTTGCCGCTCAGACATTAGGTATATCTGAGCAATCTCGTCCTCCATGGGCGATATTACTGTAGTGGTGAGACAATTAAACAGAGCACGAAGACACGGTATGCAACATCCATACAAGGTGAGCATAGCAGCAACACTGAAACTGATGGTAAAATTGAGGACACAATGGCGTTATACTTCCTAAAAGCATTCATCTACTTGTAGTGCTCTTTCATCCTCGTTTTGAGGGATCGCAGGCCTGCAATCCGTCAGGTTCCCATCAGGGGCGGTGTTGTTGGTGATGAAGCTGCAGCATTGTTCTCCAAACATTGCGCAGACGCCTCCTTTCTCAGACAACAACATATCATGAGCATTGTGGTTCTGGATCGACATTAGGGAAGGCGTGGCTAGCTGTTTATGCACTGCCTCGAGCCCTGCTTGTGTCCGTTTGCTCAATTTCTGCATGTTGTAATGGATGTAATTTATCCTGTCTACGTTCTTGTTCATCGTTCACCAGCAGCAAATGGAGGACTCCCATCCCGCTGCAATTTGGTCATTTAATTCTTATTAATCAGGAACTCCTCTAGGGGCTCCAATTGCATCAATTTCGGTCAAATCATCGTCGCCTCTCAAATTTAAAGATATTTTGTTTTTTACCAGCTTTTTTCTCCAGATCTTGGCATGTTGATGTATATACAATTTCGCTTGACTACATTCTCTGAAAGCAATGGCTTCTTTTTTTTTTCTTTTTTCTCTCAATGGATATATAGACTGCTCTGTCACACACTTCACAATCCAGTAGACGTGACAGATTTCACACAATCTTTGGTCAATGGCAACGGTAAAACATAAATAATCAGTCGCAAATCCATACATATGACATATTCATTTTTTTTCTGTCTTTGCAGCTTGTTTTGCCATAAGCAATCAATTGTTTCTTTTTTCAGTTACTCTTATAGTTAGTTACCTGAAGCAAATTATCCACATTCATTCTAGATATTCATCCCATTATTTAACATCTACAGAGGTTGTTGACAAAGTACACATATAAACATCATACTTTCATGGCAGTCCAGATCCGACACAGCAGATCATCCTGCAAAGGTCAAATTGATCTTTTAAATTGGAGGCATTCAGTGTTTTTGTTTTTGTTGAAACAAGCTCTACAAAAAAAATTGTTTTGTTTTGAAAATGTTTTGAATATGAATCAAATACATATGTTGTATAAAGCTGACTGACCTGCCCCACTATCCCTCCTCTTGAGCCATATGACACGCACCATGGCTCAATATTGCTCACCGTTTGCATAGGTTCTTTGGTGGGGTAGGTCATTTATAAATGCCATTCTCTAATCTTGCCCCTTTTTTCGTCCATAATTGAATTTCACTCTATGGACTTTGTCGCTGCACATCTTTAAAAATGTTTCAGTGATTTAATCTGCTTCTTGTGTGTATAAAATTTGAAGTGTCTTTTGCGCTGCAGCTTTGTGGTTCTGTCTGCAAGCTTGTTACCTCTTGACACCTTATCAGTCTCGTGTGTGTGTGTACTGCACACGTGCACACAGCTACGTTTCGTGGCAATTGGACTGTTTTGACAACTAGCTTAGCAAGTAAATGGATGGCTTCCCCGAATGGGGAGCGACTCAGCTAGCAAATGAGTAGACATTTTCACTTTCTTGTAGTTTCTTTAGTTACTTTTCAATCGTTTTCTCATTGTTTATCACAAGAATCTTAGAAATTTGAATACAAATCAAAACATATGTTTTATTTTACTCAATTGTATGATTTAGAGAACCCATATGTAGTAAAGTGTTGTATTACTACATATGATTTCACCATCATTTAATTTGACTTTCTTTCCAAAACGCTTCTTAATTTCTCAGTTCACACATCTTCTACATGTGTTACTGGTTCTCCAGTTTTTTTCTCTAGTTAATTATCAATCTAAAAGCTACGTTTTCTTTTTAGCATTCAACCTGCTCAAAATCACTCTTTCATCAAAGTCGCTCTACTAATTTTCTATAGTAGTCGCCAACGACTTCAACTATTCAACGTTTCATTCAGGCAGTCATTCATCAATGCTCATCATATGCATCTCACACAGTCTCCAAAAAGGATTCTTCCTATCACATTGGTCCCAATTCATCCAAGCTCACCACACAACATTCATATATCATTTTCAACTCAAGTTTCCTGGTAGAACAATCCACCTATTCCAAAAAAAATTAACTAAAACCAACAACTGGCAAATTAATCTGAATTTTTTCTTTGTTTTTAAATTTGAAGAACTCAATCTCTCAGATTTAGCTTGCATTTAGAATTTTGTTTAATCTCATAACACAACCAATCAATTATTCCTATTAAATGTAGCATTGCAAAATCTTAAATTCACAATTTAGCTTCTTCCAATTCCTGAAAGCATGTTCTGTCGTTTTTTTTTTTTGTTTGTTTGTTTTTTTTCCGAATTTCTCATGTGGGCTTGACACTTAACATGCACTAGTGTGGATTAGTTTCTGCTCGCAAACAGATTTCTCTCTTTTCCTCTCATTTTTATCTGTCAAAATTGTTTCTGTTCTGCGGTGTAAATTGAATAGACAACAGTCTAGCACATTTCTTTATACTAAAAGTTTAGCCACTCTTCATCAATTTAACACATACTGTCAAACGCACCTCTCGGATTAAGGTGCCCCCGGCTTCCCAGTAACGGGTTTGTTTTAGCCGGGTTCGGAGATTCGTCCGTAATCTAACCACCCGAGTTAAATTAACTCCACCGGAATCAATCTAATTTCTGTACGACGCCAATCCCTCTCAAGTCACCCGAAGCTCGTGCCGAGTAACTCAATTCGAGGCAGGACTTCGAAGTGACCGCATCGTATTGATGGCTCCCCGCTAATGTTTGAAGTTCTTATTTGTTACGGATATTTTTTAGATGTCTTTGTTAAGACCTCAGGGATTCGTTTGTATAGCGCACCCAAGCACTAGTTTTGCCGAAGTAAATGTTGATATGGGTCCGTTCCACTTGGTCGCTCATGCAGCGAGCCGACCAACTTTTTTATTCGAAAGAGAATCGAATTAATAAAAGTGTGACAATGATAGCATTTAAGAAGAAAATTAATGCCCTTTATATGATTAATTCTAACTTCGTATACGCAGATCTAGCTCTTAACCGTCGAAGTTCTTCACCCCTCTTAATTGCTTTAAAAAGAATAACAACTTATTCTAAACCGGATAAAAATGTCGTGCTCTGTTTAGATTTGCTCAATAATTAATTTGGAAGGCAAGTCTATTTTTTGATCGTGTCCCATTTAACTTTTGACGCGGCCCGACAATTTTCGGAAATGGGCCGCGCCCGACGGACAATCGAAATACTTTTATTCTCCTCCAACTCCAATGATTTATCTTAACCGTCGTCGTTATTTTATTTAGAAGAAGTAAATTTCCAACAATTCACTTTTAACGAAATCCACTCCTCCCTTAAATATTTACGAAAGTTATTTAATTCTCCAACTTCCTCGGAGTTACTTTTTCCGCGACCCGTCAAAAAGGGGTAGTGGGCCTGAGCCTTTCAAATAGTTAAATAACTTTCCGTTCTACACAAAACCAATAATCTGATTTAAACACTTCCTTTAATTTATTCAGACGAAACAACTTTCGAACGGATCGAAATTCACTCGTGGATCAGATAACTACGGAAGTTATTTAAGTCTCTAACTTGTTCGGAGTTCCTTTTTACGCGGCCCGTCTAAAAGGGGAAGCGGGCCTGAGCCTTCGGTTGCATATTTAGTACAAATCCGCGCACAACGAAGTAAGTAATATACAAAACACATTTATTGTAAAAACATGGAATAGAATTACAAATCTCAATTACTCCAGAAACTGAACAATTTCACTCACTGATACCCGTGTTAATAAAATCATTCAATCCCAGAACAATTCGATTGCAAAACACAGTTCATAAAAAAGGGAAGAGGTAAATACCAGTTGCGTGCTATTTTTGGTGGAAGCAAAGTCGAGTGATCAGTTCGATCTTGCTTCTAAAATCCAAATTAGAGAAACAGGCTGGCCACGAGGAAGCCGGCGGGCCGATGACTATTCCCCCCTCTCGCTAAAATACATAAAAACGGTCATCCTCACCAATTTCTCGTTTAAAGTTGTCCAGTCCAATTTTTAGGAGTAAATCCAAGTTAATTTCAGTCCAGTGATCCTGCGTCTCACACAAAGATCTTTGGGACTTTGGAAAAAATCTTGAAACTCCTCCGGGCCTCTTCACGTATGAGAGCTCTTTTGGGGGGGAAAGCCCTGAAGCTGCTCCTGCAGGACCTTTTATAGACCTCACCGTCCCCCCCCTCCCCTTTCTTTTCTCCGGTACTTTCCCTATAGGGTAAGAGTGCCCAGTTTTCCCACGCCTATAGAAGGGACTGGCCAGCTTTCTCACGCCTATAGAGGGAACTGGCCAGTTTTCCCACGCCCATAGAGGGAACTGGCCAGCCTCCCCACGCTTTATCTGTGGCCTTCAGCCGGTGTTTCCGCCCTGACCACGCAGTACTTTCCACCAAATGCACAGCTAGTGGTAAAACCTTTCACTTCCCCTTTTCACCCTTGACCTACTTTCTTAAACAATTTATGTCACGCCACTATTCTCATAGTGACGGGTTTTTTGATCGAATTGACAAATAATATTGCTTAAAGCGGTTACAGAATACATTTTTAGCCAAGCAAAGAAATAAAAATAAAAATCACATTTGTGCTTCTCCAAACAATTTATGTCACGCCACTATTCTCAGTGACGGGTCTCTTGATCGAATTGACAAATAATATTGCTTAAAGCGGTTACAGAATACATTTTTAGCCAAGCAAAGAAATAAAAATAAAAATCACATTTGTGCTTCCATGCGTGACTCACACTCTGACACCGTGTTCCTTTTTTATATCCATTTTAACCGGTTTAGCTTATTCTGGCCCCTCTATTGGTCTCCCGTTTTGGTCTGGCACCATCTTTTGGACAAATTTGGAATCTCAGCTCTGCCAATTTATTCCTGTGAACAATCCATATTCTACCATTTGCACCATCTCTACCCCCATGTTACATGACAATACGCACACACATGCACAGCTCTCGCGTGCGGAAGGTAGGTCTCAGCAACAATGATTCGTCACAGGCTGGCCATTTCCTGTGGTCGATCATGAGCTGGTCCCTTCCATGCACACGAGGACAGCGCATTCTCATTTTATTTATCTATCTTCTAGAAGCAAGTTGCATTTCTTTACCACTTGATTTGCATATTTCAACTTTAGTGTAACACAATTTGATCTCTAGTCATTTGTAATTTGGGGATACAAACAGCATTGTCATACTTCCTGTATGGACAGGAGCTCTAATAAGAAAGAATTTTAATAACCTGTGAATCACATGTTTTGTTGTCATATGGACATCTGTTAATTCTTTCTTTGTATGAGCATGAACGGTCAAAGAGGAGGAAGCTTGTCATGCTAAAAATTTGGCTTTTCCTCTGCTCCTTCCTCCACCCTTTGATTGGTATTGTTTTGCAAAACGACACTCTCGTGCGAAGTGTCCTCGTCTCCCACAGTTCCAACAGTTGTCTGAATCTGATGGGGGTTTTGATTTGAATGGTGGCTTGCGACATTGTTGGTATCTAACTCTTCCTCTGCCCCTTTGGGAACTTTGGTAGAAGATCGTTGTATCTTCATTTAGATCGTTATCATCATCTAGATGAAATACATCAGAACTTTTGCCTTTCTCAATCCCTTTGTCAGCGTCTCTGGGCCACTGCATGTTTTTTGTAAACCAAGCAGTGTCCGCTTCCACCAAGTGTTTCCTCGCCCAATTGCCTAAGTCAGGGGGGAAACCAGTGAGGAGCGCAATTTTAAGATGTTGCTGATAAGCACTCTCATCTGCATCATTGAATGGGATGGCACTATGCACCCAGAATTCTTTTTCATTTTCAAATCTCAATTGAATGGCGGCCTCATCACTTTTCAACTTTCTATCTTTTGTCTTTTGGATTTGTTCTCTTCTTTCTTGTGAAGCTTTCAACTACACTGTAGCACTTCTACCACTTCAGCATGTATTGCATACTATTAAGAAATCTACTTGCCATGAACTTCTCATCTCAAAGAAGAGCAGAGCAAGAGATTTACCGTTCTTATTTCCCATCTTAATTTTAGTAGTTTAAGGTTTTACAATTTTTTTTTCAATTTTTTTTTCTTTGAGGATCCTCAATGTAGGTTTAAATTAACCTTTCAACAGATTACTAGCCTGTTAGATAAATTGTATATATAAGTTATCATGCGTTCCCTAATGAGTACTTATTAATAAAGTTATTGCGCAGAATGCTTGCTGTTTCTTCTTGCAGACATCACCCAGTCCACAACAAGTCAAACGATGCTGTCTGGAGCTTCCTGACCTTCTACACATCTGGGAATCCAAGAAAGTTGTTGATGTCTGCACATGTCATTTTGTCTATGACTACGTTGTTTCCCATAACATTCACTTTTCGTTTCTCATGGGATCCTGTCCGCGACTTCTAGTTTCACATAGAATCTCGTTTCTTCACTCATGAGACAAAGCCCACGCTTTCCCCCCCACCTATCAGGGGCTAGTCTCACATTGTAGGTAGGGCATTCCTAAATAAAAAGAGAGGAGTGTAAACGGACCTTTAGTGTATTTTGGATTGCTGTAACTCTGGATGCACTCCTCGCGAGAAAAGATCAACATTCTGTCTCACTGGTTTTGTCTGCTGATCCTTTTGCTGAATCTGAACCTAACAGATTTTTGGGGGCTCGTCCGGGATCTCAATAGGACTATTTCTGGTTCCGGCCGACTTTTCGACGCAGGACAAGTCCTTGGCCAAGGCATATTGAGGAAACCCTTTTCACGGGGCTGACTCGATCAGTTGGCTGGACACCGGAGTGGTTGACGAGATCATCCGAGGAGAAGGCCCAGCAGACTGTGAGTACGAAACTTGATTCTGTTGAAGTAATGAAAGTGCAGTGACAAGAGGTCACTTAAAACCTTGACAATTCTAGACCCTATCAAGTGCAATTAGAAACAGTAAATTCTGCTGGGATGTTGGAGTCCCCTGACTGATGAGTCAGTTAAATTCCATGGGAAAGCGGACCCATCTGTTTTCTAGAGAAGTACAGGTAATTTGGAGCAGTTAAATTCCGCTGAGGTGTCGCGGGCCTCCTAATTAACCTTCCTAATGTGTTAGTGTTAGCTTTCTGCTGCCATCTGTGGTGTTTTCTTAACTCTGGTTTAGCTGGTTTGGCTTCTTTATCCGTGAAAAGATAGGTTTTATATCGGCTTTGGGGAAAAAGCAAAAATAGGGTTTTTCTTACACAATAGGAAGGTTAGAGAGTTTAGATTTTGTTAAGTTCCACGGGAGGGCGGACTCCCCTGCTTGCCTGTGGGAAGATAAGAGTGCGCATTGTGTGTGTGTGTGCGTGTGTGTGTGTGTGATTTGACTGAGAGTGATCTCCTTTGAGCTCTCCTTTGTGTAAAATACACGGGACTGTAAACCGTGGCTTTGTGTGGACGAAAGCAGGGATTCTCCGTTTCCTCCACACATCGAACATTTAAACACTGTCCTGTGAATAAAGTCAAAACTGAAATTTAGAAAATAAACCATGGGGACAGCGAATAGCAAACAAAAACCGCTACCCCAACATGAATTAAAATGCAAAGATTGGAAATTGATGGAAGAAGGCGACCCCGAAAATGTAAGATATCTTGATAAATGGATAACTGATTACAAATTTGATGGTCAGCTGAAAACGAATTCGTTGAATAACCTAAAGCAAGCAATTGATGCTAAATGTGGTGTAAAGAAGAATAGAGACGGGTATCATCTGATAGTACAATGGGAATTAGAAGCGGAAAAGAGAAAATGTGGGCAGATAAGAGAAAAATTGAGAGATAAGGAAGACGAAGAAAAGATAAAAAAGAACTTGCTGTTGCACAGGCAGGAGGATGATGAAACAGTGTCAGCTCGGACCCGCTTGAGGGCCGAGGCTGACAATGCGATGAATGAAGATGAAAAAAATGATCAAATTGTCAAGGCGGAGATTGCGGCACGCCGAGGCGAACCAACTTTTCCGTCTTTATACCCCAAATTACCAAACACAGATCATCCTCCTGAGTATAGTGCTTCTGCTCGTGGTATGTTGGCGCGGAGCCGTGCTCGTGGTATGTTGACGCGGAGCCGTGCTAAGTTGGATCCTTCGGCTGACGCATACCCGATGATTGAAGTGGCAAATCCTCATGATGATGGAGGACCCACAATTTTAGTGTACAGAACATGGACCAGTGCTGATATAAAATCGGCAATTGAGGGTATAGCGTTGCCCACTGAAGATGTTGATCAATACTGTACTGACGTGAAACAACTCATTGCTTCGTATAATTTGAGAGGCGATGCAGTACAGCAGGTTTTCATGGCATCCTTAACCAAACATTGGGCAAGCGTTAAAGGCACCTGGGATCCTTTTGATTCCCGGGGCCGTCCATTGGAATGTAACGGGGTGCCATTGCAGACAGAAATTGACCGCCTATTGGGCAGGATAAAAATAAAATTCGAACGTAGAGCAAATTACACAGACATTGGCCGAACCAAACAAAAAGCAGATGAGTTGTTTGAAGACTTTAGACACAGGCTCGAAAGAGTGTTCAAAGCCAATAGTGGCTTGGAGCATGGAACTGATGTTTATGACCAACAACTCAAAAATGCTCTACATGCAAATTCGCATCCAGCAATCCAAACCTGGATCACTAAACATATGATCACTTTCCCGACATCTACCTTGCCACAGTTCATTGATCATGCAATACACGCCGAAAAAGTTGTCAATTCAAAAAGAGCAAAAGATAAGGGGAAAAAAGACACCGTGTTTTTTGTTGAAGGAGGGCAGTCTGAAGTGTTCTATCAAAATAAGACCTTCGAACCACGCCTAGGGGGGCGTGGTCGTAACAAATTCCATGGCAGAGGTAGCAGGGGGTACAGTCGTGATTCTCCCAATTATGGAACAAATGACCAGCCCGCTTCAGGTCAGTCAAAGCGGTACAATTCTGAACCTATTTGCTGGTCATGTGGGAAGAGAGGCCATATAGCAAGAAACTGCCCAGGTAATTACAAGGGCGGGAGTAGACCTCCCTTATGACTAGACAACGATCAAAATACAGTTGGAACAACTGTCTTGTCAACAGCTCCCCCTGTTGATGTCGATTTGAACATTCAAGATTTGTTGATGAACAATATTGAGAAGCCAGTAATAACTCTAATGGTAAACGGGACTCCAATAACCTTTTTGTGTTACTCAGGGGCATGTGTGACCACATGGCGTGACATACCTGCAGGTGTGCAACCAAACGGTAAATCCTTTTGGGTGAGAGCAGCAAATGGGCTGGCAACCCCAGTTCCCCAGTCTCGACCAGTTTGGATACGGGACCTGGAAGGGGGAAGTTGTTGCATTCCCATTTTGCTGATGCCCAGTTGCCCTATTAATTTGCTAGGTAGAGATGCTCTCACTGCCCTTGGGCTTTCCCTTGTGTCTCTTGACGGTCAAATTGTTGTCAAAAGGCGACACCAGTTACAGATTTTTGGTCAATTTCACTGCTACTATTTTTATTCATTGGATTTGGCTGATGCGGAAGTGATGGGATTTGGTTCCCCTCTTTTGGCCCGTGTGGCCGCTCTTTTGCGTTGTCCTGAACAGGCAATGGAGGCCGATAAACTGCACCTAACTATGTGGCATAAAGACACACCTGGTCCTGATCACAACTACGAGAACATGCTTGAGGCTGCTACACCTGCCACTTTGACGGCATCTTTCCTTCTGCATGATGGTGAAAGCCGTGCTTGTGTGGTTATACAAACGGCTCCCCCTGCTGTTCAAAGATTGCACATGTCTCCCACTCCGCTCCACATCTCTCTCTACAGGCCTCACACCGCAGCGTGGCAATGTTTGGGATTTATGGCTGGTGATGCCTTGGCAGCTTCTGACTGGACTCAGGTTAATTCTGACTCCTTTTATAGTCCTTCCACCAAGCTTTTCAAACAAAATATGGCTCAAGACTTGTCATTCATTAGTGGAATCCATGCTGATCCTGGTGTTGAGCAAACACCCTCATTTTGAGATTTTGTGCTGACGTCAGATGACGAGCACGTCCTCGCTGAGGTCCCAAGTCATCTTTGGTCTGCGGGTCCTTCTGACGTTGGTTTAGTGAAAGGTGCGCTTCCTGTTGTCATAAGGCCTAAAACTGAATACCGCCCTTGTGTGAGGCAATATCCTTTAAAATCTGATGCCTTACAGGGGATCGCACCTGTTATTTCTGATTTATTAAAAGCAGGTGTCATTGTTCCTTGCCCGGATTCTCCTTGCAATACTCCAATTTTCCCTGTGAAGAAGGCACTCCCTTCTGTTGGGTGGAGACTGGTGCAAGACTTGCAAGCTGTAAACAATGCGGTTATTCAGAGGGCACCTTGTGTCCCTGACTCACATACCTTATTAAATTCATTGACACCTGATGCGAAATTCTTCACAGTGATTGACATTAGCAATGCTTTTTTCTCTGTCCCTATTGCGGAAGAAAGTCAGTTTTGGTTTGCGTTTACATATGCTGGCTCCAGGTACACCTTTACGAGGTTGCCACAGGGGTATTGTGAAAGCCCGACAATTTACTCACAGGTGATGGCAGCCAGCATGGCTAAATTTGTCCCGCCAATGGGAAGTCAAATCTTGCTCTATGTTGATGACATTTTGATAGCGTCTCCTGATTTGGCCTCTTGCCAGAAAGACACGCTTGCTGTGCTGCATCACTTGGCAGGTGAAGGCCACAAGGTCAGCAAGAACAAGCTTAAACTGTGGTCCGCTGAAATTAAGTATCTAGGCCACAATCTGAGTTCCCAAGGTCGATCCATAATTGAGAGCAGAAAGGCCTCTATTTTACAAGCTCCTAAGCCGCTGACAAAGAAGCAAATGATGTCTTTTTTGGGTCTCACGGGTTATTGTAGAAGCTGGATACTGGATTATGCCCAAATTGTTGCTCCTCTGTCCAAATTGATGTATGTGGAGGACATCTCGATGTCCACTCACTTAAAATGGACTCCTGAAGCTGAGGATGCTTTTGTTTTGATCAAACAGACTTTGGTCTCCAGCTCCACTCTAGCCTTGCCCAACCTCGAAAAGGTATTTGTCCAAACTGTTGACTGCAAAGGTCATTACATGACCTCCGTTTTGCTCCAATCACATGGCTCAAGGTTGCGACCTATTGCTTTTTATTCCTCTAAATTGAACAGTGTTGCATGTGCTCTCCCTCCGTGCGTGAGGGCCGTGGTGGCGGCCTCCATGGCTGTGGAGAGCAGTGCTGGTGTTGTGTTGTTTCATCCTTTGACGCTGAAAGTTCCTCATGCTGTCTCAGCTCTTCTGCTGCAGACTAATATGACCTTCCTGTCGCCTGCGCGTCATCTTTCTTGCATGGCTACGTTGCTGTCTCAGCCACATCTGACCGTTGAAAGATGCACGACACTCAATCCTGCCACTCTCATTCCCCTTCCTGGCGACGGCGAATTCCATGATTGTGTCGATGCTGCCCAACAAGTTGCTAAGGCTCGGCCTGATTTGGAAGATACGCCTCTGCCAGATGGTCATGTGGTTTTTGTTGATGGGTCTTCTAAGAAAAATGAATCTGGTGTGACCCTTACTGGGTATGCCATTGTTACTGCCGACATGGTTTTGGAGGCTGCTAAACTGCCATCCAATATGTCTGCACAGGCCGCTGAGCTCATTGCTTTGACTGGGGCCTGCAAATTGTTTGCAAACAAATCCGTCACTATCTGGACTGATAGTCAGTATGCTTTTGCTACAGTACACGTGTTTGCTCAGCAGTGGAGCAACCGTGGCATGATAACTTCTGCAGGGAAGCCCGTCACCCATTTCACATTGCTGACTCAACTTTTGGACGCGGTCCAGCTGCCTTTAAAGATAGCAGTTTGCAAATGTGCTGCTCACACTACGTGCTCTGATCCTGTTTCTCTCGGTAATGCTTTTGCTGACAAATCCGCGAAGGCCGCTGCAGAAGGCCTGCTCCATGTCCTCTCGTCTCTCACGGCTCATGATTCGATGTCACACATCCCCCCTGATGTGTTGCTTGACATGCAGTCTCAGAGCCCCTCCCAGGAACGGCTCTCTTGGGAAAAACGGGGTGCAACTAAAAACGCTGTTGGTCATTTTGTGTGACCTTTGGGCAAGCCTGTCTTGCCTCGTAACTTTTTCAAATGGGCTGCTATTTCGAGTCATGGGGTCACCCATGTCTCGACGGGGGGTATGGTGAAACAAGTTGAGGCTATTTATACAACGTACGGCTTTGCAGCTTTTTCAAAACAATTTTGCAGAGCGTGTTTGATCTGTGCTAAACATAACCCACAAGGCAATTTAAGACCTCAGAGAGGGAAATTCCCGACTCCATTGTATCCGTTTCAGATAATACATATGGATTATATCCAATTACATAAATGTGAAGGGAAAGAATATTGTTTAGTCATAATAGACGCATTTTCTAAATGGGTAGAAACATTTCCTACCAAACATGCTGATGCACTCACAGTGGCAAAGGCCTTATGCAAAGACATCATTCCAAGATACGGCATTCCGGAAACAATTTACAGCGACAATGGTCCACATTTTGTAAATCAAATAGTGCATAACATTGGGAGAATGTTCCACATAAATTTAAAGAACCATTGTTCCTATCATCCACAATCAGCTGGCCTTGTTGAGAGATTTAACGGGACTATAAAAAACAGATTAAAAAATGTATGGAGGAAACCAAACGCCCATGGACTCAGTGCTTAGACCTGGTCAAAATGTACATAAATATTACAAGTACAACAGGGCTAACTCCCTATGAAACAATGTTTGGAAGGCCTTACAGGCTTCCTCAGTTCAAGAACACATGGGAGATCCCCGAGGAAGCCATGTTAGCTGATTACATGAGAAAAATGTTGGAACGTCAAAAGAATCTAACCAATAACACTGATGATGAACCCATTTCTCCGCAGGAAGACCCCAAAGTGGTACCGGGAGACTGGGTCTTGATCAAGAGTATCAAGAGGAAGAATTGGCATTCACCCAAGTGGGAAGGTCCTTTTTTGGTACTACTCACGACACCTAATGCTTTGAAAATAGCCGAACGCAACACGTGGATTCATTTATCTCATTGTAAAAAGGTGATCTCTGCAGACCCAACCTAAAGTACGGAAGGTGAGCAAAGTCTGGTAATAGTGCCTGATCCTGGTGCCAAGATCCAGGGTTGACACGAAAGCTAGCAGAAGCCAATTTCCAAGACACCAACCCGAAGCTCAGGGTGTTGACTCTGAGGAGATCCAAAAACATGAGCATTAGAGAGTCATTTGGTGTGTGCTTTAATCAGGCTGTGGCCTGCGCTAAGTCTGCCATGTGTTTTTGGTTGCTTTTGCTGGTTTGTGTTACCATTGTGTTTTTTTCGGGGGTTATTTTATTTGGAGGGATAGAGTACCATGAGCCTCGAACATTATTTTCTCAGGCGACTGCTAACGCTAATTCTAATCGATATGGCTCATGGGGAGAAATTGCTAGACATAAGCGCGACACTAAATCCCCTTTTGATCATGTTGTTTGTGTTCCAGGAGCCGTCCGTGTTCCAACCTGTGTACCGTGGCTTTTGTCTTGGGCTTATAATAACTCATTAATGTTTACTGTGGCTCCCAATACATCTTCTTCTATTATTTTACCTTTGAAAAGTTTGAAAGGGTTTCGTAATGGTCGCCCCACTACTGGAGATAAATGGCTCGGGTATTGGTGGTATTTAACTGGCCACCCGGTTAACACCGGCTGGGGCAGCCTTGTCACCACACAAATGCGAGGGTATTGGCCCTCTGGTTCCAGTGACGAGGCTGTGTTCTTTGCTAAACGAGTGACTTTGATAAATCGGGGCACAAGCCTCCTTTTGACTCTTACACTCCCTGGTGGTCAAATTCGTCCTCCAAATGCCACCTTGTTTAACACTTCTTGTTGGGGTTTTCAACTGTGGGCTTGGTCCTCTGGAGTCGATCCTCGCTTTCCTATTGCTATTTGCCTTAATAGAACAATGTCGGTCACAGACCGTCCCGTTACAAATAAATACACCCTGTCAGCAGGAGCAAAAATCACAAGTACGCTCCTGACTGATGTAGACAGCTATTTTGTGGCCTCCACAGGGATAAGCGGTCATACTAACAACTGGCTTCTTATGGCTGAGCAGGCCGCAAAGATGGCTGGCGCCAGTTGCGTTGCATGCATGGGTCCAAGACCTCTTTTGAAAATCATACCTGCGAATATAGTTCCTAAGTGTGCTGTTACTTTAATGTTAAGCCTGTCCATTTCACCCACTCATGATTGTTTTAAATAGGATAAGGTTTACCCTGTTGCCTCTATGACAAAATATAAACCCCTTTTTTCGTCCGATGTAGTTAAGGGTAATTTTACATGTCTTAGATTACCTGGTACCGGTGAGAAGCTCGGCGCCCTACCTCCTCTATGGTGTGGGTCCATGACTAATGTCACTGCCCCTTTTTTGCCCATTGCTCGTAGTGATGTTTGGTTTTGGTGTAATAGTAACAAACTTTATGATAGGTTGCCTTTCGACAGCTCCGGCATTTGCGCTTTGGTAACCCTATTGCTACCTGTTCATTTGATACCGATGTCCTCTTATGATCTGACATCTTTTGCTAAGTCCGTGGTTCCCGTATTCTGGCCGAGAACGAAACGAAGCGCCGAATGGCGGGGCGCGGCTAATCCAACTTACATTGACGCCATTGGTGTTCCTAGGGGAGTACCGGATGAGTATAAGCTGGTGAATCAGATAGCAGCTGGTTTTGAATCCGCCCTGTGTTGGTGGTGTACTATTAACAAAAATGTTGACAGGATTAACTACGTCCATTACAACGTGCAGAGGCTTGGAAACTGGTCCGAGGCGGGTTTCAAGGCGGTCCACTCCCAACTGGCCGCTACTTCCCTCATGGCTTTCCAGAACCGAATGGCCCTTGATATGCTACTCTCAAAGGAGGGCGGTGTCTGCGCCATGTTCGGTGAGCAATGTTGCACGTTTATTCCGAATAATACTGCAGCCGGCGGAAGCCTGTCCCAGGCCCTTGAGGGCCTGCGGACCTTGAACGGGAAGATGAAGGAGCACAGTGGGGTGAACACAGAGGTTTGGACCGACTGGTTGAACGTGTTCGGAAAGTACCGCACCCTGGTTTCCTCTGCCCTGGTCTCCATAGCCGTTTTCTCTGCCATTTTGACCTTGTGTGGATGTTGTTGTATCCCTTGTCTCCGATCCCTAATTAACAGACTAATTACAACTGCTATCTCTCCACCAGCTGAGACTTTCCCGTTGCTCCAAAGGGATGACCTTTCGATCAACGCGGGTTTCTTCTCTAGTGACGACCTGGTCGACGACTCTATTGTGGTAAACCTGTCCCGTTTGTTTCTTGACCCTAGCTTTGCCGATTATGACTCAGTTTCCTCCCGTGTGTAAGTTAGTTCTTGCGAAATGTGATCCCTCGGCTGAAAATCTTTTTGAAGTGGCCATATGGGTGATGAGTTGTTCTCCGGGAACTTATGATAAAACAGGGGGGAATTGTTAGATAAATTGTATATATATGTTATCATGCGTTCCCTAATGAGTACTTATTAATAAAGTTATTGCGCAGAATGCTTGCTGTTTCTTCTTGCAGACATCACCCAGTCCACAAAAAGTCAAACGATGCTGTCTGGAGCTTCCTGACCTTCTACACATCTGGGAATCCAAGAAAGTTGTTGATGTCTGCACATGTCATTTTGTCTATGCACTCTTTTCACATGACTACGTTGTTTCCCATAACATTCACTTTTCGTTTCTCATGGGATCCTGTCCGCGACTTCTAGTTTCACATAGAATCTCGTTTCTTCACTCATGAGACAAAGCCCACGCTTTCCCCCCCACCTATCAGGGGCTAGTCTCACATTGTAGGTAGGGCATTCCTAAATAAAAAGAGAGGAGTGTAAACAAGACCTTTAGTGTATTTTGGATTGCTGTAAGTCTGGATGCACTCCTCGCGAGAAAAGATCAACATTCTGTCTCACTGGTTTTGTCTGCTGATCCTTTTGCTGAATCTGAACCTAACATAGCCTGTTTTATTCCCGTGGATCAACGCTAGAACTGCTTTTTAGTCAATCTATCCTACCAGTCACACAATCACACAAACTCCAGCGCTTTTTTTTTTTTTAAGGCCTCATAGCTCGGACAAACCAAAGCCGTATCTCATAGCTCGGACAAACCAAAGCCGTATCTCATAGCTCGGACAAACCAAAGCCGTATCTCATAGCTCGGATAAACCAAAGCCGTATCTCATAGCTCGGATAAACCGAAGCCGTATCTCTCGTGCACCTGTGGCTTTTTACGCGTTTCACAACAACACAATCACACAACTTCAGGCCTTTAACTTACTTGTCCCCTGGTTCGTTGCACTGCCGGGTCCCGTCAATCCACCTCTGTCACGGGAGACAAGCAAGTTCTTTTAGACACCTGCAGGTGGAGTGTCCATTCGTTGCTGTGCGTGCAGCGATGTTCGAATGGAGGTCTGAAATCTCCCAACTGCAAGGACATATTTATTAAGAGAAAGAGTGGGGGCTGGTGTAGACTGAATAGGAAGCCCAAAATATATCAGGGGGTGTTTTACGACCTTGTGTAGGATGAGACAAGGTAGGTTATTTATTACCGGTTGCATTCCAACATAATCATACGATAAGGATAATCTGAAAAACCCTAACACAACTTTAGGGCTTTTACTTACTTGTCCCCTGGTTCGTTGCACTGCCGGAACCGTCAATTCACTGTTGTCAGACGAAGGCAGACCTAAGATGCTGGCCCAGCGAAGAATTTTCTTTCGAGGTCTTTCTTTACCAGGACCTCCTAATGGACGATGGCCTGTCGACAGTGGGTATGTTGAGATCCGGGTCACGGCACCAAAATGTTAGAGCGGTGCTCACTCTAACTTATTTGAAAGAACCACACGGGAGACAATATGCCCTTTTAGCACTTGCAAGTGGAGAAAACGTTTGTCACTGTGCATGCAGCGATGTTCGAACGAAGTCTGATTTAGGCGTCCTGTAAGAGCATATTTATTGAGAGAAGCAGGGTGGGGGTGAGTGGACAGGTTTGGTGAATCCCCGGCCCCTGGTCAAATCAGTTTTACGACGTTGGGGGAAACAGAACAACTTTGATTGCTTTCTCTGCCGCTGGTCAATCAAGCAGAGGATGCAACCACTTTATTTTACTGCGTTGTGAGAGCAGGACAAGTTTGGTTCATCATTATAGTCTACATTCCAACAATCATACGATCAAAATAATCTATCAAGCCTAACACTATTTACATTAATGATGTAGTCAAGTTTGCGGGCAGTTCAAAGATCCACCTTTATGCTGATGACACTATCCTATACTTTGAAGGCCACTCTCTCCATTCTGCAGCATCCTCCTTACAACTTAGTTTCACCTCCGTTGAACAATATTTCCATAATCTCCATCTCCTTCTCAACACTAAGAAAACAAAATGCATCATTTTTGCTCCCACCACTGCCTCTAAAATCTTTTGCACAGATTCCATTGAACTCGAGTTGGTAAATTGTTAACAATATCTTGGCCTATGGTTGGACTCGTCACTCTCCTTCACTACCCACATAAAACACCTACAGTCAAAAGTCAAATCTCGTTTTAGCTTCCTCTATCGCAATAAGGCCTCCTTCACCCGTACAGCTAGATACTCTGCTGGATTCTGTCCACAATTTAGGGAGCACGTTATCTGCGCCTCACGGCAAAAGCCATTGCCAATCACCTGTTATCCAATTTACTCACTGCATGCTCGTTTGATTTCTTCAGATTTAGGAAAAAGCACAAATCGGACTTACACAGGTTGGTTGAGTTCAATCACAATTCTTGTTCAAAAAGCTCTGTTTTCAGGAAAGTACGATACAGCGCTGGGCCCTTCAAGAGCGGAAAGTCTCCATTCAGAAAAGGCAACGTTCAAGGTTCTTTAGCTCATATCAGCTGCACATGCCAGTGTGGGCCGAGTTTGATGGGTGACGAGTCTTCGGGGTGGGGCAAGTTCGAAGGAGAGCCTGCTTCCATGGGAGTGGTGCTGGTTATGGGCGATTCGGTGTGTAGGTGGGGGCTGTTGGTGTGTGTGTGGGTGCTGTTGTCTTCCATCCCGTCTTTCGGCCTTGGCGATCATCTTTGGCCGAGTTCTCGGGTGGGGGCTGTTGTCTTCCCTCCCGTCTTTCGGCCTTGGCGATCATCTTTGGCCGAGTCTTTGGGTGGCTCCTTCTGGCACCTGCTGGTTTTATCTCCACGTGACCTTCCTGTGAACATTCTTCTCCAATATTGGACATACACTATCGTACCTCATTCTTTCAATTTTGTCATCTTGTACGAAATTATGTTAGCTTTTGGCTGTGACATCATTAATCTATTGCTGTTACCTGACTATGTAAAGTTTGTGCTTTTGATACTTCATGTCTTTGCTTACGTCATTATATTCTTAGTTTAATCATGTTTCCAACCGTATCTTTTCTTTGTTAGGCGAAAATATTTCCCTCTGTGCAGAGTGTTCAGTAGTAATCAAAAACTGGCGTCTAGCATTAGTCAAAACATAAGATACAATCAAGTACTGAACGGTCTAGACGACTCTGGCCGTGTCCATGATTTAGAGAAAAAACATCAGGCATGCATTACACAGTTCCTTAAGGGTCATTAAGCTATTCAGGCAATATATCAAAAGTCATTTGTTATTTCAAAGTGCTCAGAAATATAGATCAGATCATAAAGTTATAAAAACCTTTCTCATTAGCATTTATCAAAAATGTCTAGTTATGTCTTCTTTACTGATTTGGTGTGTAGGTATAATTATATGCTTAAAATGTTTCTTTTATTTATTTAATATGTTACTATACTTGTCTGCTTATGTACTTTATTCAATGAGGTTTGAGAATATCTGTTTTTGTAGCTGGGCAGGACTTTTTGTATTTCGACCTCATTCCTTCAACTCTCTTGTCAAAATTACCATCCTGCCCATTTTTGATTATGGCGACACCATCTATAGGATGGCATCCCACTCCACTCTCAGTAAACTGGACACTCTTCACCACTCCACCATCCACTTTGCCACAGGTGTACACTTCTCAACTCACCACTGTGACTTGTATCAATTAATTGACTGGACATCGCTCCACACCCGACGACTCCACCATTGGTTTCACCTCATTTACAAATCCATACTTGGTATGTCACCTCCCTATCTCTTGTCCCATCTGCACCATCATCATTGTTCCCTCAATCTAAGGTCCAGTAATCTTATCAAATTCACCATCCCCAAAGCTCGTATAATTTTTGGCCGCAACTCCTTCCATTTCTCTGCAGCTTATGATTGTAATACTGTCCAAAATACCCTTAAACGTCATCGCGTCATTCAATTTTCAAACAAATTGCAACAAGTTTTAGCCGACTCTTGCAGCTGTTAGTTTAATCATGTATATATTGATTTTACTGTTTTTGATTGTTGTTTTTTATTTAATGATCGTGTATTCATATTATATACAGTAATCCCTTGTTTATCGCAGATAATTGGTTCCAAAAAACACCCGCGATAAGTGAAATCCGAGAAGTAGGGCCACCCGCTCATCTGTACATTTTTTTGTCAATAAATGTAAATGAAACCATTTAAGTTTATATTTTATTATTAGAACATTAAAAAAATTCTAACATGTAAATAATACATTAATAGTATAAATAACGTGCAGAAAATTGTTTATAGATATTGAAAATATAAATATACGTATGTGCGTGTAACATGTTGACAAGAAGCACTGGGCAGGCTAACGAGCTTGCGGAAAGATGCTAATTCGCGATCGTGCTAACACGCGAAAACAGACCTCTAAAGGAATGTAAACCAACATTTGGAGCAATACTACATTGTCCTAAAGGTTAGACATAGGTGATCGTTCATTTCTCTTGTTAGGAGACCCAATTACATCGTAAATGACTGCTGTACCACTGTAACATATATGTACACGAACGTGAAACAGGAAGTGGTATCGCCTGAAAACGTCCTTCAAAATAAAGCACCCTACCTCAAATCAAAGCACGACTGAACAACATAACATGGAGTATTCTTAACACATACTGTAAATATGTTTTTAGAACAGCTTTTATTATTATAACAATTTTTATATAAAAAAGGTACAAGTGTACATACTGTAAATATGTTTTAGAACTTTTTTATTACTATAACAATGTTTATATAACAAGGTACAACACTGTAAATATGTTTTTAGAGCTCTTATTCTAACATTTTTTTTCATAAAAAGGTACAAGTGTACGCACTGCAATTGTGTGGGCACTCCCTGCTTTCTGCTGGCGTGTGGGCAACTTTCGTGCCATAATTCCCCAAATTGGAAGTTTCATTTTGAATTTGATATAGATATAGTGAAACCGCAATCAATGAACCACGATGTAGCGAGGGACTACTGTATTATTTATATTTATATTACTCAGGGATGAGAATCTTCCGCGGATTTCCGTGTTTTTTTCCGTTGGGAGTATCATTTTCGTGAATCGTGTGGATCAGTTGAGAAAATTGTTTTTATATGGGGTGGGGGCGGCTGAGAGCAGTATTGCGACAGCCGCCTTATTTTCGGCAGCATTTTGACACTACTTTCGTCGCATCATTTGCCTACTCATTTGCCTAATTAACAAAAGTTTTAGCCAGCATGGCGAAAGTTTTAGAGAAAATAGACGAGGATTGTGCCAGCGAAATAGACAAGTCGAACGGGATCAGGAACTGCTTCAGATGGGCATGGCTCGAGAGCAGCGTCATCTTACAATTCCGAACACAGTCCGTAACCACCTGCCTGACGGAACATATCTGTAAATTAGATGTCCCAGGGAAGGTTTTGTGCATTCTTTGTCAAGATGTGATAAGCTATGGAGGTTGTGGCGCTTCAAACATTAAGGAGCACATCAAAACAACAAAACCAAAGGTACGTTTTTACTTTTACAAGCATGTGTGTAACATGATGTTACATGTTAGCTAATGTTAGGCTATTTTCATGATATCGTTAAAGAATAAATCTTCAATGATAGATAGATAGATAGATAGATAGATAGATAGATAGATAGATAGATAGATAGATAGATAGATAGATAGATAGATAGATAGATAGATAGATAGATAGATAGATAGATAGATAGATAGATAGATAGATCATTTTGAGTCGATATTATTCAGCCAGTCTGAGAAAACAGATTTAGATACTAAAATATACATAGATGTGAAGAAGAAATACCATTTACCGTATTTTTTTACTATAAGTCGCGTATTTTTACCATAGTTTTCGACTTATACTCAGAAGCGACGTATATGTGAAATTATTCACAAATTTTCAAAATTCAAAAATCAGTGATGTCGTGAATCTGCGATAAACGAACCGCAATGTAGCAAGGGATTACTGTAGTTTAAACTGCAACTGACATCAGTGGCGCATATGATTCGATCACGGGATTTAATCACTTGGAGTGACAGAGATTGTTTGATAAAATTGTTGTTTATAATTATATGGGCCTGTGAAATAATTTGAAGTGCAACCACCATCAGCGGCGCAGCGCACACCCGGCATTGTTGACATAAAGGACGATCGATGGATTTAATGATTTGGAGTGACACAGATGGCTTGGTAATATTGTTGCTTATATAATAGTTATTTGATATATAGTTTATATATCGTTATATGGGCCTTTGGAATAATTTGAACTGCAGCCGACGTCAGCGACGCGGCGCACACATTGTTGACATAAAGGACGATCGATGGATTTAATGATTTGGAGTGACACAGATGATTTGATAAAGGTGTTATTTATGTTATAGTTATTTGGATAACTCTCAGTATAACAGTCAGGCCCGTTCTCAGCTCTTCGTTTGTGTTTATGTCACGTTAGCATACCGTATCGTTTAACCCAGTGGTTCTTAACCTGGGTTCGATTGAACCCTAGGGGTTCGTTGAGTCGGTCTCAGGGGTTCGACAGAGCCCCCACTGAGGAGATCCGAACAAACCTGTTTTATCGTGTAGCTTCTGATTTGCCAGTATGTAATTTGCTTGTGTTTGTTTTTTTTCTTTGAACAAGGTGATGTTCATACACATCATTTTGTGCATTAGTAAAAAACATCTATGTCTTGAATTTAAAAAAATAATTTTTCACTAAGAATTATGGTGTATGTTTATTTAAATGAAATGTAATGCTTCTTATATTTATTTACAGGCAATGGTTCTTGGTGTAGTTGCACAAAATAATCTCCCTCTGTCCATGGCACCTGTAATTAGGGATGGGAATCTTCACCATCAAAGCGATACGATACACATCTCGATATACTGCCAACGATTCGATGCATTTACGATTAATGGAATTGCCAATGATAAGATGCGATACGATTCTCTCATCTCCTGCGATACGGTGCGATACAGTACGATTTAATTTCAAAACTGTCAGGCGCAGAGCAGGGAGAGGACTCGAATGCAGAGAGTTCAATGTCCAAAAAGGCTTTTATTGTCTCCACTGACAGTCGAACAAAAAACGCCTCACTAGGAGGGAAAAAAGGGAAAACAAAGGCGCCTCGAACCGAGGGAGAAAAAGGGGAAATCAAAGCGCCTCGAACCGAGGGAAATACAAAAACAAGGTAGCGATGTAACCAAGTTAACATCGGTGATCAAAGTCGCTCAAACAAGGCTTCTACGTGGAACTCGAGGGTTTCGTGATCGCTAGTGTTCTGACAAGGCAAGACGCACTGTCACTGGATACTAGGAAAGACGCGGGTTATATGGACACAGGAGGGGAACACAGGTGAAGACAGTTGGTCATTGACGCAGGTGCACACACTTGGAATCAGGGGTTCACGTGACCGGACGCACAGGGGAAGGACACACTGACTGGAACGAGAGGAAAATCACAATAAAACAGGAAATGATCCGGACGACACATGACAGCATGACATAACCCCCCCCCCCCCCCCCCTCTAGGGCCGGATCCCAAACGGACCCGGAGCATCGGGGTGAGCCGCGTAAAAGTCATCTAGTAGCCCGGGATCCAGGATATAGCTACGCGGCACCCATTGCCGCTCTTCTGGCCCGTAACCCTCCCAGTCCACCAGGAACTGCCAGCCCCGGCCCTTCCGGCGCACGTCCAGCAACTTCTTAACTGTGTAGGCAGGCCCACCCCCCACTGTCCGCGGAGGCGGGGGTGCCGCGGGAGCCGGCACCATCCCACTCTCCCTTACCGGCTTGACCTTCCCGACGTGGAAGGTGGGATGCACCGCAAGGGACCGAGGCAGACGGAGTCGCACAGCCGCTGGACCGACGACCTTGGAGATCGGGAACGGCCCTACAAAACGGGGGGCCAGCTTCCTGGAGCCCACCTGGAGGGGAAGGTCCCGGGCGGACAGCCAGACCCGCTGGCCGGGCCGGTAGACAGGCGCCGGACGACGTCTCCGGTCAGCCATCCTCTTCACCCTGTCGCCCTGGCGGACCAGTATGGCCCTTGCCGCCGCCCAGATGCGCCGACAGCGTCTCACCACGGTGCGCGCCGAGGTAACTGACACCTCCGGCTCGCTGGCGGGGAAGAGCGGGGGCTGGTATCCAAAGACGCACATGAAGGGGGACATCCCGGTCGCCGTGGTGGGAAGGGAGTTATGGGCGTACTCTACCCAGGTCAAGTTTTGACTCCAAGACGAGGGGTTCTGGGTTACCAAACAGCGAAGGCCCGTTTCCAGCTGTTGGTTAATGCGTTCGGGTGGTAGCCCGAAGTGAGGCTCACGGTGGCCCCTATAAGCTTGCAGAAGGCCCTCCAAAAGCGGGACACGAACTGGGGGCCCCTATCTGACACGACGTCCCGAGGAAATCCATGGATCCTGAAGACGTGGTCCATGAGAACTACTGCCGTACGTTTGGCCGAAGGTAATTTGGGCAGGGCAATGAAGTGGGCCATCTTGGAGAACCTATCCACGACGGTGAGTATCGTCGTCTTACCGCTAGACACCGGCAGTCCCGTGACAAAATCCACAGAGATGTCGGCCCATGGTCGAGAGGGAATGGAGAGAGGCTGCAGCAACCCCACACGGCGGCCCGGAGTGTTCTTACTTCGCGCACAGATGGAACAGGCTGCAACATACTCCCGGACGTCCGCCCCCATGGAGGGCCACCAGAATCTTTGTTGGATGACGTGCAGGGTTCTTCGCACGCCCGGGTGACACGTGAGCCGGGAGGTGTGCGCCCAGTGGATCACTTGGGATCGTAGTTGGGGCGGAACAAACAGTCTATTCTCGGGGCTTCCCCTAGGGGGTGGATCATCGTGGTTTGCCCGCTTCACTAAGTCCTCTATGGGCCAGGTTACGGCTCCCACCACGCAGTGAGGGGGGAGAATGGGCTCTGGCTCTGTGGACACCGGGTCTGGGCTGTAGACGCGTGACAGCGCATCAGGTTTGGTGTTCTTGGCCCCCGGTCTGTAAGACAACGTGAAATGGAAACGGTTAAAGAAGAGGGACCAACGAGCCTGGCGGGAGTTCAATCGCTTGGCCTCCTTGATATATTGCAGGTTCTTGTGATCGGTCCAAACCAGAAAGGGGTGTTGGGCTCCCTCCAGCCAGTGTCTCCATTCTTCCAGAGCCTTTTTGACCGCTAACAATTCCCGATCTCCGACGTTATAGTTCTGCTCCGCGGGGGTCAGCCGTCGGGACAAAAAGGCGCAGGGATGGAGCTTGTTGTCGACCTGGGATCTCTGAGACAGGACGGCGCCGATTCCCTGGCTGGAGGCATCAACCTCCACCACGAACTGACGAGATGGGTCAGGCAAGGTAAGGATTGGAGCGGTGGTGAACCGCCTCTTCAGCTCCTGGAAGGCGGCTTCAGCCTCCGTCGTCCAGCGAAACGGAACTGTCGGGTCTGTCAGGAATGAGTTGAGCCAGGGCGACCAAATGCAGCTTGAACCAGGATTTATTGCAGGGAAAAGGAGTTGGAAGGGAGGCAGGTGGGGAACCGACGACACAGACGGGAGGAAGACTCACGGCCAGCAAAACAGACAGACTGACCGACATGAAGGAACGGACACAACAGTAGACACCGACCGGGAGAAACACACGGGCAGGGCTTAAATACACAGGGTAACAAGAGGAAGCAGGTGACAGACATTACGGTAACGAAAGGGGTGTGGCCGAGCGAAGTGCAGGCCGAGCGCGCTGTGGCACGGGCGTGACACAAAACAATGCAATCCAGTGCGATACGTTACGATGCAACTGCTTCTTACAGGTCGTATCGATTTTCCGATGCATATCGGTGAATTTTCCCAACCCTAGTACAGTGTATATACTAAGGGATGGGAATCTTCACCATCAAACCGATACGATACACATCTCGATACACTGCCAACGATTCGATGCATTCACGATTCATGGAACTGCCAATGATAAGATGCGATACGATTCTCCCATCTCCTGCGATACGGTGCGATACAGAATGATTTAATTTTAAAAGAATGCGATCCAGTCCGATACGATAAGATACAATGCAACTGCATCTTACAGGTCGTATCGATTTTCCAATGCATATCGGTGAATCTTCCCAACCCTACCTGTAATGATTGATCTTGCCAAGGAACTTGCCCGTGACAAGAAGGCATTAGACAATTTGATTATGGATCGGACAACTGCATTCTATCGTATGAAGAATGGTCTTGCAAAAACACTGCTCTATAGAACACTTGAGAACATCCGTAACTGCCATTTTTCTCTCAACATTGATGAACGCACCAGCAACAACAACAAGAGGGTGCTTGGTATTCTGGTGAATTATTTCTCAAAATCGGATGAAAAGGTGGTGCTAGAGCATTTCGCTTCATTGGAGGTGATAACCGTTGATGCAGAGTCTCTGCATAAGGAACTTGTTAACCTTTTTGAAAAAATGGAACTACCATGGGCGCATCTGGTTTCCGTTATGATGGACTCGTGCGCAGTCATGTGTGTATCAAAGAGTGGGCTGGAGACCCGGATCCGCAGTAATCAAGCACACCATCTTCTGGATGTAGATGGCGACATTTGTCATCATGTACACAATGCATGTAAACAGTTTTGTTCAGTATTTGAACACTGGGCAGAAGGCCTGTTTACTGATCTCTACAACGACTCAAAGTGGTCTCCAGATCATAGAGAACACATGTCAGAGATATGCGAGCTTCTACATATCAAATACACAGTGCCAGAACGCTTCGTGAATCACCGCTGGCTTTCTGCATATGATCTGTCTGTCGGCACTTTGAAGATCTGGGATGCTTTGCAGGTGTTTTATTATGCCTTTGTGTCTTCTGACCTGAGGCATGTGTATCATGGCATAGTGCTGGAGATTTATAGAAGAATGAATGTCAGTATCAGTAGCAGACAGAGAATTAAAGAAATCACAGAATCCCTGTCAAGGAAGAAGCTGACGGACGGTGGCAAAGCCAGGAAAGCCCACATCTTTGACAAAGTCCTCTTCAAAGCCAAGCAAAGTCGTCTCATGATTCAGTTTTGTCAGTCTGCTCTGCCAATCTTGAAAAGATATGTCTGTCTTTTCCAGACCACAGAACCACTAATCCATATCGTCTATGACAAGCTTGAAGAGTTATTCCGTGATTTTTTGGCATGCTACGTCAAGCCTGAAAGGATTCCGGCATCCTCCCGTGAGCTGAAAACCATGGATTTAGAAGATGCAGAGATTTTCTTACGAGAGAAGGACATCTTCACAGGCGCAGCTGTTCAAGCCATCATTAAAGACAGCAGAAAGGATGACTCTACAGTTCTGCACTTTATGAGGAAAGCCACCAGGGCATTCCAGGTATGCGGGAAGTACCTGCAAAAGAAGATGCCATTGAGCTTCTAAGATCCATTTTGTGCATCCTGCAGCTAGAGGGCATGCTGTGACATCCCGAGGCCTGAAGCAGCTCCAGGAAATGGTTGCAGTTTTGAATGAGGACGAAAAAGAGAGGTTTTCTTCACACTTTCAACAGAAGCAGTCAGATATCAACTGTTAGGGTTTTCCAGGTTATCTTTATCGTAGGATTATGTTGGAATGTAGACTATAATGATTAACCAATCTTGTCTTGCTCTCACAACGCAGTAAAATAAAGTGGTTGCTTCCTCTGCTTGATTGACCAGCTGCAGAGGAAGCAATCAAAGTTGTTCTGTTTCCCACAACATCGTAAAACACCCCCTGCTCTGATCTTACCAGAGGCCGGGGGTTCACCAAACCTGTCAACTCTCAACCCCCACTCTGTTTCTCTTAATAAATATGCCCTTGCAGGGTGGAGAGTTCAGACCTCCATTCGATCATCGCTGCACACACAGCGACGAATGGATTCTCCACCTGTAGGTGTCTAAAAGGACTTGCTTGTCTCCCGTGTGGTTCTTGCAAAATAAGTTGGAGTGAGCAAATCTCTAACATCAACCTTCGTTTGTACAACAGTAAAGAGATGAAGGTGGATGAATGGTGGGCTAAGGTTGCTGTTTTTGACAAGTATGATGCTGTCTGCAAATTGGTGTTTTTCGTTTTGAGCATCTTTCATGCACCGCAGGTTGAATCATCTTTTAATACTATCGATGACATCATGGACATTAGATCATGTCGTATGACTATAGAGACTTGTAGTGCCATTCAAACAGTGAAGTACCATGTGAAAATGCGGGGTTCCTCTGCTGTCACTTATTTCAAGAGAAAAGATATCCAGCATGATGTTGTGGACAAGAAACTGTGTGTTAATTTGCGACAATGTGCCAGTGAGTACAAAAAAAGACCTTAAAAGACACAGTTAAGAATATCACATCAAGGAGAATGCATAGTTTGACTACAAATACTACCACGCAGGACAAATCTACAAAGGACACACATTGGAGCAATCTACATCAGTCCCCTCGATCTCAACAACTGCAAATCCTCATACAGGAACATAATCGTCCATCTCTGAAGCAGCAAATACATCAGGCCCAGTGCATCAACCACCACTAACTATCTCCAGGCCGTCAGACACCCAGTCCTCCACTACTAGAGCACCACAACCCAGCACTTCAACTCCACAAGTAGACACTAATGTCAAAGTCAAAGTCAAAGTCAAAGTCAAAGTCAGCTTTATTGTCAATTTCTCCACATGCCAAAGACACACAAAGAAACCGAAATTTCGTTCCCCCCTATCCCACGGTGACAAGACATGGCTCACAACAGACAAACAAGTAAACAAGTATAACAAAAGCGTGCTGAATAAATAATGAATAAATAACACAACAATAAATAAATAAAGAAATAGGAGGAGCAGAAAAAAAGGAGCAAGTGCGCGTACAGCAGACATTCCCGAAAATAGCGCAACAGTGCCGCACGCTACGCAGAAGGGGGTAGCGAGTTCAGGGCTCTAACAGCCTGGAGAAAGAAGCTGTTGGCGAGTCTGGTGGTGCGGGAGCGCAGGCTCCTGTACCTCTTCCCAGAGGGCAGAAGGTCAAACAAAGAGTGAGCCGGGTGACTCACATCTCTGGCAATCGAGGTTGCCTTGCGGGCGACATGGGAGGTGTAAATGTCCTTCAGGGAGGGTAGCGAAGCACCAATAATCTTACCAGCCGTATTCACTATGCGCTGCAGGGCCTTCAAGTTCTGTTCAGTGCAGTTACCACCCCAGACAGCGATGCAACTGGTGAGGACGCTCTCAATGGTGCCACGGTAAAATGTAGACAGGACTGCCTGAGGAGCACATGCACGCCTGAGCTTCCGCAGGAAGTACAAGCGGCGCTGAGCTTTCTTTGCCAGTGACGAGGTGTTTTCGGACCAGGAGAGGTCCTCACTGATGTGCACCCCCAGGAACTTGGTGCAGCTCACCCTCTCCACCACAGCACCATCGATGATCAGCGGCAGGTGTGTTGTGTGACCCTTCCGGAAGTCAACAATCATTTCCTTGGTCTTATTGACGTTCAGCAGGAGGTTGTTGTCCCTGCACCACGTGGTCAGAAGGTCAACTTCTGACCTGTACCGAGTCTCGTCGCCCTTCGTGATGAGACCCACCAGAGTCGTGTCGTCAGCAAACTTCACTATGCGGTTGTCGCTGTAGGTCGCAGTGCAGTCATGCGTCAGCAGGGTGAAGAGCAATGGACTGAGCACGCAGCCCTGGGGGGCTCCCATGCTCAGCGTGATGCTGGCGGAGATTTTGTCGCCAACACGCACCACCTGAGGCCTCTGACAGAGGAAGTCCAGTATCCAGTTGCAGAGGGAGGTACTGAGGCCCAGCTCGTCGAGTTTGCAGATGAGTCGCTGCGGCACAATGGTGTTGAAGGCAGAGCTGAAGTCCACAAACAGCAACCTCACATATGAGTCCTTTCTCTCCAGGTGGGTGAGGGCCGAGTGGAGGGCAGAGCAGATGGCATCCTCAGAGGACCGCTTGGCACGGTACGCAAACTGGAAAGGGTCAATGGTGTTCCCAATTCACAGCGTAAGCGTGAAGCCAGACTGAATGTGCTGGAAATGTTGATGAAGAAAAGAAAGAAAAATAACTGAACATTATGACTGCACAGCAGCATGTACATATTGATGTAAATGTTTTTATATAAACTTTTGAATAAAACACACAGATTAACTCTCATTGTATTATAAGAAAGACTGGATAAAGGCGCTCACAACAATCTGTGGCAAGGTACTTCAGTGTTTATATATTTGTCATATGTTTTGATTTATATGCTTACCATGTCTTTATAATTTATCTTTCACAATTCATTTCCAAAAGATAGGCATTATGAGTGTTCTTTGATAACAAGATATGTGGTTGTAGATATACTATGTTGCAAAAAATTAACAGTTTTCATCAAAAGGAAAAACTCCAGAATTGATTGTGCCATTTTGATGTATTATATTCACCTTGGTAGCCCACCAAGCAGGAATATTTGTTTAACAAAACTGTTGAAATTGCTTTTGGGGTTGCTTTACGGCCAAAATCCGGGACTTTCCAGGGAGTTTTGCCCCTAGGCCCCCTCCGGGGCGTTGCCCCTGGCCCCCTGCTGCCCCCAATGGGGGCCTGTAGGCCCTGTGGCCCCCAATAGGGGCCCGTGGCCCCTGGCCCCCTGCAGCCCGTGATGGGGGTACAGCTCTTTCAACATCCAGCTGATAAAGTCCATCAGCTCTCTGAGTTTCGAGTCCAAAAAGAGTGCCATTTTTTTCCACGTAGTATGTAGTAGCAAGACTTCTAGAAACTGCACTATATTTCCTTTTTTAGTAGCAGCTCCCACTGAGTACCGATTTCCAGCGAGCTTTGGAACATAGAGAACATTATACATCTTGACATGTTTTGCATCACTTATTCCGAAGATCATTTTTAAATTATGTAGTAGTAGTTAAGACTACTATTCCCAGCATGCTTAGGGATTCCCGTAAGGCACAGTTGTCAAACTCAAGGCCCGGGAGCCAGGTACGGCCCGCCACATCATTTTATTTGGCCCGCGAAGACAAATTGTGCATCAAATTCGTGTCATTACTAGAATTGCAAATTGTCTTCACTTTTAATATCTTTTTTAAAATATTTGACCAGTTTTCACTCGTCTGATTTGAAAACGAGTTATTTGTCAGTTTGTTTTGTAGCTTTTACTGTATATAATATGAGGTGCTCTTACATTTATTTGGATTGACAGTCATAATGGCCCTCCGAAAGAAGCTATGACTACAATGCGGCCCGCGAAAATAATGAGTTTGACACCCCTGCCGTAGGCATTGCATGTAATGTGGGCACAAGGTTTGGAAGTAAACAGAACTCGAAGCAACACGTCAGTGTCCAGTGTCATCATTATACATGGTGTCAGAAGTGGCGAACTGTAGGTCTCCGCGGTAGTTTGAGCAAAAGTGTTAGCTGACGAAACGTTTTAGTGCAGTTTGAACCGAAATTGACCGCTACGAAGACAACGACAGAGCCCCGAGCGGAGTGCTAGCTTGTTAGCATCAGCACACAGGCAAGCTAGGCGAGCAACGGTGCACCTGAGGTCCCGCCCGTGAAAGAGAGAGAGAGAATCGAGGAAGATGGCGACAGCTGTGCAACTGACACCCCCAGACCCATTTGACTTTTCAAGCCCGGTAGAATGGCCGCGGTGGATCCACAGATTCGAGAGGTTCGGCATCGCAACGGCTCTCGACAATAAGGAGGAAGAATACCAGGTGAATTCACTCCTGTATGCAATAGCAGATGCAGCGGATCTCACAGTTTTGCCATTAGCTGAGGTTGATAAAAAGAAATATGCGACTGTTAAAGCAGCATTTGAGCAGCACTACGTCGGAAAGCACACACTAGTCCTCTGGCCGATGTTTTTTGCCTCTGCTGCAGAATAAGCGCGATGGCGACTCGGATTGTGTCCGTCTGAACCACCGCACCCCTTTTTCAGAACTCAACATTCTCCACAGAATAACATTCAACCGCTCATTTTTGTCGAGACGCATTAAAAACAGGGGCGGCGCGACGATGTGATCAAACTCCGCACCATAGACGGGAAGGAGACCCGAACCGTGGATGACCTCTCCAGGCTGACCAAAATCGAGACTCTCCGCGTGAAAATGCAGGACATCTTCAATGTGAGCCCGCAGCAACAGCGCCTCTTCTCCTGGGGCAAGCAGATGGAAGATGGCCAGACAATATTTGATTATAATATCCAGCCATAAAATGCACAATAAAGTGAAAAAAAACATATATAAGTCGCACCGGAGTATAAGTCGCACTTTTGGGACAAATTGATTTGTCAAAATCCAACACCAAAAACAGACCAGCAACAACAGGCTAAACCATACGGTATGCTAACATGACATATACACAAACGAGGAGCTGAGAACGGGCCTGACTGTAAGGGAGCACACAGTACAGCCAAGTGCGTAGCGACAGAGACTTTATTGTGGGGAAAGGTGGGAGTAGCCGGCGCTGGAGCGGCGCTCTGGCTGGGGCGGACAGGCACCTCTGCGGGAATATCCAAACGGGTAAGCGAGTCAGGCTTACAGGGGGCTGAGCAAAGCAGCATCACGGGACAGGCTGACACGAGGGCCTGCGCTGGCAGCGCTGATATAGCGCCGTTAATGAGCCGTGGCAGGTGGTGGCGATTCCGCTGACAAGAAGGGCGTGGTCGTGCCCCAGGTGACGCCAGCACGTGACACTGACGTAACATTCAGAGTTATTCAAATAACTATTACATAAATAACACGTTTATCAAACCATCTGTGTCACTCCAATTCATTAAATCCATCGATCGTCCTTTATGTAAACAATGCCGCATATGCCCCGCGCCGCTGATGTCGGACTCGTCGTGAGTTGCATTTCTAATTATTCCACAGACCCATATAACAATATATAAAGTATGTATCAAATAACTATCATATTACAACAGTATTATCAAACCATCTGTGTCACTCCAAATCATTAAATCCATCGATCAAATTCCTCATCCTTTATGTCAACAACGCCACGCGTGCGCCGCACAAATCTAGTGTATAACTATATTGTAGCATTAACAAAGTACCAGGAAAGACGTGGGTTTGGTAAACGACTCTTTATTTAACAAAACAAGAGTTCAACAAGCCAACAACTACTGAACTGTAATGATAAAAACATATACCGTAATTTTCGGACTATAAGTCGCGGTTTTTTTTCATAGTTTGGGTGGGGGGGCGACTTATACGCAGGAGCGACTTATGTTTTTGTTTCATAAATTTTTATTTGATCATTAACACATCACTTACTTACAGGTATAGTTGACCACTTCACATGTTATTTTTAGTATAGTTGATCACTTCACATGCTTTTATATCTTTATCTTGAACATATTCAAAACATAAAAATTAAAGAAAAAAAATAAAATAAAGCAATTAACACTTTAAAGCGCCATATCCAAGTCCACTGTCTGCTGTATGCACACTTGCTCCATTTTTGCTCCTCTTACATTTATTATGTTATTTGTTTATTTATTATTTATTCATCACTCTTATTTATTCATTGTTTGTGCCTTCTTGTTTTTTTTTTTGTGTTGTTTACTTGTATGCATATTGTGTACTATGTCTTGTCACCGTGGGATAGTGGAAACGTAATTTTGATCTCTTTGTGTGTCTTGGCATATGAAAAAATCGACAATAAAGCAGACTTTGACTGATGAAACAACCAAATAAACAAAACAAAAAAACTACATCTGAAAAAATATATATTTTCAGACGAAACTGGATGAGGGCGCTCTAAATGGGAAGGGCTTAAGAAAAATGGCACCAAAAAGAAACTCATATTTTGCAGGTAACAAACTTCAAGTTGTAAAATATCCAGCCGAAAACAGTAATCGAGCAACAGAAAGAAAGTTTGGAGAACCGTGATGTACCAAAGCATACTGTAATTAGAATTTCAAGTGACGTCAGTGGCACGGCGGTTGTTTACATAAAGGACAAACGTACCCACGTACGTATTACCGGCATCATTAGCGGCTTTGTTTCAAAGTGACACGGAAGACGCAGAGATTGAAGGATTTAAGGATTTGGAGTGACATGAAAGGCTTGAAAAACTATTATGGCTTTTACGGACGCCCGGTCCAGCTCTACTGAGCTCTCGTTCACCTCCGTGGATCGAAGTCGGGGGCCGGCGCTCGGCCGGGTAGCTGTCCGCGGACGGTGCATGGGGCTCGGACATGGCTTTTAAGCACGCCCGGTCCTATTGTATGGAGCTCTCTTCCACACGCTTGGAAGTTTGTTTTGTTAAATAAAGAGCCGTTTACCAAACCCACGTCTTTCCTTGTACTTTATTAACGCTACAATATAGTTATATAGTAGATCTGTGAAATAACGACGAGGCTGACGTCAGGACGCACGCGTGGCGTTGTTGACAAAGGACGAGGAATTTGATCGATGGATTTAATCATTTAAAGTGCACAGATGGTTTTTATAATATTGCTTATATAATAGTTATTTGAAATATAATTTATATATTGTTATAAGGGCCTGTGGAATATTTTGAATTGCAAGCGCCGTCAGCCGCGCGCACCCGTTGTTGACAAAGAACGATCGATGGATTTAATGAATTGGAGCGACGTTATTTATGTAATAGTTCTCTATAATAACTCTATATGTTACGTCAGGCCCATTCTCAGCTCTTCGTTTGTGTTTGTCACGTAGCATACCTATCGTTTAGCCTGTTGTTGCTATCGTATCGAGCGATCGATAGATTTTATGAATTGGAGTGACACAGATGGTTTTATAAACATGTTATTTATGTAATAGTTGTCTTTAATAACTCTATATGTTACGTCAGGCCCGTTCTCAGCTCTTTGTTTGTGTTTGTCACATTAGCATACCTATCTTTTAGCCTGTTGTTGCTATCGTTTAGCCTGTTGTTGCTCGTTCATGACTGTTCTTGGTGTGGGATTTTGTTGAATAAATTGCCACCCAAAATGTGACTTACACTCCGAAGCGACTTATATATGTTTTTTTTCACTTTTTGGGACATTTTGTGGCTGGTGCGACTTATACTCTGGAGCGATTTATAGTCCGAAAATTACGGTAGTTGCTACACGAAATAAAATATATCAAATAACTATAACATAAATAAGTTTTTCAAACCTTGTCTCACTCCAAATCATTAAATCCTTCAATGCCTTTCGTCATCTTCGTCATCCTGTGATCGAATCCTTTGTCCTTTATGTAAACAACCGCCGTGCCGCTGACGTCACTTGCAGTTCAAATTACAGTAGTACCTTACTACATCGCGGTTCGTTGTCAGTTGTGTGCCCTTGAAATAGCAAAGACTGTTCTGTCAGGAAGCTGCAAGAAAACTGCAACAAGTGCCTTATCAAATGATGTAATCCGTAACCGAATCATCGACATGAGTGATGATATCCTGGAGCAAGTTGATGTTGACATCAAGGCCAGTCCAGTAAAGATTAGCCTACAAGTGGATGAGTCAACAGATGTGTCAAATTGTTGTCAGCTATTGGTATTAGTCCGGTACGTGAAGAACAATGAAGTGGAAGAAGGTTTTCTCTTCTGTCTGAAGACAACATCGAAAGCCATAGATGATAAAAGAATTCTCCACAAGATACCAACTTCATCTTGACAGGATTGGTTCGATATGCACTGATGGTGCACCAGCCATGCTGGGCAATCGTTCAGGGTTTGCTGCATTGATGAGAAAAGAAATTCCTGACCTGAAGATTACCCACTGCTTTCTTCATCGGCAGGCTCTTCCAGCAAAAACATTGACCCCAGACCTGAAAAAGACTTTGGAGATTTGTGTGAAGATTGTGAATATGATTTGTGGTCATGCTCTGAATCATCGACTGTTTCAGTCATTTTGTGAGGAAGTGGGTCAGGAACACACTGTGCTGTTGTACCATACCGACACGTGGGCGTGTGCTATCTCGTATGTTTGAATTGCGAGAAGAAATTCAGCAGTTTCTCCACGGACTGGGACAAGAACTGACTGGATATTTTGACGATTCTGAATTTGTTCAAATGCTTGCCTATTTGGCTGATGTGTTCACAGCACTCAATGAGCTAAATCGCTCACTACAAGGAAGAGGGATGAACATTTTGATTGCAAGTGAGAAGTTGGCGACATTCAAAGACAAAATTGTTTTGTGGATTAGGCGTGTAAAGAAAGGGAACTTGACAAATTTTCCTTCCCTTGAAGAAACAGTCACAGAGGATGCTTCCCTACATCCAGATTTCGTTTCAAAAATTGTTGAGCATCTGCAGATACTGTGCACCCCATTTGATGACTACTTCTCGTGTGGAGAGCTACAACCCTGTGACGACTGGATCCGGCACCTTTTTAAGCAGAATATGGAAGATGTTGATGATGATAGCAACATCAAGGAAGAGCTCATCGAACTGAGAAACAATTGTGGAATCCAAATGGCGTTTGCCGATGGTCACTTGGAGCACTTCTGGGCTTCTCAGTTGGAAACGTATCCTGCACACACATATGTGTGCCTTCTTTCACCGATCTCCTCATGAGAGACCGGAGCCTTAATCCAGTGCTGTAAAGCGCTCGGCCACACTACCCAGAATCCTCAACTTCAATTTAAGATGCAGATGCCAAGTGCCTGCTGCGGCCTGGAACAGGATTTGCAAGCGTTTGTATCTCATTTGGTTCAGGACTCTCAGTGTTATGGCTACTCTTGCATTCCAGAAATTGTCACCACAAAAATAAAAGAGTAGCTTGAGATTTGTTCTGTCAGCTTTATTCTACGTATCAATGTCCAGTTCCTTGACTGCTTTTGCTCTGTGGTGTACAGGAATGCTTGTTAACACTTCATGGTTATTGCTGCCCCATTTTGTCAATGTGAAACCTCCCTGGCTGCAGGCTTCAGTTAGATCTTTGACAAGCTTGATGGCTTGGTCAGTTGTGGCCACAGATCGAAGATAATCATCTACATAAAAGTTAGTTTTGCTTGTTTTCATCACTTCATCAGAGTAGTGGTTCTGATTGTCATCAGCAGTTTGATGCAGGGCAAAATTGGCAATGCTCGGGGATGATACAGCGCCAAAGAGATTAACTTTCATCCTGTAAATGCAAAGTGGTTTGCTGATATCACCCTCTGGCCACCACAAAAACCTAAGGAAGTCTCTGTCCTTTTCTTCAACATGCACTTGATAAAACATTGCCTCAATGTCTGCCATAACTGCTATTTGTTCTTGTCAAAATCTTAATAGCACTCCAATGAGGGTGTTTGTTAAGTCTGGACCTTGGAGAAGCTCCTTATTCAGAGATTTTCCTTGACAGGAGGATGTACAGTCAAACACCACTCTCAGCTTGAGCTTTCGTTTATGGTAAACACCATGATGTGGGATGTACCACACATGCCCATCCATTCTGTGAAGCTGCTGAGGTGGAACTTTTTCTGCATAATCTTTTTTGAGAATGTCCTCCATAAAGGAGGTGTATTCTTCTGCATATGTTCTATTCTTCTTGAACCTTTTCACAAGGCGCAGTGTGCGTTCTTTTACCACATGATAGTTATCAGGCATGACCTTGGCTTTATCCCTGAAAGGCAGTGGTAGATGATAGTGGCCATCTTTAAGGAATGCTGAGCTGGATGCAATCTCCATGAAACGTTAATCCTCAACTGCCATCTAATTTTTCTCCTCATACATGTTTTCAGAGAAATCCTGGTTATATTGTCTGATGAGTAAATCATTCAACTCAACAACAGATATTCTATTACTTGACACTGCAATGGGCCCAGATTCTGCAACACTGTCAACATTGAGTGGTCCAGTTACCACCCATCCTAGTAAGGTATGAACTGCATAGGGTCCGTTGTCATGACTGTTTATTATGTTCCACGGCTCCATTGCTTGAGGAACATCAATTCCAATGAGGAGGTCAATATCCGCCTCGATCTCCTTTAACTGGATGCCACTGAGATATGGCCATCTCTTCAGGTCAGCTTGTGTCATAATGTTTTCCTTTGAGACAGGGATATTACTTTGTGTGTAAACTTTTAGCAGGTCGAGATATGTGCAGCCCTCCAAGTCCCCCACCTCCAGTCGTCTGACCTCATAGGTCCCTGCCGGCCTTTCCTGCCCCATTGTTCGCAAAAGTGTTTTGGGTCCTTTTGCATTTAGCTGGTTCATTAATTTTTCTGTGCAAAATGTTGCTGTGCTGCCGGGATCAAGGAAGGCATAGGTTTGAATATACCTGTCCCCTTTTGCCACCTTAACCCTGACAGGAAGAATTGCCAGTGCTGGCTCTCTCCCGGCCCCGGTTGCATTGCCTGCTAAAACAAGAGCGCTGCTTATGGGGGTCTCTTCTGTCTCAGCAGTGGCCATTGTTGTTTGATTAGTCTGTTTGGGAATTATTGCATTGTTAATATGGAGAACAGTAGGATGCTTCATTTGACAGACATAGCACATTAATCTCCTTTTAGAATTTTTGCTTGAATGACCTTTCAACAGGCAACCAAAACAATGTCCATGACTTCTTAGGAATTCAACCTTGTTTTCATGTGCCTCTGCTTTGAAAAATGAGCAATCAATCAGAGCATGTCTCCCTTTGCAGAATCCACAGGAAGAGATGTTAGAACTGGGTGAGGTTTGAGGGGTTACTGGTGGACGAGCTGATTGCCTTACAGTGTTTCCTGTTTGTGTGTTCACTGCCACTGAAGTAGCAAAACTGCTGTTTTTACCTTTGATTGATTTTGGTTGGAATCTCGGAATGGGCCTTTTTGTGGGGTTTTGGTCTTGAATGTCTCCAAATAAGGGATCCAAAGGCATCTTAGCATGTTTTTCCACAAAATCCACAAGGTAATGGAATCTGATTCTACTTCCAGTTCTCTGCTGTGTCTCATAGGCTGTGGCCCGCCATTTTTCCCTGAGCTTGTAGGGCAGTTTGGATGCGATTAATCTTAGATTTGTTGGGATCTCAAGTTCCTCTAAATACTGTAAGTCTTGCATTCCATTACAGCATCCTCTTAAATACATTGCATATGCGTGCATCATTTTCCCATCCTCAGCTTTAATCGCTCTCCAATTCAAAGCCTTCTCCAGGTAAGCAACAGAAATCTTTACTTCATTCCCAAAGTTCTCTTTTAACAGGTCTCTTGCTTCCTTATAGCTCCTGCCTCCTCCCTTGTGCAAACAGCTGCGAACCAGATCTCTAGGCAAACCAGAAGTGAACTGTTCGAGATAGTATAGTCTGTTTTGATCATTTTTAGTTTTATCTTCAATTAAGTGTTCAAATGCATGAATAAACGACTGATATGCCAATGGATAACCATCAAAAACATGTGTTTCTTTCACAGGTAATTTAGATACATTTTGCTGTGAGACAATGAGTTCTGCTATATCATTTTGTCTTTGAATAACTACATCTAAATTACCAGGGGTAGCATTAACACCCTTGCTTGAGTAGCCATAACACTACCTGTTTGTTTGTCTCTATATGTCTTTGTGTCTCTGTCTCCTAAACTGACTGAATTTTTTTTATGATTTTTGGGGCCTTTTTATAGACTAGTAATACACAGGTGTGAAAAATAAATGTAACTATCTCCCCAACCTATCAATCTAACGAGACACCTGGTAGCATTTTTAATGTTTTTAATTGGCCCCTGTGAATTCCCCTCTCAGAATACCTGAAGCAGTGGGGCAAACAAACTTGATCATTCAAACTAAGTGTGTGAAGGGAAAATGGTTGTTCCCTTTTCTGCAAGGAATTGCGTATTTTGTATAGATCCCCTCCACCAAACAACAACCTGGGATTATTTGATATAAAGTATGTACATATTATATTTTGCAGATGATTTGTCAAATATTTGTAGAGTGTGTGGGACTGAAGATTTGGAAGAAGTAGTCGATTGGGTATGACCTGACAACGTCCAGATGAGCTTTACACTTTGTTAGAATGTATATTCTCCTTTTGTGCCCCACAAATAGAGTGCTCCTTTTGCTGCATGTGGTGCCATTCAAAATGTGTGGGTGAACCAAATGTGGAGAAGGATTACTGTTGCCCTTTGTGTATTTGGCTTTTTTTTTTTCTTTTTTTTTTCTTTTTATTGAAAGTTACGTATTGCCTTCCTCACCAAGCTACTTAAATAAAGATGTTTACCTGATCTGTTAAGTTGTATTCCATTCGGAGTTCTCCATCATGAGCAATTGGTCAAGGGAGACAGCTTCCTCATGCGAGTCTAATTTATGTTGTATTGTATTACATTATGTTTGTGTTACACAAGTAAAATTCACCTTTATTGACTTTTCAGTTGTTTGTCTCTAATTATTCATCACATTTTAACGGTCCTTACACTACTATTTCAAAATCCATGCAATGACATCATCCCTGACATGGTGGTGCAAACAAACTTGAACATTGGGCGCGCGTGTGTTCAAATGCCTCTAAAGACTTTTGAATGTCAACATTGTGCAAAGAGTGCTCTGATATTAAACTTAACAGAACAGTAAATCATCCTTGGTTGGGGGGCTGTGCAAGTGTACCATCTTTTCAGCGGTAAACCTTTGTATATCACACCGCTCACCCACCACGCGTCGCATCGCATGACAGACAACCATTTGTGAAATTCTGTTCTCTCCACACTCCTATTAATACACAAAGCCGATCAATATAACACCGCTGCTTTAGTGCTTGAACCCATTCCTTATGTGTCTAGAAAGTTGATCATGTCATAAATGCATGATTCCCTGCTGCGAGGTTGGTGTGGAGCCTGGGAACGCGACCATGTCAAGTTGGTTCCGAGGAGCCAGTTAACATGGGCGGGTAGACACAAGGCATCTCATCAACACGTACCCTCGCCGAGTAATTTAGTTTTGGCTGTATTTAAGATAATTTGTTCGAGTTGCAGTGCGTGTACGATAGCACAGCGGTTCAGGCGGTGGCACGTGAGCTGTGCTTTATTTCTTTGCGTCACGGGTTCAAATCCCGCTTATAACTGTTCTATTTTTTCATTTTTTTTTAGTGTTTGCTATTTCTTGCAGCCAGTCCAAAATGTAAACGAGACATTTCGTTCAACGTTTTTATTGAGAATTTGAACAGTTTTGCAATCAGGCAAGTTCCACGTCGCTTGTGACAAATCTGCAAGATTCAAAGTGTTTATTGTCATGTGTACAAAAGGAAAGCACTTTTCTTCGTACAATGAAATTCTTTCGCGAAACACAAAATTGCGCAACTCGCTTTACCCTAACAGTCGTAACTCGAGACGGGGAGCAAGATAACATGGGAGCAAGTTGACATGTAACACCGGCTGGGAGAAAAGAAAAAAAGCGAGTGCGTGCGTTGATAAGCTTATAAACGTTGGCGGTTTGTGTGTGCGCGGCCGTTAAACATGCTGCGGTGAGGGGTTGTAGTCACTGTCTATTGCTCATGTGCGGTTCACTGTGATTGCCTCCCGACAGGCCTACCTGTACTATGTCAATCAAGCGATGGGCTGGATTCTAGCATACAGCATTTTTCTTTTTTTTTAAACGTCATGCGATCGATCAGTAGTAGCTTGGCGATCGACTGGTCGATCGCGATCGACGTATTGAGCACCCCTGTTCTACATGATCCAAAGTACTCTTGTGAACAAAGATGCAATAATTAGAACTTTAGCACTTGCAAATCCAAAATTATCAATCCTAACACCAGAGGAATGGGAGGGAATAAAGCAGGCCTGTGACATTTTGAAGCCCTTCGAAGAAGTCACTCGGGAATTATGTGGCCAGAGGTATGTCTCATGCCGTTATGTTTTGTATGTCTTTGTTGTTTTGTCTTTTTTGTCGTATTGTCACTTCCTGTTTTATTTTGATAAGTAACTCTCCTCTCGTTTCAGTTCGTGGGTCCTTCCTCTGTGCGTCAGTCTGCTTGCCTTCCTTAATCCTAATTGTCTGCACCTGTGCCCTTACCCTTCTCTGTGTATTTAGTCAGTCTTCCCCTTGTCTTGTGCCAGTGCGTCTTGTCCCGTCCAGAGCACCAGCGATCGTCAGTTAAAGAGTCCTTTTTGAGAACCTAGTTAATGAAGAAACCTTTGTCATCAAGCCTAAGCTCTGTGTATTTCAGTTTTTGTTTTTTGCCACCTCGTTTTCCCTCTTTTGTTTTTTTGCTGACTCCAGCCTGTTAGAATAAATTCTTTTTTTGTTGTCACTCTGCATCCGAGTCCTCTCCTTGATCCAAGTTTGACAGCTATTTTATGAAATCAATTTCTGTCATTATGTAGACTAATTAAACCATATATAAGTGCTATAATAATTATATCTCTGCTGACCAGTTATTTTTATTTTCAAAGTGGAAAACCTCTGGACGCTCCATCAATTGCCGGCGGCGCTCACGGCCAAAGTGGTGGCCTTAAAAACCATGACGGAATATACAAGATGGGTCCTAAAAGAGGATGGCACGGTGGAGGCTGGGGCCTCCCACTATGACACAGTGGTGGCCTTCTGTGATGGCCAAGAAGCTCAGTCATCCGGGAGAGACTCGGAGTAGAGCCGCTGCTCCTCCACGTTGAGAGGAGCCAGATGAGGTGGCTCGGGCATCTCATCACGATGCCTCCTGGACGCCTTCCTGGGGAGGTGTTCCTGGCATGTCCGACCGGTAGGAGACCCCGGGGACGACCCAGGACGCGCTGGAGAGACTATGTCTCTCAGCTGGCCTGGGAACGCCTTGGGATCCCCGGGATGAGTTGGATGAAGTGGCTGGGGAGAGGGAAGTCTGGGAGTCCCTCCTAAAGCTGCTGCCCCCGTGACCTGATCCCGGATAAGCGGAAGAAGATGGATGGATGGATGGATGGATGGATAGATGGCTGGATGGATGGGTGGATGGATGGATGAATGGATAGATAGAGTTGTATCAATTCAATAGATGCTTTCATTTTTTCCCCCATATTTTTCCAACAATATATTTTTTTAATTATGATAAATTGTTATTGACAATTCCGACACCAAAATACCATTTATTCGGCCGTATTTAGTTTTTCTTTCATGCGTTGGTGTCACGGTCGGGTGGAGCATGGAGCAGGACGACCAAGTGCAGCTTGGACCAGGGTTTATTGAAGCAACTCAAAAGGCAAACTGACATGACTTAACAAACAATAACTTGACTGACTGACCGGGACATGAAACAAGAAGACAGCAGGACATGACGGCATCAAGACAGCAACCAAAACCAAAACCAATACCAATACCAATGATCCGACAGGGACTGAGGGGAAGACAGGACTTTTATACACGACAGGTAACGAGAGGCAGGTGGGAACAATCACACTGATCATGGGCACACAGGAGGGGAGGGGCGAGCACACAGACAGAAACCAAGACAACAGACACATAGTGGAGCCGTTGGGGACGAGACGTGACAGAACCCCCCCCACAAGGGACGGCTCCCGACGTCCCAAAAAAAAAAAAACTAGGGGAACCGCACCGCACTCGGGCGGCGACTTCGGGGACAGAACCGCACTCGGGCGGCGACTTCGGGGACAGAACCGCACTCGGGCGGCGACTTTGGGGACAGAACCGCACTTGGGCGGCGACTTCGGGGACAGAACCGCACTCGGGCGGCGACTTCGGGGACAGAACCGCACTCGGGCGGCGACTTCGGGGGCAGAACCGCAATCGGGCGGCGACTTCGGGGACAGAACCGCACTCGGGCGGCGACTTCGGGGACAGAACCGCACTCGGGCGGCGACTTGGGGAACCGAACCGCACTCGGGCGGCGACTTGGGGAACCGAACCGCACACGGGCGGCGACTTGGGGAACCGAACCGCACAGGGGCGGCGACTTGGAAGTCTGAACCTCGATCGGCGGCAACTCTGACAGTCCGTACCGCGATCGGTGGCATTCGGAAGGCGGGGCTGTGCGTGGCGGCAAGAGCCATCACGCGCCGCAGCAGTGGGAGTGGAGCCAGGGACGATCGCGGGTCCGACGCAGCTAGCTTGGATGCCTGCTGACGTTCGCGGGTCCTGCGACGCTGGGGTGGAGCCCGATGGCGGCCGTGAGTCCGATGACGCCGGGAGGCACTCCAACGGCGGCCGTGGGTCCGGTGTCGCGGCACCAGAGTCCGATCGCGGCCGCAAAGCCGCTGGCGCCAGCAGCAGTCCGATGGTGGCCACGGGTCCGGCGTTCCGGCAGCAGAGTCCCAACGATGCCGTGAAGCCCATGGCGCTGGAACCTGCTCGGACGTGGACCGGGCGTCGCAGTGGAAGCTGGTTGTGGAGGGGGGTCCAAGCGCTGGTCGTTGTTGTGGTCGGATCATTCTGTCACGGTCGGGTGGAGCATGGAGCAGGACGACCAAGTGCAGCTTGGACCAGGGTTTATTGAAGCAACTCAAAAGGCAAACTGACATGACTTAACAAACAATAACTTGACTGACTGACCGGGACATGAAACAAGAAGACAGCAGGACATGACGGCATCAAGACAGCAACCAAAACCAATACCAATACCAATGATCCGACAGGGACTGAGGGGAAGACAGGACTTTTATACACGACAGGTAACGAGAGGCAGGTGGGAACAATCACACTGATCATGGGCACACAGGAGGGGAGGGGCGAGCACACAGACAGAAACCAAGACAACAGACACATAGTGGAGCCGTTGGGGACGAGACGTGACAGTTGGCTTGATAACCACATAAGCTACAACAAAACCAGAAAAAGTAACTCGGTCTTTCCTAAATGTGCTAAATGTGCAACATGTTGGGTGATAAGCAGTACATTCCCTATCTGTTGATTCTGTTGCTCAGCACCTGGTAGATGTTGAAAATTATTACCAGCAAAGTCATCCGCGTATTTAGGTGACCCAGTTTATTAAATTTCTATTGCAAATAAGTTCCCTAGCTGTTGATTCTGTCGCTCAACACTGACACCTAGTGGATGCATAAACTAATTACCAGCGAAGTCATCCGTGGATTTAGGTGACCCGGTTTATTAAATTATTGCAAATACATTCCCTATCTGTTGATTGTGTCGCTCAGCACTGACACCTCGTGGATGTTGAAAATCATTACCAGCAACGTCATCCGCCGATTTACGTGACCCAGTTTTTTATTTTGTTTATAGCAAATACAGTCGCTAAAGTATTGTTTCAATGTGTAGTATATGAAAGGGGTCCCCAACCCCCCGACGATTTTTAATCGACGATCAATTCATTCTGGTCAAGACGCTCGTCCCGGTCACGTGATATGTTTTCCCAGTCGAGCCCGCAAAAATAAGTAAGAATTTATTTGGAAAAATATTTTTAAAAATGGCAATTCTCTCCCAATTACATCCGTCGCCGTGTCCCTTCACACATGACGCTCGTCTCGGTCACGTGACATGTCACCCAAGTTGAGCCCGCGAGGCAAGCAAAAATGAGCACGAAACAGAGAAGTTTGGAAAGCTTCTTCGGAAAGGGAAAAAAGCCAATAAGGAGACCGAAGAAGAGGCTACCACTTCTAAGAAAAGGAACGCTGCATTTAAAAGAACATTTCTGGAGTCGTACTTAAAATAGGGATTTTTCGCCACTCATGACTCTGACGCGCCAAGCGCACTCGACATGTGTGGCGACAGGCTAGCTAACGAGGTGTACCTATTATAATATGGGGGGGGGGCTAACAGAAAATAATTGAGAAGCCCTGCCCTAGTGTTGGGAGTACACACAATTGTAGTCACGCAACAACTTATAGCACAACACTTTTCTCAACACTTAAAATGCAATTGCGTTCAGATAATAGTATTAACCGAAAGACTTCTTAACATAACGCATGACGTGAACAGACATGCCAAAATGTTGAACGTTGTGAATGTTGTGGGCGCATCGATCTTAAACATCGATAGTATCAATACCAACTGATACTTTAGTTTCAGTTTATTTTCTCCAAATTCAGTACACCACCCCCGTTAAATCATACTGCTCGCGCAACAACGTTCCTCCTTCACTGTCTGGCGTGTCTGAGCCCCACACTGCTCTCTCATGCTCTATTTGTTAATTCCCCGCTCCGCGAGCACTCTCGTTCAGCAGCGCTGATGACTGAGTCGTGGTGGCTGCATGATGGCAGAGAGGAAGAGGAGCTCCAAACGGCTTTTTTACATGTGTAAGAAAAACTACATGTGATATTGGTAGAAAAGAAATCGAGTTTAACAAATTTGTACAAGCACATAAAAAACTTTTTTACTTAAATAAATAAGAAAATAAACAACAGTAAATTGTTAGGTTACGGATTTTAGTTATTGATCTGACTCCAAATTGTGATCAACACTTAACACACACATTGCTATGTCCTAATCCACACACTGGCGCACCTAACAATTTTGCGAGTTCGTTCTGTCAAAGAGAAGACCAGTAGATCAATCAGACCAAATTTACCAATTGTTTATTCCTGACAAAGCGCACTAATACAGGCCTGGGTCCCGGGTCCCTCACACTAAAACGCGTGCGTTTTTGTGACCACCAAAAGACGACACATTCTTCTGGGTTGCCCAGTTTTAAAGAAACACAATATGAATATTAAAGCATGCAAAATATTGTGAGATGATTGGTCGATGGCCATCTCCTCCCCGTGTCGGTGTTATCGCTGAGGTCAGGTGGTTGGATTTCCCCGCGAAGCCCGGCCACATAGACGTGCTGTTGTTCTCGTTTCTCAACGACCTTGAGGTGTTCTCGTCCGGTACTCCCTGTCTGGGCCTATCCACAACACTTCAACGAAAACAAGTTCATGCAGTTTGCCTGCACATTCTTCGCCACCCACCAATCCACACGAGCACTCCAATACTAGATATTAATATGATTATAAGTTTAACACAACCTTAAAATATGTTTGCAAACTCCCGAAAGCACATTTCCCTTTAAAGTCTTGGATAGATGGGAGGTTGACTCCAAGTATCTTTTCTGCAGTCCTTATTGTCCGTTGCAGTCTGTGCTTGTCTTGTTTGGAGGCCGATCCAAACCAGACAGTGATGGAGGTGCAGAGGACAGACTGGATGATGGCAGTCTTCAGCAGCTCCCGCGGCAGGTTGAACTTCTTGAGCTGTCTCAGGAAGTACAGCCTCTGCTGGGCCTTCTTCCGGACAGAGTCTATGTGGCCGGTCCATTTCATGTCCCGAGATTGTGGTTCCCAGGAACTTGAAGTTGTCTGATGAGAGAATAGTATTACTGCGGATAGTGAGGGGTGAAAGTGGTGAAGGGCCTCACCTGAAGTCCACTGTCATCTCCACGGTCTTGAGCGGGTTCAGGTCCAGGTGGTTTTGGCTGCACCAGTGGACCAGCCGCTCCACCTCCTGTCTGTACGCAGTCTCATCACCGTTCCGGATCAGTCCGATGAGAGTGGTGTCGTCTGCATACTTCAGGAGCGTCACAGAAGAGTAATTTGCGGAGAAATCGTTGGTGTAGAGGGAGAAGAGCAGTGGGGAGAGGACGCACCCCTGAGGGGCTCCGGTATTGGTGGTCAGGGTGTCAGATGTGATGCACCCCAGCCTCACACGCTGTCTCCTGTTGGTCAGGAAGCTGGTGATCCACTGACAGGTGGAGGCAGGCACCGCGAGCTGGATGAACTTCTGTTGGAGGATGTCAGGAGCGAGGGTGTTGAACGCCGAGCTGAAGTCCACAAACAGGATCCTGGCGTACTTTCCTGGGGTGTCCAGGTGTTGCAGGATGTAGTGCAGTCCCATGTTGACCGCATCATCCACCGACCTGTTTGCCCGGTAGGCAAACTGGAGGGGGTCCAGCAGGGGGCCCGTGACATCCTTTAGGTGGTTCAGCACTAACCTCTCGAAAGATTTCATGACCACAGATGTCAGTGCAACAGGTCTATTGCGAGTCATTCAGACCTGTGATGGCGGGCTTCTTGGCCACTGGAACGATGGTGGAGCTCTTGAAGCACGAGGGCACCTCACACAGCTCCAGGGATTGGTTGAAGATCCGTGAAAAGGTGAGCGCCAGCTGCTCAGCGCAGACTTTCAAGCAGGAAGGTGACACGCCGTCTGGGCCCGGTGCCTTCCTGATCTTTGGTCTCCGGAACATCTGGCGCACTTCCTCCTCGCGGCTCTCGAGTGCGGGCGCGACCTCTGCAAGAGAGAGAGTCGGTGACCACGGTGATGGAGGTGTGGACAGAGCAGTTGTGGGGGGAGGTGAGTATGTAGATTGTGCTGCAGGAGGTCCCGTTGTGTGGGAGGACCGATCAAACCTGCAGTAGAACCTGTTTAGCTGGTTAGCGAGCCTTGGGCTCTCCACAGGACGGGGGGTTCGTTTCTTGAAGCCCGTGATGCTCTGCAGACCCTTCCACACTGTTCTCTGTAAACCAAGATTTGTCGTTGTTGTACGTGTAGAAGGTCTTAGTCTGCACACAAAGATCCTCACAAAAACTGATGTATGATGTGACAGTGTTAGTGAGTTCATGCAGGTCTGAAGTTGCAGCTTCAAAAACTCTCCAATCAGTGCAGTCAAAGCAGGCTTGGAGGTCCTGCCTTGACTCCACTGTCCACTTCCTTACAGTCCTCACCACAGGCTTAGAAGTTTTTAGTTTCTGTCTGTAGGCCGGGATCAGATGAACTAGACAGTGGTCCGAGAGTCCTAAAGCTGCACGAGCCACAGAGTGGTATGCATCCTTAATTACGGTGTAGCAGTGGTCCAGTGTCTGTGCCCCTCTGGTGGGACATGTTATGTGCTGTCTGTATCTGGGGAGTTCGTGTGCGAGGTTCGCCCTGTTAAGATCACCCAGAACAATGATTAGTGAATTTGGTAGAAGTTTCTCCATGTCTGTCACCTGGTCAGCCAGCATCTGCGTGGCTTCACTCGCACGTGCATGTGGTGGAATGTAAACAGCCGCCATGACGATCGAGGAGAACTCCCGTGGTGAATAGAACGGCCGGCAGTATAAAAAGTGTTTCTAGGAGAGTGCTGCAAAACTCTTTCAACACCATGACATCGGTACACCAACGTTCATTAATGTAGAAACAGAGACCACCTCCCTTTGATTTTCCGGAGAGCTCCGCGCTGCGATCTGCACGCGTTAGCCGAAACCCAGCTAACTCCATGGCGTGGTGGGGGGTTCGTTCGCTAAGCCACGTCTCAACAAAACACAGCGCGGCGGATCTGCTGAAGTCCGTGTTCCTTGAAGTGAGGAGCAGCATTTCGTCCATCTTGTTCGCCAGGAAGCGGACATTCGCCAGATGAAGGCGAGTCACCTTCCTGCTTGAAAGTCTGCGCTGAGCAGCTGGCGCCCACCTTTGCACGGATCTTCAACCGTTCCCTGGAGCTGCGTGAGGTGCCCTCGTGCTTCAAGAGCTCCACCATTGTTCCAGTGGCCAAGAAGCCCGCCATCACAGGTATGAATGACTATAGACCTGTTGCACTGACATCTGTGGTCATGAAATCTTTCGAGAGGTTAGTACTGAACCACCTGAAGGATGTCACGGGCCCCCTGCTGGACCCCCTCCAGTTTGCCTACCGGGCAAACAGGTCGGTGGATGATGCGGTCAACATGGGACTGCACTACATCCTGCAACACCTGGACACCCCAGGAAAGTACGACAGGATCCTGTTTGTGGACTTCAGCTTGGTGTTCAACACCATCGCTCCTGACATCCTCCAACAGAAGCTCATCCAGCTTGCGGTGCCTGCCTCCACCTGTCAGTGGATCACCAGCTTCCTGACCAACAGGAGACAGCATGTGAGGCTGGGGAGCATCACATCTGACACCCTGACCACCAACACTGGAGCCCCTCAGGGATGCGTCCTCTCCCCACTGCTCTTCTCCCTCTACACCAACGATTTCTCCGCAAGTGACTCTTCCGTGAAGCTCCTGAAGTATGCAGACGACACCACTCTCATCGGACTGATCCAGAACGGTGATGAGACTGCGTACAGACAGGAGGTGGAGCGGCTGGTCCACTGGTGCAGCCAAAACCACCTGGACCTGAACCCGCTCAAGACCGTGGAGATGACAGTGGACTTCAGGCGAGGCCCTTCACCACTTTCACCCCTCACTATCCGCAGTAATACTATTCTCTCATCAGACACCTTCAAGTTCCTGGGAACCACAATCTCTCGGGACCTGAAATGGACCGGCCACATAGACTCTGTCCGGAAGAAGGCCCAGCAGAGGCTGTACTTCCTGAGACAGCTCAAGAAGTTCAACCTGCCACGGGAGCTGCTGAAGACCTTCTACACTGCCATCATCCAGTCTGTCCTCTGCACCTCCATCACTGTCTGGTTTGGATCGGCCTCCAAACAAGACAAGCACAGACTGCAACGGACAATAAGGATAAAGATAATTGGAATCAACCTCCCATCTATCCAAGACTTGTACCTGTCCAGGACCAGGAAACGTGCAAGTAACATCTCAACAGACCCTTCGCACCCAGGTTGCAGCCTGTTTGAACTACTCCCCTCCGGACGCCGTTATAGAGCTCTGTACACTAAAACCAGCAGACACAGAGACAGCTTCTTCCCCCAGGCTGTCGCTCTGATGAACTCACACCACTCTTAGAGTCTCAGAGTCATTACTGTACAATAACATCCCGCTTGCCACACCTTTTTTCTCTACACTGTTTGTACTATGTGTCCTATCTGCATCCATTGCAGCCTGGTCATCCTAGAAGAGGGACCCTCCCATCTGTGGTCTCTTCTCAAGGTTTCTCATTTCCCCTAGCTGGAGTTTTGAGTTTTTCCTTGCCCTCTTGGGCGTTTAAGATCAGGGGGTGTTTGAGAATATCTTTCGTTCTTCACATGTCCTGAGTGTTGTTGTTAGTCACCTAAATGTTGAACAGAGGCTGTGATTTACCAAAGTCAAATTCCTTGTTTGGCACGCTCAAACATGGCGAATAAAAAACTCTTGAATCTTGAATCTTGAATGAACAATACCACAAGTGGCCTACACAGAGAGACCAGCTGGAGAGGAGACTGGATGGGAGCTTTGGACATCGCCGCTGTGTGCCAAGATGAGAGAGCCGTTTTCAAGGTGTAAGGGCTCTACTACCAACATCCCCACAAGGCGACAGCCACCATCCCCAAGCGCCACCCCCCAAGCGCCACCCCCCGACCGCCACAAGGCGACCGCCACAAGGCGACCGCCACCATCCCCAAGCGCCACCCCCCGACCGCCACCCCCCGACCGCCACAAGGCGACCGCCACCAGGCCACCGCCACCATCCCCAAGCGCCACCCCCCGACCGCCACCAGCCGACCGCCACCGGCCGTTCGCAGTGTGCGCCGTGGGCGCCACCGTTCCCCAAGCACCATCCGGGACGAAGCCGGAGCCAGAGAATAGGACCGGTCGTGCGTAAAAGCTGCGGCCGGGCCTCGCGGAAGGTCCCCGGGCAGCGAGCTGCCGAGCGCCGGCCTCCCACTTCCACCAGGTAATAGGAGCGGGCGCGCGTAAAAGCTGCGGCCGGGCCTCGCGGAAGGTCCTCGGGCAGCAAGCTGCCGAGCGCCGGCCTCCCACTTTCACCAGGTAATAGGAGCGGGCGCGCGTAAAAGCTGCGGCCGGGCCTAACGGAAGGTCCTCGGGCAGCGAGCTGCCGAGCGCCAGCCTCCCACTTCCACCAGGTAATAGGAGTGGGCGCGCGTAAAAGCTGCGGCCGGGCCTCGCGGAAGGTCCTCGGGCATCCAGCGAGATCACACGGCCCCCACCGGAGGTGGCGAGCGCCTCCGTAGAGTAGTACCGGCCCGTGGAAGTGGCCGCCCATCAGCCTGTGGTGCCGCTGGGCAAAAAATGCACTAAGTGCCAAACCCCATTCATTTACAACGGCGTGTCCGCCAGAGGGCGCCGTTCCCCCCGCGGACCGGCCGGCGGGGCTTGTTAGAGAGTGTGTCCGCCTCTGGGCGGCTTTGGCCCGGCGTGAGTCGGCGTCCTCCGTCGGTAGGTTATGGGACCCTGTTTGGCCCGCGGACCGGCCGGCGGGGCTTCCGTGAACGTGTATCCGCCTCTCGGTGGCTCTGACCCGGCGTGGGTCGGCGTCCTCTGCCGGTAGGTTACGGGACCCCGTTCGGCCCGCGGACCGGCCGGCGGGGCTTCGGTGAAAGCTCATCCGCCTGTCGGTGGCTCTCACCCGGCGCGGGTCGGCGTCCGCGCCCGGTACTTTGCAGGACCCCGATCGGCCCGCGGACCAGCCGGCGGTGCTTCGGTGAAAGCTCATCCGCCTCTCGGTGGCTCTGACCTGGCGCGGGTCGGCGTCCGCGCCCGGTACTTTGCGGGACCCCGTTCGGCCCGCGGACCAGCCGGCGGTGCCTCCGTGAACGTGTATCCACCTCTCGGTGGCTCTGACCCAGCGCGGGTCGGCGTCCGCGCCCGGTACTTTGCTGGACCCCGTTCGGCCCGCGGACCAGCCGGCGGGGCTTCCGTGAACGTGTATCCGCCTCTCGGTGGCTCTGACCCGGCGTGGGTCGGCGTCCGCGCCCGGTAGGTTACGGGACCCCGATTGGCCCGCGGACCAGCCGGCGGGGCTTCCGTGAACGTGTATCCGCCTCTCGGTGGCTCTGACCCGGCGCGGGTCGGCGTCCGCGCCCGGTACTTTGCGGGAACCCGTTCGGCCCGCGGACCAGCCGGCGGCGCCTCCGTGAACGTGTATCCACCTCTCGGTGGCTCTGACCCAGCGCGGGTCGGCGTCCGCGCCCGGTCCTTTGCTGGACCCCGTTCGGCCCGCGGACCAGCCGGCGGGGCTTCCGTGAACGTGTATCCGCCTCTCGGTGGCTCTGACCCGGCGTGGGTCGGCGTCCGCGCCCGGTAGGTTACGGGACCCCGATTGGCCCGCGGACCAGCCGGCGGGGCTTCCGTGAACGTGTATCCGCCTCTCGGTGGCTCTGACCCGGCGCGGGTCGGCGTCCGCGCCCGGTACTTTGCGGGAACCCAATCGGCCCGCGGACTGGCTACCCAGGCTTCCCTTGAAATCGTATCCGCCTTCGCCGGTTCCCCGGCCGGCCAAGGATGGCGAGAATTCGGCCTCCTCCCCCGGAGCGCGGGTCAACTTTGGCGAAAATGCGCTAAGTGCCAAACCCCATTCATTTACAACGGCGTGTCCACCAGAGGGCGCCGTTCCCCCCGCGGACCGACCGGCGGGCTCGTTAGAGAGTGTGTCCGCCTTCGCCGGTTCCCCGGTCGGCCACGAATGGCGAAAATCCGGCCTCTTCCCCCGGAGCACGGGTTGGCAAAAAATTTTTGTAAGTGCCAACGGCTCTCGCGCCGCGATGTGTCCGCCTCGGCCGGTTCCCCGGTCGGCCACAATGGCGAAAAATCGGCCTCTTCCCCCAGAGCCCAGGCCAACTTCTGCTGATATTGTACCGTATAACGATAACAAGTGTAATAGTATTATGCATGATATACGTAATAATTAAATAAATATTAACATCGCATATAAATATATTATTAATAAACTAACGGTGATTTTACATGATTTGACTATATACGTGATGATGATAGAGTGCCGAGGGCTCCCGCGCCGTCACGCGTCCGCCTTGGCACGTGAGGTACCACGGGTCACCCGTGGCACCAAGCATTCGGCTCACGGGGGTCCGCGGGGTCTTATTAGGGAGTGTAGCAGCCGTCCCGAGGCTCCGGCCGGCTGCCGAAAGTCCCGCGGAGGACCGTCAGAGCTCCGCGAGGCCGGCCGGGGGGCCTCTTAGTCATCACCCGGGCCCGCCGGAGCATTGTTCGGCCGCTCCGCGCGTGCGCACGGCCTCCCGATGGTCCCGGTCGCCTCCGCGAACCGTCAAAAAAATGTCAAGTGAGCCTACCTTAAGAGAGTCGCGGCTACTCACGCCGTTTACCCGCGCAGAGCGTCATCGGACGCGGAGCCATGCGAGAGTGTGCGCTAAGTGCGAGAGGCGGTGTATTTACGCGCCGTGTCCGCAAGAGGGAGGCAATTCCCCGTTACGACCTCCGGGAGATCAACGGGCCGCGGAAAACGCTTAGCCGGGGTGCCGGAAGCCTCCTCGGGCGTCGAGAGTTAGGAGGAGCGCACCCTGAGAACCGGCTGGAGGTCCCCCGGAAGCTCAGCGGGCCGTGGAAAAGAAACTCAAAAAAACTCAACTTTTTGGAAAGACTTCACTCTGACATCGGTTGAATAAAATCTTTTCCCAATCAGCCGTGGGTCTCTGAAGTGCTCATTCGTCGGGAAACAGCCACCGATCACCGAGTGTTTTTTGGAGACCAGCGAAGCAGCAAAAACCATATACCACATTTTTGGCGTCACAAACAGGATTCGTGTTCTCCAGGGGACCGTCCCATCCGCTCTCTCCGCGAGCATCCAGCGGCCGGCCGACGACCTGTTTTGAGGTGAGTTGCTTGCACTCAAAGTCGCCGCAGCATGCTCGCTCTTGGAAAGGGGGGGAGGGATCGTTGTCTCCCGCACGGAGGACAGTTAAACGGATCTGATGGGGCCACGGCGGGCTCTAGGGAAAGTCGTCTCTCCTAGTCAAAAGCTGTCATAATGTGACTTTTGAAGGGGAAGTGGCCCCAACTAGAGACAGCGAAAGAAAAGTAAAATAAAAAACGGAAAAATAAATAAAAAACAATAAATAAAAAGGGAACAGTAACAAAACGTGTTGGGAATTGTATGAATGACATGTCTTGTGAGAATGATAAACGAGAAGAATTAAACGCTCCAGGGAGGGCGAATGTGAAACAGGACAGGTTGTCGAGATCAACACTGGTTGGCTGTCACGGGAAGAAAATAGTAGGAAGTCCCATAAAACGTGGACGTGGAAATTAGTCGTGTCAATGGGAAACACAGGTATGATTGAACTATGTTGTGACAAGAGATAGATCACACCACCTCGCCCCCAGAGGTTCAAAATTCCTGGGACAAGCCGGGACACTGCAAGCGCCAAGTGCGATTGTCGAGATGTTCGGTGGCCGTGCTAGTCTCTGCCAAAGTCCAACGAAAAAGGGAGGTTGCGTTGACCGCGTTTGGCCAATAGGAACGAGCGCAACCTTGGCATCCGTACTGTGAGAGTGAATGGAAGAAGATATCCGGCCAGGTCAGGGACCTGTGGGCCGAAGAGAATGATGCACGCGAAGCCACGTCGTTTGGGCACTGATCGAATTAGAGGTGTATGTGAGTTATAAGGCTTGTCAATTTAAATGCTGGTGTAAGAGGCCCCCAGGTAAAACTTAAGAGGACTGGCGGTTTTTGAATATTGATTAAGCTGATACAATCTGCTTGCGGTTCGATTCCTCTATGGGGACGTATTATAATAGCATGCACGTCTGTCAAAGTTTGATCAATTTGAGCCTGTACAGACCGCGTTTGGGAAATAGGTGCTGAACGGCTTTTGTGTGTAGAGAGATCCCTCTGTGTGAAAAAGGGAAAACGTGGCAATGAGGCCTCTTGAAGTGCAAGGGTTGGTATACCTTGGGAGAAAAGTAATTTGTGTGCACACTTAAGTTAAATTCTGCAGAAAATAAAGGGGAAAATATAAAGCGCTATTAGAAACGAAACGAAACGAAAGTTAAGTAAGACGTGCGTATTTGTCACCAAACTGCATAGCCGCAGTTGGCAAGCAGCAAAACGTGGAATGGATTCGAATCCTGCTCTGTCTTCTATGTTTGTGCGTGAGCGTTTATTGCTCAATGGCGTCTGTTTGTGATTGTCTGCGCCTGCAGAGACGTGTGAGATCCTATGTGTGTGTGTGTGAGTGTACCCATGGGTGTGTGTATGTGAGCGTGCGTGTGTGCGCGTGTGCGCGATCGTGAGTAAGTGTGTGTGTTTGCTCTTGAGTGCGTGTGGGTGAGCGTGCTTGTAGAGGCAGCAAAAAGCTAAAAGGATAGTGAGCTTCTCGGTGCTCTGGGGCGCGTGCCCGCCTGCGGTGCCCGCTCGGGGAGGGGAATCTGGCTTCGGGGGCGGGGCAGGGAGTGGCCAACCTGTACCTGCCCACCGTGTTTCAAGGCTAGGCACTCCCCGTGTGGGTGACGTGGGGGCGGGGCGCAGGGCCGGAGTTGTGCCCATTTTTGGGCCTACCTTGCTGGTAGCGAGAACATGTGACAGGATGATGGAGGACGGCATGCTGAAGGAGCAAAATAATGCATGACCAACAGTAGAGGTCCTGAGGTAACTGCAGCCCAGGAGATTTAATGTGCCACAGCTGTCTAACAAGAAACAAGAAGCACGGGAATGCTACCTAATACGACACTAATATAGATCAGAATCAGAATCAGAAAACCTTTATTGTCATTCTACATAGTACAATGAAATCGGAGACCTCCATCCAGTGCATGAGGTAGATACGAGTAACATAGTCAAGTCCATCCATCCATCCATCCATTTTCTGAACCGCTTAGTCCCCACGGGGGTCGCGGGCGTGCTGGAGCCTATCCCAGCCGTCATCGGGCAGTAGGCGGGGTACACCCTGAACCGGTTGCCAGCCAATCGCAGGGCACACAGAGACAGACAACCATTCGCACTCACACTCACACCTAGGGACAATTTGGAGTCTTCAATCGGCCTACCAAGCATGTTTTTGGAATGTGGGAAGAAACCGGAGCGCCCGGAGAAAACCCACACGGGCCCGGGGAGAACATGCAAACTCCACACAGGGAGGGCCGGAGGTGGAATCAAACCCGCACCCTCCTAACTGTGAGGCGGACGTGCTACCCAGTGCGCCACCGAGCCGCCTAACATAGTCAAGTAAACGACTAATAGAAAAGTAGATGAATAATCGGAAACAGTAGTGCGGACAAAGTGCAGTAGTAGTGCAGGAGGAAAGTGTCATCAGTGTCGGCTGGAGTTGAGGGCGGCTATGGCTTGGGGAAAGAAACTGTTTTTGAGTCTGTTTGTCCTGGTCTTCATTTGCCTGTAGCGTCTTCCAGAGGGCAACAGGTTAAACAGGGCGGAGCCAGGGTGGGAGCTGTCCGCTGAGATGGCCTTAGCCCTGCTGAGGCAGCGGGTAGTGTAGATGTCCGTAAGGGAGGGGAGAGGGCGGCCAATGATCCTCTGGGCTGCCTTCACCACTCTCTGCAGCTCTGCAGATGTGCATGTATGCATCTCAAGAAAGAGTGTGGTCCCTCATAAATAATGAGGGACCCTACTAGGGTCAGCTGGCGCCCCCTAGACCCTCTGGGAACAATGAGAAATTGGAGTTGAAGAAAAGCCCAACTTGTTAATTTAAATTAAAGACAGAATTATAATATTAAAAACCAATTATTGATATTGCTCTCTGGGGCTCTCCTCAATACTTCTGATTTTCTGTTTACATAAAAAACCTGAGACGGCGGATACATCCGTTTCTCCAGGGGGACAAAGAGGCACAGACTGAACTTCCAAGTCGTCTGGAGAAGAGCTTCGTGGAGCGGCGCATTCAAATTCTTAAGGCCAGTGTGATTTTGTCCACAAACTCTTGCATTTCACTCTAACCTGAGAACAGGGATTGCATAGCAGACTGACTACAGACTGATCATCATAAACTTGTGAACAATTGTTTTTCAAACAAGGTGTCATCTCCAACATAAGTTGAGCGCGGGTACAGAAATAGCACGGACGGAATACACCCGATCAAATATCAATTGAGACAGCCGGTCTTAAGGGGTCCATCTGAGGTTGGCAAAATCGTATGTCTATTGTTTAGTTAACTAAAGTAAACTAAACTTTTTTTAGTAACCTAAAAAAAAAAAAATGGGAGAAAGGAACTATGCTAGTCCAATGGTGACTACTCCCATCGAGGTAGTGCTGAGAAACTACCCGCTTATTAAGGGGGTTAAAGAAATATCCAAAATATGGAATAAGAGATGGCCTGACATCGAGAGGCCTTGGCCGGTGGAAGGGACTTTTAACAGGGAAGTAGTTGAGACTATACGTGTACTAGTATCAGCATACAAGGCAGGACATAAAAAAGGAAAATGAGGAGAAAAGAGGAAGGAAAAAAGAGAATGGGAATTGGGATTGTTAAAAATATTTGACGAAGAGGGACTCAAATTGAACCGAGAGTTCCAACAGAGAAAAGAGAAAATTAAAGCTGAAGCGCAGAAAAATATGGAAGAAGCTAAGACACTAATGGAAAAAGCAAACATGCCTTTTTCACATGTGTCCCCTGTTAAGAATCCCCCACCGTATGATGTGAGTGAAGACCGTGGAAATGTCTATCCACAACTTCCGATAATCAACCAGGAAGGAAGTTATCAGCTGGAGACAGAGGATAAGGACATTGTCGAAACAGGAAGAGCAAAGACCACCATCATCATGCACCCTAGCCCTACCCGCAAAAGAAATAGAACACGATTTGCGAAGCATGACACTTTTGACTACACCAGAAAGGAGCTGCAGTATGACAGCGAGAGTGATGCTGAAGGAGCAACGGGGGGCTATGACCCCACAATCAAAAGCATTTTGAAAAAAGCGGAGGAAAAAGGACGCACTCCGGGGAAAAGATTAGAACAAGAACATATTTTAGTAGTACCGACAGTGGAAGCGACAGTAGTGATGATGACGGGGGAGACAAGGATCCTACGCCTACCTCATGCTCCACCCCCACGGCCATGGAGGATTGGAGAAGAACCGCCTTAATGAGCATTAAGAACAGGAAAAAGCAATGCCTGGAGGAATTGGACTGGAGTGTGGAACCAAAGGAGCAAGAGGAGCTGGAGGAACAATTGCAAAGGTTGGAGGTCGCTGAACGCAAGCTGAAGAAAGAAGCGTCCAAAATACCAGCGTCCCTTTTTAGCCAGGGGCAAAGATCAAGGCGGGCAAATACAATCCTACCAGTTTTGGTGAGAGGACAACAGCTGGAATACAAACCATGGCAGAATTCCGACATGTCAGCCATCCTTGAGAAGCTGCCCACCATTGAAGACGGAGCACACCCTTGGATATCCAAATTGGAGGAGTGCATGGTGGGAACCCAATTCACGGTAGGAGACATTAAAAGGCTTCTGGCTAACGTGGTGGGAGTCCATACCATGAAAGACATTTTGGGAAAACCAGGGTTACATCGCTTTGCTACAACATCAGCAAATGACTCTGACCTGTTTGCAGCAGTCCGAGGCCAGATGTGGGGAGCACTGAAGGCAGCGTACCCGACCAATGCAAACCCTGATAATATTGTGCTCGAACCCCTGGGACTGACAGAGAATGCACGCTCATACGTGGCAAGAGCATATCAGACTTGGAGACACATCACAGGAAATGATCCAGATACAACCCAAATGGAAAAATCCATCTTGCGGGATAAGATCCAAAAGGGCCTGCCCGTGCAAGTGAGGAGCAAACTGGCTGAAGTGGTGGGACTGGGAAGCATGACGACTAATGTCTACACTGATCACATCGCTCATCAAGTTGATTGGTTGATGGCTCAAAAGGAGCAGGACCAAGAAGTGGTGAGGAGCCTGAACCAAGTGCAGCTCGTGGACAATAAAAAGGAAAAGAAGCAGACAGTCGTGGTGCAAGCTCCACCGCAACAAATCATACTACAGCCCACATCCCCGCATGGCCTAACTCCGCAGGCAGCCATGGCGGTGCCCTTCAGCCCATCCCCTCAATGGGGACACAGACCGGCCCATCTCTGGGGAGCCACGGCCCGTGGAGACAAAGGACGGGCAGGAAGGCCTAATCTCCCGGGGGGCCTACAACAGAGACCTAATGCGTGCTATAATTGCGGACGACCAGGCCACATGTCTCGCCAGTGTGATAGGCCCTATAACAACTCCTCTGGAGGTGGCTTCAGAGGGGGAATCAAACCACGAGGCCAAAGGCCTCAGGGCCCGGTAAACCCCTTTGGGGGACCGGAGCCTGGATTTTAGGGGTGCCCAGAGTGCCCTAAGGGGGGATGTCAGCTGGTAGTGTCAGGTCCGGAACAGGAGCCAACAATAACAGTGAAAGTAAATAATCAGCCTTTGACAGCTATGGTGAACAGCGGAGCGGCTTTCACTTGTATCCGGCCCGAAGACGCTACACATCTCCCCATGTCCGGTCATTTTGTGCGGACAATAGGGTTCGAGGGTATTAAACAGCTGATCCCCTCCACAAGACCAGTAAAGCTCTGCTGGCAAGACCACACAATAAAAATTCCAGTCCTGGTGTCAAACCGTACACCTATTGCCCTACTCGGCAGAGATGCCCTGTGTGGATTGAACTGTACCATAAAGTGTTCTCCCGATGGATGTGAGGTTGAAATACCATACAAAACGTGCCACAAGGTGCAGATGCAGTCAAGGTCCGGGAAGTCAACGCCCACTGTATTTTGGGTGGGAGATGTCAGCGACAACCTGTTGGAACCGTACAAGAAGTGGGAGAAGTTTATCGGCTCCAATAGACCAGGAGCAAGGGCCCCAGAGTACCCATTCCACTGCATGCTACAATATCACAAAGACCTAACGCAGGCACAGGCGGAAGAGTGGTTGCGTCAACAACCTCAAGACGTGCAATTGAACGGCACTTGCATTATCCTGGGACCACACGGAGTGGACATGAAAATCCAGGGAAACGGATTCATTGACAAGGAATTTATAGTCAAGAATAGCATCCCACATGTGACTTTGTTGATAGCAGATGACTGGGAGCAGCAACGTGTAGGAGAAATGATGGCGGAGGCGGAAACACTCAAGTTTTCCCCGCTGGCAGGAAACAATGCTCTGTGGGTGAGTGTTGATAAACGTTTCATGAAAATCATGGTTTCAGCGCATAGACATGGACAGCCCCAAACGGTGCAGCTGTCACACGACTCCATCCTCAGTATGACGACAGATCAACTCAAAGAGGACATGCTACAACAGGTCCCTGACTACCTGTGGTCTCGCCATAGTACGGATATTGGACTTGTAAAATCCGCACAACCGGTAACAGTGGATCTTCGGCCAGGCTGCAGACCTGCATGGAAAACACAGTACCCCCTGAAGGAGGAAGCAGTGCGGGGGATTGAAACACAGATCGAAGGATTGCTCGTGGCAAATGTGTTGAGGGTAACGCAGACCCCTCTTAGTAATACACCAATACTGCCCTTGAAAAAGCCTGACAACACCCACCGGCTAGTACATTACCTTCGAGCCGTGAACGAAGTGGTGATTGACAATGTAGCCGATGTGCCAGATCGGCACACCTTGCTGGCACAGATTCCGCCGGACGCGGAATGCTTCTCAGTGGTGGACCTTTGTGGCACCTTTTTCAGTGTCCCACTCAGTAGCGAATCACAAGGACTGTTCGGGTTCACGTTCAAAGGACAGTTTTATCAATATCAGATGTTAGGGTTTTTCAGATGATCCTTATCGTATGATTATGTTGGAATGCAACCGGTAATAAATCACCTACCTTGTCTCATCCTACACAAGGTCGTAAAAGTTCCCCCTGATATGTTTTGGGCTTCCTATTCAGTCTACACCAGCCCCCACTCTTTCTCTTAATAAATATGTCCTTGCAGTTGGGAGGGTTTTCAGACTTCATTCCTGGAGCGAGTGAACTCTCCACCTGCAGGTGTCTAAAAGAACTTGCTTGTCTCCCGTGTGGTTCTTGCAAAATAAGTTGGAGTGAGCAAATCTCTAACATGTTGGTGCCGAAACCCGGGACCCCTCATACCCGCTATCTGTCTGACGAAGAAGGACGTGCTGCATTGTCGACAAGCCAGCGTCCATTAGGAGGACCTGGAGGAGAAAGTCCTGGGAAGAGAATTCTTCCCTGGGCCAGCATCTTAGGTCTGCCTTCGTCTGACAGAGGTGGATTGACGGGACCCGGCAGTGCAATGAACCAGGGGACAAGTAAGTTAAAGGCCTGAAGTTGTGTGATTGTGTTGTTGTTTGTGAAACGCGTAAAAAAAAACCCACAGGTGCACGAGAGATACGGCTTCGGTTTATCCGAGCTATGAGATACGGCTTTGGTTTGTCCGAGCTATGAGATACGGCTTTGGTTTGTCCGAGCTACGAGATACGGCTTTGGTTTGTCCGAGCTATGAGATATGGCTTTGGTTTGTCCGAGCTATGAGGCCTAAAAATAAAAAAAAAAGCGCTGGAGTTTGTGTGATTGAGTGTGTGACTGGTAGGATAAATTGACTAAAAAGCAGTTCTAGCGTTGATCCACGGCAATAAAACAGGCTAGTAATCTGTTGAAAGGTCAATTTAAACCTGCATTGAGGATCCTCAAAGAAAAAAAAAAAATGGGGAAAAAAAAATTGTAAAACCTTAAACTACTAAAATTAAGATGGGAAATAAGAACGGTAAATCTCTTGCTCTGCTCTTCTTTGAGATGAGAAGTTCATGGCAAGTAGATTTCTTAATTGTATCCAATACATGCTGAAGTGGTAGAAGTGCTACAGTGTGGTTGAAAGCTTCACAAGAAAGAGAAGAACAAATCCAAAAGACAAAAGATATAAAGTTGAAAAGTCATGAGGCCGCCATTCATTTGAGATTTGAAAATGAAAAAGAATTCTGGGTGCATAGTGTCATCCCATTCAATGATGCAGATGAGAGTGCTTATCAGTAACATCTTAAAATTGCGCTCCTCACTGGTTTCCCCACTGACTTAGGCAATTGGGCGAGGAAACACTTGGTGGAAGCAGACACTGCTTGGTTTACAAAAAACATGCAGTGGCCCAGAGACGCTGACAAAGGGATTGAGAAAGGCAAAAGTTCTGATGTACTTCATCTAGATGATGATAATGATCTAAATGAAGATACAACGGTCTTCTACCAAAGTTCCCAAAGGGGCAGAGGAAGAGTTAGATACCAACAACGTCGCAAGCCACCATTCAAATCAAAACCCCCATCAGATTCAGACAACTGTTGGAACTGTGGGAGACGAGGACACTTTGCACGAGAGTGTTGTTTTGCAAAACAATACCAATCAAAGGGTGGAGGAATGAGCAGAGGAAAAGCCAAAATTTTAGCATGACAACCTTCCTCCTCTTTGACCGCTTATGCTCATACAGAGAAAGAAAGAATAGATGCCCATATGACAACAAAAGAGGTCATTGTCAGATTATTAGAATTGTTTTTATATTATTAGAAGTCCTGTCCATCCAAGAAGTATGACAATGCTGTTTGTATGCCCAAATTACAAATGACTAGAGCTCAAATTGTGTTACATTAAAGTTAAAATATGCAAATCAAGTGGTAAAGAAATGCAACTTGCTTCTAGAAGATAAATAAATAAAATTAGAATGTGCTGTCCTCGTGTGCATGGGAGGGACCAGCTCATGATCGACCACAGGAAATGGCCAGCCTGTGACGAATCATTGGTGCTGGAACCTACCTTCCCCACGCGAGAGCTGTGCATGTGTGTGCATATATGTTAAAATAATGAAGATTGGCTAAACTTTTAGTATAAAGAAATTTGCTAGACTGTTGTCTATTCAATTTACACCGCAGAACAGAAACAATTTTGACAGATAAAAATGAAAGAAAAAGAGAGAAATCTGTTTGGGAGCAGAAACTAATCCACACTAGTGCATGTTAGGGTTTTTCAGATTATCCTTATCGTATGATTATGTTGGAATGCAACCGGTAATAAATAACCTACCTTGTCCCATCCTCCACAAGGTCGTAAAACATCCCCTGATATGTTTTAACTAGAGCACAAGGCCTTCCTGTTCAACCTACTATTACCCCCACTCTGTTTGTCTTAATAAATATGCCTTTGCAGTTGGGAGAGGCTCCAGATGTCATTCCTGTAGCGAGTGATCTCTCCACCTGCAGGTGTCTAAAAGAACTTGCTTGTCTTCCGTGTGGTTCTTGCAAAATAAGTTGGAGTGAGCAAATCTCTAACATTTTGGTGCCGAAACCCGGGACCCCTCATACCCGCTATCTGTCTGACGAAGAAGGACGTGCTGCATTGTCGACAAGCCAGCGTCCACTAGGAGGACCTAGAGGAGAAAGTCCTGGGAAGAGAATTCTTCGCTGGGCCAGCATCTTAGGTCTGCCTTCGTCTGACAGAGGTGGATTGACGGGATCCGGCGGTGCAACGAACCAGGGGACAAGTAAGTTAAAGCGCTAAAGATACGGCTTTGGTTTGTCCGAGCTATGAGATACGGCTTTGGTTTGTCCGAGCTATGAGATATGGCTTTGGTTTGTCCGAGCTATGAGATACGGCTTTGGTTTATCCGAGCTATGAGATACGGCTTTGGTTTATCCGAGCCATGAGATACGGCTTTGGTTTGTCCGAGCTATGAGATACGGCTTTGGTTTGTCCGAGCCATGAGGCCTAAAAAAAAAAAGCGCTGGAGTTAGTGTGATTGAGTGTGTGACTGATAGGATAAATTGACTAAAAAGCAGTTCTAGCGTTGATCCACGGCAATAATACAGGCTAGTAATTTGTTGAAAGGTCAATTTAAACCTGCATTGAGGATCCTCAAAGAAATAAATAAGTGATAATAGTAATAATAATAATAATAATAATATTTTTGAGACAGAGATTGTAAAACCTAAAACTACTAGAATTAAGATGGGAAATAAAAACGGCAAATCTCTACCTCTTGACGGAGATGAGAAGTACATGGCGAGTAGATTTCTTAATTGTATGCAATATATGCCGAAGTGGAAGAAAAAGTATGGAGTAGAAGGGAAGTTGAGAGTTGAAGTGTGGAAGATAGTAGTTGATGTTTTAGAAGAGAGTGTGGATAGAAAGAAAAATGGACTGAAAAAGAAAAGAAAAGACAGTGAATTGGATTGTGCTAAAATGTGGTTGAAAGCTTCACAAGAAAGAAGAGAACAAATCCAAAAGACAAAAGATAGAAAGTTGAAAAGTGATGAGGCCGCCATTCAATTGAGATTTGAAAAAGAATTCAGGGTGCATAGTGGCATCCCATTCAATGATACAGCTGAGAGTGCTTATCTACAACAGCTTAAAAATGCGCTCCTCACTAATTTCCGCCCTGAAATAGGCAACTGGGTGAGGAAACATTTGATGGAAGTGGATGTTGCAAGTGCAACTATGCAATGGGCCAGACATGCTGAAAAAGTGATCAAAAAAGGCAAAAGTTCTGATGTATTTCATCTAAATAATGATGATGATGAACTAGATGAAGATACAACAGTCTTCTTCCAAGGGTCCCAGCAAGGCGGAGGAAGAGGTAGAGGCCAACAAGGTCGCAGGCCGCCATATAATTCAAAACCCCCACGAGATTCTGACAACTGTTGGAACTGTGGGAGACGAGGACACTTCGCACGAGAGTGTCGTTTTGCAAAACAATATCAATCAAAGGGTGGAGGAAGGAGCAGAGGAAAAACCATATTTTTAGCATGACAAGCTTCCTCCTCTTTGACCGCTTATGCTCATACAGAGAAAGAAAGAATAGATGCCCATATGACAGCAAAACATGTCATTGTCAGATTATTAGAATTTTTTTTAGATTATTAGAAGTCCTGTCCATCCAAGAAGTATGACAATGCTGTTTGTATGCCCAAATTACAAATGACTAGAGCTCAAATTGTGTTACACTGAAGTTAAAATATGCAAATCAAGTGGTAAAGGAATGCAACTTGCTTCTAGAAGATAAATAAATAAAATTAGAATGTGCTGTCCTCGTGTGCATGGGAGGGACCAGCTCATGATCGACCACAGGAAATGGCCAGCCTGTGACGAATCATTGGTGCTGGAAACTACCTTTTGCATGCGAGAGCTGTGCATGTGTGTGCGTATATGTTAAAATGATGAACATTGGCTAAAGTTTTAGTATAAAAAAAAAATTTGCTAGACTGTGGTCTATCCAATTTGCACCGCAGAACAGAAATGATTTTGAAAGATAAAAATGAGAGGAAAAAGAGAGAAATCTGTTTGCAAGCAGAAACTAATCCACACTAGTGCATGTTAAGTGTCGAGCCCACATGAGAAATTCGAAGAAAAAAAAAATGACAGAACATGCTTTCAGGAATTGGAAGAAGCTAAATTGTGAATTTAAGATTTTGCAATGCTACATTTAATAGGAATAATTGATTGGTTGTGTTATAAGATTATACAAAATTCTAAATGCAAGCTAAATCTGAGAGATTGAGTTCTTCAAATTTAAAAACAAAGAAAAAATTCAGATTAATTTGCCAGTTGGTTGTTATAGTTAAGTTTTTTTGAATTGGGGGATTGTTCTACCAGGAAACCTGAGTTGAAAATGATATATGAATGTTGTGTGGTGAGCTTGGATGAATTGGGACCAATGTGATAGAAAGACTCCTTTTTGGAGACTGCGTGTGAGATGCAAATGAACATTGATGAATGATAGCCTGAATGAAAAGAAATTACAGGTTGAATGGTTGAAGTTGTTGGCGACTACTATGGAAAATTAGTAGAGCGACTTTGATGAAAGAATGATTTTGAGCAGGTTGAATGTTAGAAAGAAACACGTAGCTTTTGGATTGATAATTAACTAGAGAAAAAAACTGGAGAACCAGTAACACATGTAGAAGATGTGTGAACTGAGAAATTGAGAAGCGTTTTGAAAAGAAAGTCAAATTAAATGATGATGGAATCGTATGTAGTAAAGAACGCATTCTCCCAAAAAGTTTGTCAAGGTGTGAGGCATGGCCGTTGCCAAGCCTCAGAAGGGGGGGAGTGAGTAGGACAGATAGTGGAAGATAGTAATAATACAACACTTTATGACAATGAATTTTCGAATACATTTGGTGTTATATTGTGGTAAATGTTTTGTTCTGGTGTAGATAGGTTAGCAACACGAGAGATTTAGAGGTTCAAAAGAAAGACAGTTAAAAGAAAACATTTTTGATTTGGACAATTGCAGACTAACAGGAACATGAGAACGATAAGAACTACGAGGTGGGATCCAATTTCATTGGGGAGATTTAGAATTCACAGCACCATACTCTAAGTTACATTTTTGAGCAAGCATGACAATAACATGTGAGAGGTCAAGACATACAGATCAGGGCTTGATGTGGAAAGCAGACCTCGATGAGTTGATTTTCAATAATGATACTGAAGACAACATACTGTCCGATTAAATTGGAACTATAGATAAAATGTAGCTCAAAAATAGGATGAGTTGCAGGAGTTACGATATAAAAACGAGACCGCTGTTATTAGGAGAATTTGAAGTTTGGTAAATAAATGTTACCAGCAAATTGATGGAAGCAGCTACATTTTGAGATAGTCTTACAAGTTTGACGTCCCAGCCTGTCATTCTCAGTGTCAGAGTCCCTGAAACCCAATCCGAGACTTCGCCTGCAGCCGTGAACAACCACAAAATGGTGCCTGGCTCTGAAGCACCTTTGACCTTTGGCGAAGGACAAGAAAAGACTGCTGTTGTGCTTGGAGGAGGACAAGTACACTCCGGAGGACAGACAACATCCTCGGGGACGAGAAAAGACAGTGAAAAGCGGAGGAACTCACAATGATGAAAATTGACTCATTTGAACAATGGACTCATTCAAGAGTGATGGATGGGGTCGCTCTGAAGCAACAGCCAAAGAACACCAACGTGAGAGGGTGAAGTGGGGCAAAAAGAAATGGACTTGGAGTGTCCGACAACCAAATCGCACTCCTTGGCGTTACCAAATTTGGTGGAGCTTGGTTCAAAGGTTCATTGTGCACTGAGTTTGACAGAACTGAGGAGATTTGATAAATAAATAAATAAAAATTTGAAAAATACGTAGGGCTACAGATTATAATCAGAGATTGAACGGATTTGGATAAAACAAATAGGCTAAAACGGTAGGAAACAAGAGCAAGATATTATATTTTGGCTCATCAAGCTTAAGACGTAGAGGTCGAGTTATATAAATTTTAGAACAGGACATTTGGCAGTCAGGAGGAAGCTAGGTTGCTCAATGTACCTACTCAATACAATAGTAAGTTTTTTTTTGCACCACAGTGGAGGTTGGATGGTCAGAAAGTTAGGTACGTTCAATTTTTGACATTCACACAATCATGCATAGGAGCCACACGGCGACAGTTAACAAGACAATGACTGCAATAGGGGCCACCTACGACTGCACCGACATGAAAAAGTAGAAGCGAGAGAGCAGAGTATGGGATTATATGCTAAAACGTCTGCTATACAGTTACCGATAGGAGATTCTATCAAAAGAAGCTACATGAGAGATGGATTAGAATCTCTTTGTCTGTGTGTTCTGTTTGTGAGTAATCTCTGTAAAATTGTTGTCGTTCGTCTGAACTTTGTATGCCGTTTTGTGTATGTGTGCGTGCAGATGTGTGTGTGTGTGTGTGTTCACACCCTGTGTGGGTGCGAGCGTGTGAGGAGAAAGAAGGCATGGATAAGACAATCTCTTTTACACCAGGAGGCAATAAATGGGAACGCCCCTGTCATAAATAGTTTTTGGTTGAAGGGAATCATTAGGAAGTGTTCAAACTCTTCCCGCAAACATTCCTATTTGCCAGTTAAATGGGCACTACAATTGACTACGAGAGTTGCAAGCAACGGATGAAGAGCAGTCCTTGGCAGATTATATGATCAGGACGCTCAAACTGTGTCAAAGACAAATTTACTGCCGCTTGATCTTTCCTCCTCACAGGTCGACAACCCCATCAATCCAGGAGACTGGGTCTACATCGAGGTCATCAAAAGAAGGAACTGGGCCAGCCACGACGGGAGGGACCATTCCAAGTCTTGCTGACTACACATATTGCATCCAAGGTTGCAGGACCCACAAATGCATTAACGACGACTTGTCTCCAGGAGGAAACTGGATGGGAGCTTTGGACATCACCGCTGTGTGCCAGGATGAGAGAGCCGTTTTCAAGGTGTAAGGGCTCTACTACCAACATGGCTGCACCATCGGACGGGACCTACTTCATCCAGAAGTTCAGAGGCACTGCCTCACCTGCATCCTATGGGTGCACGTGCCTGTTCAGTACGGATCATGGTTTTGTGGTCACAAGAGTTGTCCGATGCTGCCTGCCAACTGGACACGAGTGTGTGCGCCAGTGTGTGTGACAGACCTCACCTATAGACTAGAACATCATCAGCTGACGAAAACACGAGCACATATACAACTTCTTAGACGTGACAGACGTGATAATGATAATGATAATGAGACGTGGATTGCGTAGATGCTGTTCTGTTGAGCATGTTTTACAGAAACTTGATGATTTGACCATCGAAAATGCTTCGCAAGTGATGGATACAATGATGTACTGTTTCTGTGTTTTTGTTTTTTATTGATAGCATTCCGGTCGTCTTAGGCAAAGGGACCGTGTAAGAATTTTCCTGCTAATAACATCTGGCCGGCAGGTTTTTCGCTTACACAATAAGTTTGATCTTGGGGTATTGAGGTAATGCCTCATCTTCACTGGAAAGTGTTGCTATCATTGTTTGTTGTTTTTTTATTTTTACTATTCATCTTTCTTCATTATACATGTATATATGTTTTTTACTTGTCTTTGTTGTTTGGGGTGGCATAATCATATGATAAAACAGGAGGGAGATGTTAGGGTTTTTCAGATTATCCTTATCGTATGATTATGTTGGAATGCAACCGGTAATAAATAACCTACCTTGTCCCATCCTCCACAAGGTCGTAAAACATCCCCTGATATGTTTTGACTAGAGCACAAGGCCTTCCTGTTCAACCTACTATTACCCCCACTCTGTTTCTCTTAATAAATATGCCTTTGCAGTTGGGAGAGGCTCCAGATTTCATTCCTGTAGGTGTCTAAAAGAACTTGCTTGTCTTCCGTGTGGTTCTTGCAAAATAAGTTGGAGTGAGCAAATCTCTAACAGTGCATGTTAGTGTCAAGCCCTCATGAGAAATTCGGAGTTAACAAAACAACAGAACATGCTTTCAGGAATTGGGAGAAGCTAAATTGTGAATTTAAGATTTTGCAATGCTACATTTAATAGGAATAATTGATTGGTTGTGTTATAAGATTATGCAAAATTCTAAATGCAAGCTAAATCTGAGAGTTTGAGTTCTTCAAATTTAAAAACAAAGAAAAAATTCAGATTAATTTGCCAGTTGTTTGTTTTAGTTAATTTTTTTAATTGGTGGATTGTTCTACCAGGAAACTTGAGTTGAAAGTGATATATGAATGTTGTGTGGTGAGCTTGGATGAAATGGGACCAATGTGATAAGAAGACTCCTTTTTGGAGACTGTGTGAGATGCATATGATGAGCATTGATGAATGATTGCCTGAATGAAAGTTTGAATGGTTGAAGTCGTTGGCGACTACTATAGAAAATTAGTAGAGCGACTTTGATGAAAGAGTGATTTTGAGCAGGTTGAATGCTAAAAAGAAAACGTAGCTTTTGGATTGGTAATTAACTAGAGAAAAAACTGGAGAACCAGTAACACATGTAGAAGATGTGTGAACTGAGAAATTAAGAAGCGTTTTGGAAAGAAAGTCAAATTAAATGATGATGAAATCATATGTAGTAATACAACACTTTACTAGATATGGATTCTCTAAATCATACAATTGAGTAAAATAAAACGTACGTTGTGATTCGTATTGAAATTTCTAAGATTATTGTGATAAAGAATGAGAAAACGATTGAAAAGTAACTAAAGAAACTACAAGAAAGTGAAAATGTCTAATCATTTGCTAGCTGAGTCACTCCCCATTCGGGGAGGGCATCCATTTACTTGCTAAGCTAGTTGTCAAAACAGTCCAATTGCCACGAAAAGTAGCTATGTGCACGTGTGCAGTACACACACACACACACGAGACTGATAAGGTGTCAAGAGGTAACAAGCTTGCAGACAGAACCACAAAGCTGCAGCGCAAAAGACACTTCAAATTTTATACACACAAGAAGCAGATTAAATCACTGAAACATTTTTAAAGATGTGCAGCGAGAAAATCCATAGAGTGAAATTCAATTATGGACGAAAAAAGGGGCAAGATTAGAGAATGGCATCTATAAATGACCTACCCAAACAAAGAACCTATGCAAATGGTGAGCAATATTGAGCCATGGTGCGTGTCACATGGCTCAAGAGGAGGGATAGTGGGACAGGTCAGTCAGCTTTATACAACATATGTATTTGATTCATATTCAAAACATTTTCAAAACAAAACATTTTTTTTTTTTGTAGAGCTTGTTTCAACAAAAACAAAAACACTGAATGCCTCCAATTTAAAAGATCAATTTGACCTTTGCAGGATGATCTGCTGTGTCGGATCTGGACTGCCATGAAAGTATGATGTTTATATGTGTACTTTGTCAACAACCTCTGTAGATGTTAAAGAATGGGATGAATATCTAGAATGAATGTGGATAATTTGTTTTAGGTAACTAACTATAAGAGTAACTGAAAAAAGAAACAATTGATTGCTTATGGCAAAACAAGCTGCAAAGACAGAAAAAAATTGAATATGTCATATGTATGGATTTGCGACCGATTATGTTGTACCGTTGCCATTGACCAAAGATTGTGTGAAATCTGTCACGTCTACTGGATTGTGAAGTGTGTGACAGAGCAGTCTATATAATATCCATTGAGACAAAAAAGAAAAAAAAAGAAGCCATTGCTTTCAGAGAATGTAGTCAAGCCAAATTGTATATACATCAAAATGCCAAGATCTGGGGAAAAAAGCTGGTAAAAACCAAAATATCTTTAAATTTGAGAGGCGACGATGATTTGACCGAAATTGATGCAATAGGAGTCCCTAGAGGAGTTCCTGATTAATAAGAATTAAATGACCAAATTGCAGCGGGATGGGAGTCCTCCATTTGCTGCTGGTGAACGATGAACAAGAGCGTAGACAGGATAAATTACATTCATTACAACATGCAGAAATTGGGCAAACGGACACAAGCGGGGCTCGAGGCAGTGCATGAACAGCTAGCCACACCTTCCCTAATGTCGATCCAGAACCACAATGCTCATGATATGTTGTTGTCTGAGAAAGGAGGTGTCTGCGCAATGTTTGGAGAACAATGCTACACCTTCATCCCCAACAACACCGCCCCTGATGGGAGCCTGATGGATTGCAGGCCTGCGATCCCTCAAAACGAGGATGAAAGAGCACTACAAGTGGATGAATGCTTTTGGGAAGTATGACGCCATTGTGTCCTCAATTTTACCATCAGTTTCAGTGTTGCTGCTATGCTCACCTTGTATGGATGTTGCATACCGTGTCTTCGTGCTCTGTTTACTTGTCTCGCCACTACAGTAATATTGCCCATGGAGGACGAGATTGCTCAGATATGCCTAATGTCTGAGCGGCAACATGATGATGTTGATGGCAAAATTCCTGCATCTGTGTTGCCAGACTTTTCCCAGATCCATGGGATTCTGAATGATGACATCGCAACGTTTATCCTTTGGTGTAAACATATTTGTCCTCATGAATGTGATCTGATGACTGAGAGTCGAGAAAACGGGTTGTTTACGGTGATGTGTGAATTTGAGCAAATATGTAATAAACAGTGGGGAAATGTCAGGATAATTAGTTTTGTAGAAGTGCTGGCCGGCCTGAACCGGAGGTCTCATACCTTCGCTCAAGGCCAACACATCTGCCAGGTTTTAGGGAGTTCTTATACTCCCTTCCTTGTCTTATCTGTGAGAGGCCCTCACTAGTTATGAACAGAACACCTTTGTTCTTTGTCTAGCTAAAGATAAGTTCGTTATCTATTATGCCTTTTAGTTTCTATTTACGAATTGTTGTTGACCCGGACAGTTTTTAAGTTATCCCATATTTACTCAATGTTTAGTTAAGTAGACTTCATGCAAGTTATCTCACATCTACTTAACGTTTGTTGGAGTGTATGCACGAGAGGTATCTGATGATTTACTCATCATTATTATTGTGTGAAACGTAGCAAGAAAGTCAAGAGCATTGTTTTACAGGGACACGGCATCCAGGAGTTGGATATCAACACCGTGCTGTCACAGTCAAAGATGCCGACCCTTACCGCCCTGGACTTGCAGACAGTGCCTGTGATCAGCTATTCTGGGCAAATCTCAATGTGACTGTTAGAGGATGATCTTCTCACAATCTCTCGGGACCTGAAATGGACCGGCCACATAGACTCTGTCCGGAAGAAGGCCCAGCAGAGGCTGTACTTCCTGAGACAGCTCAAGAAGTTCAACCTGCCACGGGAGCTGCTGAAGACCTTCTACACTGCCATCATCCAGTCTGTCCTCTGCACCTCCATCACTGTCTGGTTTGGATCGGCCTCCAAACAAGACAAGCACAGACTGCAACGAACAATAAGGACTGCAGAAAAGATAATTGGAATCAACCTCCCATCTATCCAAGACTTGTACCTGTCCAGGACCAGGAAACGTGCAAGAAACATCTCAACAGACCCTTCGCACCCAGGTTGCAGCCTGTTTGAACTACTCCCCTCCGGACGCCGTTATAGAGCTCTGTACACTAAAACCAGCAGACACAGAGACAGCTTCTTCCCCCAGGCTGTCGCTCTGATGAACTCACACCACTATTAGAGTCTCAGAGTCATTACTGTGCAATAACATCCCGCTTGCCACACCTTTTTTGTCTACACTGTTTGTACTATGTGTCCTCTCTGCAGCCATGGCACCCTGGTCATCCTAGAAGAGGGACCCTCCCATCTGTGGTCTCTTCTCAAGGTTTCTCATTTCCCCTAGCTGGAGTTTTGAGTTTTTCCTTGCCCTCTTGGGAGTTTAAGATCAGTTTAAGATCAGGGGGTGTTTGAGAATATCTTTCGTTCTTCACATGTCCTGAGTGTTGTTGTTAGTCACCTAAATGTTGAACAGAGGCTGTGATTTACCGAAGTCAAATTCCTTGTTTGGCACGCTCAAACATGGCGAATAAAAAACTCTTGAATCTTGACTCTTGAATGAACAATACCACAAGTGGCCTACACAGAGAGACCAGCTGGAGAGGAGACTGGATGGGAGCTTTGGACATCGCCGCTGTGTGCCAAGATGAGAGAGCCGTTTTCAAGGTGTAAGGGCTCTACTACCAACATGGCTGCACCATCGGACGGGACCTACTTTGTCCAGAAGTTCGGAAGCACCGCCTCACCTGCATCCTATGAGTGCACGTGCCTGTTCAGAACGGATCATGGTTTTGTGGTCACAAGAGTTGTCCGATGCTGCCTGCCAACTGGATACGAGTGTGTGAGCCAGTGTGTATGACAAACCACACCTACAGACTAGAACATCATCAGCTGACGAGAACACGAGCACATATACAACTTCTTAGACGTGACAGATGTGATAATGATAATGGGACGTGGATTGCATAGATGCTGTTCTGTTTCTGTGTTTTGATTTTTATTGTTAGCATTCTGGTCGCATAAGGCAAAGGGACCGTGTAAGAATTTTCCTGCTAATAACATCTGGCTGGCAGGTTTTTCGCTTACACAAAAAGTTTGATCTGGGGGTATTAAGGTAATGCCTCATCTTCACTGGAAAGTGTTGCTATCATTGTTTATTGTTTTTTATTTTTACTATTCTTCTTTCTTCATTATGTGTGTTTTTTTACTTGTCTTTGTTGTTTGTGGTGGCATAATCATATGATAAAACAGGAGGGAGATGTTAGGGTTTTTCAGATTATCCTTATCGTATGATTATGTTGGAATGCAACCGGTAATAAATAACCTACCTTGTCTCATCCTACACAAGGTCGTAAAAGTTTCCCCTGATATGTTTTGGGCTTCGTATTCAGTCTACACCAGCCCCCACTCTTTCTCTTAATAAATATGTCCTTGCAGTTGGGAGGGTTTTCAGACTTCATTCCTGGAGCGAGTGAACTCTCCACCTGCAGGTGTCTAAAAGAACTTGCTTGTCTCCCGTGTGGTACGCCAAATTGGTAGGGCTGCTAAGAGCTATGATCAAAGACACAGGCAATAATGATCTCCACGCCACTTTGGATTGGACACAGGATGGCCATGTGGCGTTTGAAACAATCAAAGCAAGGTTGCAAGAGGCTCCAGCATTGGCTTTACCAGATTACTCCAAAAGGTTTGTGTTATTCGCGTCAACCTCGGCGGGGGGTAGGTTTGCATGTGCAATTCTTTATCAGCCTACAGGCACGGGGTCTGGACCCCAACCTGTGGCCTATTATTCGACATCCTATTCTGAGGTGGAGATGGGCCTGCCGCCATGCTATAGAGCTGTGGTTGGAGTCTATTTGATGTATGACAAAGCCTCTGCTATCACCATGGGCTATCCTGTGACAATTCTTACTCACCATAGTCTTCGGACTCTGTTGAACCATGGCAAGTACACCTTGACAGAGCCCCGGCTCCGGGACTATTACAGGCTTTTGGAGCAAGAGGATGTCACTCTAGCAAGGTGTACTACTGTAAACCCAGTTGAGTTTTTGCCAACTTCAGAGGATGGGGACCCCCACGATTGTTTGCATGAGTCAGAAAAATACTCTAGACTGCGGTCTGATTTGCAAGCTATCCCCCTGAGGGAAGCGGATCTCGAACTTTGGACAGATGGCTCTTGTTATCGAGTTGGAGAAAATTTATGCGCAGGCTATGCGGTCGTGCAAGCGCAGGGACCTGAGTTTGTAACGATCAAAGCCGAAGTGGTGCCACAACCGGCCTCGGCCCAACTTGCTGAACTGGTGGGGTTGACAGAAGCGTGTCTGCTCGCAGAAGGGAAAAGAGTGACAATCTATACAGATTCGGCATATGCGCATAGTGTGTGCCACCTGTTTGGTGCTGTGTGGAGGAATCGGGGGTTCAAGAAGACTGACGGTTCCCCCATCCAGCATCATGCGCAGATAATGAAGCTGCTGGTGGCCATGATGAAACCTAGAGAAATAGCCATTGCAAAATGTGCTGCCCACAAGTCTGATGCGTCCAGAGTCACGCAGGGAAATAGAATGGCGGACGAGGGAGCCAGGGCTGTCATGAAAGGCAGCCAGAAGGGGAAAGTTTTGTTAATTACGCATGAGGTCGACCTCGAAGACAGGGTCACACTCAGAGATGTAATCTTAATGCAGGCAGCCGTTAACCTGATGGATAAACACCTTTGGGAGCAAAGGGGGGCGAGTCAAGACCCTACTGGACTGTGGAGAAATCACGAGGGTCTGGTAGTGGCGCCGCCAGATTTGCTGGGACTGTTAATCCAGGAGGCACATGGGTTGGCCCATGTGTCAAGGGGGGAGGTAAAGAGAAAAATAACTGCAGAATACGGGTTTTGGGCGCCATATTTGCTCGAACAAATCGACCAGGTAATTGGAAAATGTGCAATCTGTTTGAAAAACAATGTGAGAAGAGGGGTAGCCACCCCCACGGGTTACATCCCGACTCCTAATGGCCCCATGAGAGAACTAGTGGTGGATTTTGTCGACATGATACAACCTGTCGAAGGGAAAAGATACATGTTGGTGGTCGTAGACCGGTTTTCAAGATGGCCGGAGGCCTGTCCAACTAAACGGAAAGATGCTCAGTCTGTGGCCAAGTTTCTGTGCCGCGAAGTTATCAGCAGATGGGGTCTGCCGGATAGGATTTCTTCAGATAACGGGAGAAAGTTTGTGGATAAAATGGTCAAAATCATAATGCAAAAATTGGGAATTAAACAGTGGCTCGGAGCAGTGTATCATCCACAAAGCCAAGGCATTTGTGAAAAAATGAACGGCGTCATAAAACATCGAATTTCCAAAATTTGTCAACATACAGGCTTGAATTGGATAGCTGCCTTACCACTGGCACTGATGGTTTGCCGGTCGAGTGAACTCCGCGATTTGCATTTGACCCCACATGAATTGGTAACCGGTAGACGCATGCCTTCGCCGTGTTTGCGTACCAGTGGGAAAGGCCTGTCAATTTTGGAGGACAAAATGAAAGCCTATGTCAAACATTTAACCACGATACATAGGAATATTTCCACCTATGTTGTTGACAGGCAGAAACAAGAAGAAGCACAAGATAAACTCGAAGCAAATACTAAAGACACAGTTCAGCGAGGAGACAAGGTGTATGTGAAAGTGTTCCGCCGCAAGTGGTACAACGAAAGACGGCAGGGGCCATTTGAAGTTGTCCGCTGGACCGGAACAGCGGTGCAAGTAAAAGGGTCGCCAACTTGGTACCATCTGACACACTGCGTCAAGGTGCTCAAAGATGAAGAACCCCAAAGAGGGAGTCGTGGCTGCGAGAACTCCGAACAACCGCCAGAACAAGAGTCGCCCAGGGGCCCAGATCGGGATGAAGACGGGCAAGGTCGAGCTGTGGTGGATAACGTGTCTGCTGTATCTGTTCCTGAGGACATCGGGGGCGACACAGCCGACGACCGAGGAAGCCAACAGTTCGACGATGTCAATCTTGACGACGCACCCTCCCCAGATGCAGGTGACTCTCCTCAACACAGCGACACCGAGCCAACTACCACCGGAGATGGTGTCCCCAATGGACACGGTCACCCTACAGGACCCAGCGACGGACGCCCAGTCCACCACAGAGTCCGGCCGGAGCGTTACATTGAGCAATGTTGAGGGAGTGTTGGGAAGAGCTGTCATACTGCCATGTAATTGCGCAAGGGCAGGAGGGTCCCTGTGCAGACACACCGCCCAATGGAAAGACAACACCGGTAACATCCTTGCCCTGGCCCAGCGAACACATGTGGACAATGTACTGTTACTAAATACATATAGGCGATTTGAGGTGTTAGGAGATTGCGCTCTATTTCTGACAAAAGTCTGCATGACTGATTTTGGAAACTATACGTGTACCTGTTTCAAAATGGGAGTGGGAAAGGCAGAACGCATGGGCGACCAAACGACGGGAGACAGTGTTACTTTCGTGACATTGACGGAGAAAAAATAAATTGATGACGAACAACCAGACAGCCCAGTCACGGAGTATGTTAAGACGGAGAAGGCAGTCACAATCAAAATTGACATTGTATCCATGAAAACGATTAGCGACAACATTGAAACGCAGTCGGCCGCTTCGGGGACGCTCATGACAACGGCGGAGGCGGTAAAGCCAACGCCTGACGTTCCAGGAGCTGTCCACGAAGCGTTTGCGGACTCGGACTGGTCCCCGGCGGAGGTGCGAACCAATTTGCATGCTATGGCAAGACGGGAAGCTGCTTGGAAGGCTTATGGGTTCGATGCTTTGGCATTACCGGGGGTTGACGAATGGGCAGGAAGAAACATGTGGTATCAACTGATGGTGCATTCGATCAAGTCGTCCAAGGCAGTGAGTGGGCCGTGCTTGGTAAGGGTAAAATCACCAAGTACGCTGAAAGCTGTTTTTCAGACTGTTCCGGTGCCGGTATCCGACGATTGCCAACTTAGGCTACTGCTTTGGTTGGTGTACGATGTCAAACGCACCTCTCGCATTAAGGTGCCCCCGGCTTCCCGGTAACGGGTTTGTTTTAGCCGGGTTCGGAGATTCGTCCGTAATCTAACCACCCGAGTTAAATTAACTCCACCGGAATCAATCTAATTTCTGTACGATGACAATCCCTCTCAAGTCACCCGAAGCTCGAGCCGAGTAACTCAATTCGAGGCAAGACTTCGAAGTGACCGCATCGTATTGATGGCTCCCCGCTAATGTTTGAAGTTCTTATTTTGTTCCGGATATTTTTTAGATGTCTTTGTTAAGACCTCAGGGATTCGTTTGTATAGCGCACCCTAGCACTAGTTTTGCCGAAGTAAATGTTGATATGGGTCCGTTCTACTTGGTCGCTCAAGCAGCGAGTCGACCAACTTGTTTATTCGAAAGAGAATCAAATTAATAAAAGTGTGACAATAATAGCATTTAAGGAGAAAATTAATGAACTTTACGTTATTAATTCTAACTTCTTATATGTAGATCTAGCACTTAACCGTCGGAGTTCTTCACCCCACTTGATTGCTTTTAAAAAGAGTAACAACTTTCTTAAACCGAATAACAATGTCGTGCTCTATTTAGATTTGCCCAGTAATTAATTTGGAAGGCAAGTATATTTTTCGATCGTGTCCCGTTTAACTTTTGACGCGGCCCGACAAATTTAGGAACTGGGCCGCGCCCGACGGACAATCGAAATACTTTTATCCTCCACCAACTCTAATGATCTATTTTAACCATCGTCGTTATTTTATTTAGAAGAAGTAAATTTTCAAACGAATTCACTTTTAACGAAATTCATTCTTCCCTTAAATATCCACGAAAGTTATTTAATTCTCTAACTTGTTCGGAGTTACTTTTTACGCGGCCCGTCAAAAGGGGAAACGGGCCTGCGCCCTTCAAATATTTAAATTACTTTCCGTTCTACACAAAACCAATAATCCGATTTAAACACTTCCGTTAATTTATTCAGACGAAACAAACTTTCGAACGGATCGAAATTCACTCGTGGCTCAAATAACTACGGAAGTTATTCAATTCTCTAAAGTTGTCTGATGTTACTTTTATTTATTGCGGTCGTATGTTATACTATAATAACCCCCCGCACATTAATCAAATCGTCAAATCTACCCCAAACCATCGGTTGCATATTCAGTACAAATCCGCGCACAACGAAGTAAGTAATATACAAAACACATTTATTGAAGAAACATGGAATAGAATTACAAATCTCAATTACTCCAGAAACCGAACAATTTCACTCACTGATACCCGTGTTAATAAAATCATTCAATCCCAGAACAATTCGATTGCAAAACACAGTTCATGAAAGAGGGAAGAGGTAGATACCAGCTGCGTGCTATTTTTGGTGGAAGCAAAGTCGAGTGATCAATTCGATCTTACTTCTAAAATCCAAATTGGAAGAACAGGCTGGCCTCGAGGGGACCGGCGGCCCGATGACTATTCCCCACCCTCGCTAAAATACAGAAAAGTCGTTCCCCTCACCTAGTTTCTCCTGCAAAGTTGTCCAGTCCAATTTTTTGGAGTAAATCCAAGTTAATTTCAGACCAGCGATCCTGCGTCTCACACAAAGATCTCGGGACTTTGGAAAACATCTTGAAACTCCCTCGGGCTTCTTCACGTATGAGCGCTCTTTGGGGGAAAAAGCCCCGTAGCTGCCCCTGCAGGACTTTTTATAGACTTCTCTGTCCCCCCTCCCCTTTCTTTCTTCTATACCTTCCCTATAGGGTAAGACTGTCCAGTTTTCCCACGCCTATAGAATAAACTGGTCAGTTTTCCCACGCCTACTATAGGGTATGAGTGCCCAGTTTTTTTCCCACGCTTGGACATCTGTGGCCTTCAGCAGCTGTTTCCACCCTGACCACGCAGTACTTTCCACCAAATGCACAGCTAGCCCCTGGTAAAACCTTTCACTTCCCCTTTTCTTCTCTTCCTGTTCCATGAAAATAACTTTTTAAAGTTACACTTCAATTAACTCTGAAATAAAAATCCAAACCTTTGACCTATTTCTTTAAACAATTTATGTCACGCCACTATTCTCATAGTGACGGGTCTCTTGACCGAATTGACTAATAATATTGCTTTAAGTGGTTACAGAATACATTTTTAGCCAAGCAAAGAAATCAAAGAATAAAAATCACATTTGTGCTTCTCCAAACAATTTATGTCACGCCACTATTCTCATAGTGACGGGTCTCTTGATCGAATTGACAAATAATATTGCTTTAAGCGGTTACAGAATACATTTTTAGCCAAGCAAAGAAATAAAAAAATAAAAATCACATTTGTTCTTCTCCAAACAATTTATGACACGCCACTATTCTCATAGTGACGGGTCTCTTGATCGAATTGACAAATAATATTGCTTTAAGTGGTTACAGAATACATTTTTAGCCAAGCAAAGAAATCAAAAAATAAAAATCACATTTGTGCTTCTCCAAACAATTTATGTCACACCACTATTCTCATAGTGACGGGTCTCTTGATCGAATTGACAAATAATATTGATTTAAGCGGTTACAGAATACATTTTTAGCCAAGCAAAGAAATCAAAAAATAAAAATCACATTTGTGCTTCTCCAAACAATTTATGTCACGCCACTATTCTCATAGTGACGGGTCTCTTGATCGAATTGACAAATAATATTGCTTTAAGCGGTTACAGAATACATTTTTAGCCAAGCAAAGAAATCAAAAAATAAAAATCACATTTGTGCTTCTCCAAACAATTTATGTCACGCCACTATTCTCATAGTGGCGGGTCTCTTGATCGAATTGACAAATAATATTGCTTCAAGCGGTTACAGAATACATTTTTAGCCAAGCAAAGAAATCAAAAAATAAAAATCACATTTGTTCTTCTCCAAACAATTTATGACACGCCACTATTCTCATAGTGACGGGTCTCTTGATCGAATTGACAAATAATATTGCTTTAAGTGGTTACAGAATACATTTTTAGCCAAGCAAAGAAATCAAAAAATAAAAATCACATTTGTGCTTCTCCAAACAATTTATGTCACACCACTATTCTCATAGTGACGGGTCTCTTGATCGAATTGACAAATAATATTGCTTTAAGCGGTTACAGAATACATTTTTAGCCAAGCAAAGAAATCAAAAAACAAAAATCACATTTGTGCGTCCATGCGTGACTCACACTCTGACACCGTGTTCCTGTTTTATTTCTATTTTAACTTGCTTAGCTTATTCTGGCCCCTTTTTTTGGTCTCATGTTTTGGTCTGGCGCCATCTTTTGGACAAATTTGGAATTTCAGCTCTGCCAATTTATTCCTGTGAACAATCCATATTCTACCATTTGCACCATCTCTACCCCCCATGTTACATGACAACAAGCAGTCGTGGAAAGCACCTGAAACTGACACTCAGGTCAGGAAGATTTTTAAGCCCACAGGGGTGTGCGCGTGGATAAGTGAACTTCCCTATTTGGATATGCTCGCCGTGCATGAGGACATTCAAGTTGCGGTGCCAGAATCCATCGATGTGCCATCTATAAAGGTGCCCGCCTGTTTTTGCTCTAATGTGACTCATGGTGGTCCGGGGGTGCCTATGGGGGTGGCAGATTGCGACTATTACTCTATGCAATTCCCAGGTGAAGCATAGGGGGAAAGGGGAGCCATCCATCCGGTGACCGTTCCTCTACCCGACTCCTATAATGCGATTACGGTGATGGTGGAGAATCGCACGGTGCCTGGAAACACATCCATCCATCCATCCATCCATTTTCTGAACCGCTTAGTCCCCACAGGGGTCGCGGGCGTGCTGGAGCCTATCCCAGCCGTCATCGGGCTGTAGGCAGGGGACACCCTGAACCGGTTGCCAGCCAATCGCAGGGCACACAGAGACAAACAACCATTCGCACTCGCACTCACACCTAGGGACAATTTGGAGTGATCAATCGGCCTACCAAGCATGTTTTTTTTTTTGGGATGTGGGAGGAAACCGGAGTGCCCGGAGAAAACCCACGTGGGCTCGGGGAGAACATGCAAACTCCGCACAGGGAGGGCCGGAGGTGGAATCGAACCCGCACCCTCCTAACTGTGAGGCGGACGTGCTACCCAGTGCCCCACCGAGCCGCCGCCTGGAAACACAACCATAGGTATTTTTAGAGACATCTGGTGGGTATGTGGGACTAAAGCTTATTTGTTTTTGCCTGATGGATGGTTGGGTTGCTGCTATTCTGCTACCCTGAAGCTCCCATTTGAGGTGATGAAAATAAAGAGGGGCCCCAAGCCAGAGGGGGAGACTTATCAGGCGGTCCCAAGCAGGGCCAAGAGGGAGATAGCGGCGTTTCACACTACGGACGCGTACCATTGGAGAATTAGCTTGGGAGAAAAATGGTGCCTTGGGATCTTTCCCTGGTATGGGGTGACATTTTTGGCAGATCACATTGATAATATTACGTATACCCTCCAGGGATTTGCGAATGAGACGATCAAGGGCTTCCGACAGTTGTCACTTACCCAAAAGAGCCATCGGTTGACCCTGCTTAAACATGACATGGCTTTGGATTATATCTTGGCGAGGCAAGGGGGGTTGTGCATAGCCCTAAACTTGACAGATGACGCTTGCTACACTTTGATCCCAGATAACACCGACAGCATTACCAGTATCATCGACGCGCTTAAAGTTATTTGAGATTCTTTTGGACCGTCCGAGGGCGCTGGTTGGTCAGCAACCAGCTGGATACAGGATAGACTGGGACCGGTGGGGACGATAGTGGCGCAGGAGTTGGGGGCGCTCGGGATATCACTATGTGTGATGCTTTGTTTTTGCACTGTGATAATGACTTGTGCAAAGGCCATGATATTACGGTGGATAGGCGTGGTAATGCCAAGGGACCAGACCCAGATGCCGCTGCTCCCGATCGACTGTAAGACTGATCTGACTTACTCTGATGAAATGATAGTGAATGACAGGTTATTAAACATAACAAAATGACAAGGGGAGTGCATGGGAGAGGAGAATTAATACCAGAAAAATACAAAGAAAATAGAGCTATACACGAAAATGAAAACACAAAGTTAGGGGAAGAAGGAGTGGGAACATCGGCGGAGCACCAATTCCTTGGGTTTTCATTTTCCTTTTGTGTGATGTGTTGCATGATTCCACTGGAATGTGGTCCACCGTATGTTGTTGCCCAGCCCGTGACCAGTTTACCATCATTATTGTGTCAAAGTTGCATGTGTTTTGCGTTGAGTGCCATTGTCATCACTCGATACTGGCAGGAGTTCTTATTCGTTCCAGAACCTCTGAATGCTGACCGGGGCCGTGCAAGGGACTCTATGGACAGTGACCTGGACATAAGGACTTTGTATGGACAGCAGGCCCTGGGCAGTGATACCCAGCACGTTCTATCGCTGAAGATTCGGGGAATGGACTCGGCCTCGGCACGCACTTACACATGAAGAAGGGGGGCGACATTTCGGGGGCTTGATTTAATAGCATGTTTTGATACCTCATTACTATATACCTCATTGTTTATTCCAATATTTTTACCTCATTTTGTTACCTGCTGGCATGCTGATCATGTGACGGTACAATTTCACTGTTTGGTGATAGGAGGACATGTCATTCCATTTCCATACTGTTTGGTGAGCTCATACTGTTTTGTGGTTTGTAATGCGCCAGGGCTCCTTACACCTGGGTGACACCAGGTGAGGGGAACCACTGGGGTTAGTAGAAAGGGCCTTCCTCTTTTTCCTTGTCATTAGACTGACAGGGTTTTTTTCTTGAGAAAGGGCCGGCAGCTTTTTGGGGCTTCTAACGGGCCACACCAAATTTATTACTTTGTCACCGTTTGTAACCTAAGGGGGTGGTATCATCGTCGTTTGAATAATGTGGACTTCAATTTTCTTTGCTTGTGGTTCCCGAGAGGCCTCAGATTGTTGTCAGGGAGCAATTGGCTAACTAAATAGTTTGAGCTTTCCTAGTTAAAATAACCTTACGTAGCATGCCTTGAGCGTGATTTAGGCTGAGGATATTTGTCAAAGTCAAAGTCAAAGTCAGCTTTATTGTCAATTTCTCCACATGCCAAAGACACACAAAGAAACCGAAATTTCGTTCCCTCCTATCCCACGGTGACAAGACATGGCTCACAACAGACAAACAAGTAAACAAGTATAACAAAAGCGTGCTGAATAAATAATGAATAAATAACACAACAATAAATACATAAATAAATAAGAGGAGCAGAAAAAAAAGAAGCAAGTGCGCGTACAGCAGACATTCCCGAAAATAGCGCAACAGTGCTGCACGCTACGCAGAAGGGGGTAGCGAGTTCAGGGCCCTAACAGCCTGGAGAAAGAAGCTGTTGGCGAGTCTGGTGGTGCGGGAGCGCAGGCTCCTGTACCTCTTCCCAGAGGGCAGAAGGTCAAACAAAGAGTGAGCCAGGTGACTCACATCTCTCGCAATCGAGGTTGCCTTGCGGGCGAGATGGGAGGTTTGGGCCAAATTGTAGACGTGAGCATATATAAAATTTGGTTGGGGGAAGATGTTTGGACCTTTACTGATGTCATCTTTGGTTAGACCGTTTCCGGGACTATTACTTTGTCCCGGAAGGGGGGAATGAAGTGTAATTTGGAATTCCCTCTCTATTCCTGTAGGTGGCCTTAGAATGTCCACCTGGCGTCAGTGATACAATTCTATTCTATATTTGCTGGTCAGGGAGAATTCAGTTTCAGCAATGTGTGCGATCCTATAATAAGGTAAAGTGGCTGTTGTCGTCCATCACCAACAGCGCTGGTCAAGATCTCCTTTTTAGGACTGAAGTAAATTAGTAGATTGAAAACCGCAGTTGGTGCACAAAGCCATGTCATCAGCTCCTTGCCAGGTATAAAAGATACGGGCCTGACAGGGGTTGGGGGGGGGCTTTTTACATCCATGCCTGGGGCCACTCAACTTTTTGGAAAGACTTCACTCTGACATCGGTTGAATAAAATCTTTTCCCAATCAGCCGTGGGTCTCTGAAGTGCTCATTCGTCGGGAAACAGCCACCGATCACCGAGTGTTTTTTGGAGACCAGCGAAGCAGCAAAAACCATATACTACTACCTCAGTAGAAACATTTAAGACACGTTTAAAGACACATTTCTATGAGATGGCCTTTAACTAACTTGTAGTGGCCGATTTGGCCGGAGTTTGTTTTGTTCTCTCTGCCCACCCCCTCCCCGGCTGGGGAGGGGGTTAGGTGGCTCAAAAGCTGATAGCGGCTAGCTGGATTCTCGGGGACCAATTCAAGATGAAGAAAGTGCAGCTCAACCTCCTTGAAGACACTGCCAGGACAATCGATGGCACCTCCGACATCAATTTTTTTTTTCATTGGTTTTCATATTATGTATTACTTGTGCCTTCTCTGCATCCATTACAACCTGGTGATCCTGAAAGGGGGATCCTCCCATCTGTGGTCCCTTCTCAAGGTTTCTCATTTTCCCCTGGCAGGGTTTTTTTGAGTTTTTCCTTGCCCTTTTGGGAGCTTAAGATCAGGGGATGCTTTGAGAATAATTGTCAATTTTGGCTATGTGAAGCCCTTTGAGACTGTTTGTGATTTAGGGCTATACAAATAAACTTGACTTGATATACCACAGGAGCAACGCACCCCCGAGAACCGCCTGGAAGTCCCCTGGGTCCTCCAACCACCGTTAAAAAGACGTCAAGTGAGCCTACCTTAAGAGAGTCACAGTTAGTCCCGCCGTTTGGCCGGCTGGGGTAATTTGTCGCCGCGTCAAAGAGAGGGAGGTAATTCCCCGCTACAGCTTCACCGGCAGCGCTGGAAAGTCTCCCCGAGCGCCCGGAAGTCCGCGCGGGGGGAAGATGAGGGCCGTGCGAGGTACCAGATGGAGCTGGACGGTCACCGGTGCCGCTCGTCGTGCGCGCCGGCCGCCGGAAGTCGAACGTGGCTCCGCGATCTCATCCATGGTGCTTGTAAAGTGCCGATCCGCTGGGCCGGAGCTATTTTCGGCCACTCGGCGCGCGCGCACGGCCTCCCGGTGGTGCCGGGCGGCGCGCGTGAGCTCGCCGGCCGCCGGAAGTCGAATGAGGCTCCGCGATCTCATCCGCGGTGCTTCTAAAGTGCCGATCCGCTGGGCCGGAGCTGTTTTCAGCCACTTGGCGCATGCGCACGGCCTCCCGGCGGTGCCGGGCGGCGTGTGTGAGCACACCGGCTGCTGGAAGTCCCGCGGAGGACCGTCAGAGCTCCGCGACGCCAACCGGGGAGCCTCATAGTAATCACCCGGGGCCTTCAAGGGACACACTTTAAAAATTTGAGAGGGTTATTGCATGATCATCAGCGCCGGTAATCGGCGGTCTCGACTGAGCAATTGGAATGGTATTCTTGATCTCATCCCTAATGGATTCAATCTTCCGAGCAAAAATTTTCATGAACTCGTCAGCTGAGTGGAAGGAGCTATCAGGGCGTAGTGTTAGCTTTGCCACTGTACCAAATAGGTATGATAGGATTGTTTTTATTGAGATTAATGACTTGCGAAAAATAACGAGTTTTTGCTAAGATAAGCGCATCTTTATATTTCAGGAGGCTGTCCTACCATGCCTGATGGAAAACCTCAAGTTTGGTTAAACACCATCTGCGCTCATGCTTTCTACATAATTGCTTAAGCGTACGTCTTTCAAAGTCAAAGTCAGCTTTATTGTCAATTTCTCCACATGCCAAAGACACACAAAGAAACCGAAATTTCGTTCCCCCCTATCCCACGGTGACAAGACATGGCTCACAACAGACAACAAGTAAACAAGTATAACAAAAGCGTGCTGAATAAATAATGAATAAATAACACAACAACAACAATAATAAACAACAATAAATAAATAGGAGGAGCAGAGAAAAAAAAGGAGCAAGTGCGCGTACAGCAGACATTCCCGAAAGTAGCGTAACAGTGCCGCACGCTACGCAGAAGGGGGTAGCGAGTTCAGGGCCCTAACAGCCTGGAGAAAGAAGCTGTTTGCGAGTCTGGTGGTGCGGGAGTTTCATCTGTGAACCACGGAGTAGGCAATCTACGGCGAGTTTTCAGACGTAGTGGCGCCACAGAGTCGATGGCGTTTAAAAATGTCGCATTGAATTCATTTGTATGATTACCAATAGAGCCGATATATGTGGGAAATATAGCAGATGTCGGCGACAGTAATTCAGATGAAGTTAATATTACGGCTACTATAATTCTGATTGCTCTCTTGGCCACACCCCCACCCTTTTTTCGAGGACGCGCCACATGCGAGCTCACAATATTTGGACGCGAGGCCTCGTTAAGCGGCAGCAGTTCATTAGGTTTTAAGCAGGTCTCGCAAAGACCAAAAATGTTTAGATTATGTTCCGTGATGAGGTCATTAACGAAAACTGCTTTCGTATGAAGCGATCCAATATTCATAAAACCAAGTTTAAGTGTAATCGGTCGATCAGGGAAATTTAATGAATAAGCAAAAAAAACAATTACGTTTCAATTGTTCGATTAGCTAACAATAATTTTCACTCACCCTTCTCAATAGAGCAAAAACTATGTAGTCTCGAAGTTCTCTCGATTGAAAACTCAAAGATATAGTAAAAAAGGTAAGACGCTAGAGGTCTAAAATGCTGTTTGGTGGAAAAGTCGAGTGATCAGTTCTCCTTGTTCCAAAATCCAAATTCTGTTTAAAAGAACAGGCTAGCCTAAAGAAGGGAGATGCCGCCGCCCTAAAAATGGCCCCTCTCTCCTGGACCGAGGTCTGCATCTCCCAGCCTGTCTGTAAGCTTAAAATTCGACTAAGTCCAATTTGAAGATAGTATAAATTCATCCTAAGAGACCTTGGGTTAATCTCAGAAAGGATGACAACTATCTTTTTCTAATTGGCGTCCTCGACCCACGGGCAGAAGCCCGCGAGAGAGAGAACCCTGCTCTTTGTCCGAACGAACCTTTTATACCAGTTCAGTTCGTGGGTACTATGCCTGCTTGGTCACGTACCAGTTTTTTTTCCATGACGTCATCCATTGGCCTCAGATGATCCAAATGCTTCGAGAATAGACTGCACCTGCATCTTGGCCAGTCTCAACCGGATTCAACCAGATGAGGTGACCATGTTCTCAGGGATGTAACAATTTTCTCAGGCATGCTTCATCCTGTTTTTTCCACTTCCAAATCAGGTCAACTGTTCGTCAACGTGACATTTGCAAATGTTTTTTCTCTGACCTGTGTTCCGTCAAACAGCATTTTGTTTAGGCCTCAACTAGATGAACGTGACCTCATGTGTGGGATCTCAGGCTTCCACCACTTAGTATCACAATTAACCTGCTCCGCCTCCTTGTCTTCACTCACATTTATACATTCATGTGTAAATGGAACATCAATATTACCTATATGTTTGATATTGATTAAACATCGTGACAATAATAACACATACTTTCACGATAGTCAACTTAACACAATCATAACTATGATCGTGGATTCTCCTCGTTAGCAGATTAAAACCCTCAAGCATCTTCAAAATGTATTTTGACAAGGTGGTGACCTCTAGGTCAAGCTCAAGCGTGGGATTGCAGTCTTCCACCCATGGTATCACGGTCAACCTCTTGTCCTTACTCAACTCTTAATACATTCATGTGTAAATGAAACATCAGTGCTATGACGCTGCTCAAGTTGCTACTAACTATACAATATTGCAAAGCAAAATAAAATAAAGTATATTACAGCTTACTCTAACTGTGATTAACATGTCTCATTCTCATCCCTAACGATGAGTATGGGCTTCTCTAGTTAGCAAATTAAAATATTAAAGCAGTTTCAAAGTATATTATAGCAAAACAAAATAATATAACATAATCCAAAATTGTGTGTTGCTGTGCTTCAGAACAAGTCTTCATCTAATCGATGACTTTCTTAAACTATTAATTTACTATGTTAGGTTAATCTGACTTCTGGTGAAATTTGGAACAGGAATGGAGGTTTACTGGTTCAACCAACAAATTCCCCTTTCCCAATTTAACAATAGTTAATTTTGAAGAACTAACTTCCAAGTAACGCTTACTCAGGCCCCCTTCTTCAGGTCTTCCATGTCAAGCTTTGAAATTTGGAATTTCATATTTGCCAATTCATCTGGGCCAAATCCAATACACACTCATATTTTACCATCCTATCCACTATGTAACTCGACAATTGATAATGGCTTTATATAGGAGTTGGGAACGTGTGTAACTCCAGGTGAACATACTCAGAGTTGATTGAACTAACTCAGATCAGCTTTTCTGGAACCGAATAATTAGTCTCCCATCTCAAAGTAAGTCAACTCAGAGTTCAGGGATAGACTCAGAGTATGTTGAACCTGCTTTCTGGAAAACCCCTCTGGTCACGCCTTAATGATGTCACTCACTGTCTGTATACCTTGGACCCTCTGAATGACAAAAGTGACATCTAGTGGTTAGAACAAGTAACCTGAACAAGTGACCTGCAGTCCACACAATTTTTCAGCACACATGAGCATTAATGCCTCCAAGTGCTCCCGATGAGGTGTGCTCCGCAAGTTGTTTTGGGCAAATTTGAGTGTGGAGAAACATCTCACATGCAATCTGGGAGATTGAGAGGGTCAACAAATACTTGCCAGTCCAATGATATAGTAGGCATCTGTTAGCAAATTGTACTGACTTTAGTACACACGTAATTAGGATAGTAGGCTACTTTTTTATCCATCCATCCATCCATCCATCCATCCATCCATCCATCCATCCATCCATCCATCCATCCATCCATCCATCCATCCATCCATCCATCCATCCATCCATCCATCCATCCATCCATCCATCCATCCATCCATCCATCCATCCATCCATCCATCCATCCATCCATCCATCCATCCATCCATTCATCATCTTCCACTTATCCGGGGTCGGGTCACGGGGGCAGCAGCTTTAGGAGGGACTCCAAGACTTCCCTCTCCCCAGCCACTTCATCCAGCTCATCCCGTGGGACCCCAAGGTGTTCCCAGGCCGGCTGAGAGACATAGTCTCTCCAGCGCGTCCTGGGTCATCCCCGGGGTCTCCTACCGGTGGGACATGCCCGGAACACCTCCCCAGGGAGGCGTCCAAGAGGCATCCTGATAAGATGCCCGAGCCACCTCATCTGGCTCCTCTCAACGTGGAGGAACAGCGGCTCTACTCCGAGTCTCTCCCGGATGACCGAGCTTCTCACCTCATCTCGGAGATCCTGCGGAGAAAACTCATTTCGTCCGCTTGTATCCGGGATCTCGTTCTTTCGGTCACGACCCATAGCTCGTGACCATAGGTGAGGGTAGGAGTGTAAATCGACCGGTAAATTGAGAGCTTTGCCTTTTGGCTCAGCTCTCTCTTCACCACAACGGACCGGTACAGGGTCCGCATTACTGCCGACGCTGCACCGATCCGCCTGTCGATCTCGCGCTCCATCCTCCCCTCACTCGTGAACAAGACTCCAAGATACTTGAACTCCTCCACTTGGGGCAGGATCTCATCCCCGATCTGGAGAGGGCATTCCACCCTTTTCCGATCGAGGACCATGGACTCGGATTTGGAGGTGCTGACCCCCAACCCGACCGCTTCACGCTCGGCTGTGAACCGTTCCAGCGAGAGCTGGAGATCACAGCCTGAAGAAGCCAACAGCACCACATCATCTGCAAAAAGCAGAGACGCGATGCTGAGGTCCCCAAACCGGACCCCCTCAACGCCTCGGCTGCGCCTACAAATTCTGTCCATAAAAATGATGAACAAATTCGGTGACAAAGGGCAGCCTTGGCGGAGTCCAACCCTCACTGGGAACGAATCCGACTTACTGCCGGAAATGCGGACCAGGCTCTGGCATCGGTGATACAAGGACCGAACCGCCCTTATCAGATGGCTCGGCACCCCATACTTCCGAAGCACCCTCCACAGAACCTCCCGAGGGACACGGTCGAACGCCTTCTCCAAGTCCACAAAACACATGTGGACTGGTTGGGCGAACTCCCATGCACCCTCGAGGATCCTGCCGAGGGTTTAGAGCTGGTCCACTGTTCCACGGCCAGGACGAAAGCCACACTGCTCCTCCTGAATCCGACGTTCAACCTCCCGACGGACCCTCCTCTTCAGCGCCCCTGAATAGACCTTACCGGGGAGGCTGAGGAGTGTGATTCCCCTGTAATTGGAACACACCCTCCGGTCCCCCTTCTTAAATAGGGGAACCACCACCCCAGTCTGCCAATCCAGAGGCACTTCCCCCGATGTCCACGCAATGTTGTAGAGGCGTGTCAGCCATGACAGCCCCACAACATCCAGAGCCTTTAAGAACTCTGGGCGGATCTTATCCACCCCCAGGGCCTTGCCACCGAGGAGTTTTTTAACTACCTCAGTGACTTCGACCCCAGAGATTGGAGAATCCGCCTCAGAGTCTCCAGGTCCTGCTTCCTCAATGGAAGGCGTGTAGGTGGAATTGAGGAGGTCTTCGAAGTATTCTCCCCACCGACTCACGACGTCCCGAGTCGAGGTCAGCAGCACGCCATCCCCACTGTAAACAGTGTTGACATTCCACTGCTTCCCCCTCCTGAGACGCCGGATGGTGGACCAGAATTTCCTCGAAACCGTCCGGAAGTCATTCTCCATTGCCTCACCAAACTCCTCCCGCGCCCGGGTTTTTGCCTCAGCAACCGCCGAAGCCGCGTTCCGCTTGGCCATCCGGTACCTGTCAGCTGCCTCCGGAGTCCCGCAGGCCAAAACGGCCCGATAGGACTCCTTCTTCAGCTTGACGGCATCCCTTACCGCCGGTGGCCACCAGCGGGTTCGGGAATTGCCGCCACGACAGGCACCAACGACCTTAGGCCACAGCTCTGGTCGGCCGCCTCAACAATAGAGGCACGGAACATGGTCCACTCAGACTCAATGTCCCCCGCCTCCCCCGTGACACGGGAAAAGCTCTGCCGGAGGTGGGAGTTGTAGCTCTTCCTGGCAGGAGATTCTGCCAGACGTTCCCAGCAGACCCTCACAGAGCGTTTGGGTCTGCCAGGTCGGACCGGCATCTTTCCCCACCATCGGAGCCAACCCACTACAAGGTGGTGATCAGTTGACAGCTCCACCCCTCTCTTCACCCGAGTGTCCAAAACATGTGGCCGCAAATCCGATGACACGACTACAAAGTTGATCATTGAACTGCGGCCTAGGGTGTCCTGGTGCCAAGTGCACACATGGACACCCTTATGTTTGAACATGGTGTTCATTATTGAAACTTCTAAGCCTGTGGTGAGGACTGTCAGGAAGTGGACAGTGGAGTCAAGGCAGGACCTCCAAGCCTGCTTTGACTGCACCGATTGGAGTGTTTTTGATGCTGCAAATTCAGACTTGCATGAACTCACTGACACTGTCACATCATACATCAGTTTTTGTGAGGATCTGTGTGTGCAGACTAAGACCTTCTGCACGTACAACAACGACAAACCTTGGTTTACACCGAACCTTAGGAGGCTGCGCAAAGTCAAGGAGGAGGCCTACAGGAGCGGCGACCGGGACCTGTTCAAGCAGACCAGAAACACACTGAACCGAGAGGTCAGGAAAGCCAGGAGGTGTTACGGGGAGAGCCTGGAGAGACACCTCTCTGCCAATCCTGATCCCTCAACAGTGTGGAAAGGCCTGCAGAGCATCACGGGCTTCAAGAAACGAACCCCCCGTCCTGTGGAGAGCCCAAGGCTCGCTGACCAGCTAAACAGGTTCTACTGCAGGTTTGATCGGTCCTCCCACACAACGGGACCTCCTGCAGCACAATCCACACAATCCACATACTCACCTCCCCCCACAACTGCTCTGTCCACACCTCCATCACCGTGGTCACCGACTCTCTCTCTTGCAGAGGCCGCGCCCGCACTCCAGATTCGCGAGGAGGAAGTGCGCCGGATGTTCCGGAGACAAAAGATCAGGAAGGCACCGGGCCCAGACGGCGTGTCACCTTCCTGCTTGAAAGTCTGCGCTGAGCAGCTGGCGCCCACCTTTGCACGGATCTTCAACCGTTCCCTGGAGCTGTGTGAGGTGCCCTCGTGCTTCAAGAGCTCCACCATCGTTCCAGTGGCCAAGAAGCCCGCCATCACAGGTATGAATGACTATAGACCTGTTGCACTGACATCTGTGGTCATGAAATCTTTCGAGAGGTTAGTACTGAACCACCTGAAGGATGTCACGGGCCCCCTGCTGGACCCCCACCAGTTTGCCTACCGGGCAAACAGGTCGGTAGATGATGCGGTCAACATGGGACTGCACTACATCCTGCAACACCTGGACACCCCAGGAAAGTACGCCAGGATCCTGTTTGTGGACTTCAGCTTGGCGTTCAACACCATCGCTCCTGACATCCTCCAACAGAAGCTCATCCAGCTTGCGGTGCCTGCCTCCACCTGTCAGTGGATCACCAGCTTCCTGACCAACAGGAGACAGCGTGTGAGGCTGGGGAGCATCACATCTGACACCCTGACCACCAACACTGGAGCCCCTCAGGGATGCGTCCTCTCCCCACTGCTCTTCTCCCTCTACACCAACGATTTCTCCGCAAGTGACTCTTCCGTGAAGCTCCTGAAGTATGCAGACGACACCACTCTCATCGGACTGATCCAGAACGGTGATGAGACTGCGTACAGACAGGAGGTGGAGCGGCTGGTCCACTGGTGCAGCCAAAACCACCTGGACCTGAACCCGCTCAAGACCGTGGAGATGACAGTGGACTTCAGGCGAGGCCCTTCACCACTTTCACCCCTCACTATCCGCAGTAATACTATTCTCTCCACAGACACCTTCAAGTTCCTGGGAACCACAATCTCTCGGGACCTGAAATGGACCGGCCACATAGACTCTGTCCGCAAGAAGGCCCAGCAGAGGCTGTACTTCCTGAGACAGCTCAAGAAGTTCAACCTGCCACGGGAGCTGCTGAAGACCTTCTACACTGCCATCATCCAGTCTGTCCTCTGCACCTCCATCACTGTCTGGTTTGGATCGGCCTCCAAACAAGACAAGCACAGACTGCAACGGACAATAAGGACTGCAGAAAAGATAATTGGAATCAACCTCCCATCTATCCAAGACTTGTACCTGTCCAGGACCAGGAAACGTGCAAGTAACATCTCAACAGACCCTTCGCACCCAGGTTGCAGCCTGTTTGAACTACTCCCCTCCGGACGCCGTTATAGAGCTCTGTACACAAAAACCAGCAGACACAGAGACAGCTTCTTCCCCCAGGCTGTCGCTCTGATGAACTCACACCACTCTTAGAGTCTCAGAGTCATTACTGTGCAATAACATCCCGCTTGCCACACCTTTTTTGTCTACACTGTTTGTACTATGTGTCCTCTCATAGGCTGCATCCATTGCAGCCTGGTCATCCTAGAAGAGGGACCCTCCCATCTGTGGTCTCTTCTCAAGGTTTCTCATTTCCCCTAGCTGGAGTTTTGAGTTTTTTCCTTGCCCTCTTGGGAGTTTAAGATCAGGGGGTGTTTGAGAATATCTTTCGTTCTTCACATGTCCTGAGTGTTGTTGTTAGTCACCTAAATGTTGAACAGAGGCTGTGATTTACCGAAGTCAAATTCCTTGTTTGGCACGCTCAAACATGGCGAATAAAAACTCTTGAAAATCCATGTCGAGCACAGAAGTCCAATAATAGAACACCGCTCGGGTTCAGATCGGGGGGGCCGTTCCTCCCAATCACGCCCTTCCAGGTCTCACTGTCATTGCCCACGTGAGCATTGAAGTCACCCAGTAGAACGATGGAGTCCCCAGAAGGAGCGCTCTCCAGCACTTCCTCCAGGGACACCAAGAAGGGTGGGTACTCTGAGCTGCCGTTTGGTGCATAGACACAAACAACAGTCAGGACCCGTCCCCCCACCCGAAGGCGGAGGGAGGCTACCCTCTCGTTCACCGGGGTGAACCTCAATGAGCAGGCGCCCAGCCAGGGGGCAATAAGTATACCCACACCTGCTTGACACCTCTCACCGTGGGCAACTCCAGAGTGGAAGAGAGTCCAGCCCCTCTCGAGAGGGCTTGTACCGGAACCCAAACTGTGCGTGGAGGCTAGTCCAACTATACGTATCTAGTCGGAATTTTTCTGCCTCGCACACCAGCTCGGGCTCCTTTCCAGCCAGAGAGGTGACATTCCATGTCCCAAGAGCCAGCTTCTGCAGCCGGGGGGATCAGACCGCCAATGTCCCTGCCGTTGGCCGCCGCCCAGTTCACATTGCACCCGACCCCTTTGGCCCCTCCCACAGGTGGTGAGCCCATGGGAAGGGGGACCCACGTTTCCTTTTCGGGCTGTGCCCGGCCGGGCCCCATTGGCGAAGGCCCGGCCACCAGACGCTCGCCTTCGAGCCCCGCCTCCAGGCCTGGCTCCAGAGGGAGGCCCCGGTGACCCACGTCCGGGCGAGGGAAAACGAAGTCCATTTATTTTAATCATCATAAAATGATGACGGCTGTGAGCCGTGCTTTGTCTGGCCCCTCACCTAGGACCCGTTTGCCATGGGTGACTACCAGGGGCATGAAGCCCCCGACAACATGGCTCCTAGGATCATAGGGGCACGCAAACCCCTCCATTACGATAAGTTGACGACTCACGGAGGTGTACTTTTTTATCTTGCATCATTAATATTGTTTCCCATGAATAAAACAATTGTCAGGTCTAAATACCATCAGAAATTAAGTCACACACTGAAACAAAGAGGAGAAGACAACCAGTATTCATTTTACTCACGAAGAGAATTACGGGAAGGCTCAGTTACAGTCTCCGCTAATTCTGAGTTCTTACTCTTGCATTCTCCTCTTTTTAATATTCTAGGTTGCCCTGGTCACAAAGGCGTTGGTACACTAAAGGGAGGGGAAATTGTAGCTGTAGCAATGCTGATTAGCTAACGAATGTTATGTGGTCCGAGGCCTTAGCCGATTCGTGACTCCAGCAGTGCAGAGTCTGTTCTGTTGCTCCTCAGGTGGTTGGCAGCCTGTTGGCTGACTCGTCCTTGATTAGATATCTTGGAGCGTGTTGAGTGCCGTTTTGCTGTCGAACAATGCAACTAGACTTTCTTGCTAAGAGACAAGCCTGAAGGAAAAGATGGCGCCGTGATGGCAAGCCGTCTGCCTCGCTCCTTTGATGTTAAGTCTTTTTCCCTGCTCCTGCTGCTTTCTGCCTTCCGATACGTTTCTGCTCTGCTGCCATATGATCGACAAACCTTCCTTGACCTTAGGGCTTGGTTTGAATCCCCACTGCTACCTGATCGCCCATTTTTCGATCAGCAAACACCGGTGCTGGCGGACATTCCTGAACACCTGCGCCGACTGTCTACTGTGTCTCCCTGGAGAGATCGCGACCAAAAGTCCCATTCTGACGCCAGCTGTCATGCCCTCTAACCCAGAGAAAGCGCTCTAGAAGACGAGGGAGACATGCCGGTGTGATTGTCCGCCTCAAAGCTCACCTGAGAGTCTCCTCCTCGGCTGAGCTGCGCAGCGGATTTTCTCCTCATGTCCGATTCGTATGCAGCCGTTGGATCCAGCCCATCGTTCCGGTACCAGCCCCGCTGATTACTCCGGTAAACGGGCCTGCTACCCTGGCACAGCTTAAAACTGGAAGATCACGGAGAAAGCTTGTTTACATCGAACCTCCCAACGCCGGTTCCATCTCGCCCGCCTGGTCCTCCGCTCTTCCGGTCGCATCACTGACACGTCATCAGAGCGCTGACACCGCGGTAAGGAATAGCGCGAGAAACATTGCGAAACTTGGCCATACTGTCTGTCGAGGGAGGAGAGGTGTGGATCCCAGACTGCTCTGTCCCATCCAGAGAACTACTGATCAATTCCACATTAATACTAAACTTTTTAATGCTCAGTCCCTGTCAAATAAATCAAGCTTGGTCTATGATCACATTCTTGATAAAGATATTGACCTGATGTGCCTCACTGAGACCTGGCACCAACCTCACGTTTTTTCATCATGAAATGAAGCCTGCCCCCCTGGTTACAGTTACCTGCAGAGAGCTCGCTGTACTGGCCGAGGTGGTGGCCTGGCAGTGATCTACTGCGACATTCTCAAGCTGTCTCCTCTGCCTTTACCTAAAGTGTCCTCTTTTGAATATCTGGCCTTCAAATCAAAACCTCCGTCCAAGATCAATGCTGTTCTTATTTACCGGCCGCCCAAACCCCACCCATCGTTCATCCCTGAGTTTCATGATCTCCTCACCTCCCTCTGCTCTCTATCTTCCAATAATATAATACTGGGTGATATGAACATTCATATTGATAATCCCTCCTCCCCCCTGGCAGCTGATTTCCTTCATGTCTTGGACTGTCTCAACCTCACACAGCATGTTGATGCTCCCACACACGCCAGGGGGCGCACTTTAGACCTGGTCATCTCAGACTCTCCCTCCAGCAATAATCTGGCAGTATATGATCTGGGTGTCTCCAACCACAGTGTTATTTCCATGGACATTTCCTGCCCATCCCACACACCCCATCCTAAACGCGATATTCATTTTCACAAAGTTAAAAACATTAACTCTACCATTTTGCACTCTGACTTCCAAATGTTGGCCTCGGGCAACGTTCCTTTAGCTACTGAATTGGTTGAACACTATAACCATTCCCTCCGCTGCCTCCTGGATGGACATGCCCCTCTCAAGACAAGGACTGTGTCTTTCTCCTCTACTGCCCCCTGGTGCACTGATGAACTGCGCAGGATGAATACTGAAGGCCGGGCCATCGAAAGGCGTGCTAATTCATCTGGCCAGGTGGTACACAAGCTGGCCTACAAGGAACATCAGAAGGCCTATGCAGCAGCCCTTAAATAAGCCTGGTCCATCTACTACTCAAACATCATCAATAACAGTCCTGTAAATTCAAAGCAGCTTTTTACCACCGTAAATCACCTCCTTAACCCCAAAAACCAAATACATACAGAATCAACGGTAGAACAATGCAACAGGTTCCTTGTCTTTTTCAAAGACAAGATCACTTCCATCTGGTCTCAGCTCTCAGGCTCCCCAGTACCATCTCTGCAATCTGCCTGCCCTCAACCTCCACCTTTTAGCACCTTTGCTGCTGTCACTCAGTCCGAAGTTGCGCATTTCATCAAAAAAATGAAACCCTCCACCTCCCCCTTGGACCCCATTCCTAAAACTCTCATCAAATCTAACCTGTCTGCCATAAGCCCTCTTATCACACAAATAAGCCCACCATCACTCAAAACCGCCGTTATCAAGCCTCTCCTGAAAAAACCCAGCCTTGACCCAGAATGTCTCTCCAACTACCGGCCCATCTCTCTTCTTCCATTCCTGTCCAAAGTCCTTGAAAAAGCTGTTGCCATACAGCTGCAGGAACACCTTCAACAACACTCACGATTTGAAACCTTCCAGTCTGGTTTCCGCACTGCCCATAGCACAGACAGCACTGCTGAGGGTAACCAATGACCTTCTCATCTCCGCCGATTCTGGATCCCCATTCCTGCTCATCCTCCTTGATCTTTCAGCAGCCTTTGATACCGTCGACCACCATATCCTCCTTAACCGTCTCCACACCAACATTGGTCTCCACACTGGACTGGTTCACCTCATAGCTCGCTGACAGGACAGAGTACGTCAGCCTGGGCTCCTCCAAGTCAAATACAGCCCCTGTCACATGTGGTGTCCCTTCAGGATCTGTCCTAGGACCCCTCCTTTTTATTCTGTACATGCTCCCCCTGGGTCAGGTCATCAGCCGACATGGCATCTCTTTTCACTGCTATGCTAACGACACCCAGTTATACCTCCGGACTGACCCCAATCCACGCTCTACTCCAGTCCCCTTATCACCCACACAGGCCCTACCCAACTGCCTGGAGGAGATTAGGGCGTGGTTGATTTACAACTTCCTTCAACTGAACAGTTCCAAAACCAGAGCCATACAAATTGGCACCCCTCACCAGATCCAGTCATCACCCATAACCATCATCTCCTTCTCTGGTCAAGATATCCCCCTCTCCACCTCTGTTACCAACCTCGGGGTGAAGTTCGTCCCACAATTTACCTTTACCAACTACATCAAACATCTGTACAAAACCTGCTTTTTCCATATCAAAAACATTTCTAAACTCCGCCCCTTCCTCACCTTCTCCGATGCAGAAAAGCTCGCCCACGCCCTAATCTCCTCCAGGCTGGACTACTGTAACAGTCTGCTCATCGGTATCCTCAACAAACACCTCCAGAAACTCCAATTCATTCAGAACTGTGCCACCCGAACTCTGATGAAAACCCGCAAACGTGACCATATCACCCCTATTCTTCAGCACCTACACAGGCTTTCCATAATATCAAGAATTCATTACAAGATCGCCCTCATTACCCACCTCCGCATCTACAGCAACGCCCCTCAATACCTCAAAGACCTCCTTACCCCTCACTCATCCATCCGTAACCTCCGGTCAGAAAGCTCCAACCTCCTCCATCAGGCCCGTACACGACTCCGCACCATGGGAGACCGAGCTTTCTGCGCCGCTGCCCGCCACATCTGGAACTCTCTCTCTGCACACCTACGTCAAGCCCAGCCTGTGGACACTTTTAAAAAGAAGCTTAAAACTTTTCTGTTTAGAAAGGCTTTCCCCGGCTCCTCATAGGTGTCGTTTATTGCCTCTGTGCTTTTATGATTTTATTCTGGTTTCTTGTGTTTTTATTTCTAGTCTTGTTTCTGTAGCACTTTGAGATTATTTTATGAAAAGTGCTTTACAAATAAAATGTATTATTATTATTATTATTATTATTATTATTATTATTATTATTATTATTATTATTATTATTATTATTAAGTTTCACATAATACTAATATTGAGTAAATATGGGATATGTCATGCGGTCGCGTTTATTTTTTCGGTTTTTTGTCTCGTCAATTGTCGTAACTTTACTTCCGGTTTTATTTTGTCATCCCTTCCGTTTCAGTTCGTGTTTCCTTCCTCGGTGTTTGGTTGTCTTGTCTTCCCTGATCCCGATTGTGTGCACCTGCGTAATCGACACTAATTGTCATCACCTGTGTCCCCGCCCTTTTGTGTGTATTTAGTCCGTGTCTTCCCCTTGTCTTGTGCCAGTGTGTCTTGCCTCGTCCCGACCACCAGCGATCCCTTGATGTCCGAACTCTCTGTAAGAACCCTCCTTTTTGTCTCGCCACCGAGCGACGCTTTTGTTTGTGCCATGGTCTCCATCGCCTTTTTGTCTCGCCCCAGTGCGACTCCTTTAGTTGGTACTTTTTGCTACGTGTTTTCCCTCGTAAGAGGCGTTTTGATTTGTACTTTTAGCCTTTTGACTCGCCTCAGTGCGACACCTTTTGTTTGTACTTTTTGCCACGTGTTTTCCCTCGCAAGAGGCGATTTGATTTGTACTTTTGCTCAGTGTGCTTGCTGGAATAAATCCCAGAAAGAAACGACTCTGCATCCGAGTCCTCCGTCTTGTCCCCTGCCTGACAGTACACACTGGCCAGTCATGGACTCGGCAGAGTCGGAGCACCTGTGCGCCGCAGTGCGTTCCCATGCCTCACAGCTCGCCCAGCACCAGAAGCAAGTGGGCGACTTGGGGAAAGAAATCCGAGGAATCGCTAAGTGCCAAGAAGAATTCAGAGGAGCGGTCGCCACCCAAGTAGCACAGCTGGGTCAGCAAATGCAGGACGTGCTCTCGCTCTTGAACGCGGGACCAGCAGCGACTTCCAGTACACCCGCTGCTTCCTCAGTTACTCCCCTTGCCATAGCTCCCATGACCGACGGTGCCAGACTGGCTCCTCCAGAGCGCTACTCCGGTGAACCCGGCCTTAGCCGGGCATTTATTACAGAATGCGGGATGCATTTTGAGAGGGCCCCAGCAGATTTCCCCACCGAGCGCTCCAAGGTGGCCTACATGGTTTCATACCTGACGGGAAGGGCCCGCACGTGGGCCACCGCGGAATGGGCCAGGGATTCCGTCTCCTGTCACTCTCTCCCCGCTTTCATCAAGGCTCTGTGAACGGTGTTCGATCCAATCTCCGCTGACCGAGAAAAGGCTCGCCAACTCTGTCAGATAGTCCAGGGACAAGACACCGTCGGGGACTACGCCATCCGGTTCCGCACGCTGGCCGCGGAGTGCGGTTGGAACGCGACGGCACTATATGACGTCTTCCTCCGGGGCCTCTCTGGGTCCATACAGGATCAGCTAATCCCCTTAGACCTTCCCACCGACCTCGACGCCCTCATCGCTCTGGCTATCCGCACTGGCAACCGGCTGCAAGAGTGGAGGAAGCACCGAAGCAGGACCACCCCCGCCTTCGTCCCAGTAGCCGGCCCTGACGTTCACCACTCCAGGCTGGACGGGGATCGGCAGCGCCAGGAGCCAGACCCGAGGCAGTTGGGCAGAGCTAAGTTGACCGAGGAGGAGAAGTTACGGCGACGCCGAGAGGGAAGATGCTACTACTGCGGTGAGCTCGGACACCTCCTTCTCTCCTGTCCAGTAAGGAGGACCCTGAAGGTGAGCGCCTTCTCTGCGGCTCCGTCCCCGGAGCAAGTGCTTCCCAAGGGCAGGATTACACACTTGGGAAGAGAAATAGAACTCGAAGTACTAATAGACTCAGGAGAAGATGAAAGCCTGATAGACTGGGCATTTGCTCGCCGGTGGGGGGTAAAGACTGAGCTGATGAACACCCCCGTGAAAGCTAAGGCACTCAATGGACAGGCACTTTTTGAAATAACTCACATAACAGAACCAGTCTCGTTGTCGATAGGTCCCCACCAGGAGAATATAAGGCTACATGTCGTGACCTCTCCAATGAACCCTCTCATTCTCGGGTATCCATGGCTTCAACGCCACAACCCCGTCATAGACTGGGGATCAGGGGAAATAACGGTATGGGGTCCCGACTGTCATGATTCCTGTGTCAGGTCTAACCCGCGCGCTGTGCCTCCTGCTCGAGACGCGCAAACCCCCGACTTAACCGGGGTCCCTGCGTGTTACCACCCATGGGCCGAGGTATTCAGCAAGGCCAAGGCTACCTCCCTACCTCCCCACCGTCCGTATGATTGCGCCATTGAACTCCTGCCGGGTTCAACTATACCTAAGGGGAGGCTTTATTCTCTTTCGGGCCCTGAAAAGCAAGCCATGAACGAATATATAGACTCCTCCCTGCAAGCAGGACTGATTCGACCATCATCGTCGCCTGCGGGGGCGGGGTTCTTTTTCGTGGACAAAAAGGACGGCACCCTACGCCCCTGTATTGATTATAGTCCTCTCAATCAGATCACAATCAAGAACCGGTATCCGCTCCCACTGATGTCGACCGTGTTCGACCAACTACAGCAAGCCCGGGTGTTTACAAAGTTAGATTTGCGCAACGCATACCATCTAGTGCGCATCCGAGAAGGGGACGAATGGAAGACCGGGTTCAACACCCATAGAGGACACTTCGAATACTTAGTCATGCCATTTGGTCTCACCAATGCTCCCGCTGTATTTCAGGCCATGATCAATGATGTTTTGAGAGACTGTTTGGACCGTTTTGTATATGTATATTTGGACGATATTTTGATTTATTCCCCAGATCTGAGGACCCATAGGATTCACGTCGAGACGGTGCTGCGACGTCTTCTTGCACACAAACTATACGTAAAGGCCGAGAAAAGTGAATTCCACAAGGACACCGTATCTTTTCTCGGCTTCATCGTGGCCCCGGGCAAGGTTGAGATGGACCCGGCGAAAGTCAGCGCGGTTAAGGAATGGCCTACCCCCGACTCACGCAGAAAGGTGCAGCAATTCCTGGGCTTTGCCAATTTTTATCGGCGGTTCATCAAGGGCTTCAGTGCCACGGCGGCTCCCTTGCACGCACTCACGTCTCCTAAGGTCCCCTTCCGCTGGTCAGCAGAGGCGGAGGCGGCCTTCCAGGAGCTAAAGAACCGTTTCAGCACCGCTCCCATCCTCACGCTTCCTGATCCGTCGCGACAGTTTGTGGTGGAGGTGGACGCCTCCAATCAAGGAGTCGGGGCCATCCTATCACAGAGAGCCAAGAGCGACAACAAACTACACCCGTGCGCGTTCCTGTCTCGACGGCTGACGCCCGCCGAACAAAATTATGATGTGGGGGATCGCGAACTGTTGGCAGTTAAACTGGCACTGGAAGAATGGAGACATTGGCTGGAGGGTGCTCAGCAGCCCTTTTTGGTTTGGACAGACCATAAAAATCTTGAATACATCAAGTCAGCGAAAAGATTGAATTCCCGCCAAGCCCGCTGGTCACTTTTTTTCAATCGCTTTAACTTTTCTCTATCTTACAGACCGGGATCCAAAAACACCAAGCCTGACGCCCTCTCCCGTGTTTACAACTCAGATCCAGAACTCAAGAAACCCGAATCCATCCTGCCTCCTCATTGCTTGGTGAGAGCAGTGACCTGGCCAATCGAAGGCCGGGTACAGCGGGCCAATGGAAACAAGCCACCCCCTAGTGGCTGCCCGGAAAACAGACTTTTTGTCCCAGATCAATTCCGATCCCAAGTCATCCATTGGGCTCACACCTCCAGACTCTCTTGTCATCCAGGCATGCGCAGAACCCTGTTTGTCATCCAGCAGCGATTCTGGTGGCCCTCCATGAGGGCTGACATCAAAGAATACGTGGCAGCCTGTCCCGTCTGCGCCCGGAACAAGAACTCCCACGGCGTCCGTATGGGGTTGCTGCATCCCCTACCCATTCCTTCGCGTCCATGGGCAGAGATATCCATGGATTTCGTCACCGGACTTCCGGTCTCGCATGGGCAGACCACCATACTCACAGTAGTAGACAGATTCTCAAAGATGGCTCACTTTATCGCCTTGCCCAAGCTCCCGTCCGCTAGACGAACAGCCATAGTAATGATGGACCACATATTCCGGGTTCATGGGTTCCCGAAAGACATTGTCTCCGATAGGGGGCCCCAATTCGTATCCAGGTTTTGGAGGGAGTTTTGCAGACTCATAGGGGCAACCGTGAGTCTCACATCAGGTTATCATCCGGAGGCGAACGGGCAGACGGAACGGGTCAACCAGCAGTTGGAGACAAGTCTCCGCTGCCTGGTCTCCCAGAACCCCGCCTCATGGAGCAAGAACCTCTCCTGGGTGGAGTATGCCCACAACTCCCTGCCCACCACGGCCACAGGTATGTCCCCATTCAAATGTGTGTATGGCTACCAGCCCCCAGTCTTCCCTGACAGTGAGCCGGAGGTGACGGTGACTTCGGCCCACGCCTTGGTGCGCCGCTGTCATCGTGTCTGGGCGGCGGCTCGGGCCACGCTGGTCCGACAGGGGGACCGGGTCAAGCGGATGGCGGACCGGAGGAGACGTCCGGCGCCCGTGTACCAGCGAGGGCAACGTGTCTGGCTGTCCGCCAAGGATCTTCCCCACCAGGGGGACTCCAGGAAACTGGCGCCTCGCTTCGTGGGTCCGTTCCCCATCGCCAAGGTCGTGCACCCGGCCGCGGTGCGTCTCCGCTTGCCCAGGTCCCTTGCAGTCCACCCCACCTTTCACGTCGGGAAGGTCAAGCCGGTGGTGGACAGTCCATTGGTGCCGGATCCTGCGCCGCCTCCGCCTCCGCGGACTGTGGGAGGTGGGACGGTCTACACCGTAAAACAACTATTGGATGTGCGCAGAAGAGGCCGGGGCTGGCAGTACCTGGTGGACTGGGAGGGTTATGGGCCAGAGGAGCGGCAATGGGTGCCGCCTAGTTATATTTTGGACCCGGGACTGTTTGATGACTTTTATGCGGCTCACCCTGGGGCTCCTGGGCCGTCTGGGATCCGGCCCTGGGGGGGGGGGGGGGTTTCTGTCATGCGGTCGCGTTTATTTTTTCGTTTTTTTGTCTCGTCAATTGTCGTAACTTTACTTCCGGTTTTATTTTGTCATCCCTTCCGTTTCAGTTCGTGTTTCCTTCCTCGGTGTTTGGTTGTCTTGTCTTCCCTGATCCCGATTGTGTGCACCTGCGTAATCGACACTAATTGTCATCACCTGTGTCCCCGCCCTTTTGTGTGTATTTAGTCCGTGTCTTCCCCTTGTCTTGTGCCAGTGTGTCTTGCCTCGTCCCGACCACCAGCGATCCCTTGATGTCCGAACTGTCTGTAAGAACCCTCCTTTTTGTCTCGCCACCGAGCGACGCTTTTGTTTGTGCCTTGGTCTCCATCGCCTTTTTGTCTCGCCCCAGTGCGACTCCTTTAGTTGGTACTTTTTGCTACGTGTTTTCCCTCGTAAGAGGCGTTTTGATTTGTACTTTTAGCCTTTTGACTCGCCTCAGTGCGACACCTTTTGTTTGTACTTTTTGCCACGTGTTTTCCCTCGCAAGAGGCGATTTGATTTGTACTTTTGCTCAGTGTGCTTGCTGGAATAAATCCCAGAAAGAAACGACTCTGCATCCGAGTCCTCCGTCTTGTCCCCTGCCTGACAGGATAACTTATATGCAACTACTTCAACAGATATGTCTTTTCTGTAACACTTAAAGACAAACAGTCTCGATCAACAACAATCCATAGATAAAAGCTACAGAATTGATTAAAAGAGAAAGAAGTTCCTTTGAACTAAACAGAGTACTTTTTCAGGTGTGAGGGAGCTCTGCTCGTAGCTAGTGAGATAAGAAAGGAAGGGAGTTAAAGGAATTCTTTGGAGCTAGCTTCGTTGAACTAAGGGACTCCAACTCATAAATTATGAGGCCCCTGGTCAGGCCAACCATCTAATTATTCCAACAACAATATACAGTATATTTATATTCTAAAATGCAAGATGAATAGCATAGAAAGCCTATTAAGAGTGTTGAATTTCCTCAATGAGGATTGTGCCAGTCACACAGCGCAGCATAAGCTAATACCAATTGTCTATGCTCAAATTACTCAATGAGTGTTCGTTTTGCTTCTGATTAAGAAAGCTATCAACCAACACAATGAAAAACATACTCACACAAGTAAAGTTTACAGCGCTGGACTGCTTTTTCTACCCTACAGAAGCTTGTGCTTGTGTATGAGCAGTCAAAAAGCCGGTGCTCAACTCCTGCAGTCCACACATTCATATAGTAGCCTGCCAATGTCACAACTCTAAAAGTACGTCGGTTGAGGTCTCATCAGCGTCCATGGGCGTCTGCTACTCAGGCGACGGCCTTTCTGTCTGGGCTGCCCATCCTTGGGTGTCTCAGTCATGAAGGTGATTACCTTCAGAATCAGAATCAGAATCATAATCAGAATCAGAAAACCTTTATTGTCATTATACACAGTACAATGAAATTGGAGACCTCCATCCAGTGCATGAGGTAGATACAAGTAACATAGTCAAGTAAACGACTAATAGAAAAGTAGATGAATAATCGGAAACAGTAGTGCGGACAAAGTGCAGTAGTAGTGCAGGAGGAAAGTGTCATCATTGTCGGCTGGAGTTGAGGGGGGCTATGGCTTGGGGAAAGAAACTGTTTTTGAGTCTGTTTGTCCTGGTCTTCATTTGCCTGTAGCGTCTTCCAGAGGGCAACAGGTCAAACAGGGCGGAGCCAGGGTGGGAGCTTTCCGCTGAGATGGCCTTAGCCCTGCTGAGGCAGCGGGTAGTGTAGATGTCCGTAAGGGAGGGGAGAGGGCGGCCAATGATCCTCTGAGCTGCCTTCACCACTCTCTGCAGCTTCTCCCTGTCAGCGGCGGTGGAGCTGCCGAACCATACTACGATGCAGTAGGTCAGTAGACTCTCAATGGAAGATCGGTAGAAGGTCAGCAACAGGTCGGTGTTGAGGTTGTACCTCCTGAGGACTCTCAGGAAGTGTAACCGCTGCTGAGCCTTCTTGACGATGGTGGTGATGTTCTCTGACCAGGAGATCCGGTCAGAGGTGTGGACGCCCAGGTACTTGGTGCTGTGGACCCTCTCCACCTGCTCGCCGTTGATGAAGAGGGGAGTTGGCTCAGGGCTGTGCCTTCTGAAGTCTATGATGATCTCGTTGGTCTTCTTGGTGTTCAGAGCGAGATTGTTCTCTGAGCACCAGTCGACCAGCTCCAGGACCTCCTCTCTGTAGGCTACCTCATCGCCATTGGAGATGAGACCGACCACAGTGGTATCGTCGGCAAACTTGACAATCCGGTTGTGGTTGTGAGCTGGTCTGCAATCGTGAGTGTAGAGGCAGAAGAGGAGGGGGCTCAACACACAGCCCTGTGGGGAGCCGATGCAGAGTGTACGGGTGGAGGAGAGGCGGGAGCCAACTCTCACAGCCTGGAGTCGGTTGGTCAGAAAGTCATTAATCCAGGCACATGTGAGAGAGGGGAGCCCGAGAGTGTCCAGCTTTGTGGTGAGTCTGTCCGGGAGGATGGTGTTGAATGCCGAACTGTAATCAGCAAAGAGCATCCGGACATAGCTTTGCTGCTGCTCCAGGTGGTTCACCGCACAATGGAGTGCTACGACGATGGCGTCCTCTGTGGATCTGTTGGTCCGGTATGCAAACTGGTGGGGGTCAAGGTGTGGGGGAAGATAATCCTTGATGTGCTGAAGAACCAGCCTCTCAAAGCACTTCATGATCACCGGAGTGAGGGCCACTGGTCGGTAATCATTCAGGCTAGAGATGGCCGACTTCTTCGGCACTGGGATGATGGTTGAGGTTTTCAGGCAGGGCGGGACGGTTGCTAGGGCCAGGGAGTGGTTGAAGATCGTGGTGAAGGTGGGGGCGAGCTCCTCAGCGCATGCCCTCAGCACCTTGCCGGGGACCCCATCCGGGCCTGCGGCCTTTCTGGGATTCACTGCGAGGAGCACCTTTCTGACCTTGTGCTCCTGGAGTGATGTCAGAGCTGGGTGGGGGAGGGGGCAGGGACAGGGGAGTGCTGCTGGGATGTTCCAAACCGAGCAAAGAAGCTGTTTAGCTCCTCTGCCAGCTGTGCGCCTTGGTCTTCGACTTGAGCGGCACTGCCCCTGAAGTTGGTGATCTCCTGGATGCCCTGCCACACCTTACGGCCGTTGTTGCTGGACAGGTGGGACTCGATGCGTTGTCTGTGGTCCGCTTTCGCCCGTTTGACTCCTCTCCTCAGCTCAGCTCTGGCAGCGCTGTACAGAGCTCTGTCTCCTGACCTGAAGGCGGTGTCGCGGGCTCTGAGGAGAGAGCGGACCTGGCTGCACATCCAGGGTTTCTGGTTAGGGAAGACCCGGATGGTTTTGGTCACAGTCACATTGCTGGTGCAGAACTGGATGTAGCCCAGAACTGTGTCTGTGTGTGTCCCCAGCTCCTGGTGGTCGAACAGGTCCCAGTCTGTCCGTTGAAAACAGTCTTTGAGTTTGTGGAGTGCATCCTCAGGCCAGGAGGTGATGGTCCTTAAGGTGGGTCTGAGTTTGCGTCTGAGGGGGGTGTAGGCAGGGAAGAGCAGGAGGGACAGATGGTCTGATTGCCCAAGGTGGGGAAGGGGGATAGCTCTGTATGCATGTTTGATGTTGGTGTAGACATGGTCCAGGGTGTTCTCACCCCGTGAAGCACACTTTACGTGCTGGTGGAAATTCGGCAGTACAGTCTTTAAGTTGGCCTTGTTAAAATCCCCCGCTACAATGTGGAAGCCATCAGGGTGAGCCCGTTGTTGTTCACTCACAGCTCTCAGCAGGAGAGAGAGTGCCGTGCTTACGTCAGCGTCGGGTGGAATGTAAACAGCAATGACGATAACAACAGCTAGTTCCCTCGGGAGGAAAAAAGGCCGGCACCTGACTGCCATGTACTCGAGGTCCGGACAGCAGTGGCTGCCTACGATGGTCGCATTGTTGCACCAGTTATAGTGCACATACATACAAAGCCCCCCACCCCTGCGTTTACCGGAGTCCAATGTTCTGTCCGCGCGTAGCAGGGAGCGGCTTGCTAGCTGCATGCTAGCATCGGGGATATCCGGGTGCAGCCAGGTTTCGGTTATAATAATCACACAACAGTCCCGGACCTAGTGGTTTCCCGTGAGCTGTAGATCCAGGTCATCCATTTTATGCAGCAGGGATCTGGCGTTGGAGAGAAACAGGCTCGGGAGAGGCGGCTTGTGCGGTTGTTTACGTAGCCTTAGCATTAGGCCAGACCGACGGCCTCACTTTTGCTTCCTCTCTCTTCTTCGCCTGCGTCGCCTCCCAGACCCGACAACAATCCACGGAGACCCCGGCGGTCTCGCAATCTCGTCTGGGATGTTGTGCTTGCGGTGAAAGTCACTTGAAATAGGTATCCGTGATTGGTATCCGATGTCCGTGAGCGAGTGGAAAGTGTACTTGGGATTCCCAGTACAGAGTGTGCCAAAGAGTGAAAATAAAAAAAGATAGGCAAAGAAAAAAGAGCACTGGCGTGGAGAGCCGTAAGCCGCTGTGTCCGCGTGCGCCGCCATCTTGGAAAAAAGATGGTACCATGGAGTTCTTCTCCCTTCTTGTCAGATTTTATTTACATGTAACATGTAATTTACGTGGCCTACATATTCTTGGGCTATATTTAATCTTCAAAATAGTTATGCTGATTGTAAACAGACTGTTTCATGATAATATTATCAAATGCTCAAAATACTTTCAGACCTTATCATCTTATTTGGCATATCAAAATGCTTTATTGGCTTAGCTCACCGTCTGTCATACTGACTTTCTAAAACGTGGAAGCTGTTAATGTTGTCAGAGTATATGTATATGTACACTAAAACATGCATAATAATGATAAAATATATATAATTAAACAAACTTTAAACCAATGGCTATGTATAAAGAGCAGCTTAGCAGTTTAACCCTGGTCCTTTACCATTTTCTTTTTTGGTCCGTCTTCTTGAGAACATATTTGTGAGCTTTGCACACTTGGCAGTGTTGCAGGTATTGTGAGTGATTTCATTTCCATTACTAATTTAAAGGCGTTTAAAAATTGTGCTATTGTGCGACCACAGAGACGGCAATCGGTAAGAGCTGTTTTATCTTTATGACTGCTCATGCTAATAGAATCGGACGTCCCTACATGATCGCTACGCCGATTGGTAATATAGTAATTTTTAATAATTATATTGTATGAATTTTCACCCACAACAATGATGTTATTCCCCAAGTGCAAACATGTGTGTCTTAGAACGGACTTCCCCACTGCAATTTCCTGATACACTCGGATGCATGATTCTGATTTTATTACACTTCAAGACCTTCTTAATAATGCGCTTTCGGCGTTGACGCAGTTTCCAAATTCTGGACCCCAAAGTCTGTGTAAAATATACATAGGTTCCACTGTACTTGGCATTGTTGTGGGTATTGTGACAGCTTGTGACTGAAAGTGAAGAAGTCTTCTGGGTGAGGAATGCGGGAGCGAGAGTGACAGTGACAAAGAGACAGTATGACACCGTAGAGTTGACCGGCAACAACCTTGCGTTGCTTTGAATCGCTTGAGAGAGAGAGACAAGTACATATTCTGCACGATTGAGCATGCTGCCTTGTAGCAGCGGTCGCCATGAAGGAACTGCTTCAATCCTGTGTATTAGAGACTCAAATATCATTTTCTAAATTTGCCGTCCCCCAATATTATTAATTATATGTTTACGATGTTTACAAAATCTTGCAGCCTTTCTGTTGTGGAGCGTATGCCAGCAGCATTTGCACAGAGACGATTGCATCAGTGAAGCATGTCAGTGCGTTTGCAGTTTTTTTCCACAAAGTTTTTTCTTGCCAGTAAAAGCGATACAGACGCGTCAGGCCAGGACAACAATACCATTCAAATGTAAGTCGATGTTTCAGAAGATTTATGAAAACATTTTACGAAGGTTAAAGAGCAGTGTAGTCTTGCTTTAACGTTCAATTTGGTCTGAGCATAGTATATTGGCGGATTACACACACGAGACAAAGGAGTGCGAACAGACATGGAAACACCTATCTTTAGGAGACCTTCATGTTAGTCTGCTAAAACGCTTCGTTAGTCGGACTGAGAGTTTAGTCGGCACTTGACCCGGAGAGGGACGATTACACGGATGGATGAAAAACCAACTTCCATCTGTCCTCAATCCATCCTTTTTCTTCCTCGTTCCCTGTAAAAGGGCAGGACTATTCTGTCCTTGGGACGGAATACCCACCTCTGATGGAGTTGTCCCTGGTGAGAGCCAACAAGCAGGTGTATGGGGCTTGTTTTTCACCTTTTTGTTATGATTATCTGATGGATGAGATGATAGGAGCCCTCAACCTCCTCTTGGAGGGGTGGGTTTTAACAGTTGTTTGCCTTTTAAAGTTAAAGTCCCAATGATCATCGTCACACACACCTCTGGGTGTGGTGAAATTTGTCCTCTGCATTTAACCCATCCCCATGTGATTTTGATCCATCCCCTGGGGGAGAGGGGAGCAGTGAGCAGCAGCGGTGCCGCGCTCGGGAATCATTTGGTAGTCTAACCCCCCAATTCCAACCCTTAATGCTGAGTGCCAAGCAGGGAGGCAATGGGTCCCATTTTTATAGTCTTTGGTATGACCCGGCTGGGGTTTGAACCCACAACCTTCCAGTCTCAGTGCGGACACTCTACTACTAGGCCACTGAGCTTTTAACAGGTGTTTGGCAAAGTCCCCACTAGAAGCAAACATGTAAGGTAAATTTGTGTAAATTTGAGTTCATCTTTAGTTCCTTTTTCTTTGTTTCAGGATTTAACCCACAGTGGAACTGCACTTTCAATTTTACCGTCCATGCTCCTGACCTGGCACTTGTTCGCTTTGTGGTTGAAGATCATGACTATACTTCAAGCAACGACTTTCTTGGACAATACACCCTGCCTTTGACAAGTCTCCGCACAGGTAGAGAATGTGTGAAAGAGCAGTTTTGAATCATGATTGCCTAGATTGAGGGGGAAGTTAAAAATTCTGGATGAGTATTGTAAGTATGTATGTTTGTGAATACACCAGACTTTGCACTCATTCAAGACTTTGCTGACAGAACAAAATCCAGGCCTTCAGTGGCGTGACTGCTCTGAGCCCTCTATCCATGGTATGCATGGTATTGTCATGCAAGATTCATCTTTCCAGTGACCTTGACTTGTTTGGTCACTTTGCTCATTGAGGTCAACCGTTATCTGGGCTGAGGATGGGCAGTAATGTAATTTCCTAAAAGGAGTGTTTAGCATTCCAGATATTTATACCCAAGAACAACAGCAACATAGACAGGAAATATCCCTTGCAGATCAGGTATGTCATTGATCTGACACAAACACATAGCACAGCCTAAAACAGCCTCTTCAGGTGCTGATTCAGCAGTTAATTTGCATTTTCTTTTAAACATGAAGGGACGTGTCTGAGGACGACACTGACAAAATTTGAGACAGAACGCCAATGGTAGGAGACATAGTAAGCCATCAATGTCAAATCAGAAAGGCGCTCTCTAAACAGATAATTTTAGTATCATCATCTCTCGTGAGGAAGGTCCGGTGGGCACTGGTTAGCACGTCCACCTCACAGTTAGGAGGGTGCGGGTTTGATTCCACCTTCCTTTGTGGAGTTTGCATGTTCTCCCCATGCCCGCGTGGATTTTCTCCGGGCACTCCGGTTTCCTCCCACATCCCAAAAACATGCTTGGTAGTCCGATTTAGCACTCCAAATTGCCCCTCGGTGTGAGTGCGAATGATTGTGTGTCTCTGCGGCCTGTGATTGGATGGCAACTGCCCGATCACTGCTGGGATATGCTCCAGCACGTCCGCGACCCCCTTGGATAATGGATGGATGCTGATTCACGATTATACCAGGCAGAGGTTTTGAGGGGCTCGTTGCAAAGGGTTCGTTGTAGCATTTGTTTTAAAATAAAGAAAGAATGAGTTTCTTCTTGTATACTAACATGCAATACTTGACTTTTACAGGTTATCGCCATATCCGACTGCTCAAGCAAGACGGTTCCTGCCTCTCACCCTCCTCGCTCTTCATCCACGCCAATATCGTTGACTGTCAGAATAATCATTTAAATCACCACCCTGGGCGTCTGTAGCAAACAACATTTAATTCTATTACTACCTCGCTAAAACATTACAACAACCATGCCATTGCTTTTAGAGTGGCACAGTAATTGGCCACAGTACTGTATTTTCCGGACTATTAAGTCGCTTTGGAGTATAAGTCACACCAGCCATAAACTGCATACTAAAGAAGAAAAAAATATATAAGTTGCACCAGAGTATAAGTCGCAATTTTGGGGGACATGTAGTTGACAGAATCCAACACCAAGAACAGACAGGAATAGGCAACAACAGGCTGAACGGTATGGTATGCTAACATTACATAAAGACATAAACGAGGAACTGAAAATGTGCCTGATGTAACATATTAAGAGTTATTCAAATAACTATAACATAATGTCACTTATGAACAACTCCGCTGACTCTGGAATCTCAATTGCACTTCTAATTATTCCTAGAGCGCCATCATGTGGTTTAGTGTGAAAATAACATGTGAAGTGAAAACAAGTGAGTAAGTAATGTGTTAATGATCAAGTAATAATGTGTTAAGAATTACACATATGTCGCTCTTGAGTATAAATCGCACCCTCGGCCAAACTATGAAAAAAACTGCGACTTATAGTCTGGAATATACGTTATATAGGTGAGGTACAATATATTGCAATCTTGATTTAACAGACAAAAGGGGCATTTTCCATTAGAGCTGATTGTCCATAAACTTGAAATACATTTTCTTTGTGGGCTAAGCCATCAAATACAGTACAAATACTGTATTTGTATTTCAACAATCAGCTATAATAGTTGTTTGGCCTAAAAATGTCCAGTATGTCAAGTGGCATGGTGGTACAAGATGGTGTAAAATTAGGTATTAAATTTGGCCCAGGCACATTGGCTATCCCAAAACATGTAGTAGTTCCAAAATTTCACCAGGAGATGGTGTTAAAGCTTGACATGGGGTGACCTGATGGAAATTAACAAATCTAATAAATTAAATTGTTAGCAATTAGGAGGACACGACCTGTTCAAACACGTAGCAACGCACAATTTTGGAATATGAGTTTGTTATGCCATAATTTTAAGATGTAACAGCTTGAGCAATATCAATATTTCTGTTTAAGTTGGAGGAACCCATTATTATGTTAAGTACTATTATGGGTTGAGATTGATCTTTATTAGACAAGATATATGTGAGTAATGTTGCAATGTTTTGTCCAACCTGTATTTAACATTGGTGTTCCATCCATACCTGAATATATTAAATTGAGAAGAGACATTAAGGGCTAGTAGGGAAAGAACGAGCAAAACAGGAAACACCTGCATCCGGTGGCCGGTGGCTGTCGGGCGCAGTGGTTGCTGCTTAAAGCAGGGTTGCCAAGACAACCAGAGGTGCAGGGATTCTGACTTTTTATCTACATATTCCAAGGAGGTAATGCCAGAAGCCTATAAATATGATGCCCGAATGCAGAGCGGGGCTTCTTCCTAGTCATGGCGTTAGCCGTGGCGCTGCCCGGAGTAAAAGAATGAAGATGGATTTTTCATTCTTTTTGAGATTGAACCAAAATCTACTAAGATGTATTTCCAGAGTCTTCGAATTGGACTTGGTCAAATTTTAAGCTTCGAGGAAGGTTAGAGGAGACCGCCACTCCGGGCAGAAAGGGGAAGTCGCCAATTTTACTTTTTAGGCTACGCTCCTCACGGCCGGAACCTTTCCTATTTTTTAAACATAATTCGGATTTTGGAACAAAGGAGAGCTGATCACTCGACTTGTTCAACCGAATAGGTTTTTAGTCCTTTAGCCTCCTCTTTTGTTCTGAGTGGGTGAGTCTTGTTTTCTTTGTTTTTTTCGACTTGTAATTATTTTGCTTGCTTATTCATTAAATCTCTTCTTAAGCCTTAATTCGGTTATCGATTATTTAGTAGTAACTATGTTGAGCATGGTTTTATATGCAATAATTACAACTTTAAAATGTTTTTATTCCCCTATCGTAGTCATTCTTTAAAGCCGTTCAATTATTTTTAAAGTGAAGACAGCTTTAATCCTTAACATCAGGAATTGTCAGATCTGGTTCGAAGTAGTTATCTTGAGCTCAGCTAGGGCGAGGGCGCTCTAATAAATTAACGAATCCCTGAGGTCTTAACAAAGACATCTAAAAATATCCGTAACATAACAACAGCTTCAAACAGAAAAAAGGGGAGCCATCAATACGACGCTGTCATTTCGAAGTCTTGCCTCGAATTGAGTTACTCAGCTCGAGCTTCGGGTGACTTGAGAGGGATTGGCGTCGTAAAGAAATTAGATTGATTCTGGTAGAGTCAATTTAACTCGGGTGGTTAGATTACGGACGAATCCCCTTACCCCGGCTGGTCCAAACCCCTTAACGGGAAGCCGGTGCCACTTTGATAAAAAGTGCGCGTTTGACAAGTACAAGACAAAATTCATATAAGCTAGAGCTGTGATGGTCTATCGCAGTCCTGGCAACATTGGGGTTCTGGCACAATGGAATGCTGGCACATTAGAGATGTTTTTTTTTTTTTTTTTTTGGGGGGGGGTGAAGTAAATCAGCTACTTTGGTAATAAATGACATCAATAAAAGGCCACAAGTGGGTCAAAATCTCAAAAGATCAAATTTCGGTTGAGTTTAGAGTAGATTAAATAGTAAATCAGATTCATTATTACTTTGATAAGCCATGACAAATCATGACAAAAATTGTGTGATTGGCCAACTTCCTGTTGAGTTAGAGTAGGGCTCCACAGACTTTTTGTAGGTCTTGGGCTGGTACATACAGGTAGTCTCCAATTTTTTAGTAGCTCTTCGCTCAACAGAGGCTGTTCTGTTCAAAATTTGTAGAGGTTGGAACTAATCAACTTTTTTAAAAGGTGCAATAAACTAAAAAAAAAAAGATTAATTTACCTAGTGTGATGTGTGCACCTAGTTTCATATTTTTTCATTAATGTTAAGATCATCAAAATCTGTTTTATTTAAGCAAACAGCATGTAGTTATAGTGTTGGACAAAATCAAAGACTTTGCTTGGATTTTTTTTTTTTTAATCATGACCATTTTAAGATTGAACAACCACAGTTTCGGAGGAGTTTCTTAATGTTACCTAAATAAAAGGCCCAAAATTGTGCCAATTTGAAAAAATAAAAATGATGAAATTGCTGTTAGTTTTCCCAAATGGATCCAAAAGACATATTTGTAGGTTGGCTGTTACACACATCACCAAATATTCATTGATCTTGGTGAACCATATGACCAGGAGAGCTTTATTAAAATATTTTCGGGGGCGCCACTGAGCCATTTTTTCAAAGTTGCACCGTACACTAATATTATATCCTCCCCTGATGTTTGTACAAAGTTTCATGAGTTTTTATGCATGTCTATAGCCTCAAACCTAGTGTTGGTTTCTTAGGGAACGCTTCATTGTCAGGGCAACAGTGTTCCGCAATATCTTGTGAACTTTGTGTTTTATGCATTTTGAAAGCCCTAAATGCTAAATTTGGTTGACCTGCTAGCAGAAAAGATATCAAATAATAAAAGAAAAATTAGGCAGGTTGGTGGAGCACTGGTTAGCACGTCCGCCTCACAGTTTGGAGGGTGCGGGTTTGATTCCACCTCCAGCCCTCCCTGTGTGGAATTTCCATGTTCTTCCCGTGCCTGTGTGGGTTTCCTCCGGGAACTCCGGTTTCCTCTCACATCCCAAAACATGCATGGTCGACTGATTGAGCACTCCAAATTGCCCGGAGGTGTGAGTGCGGATGGTTATTCGTCTCTGTGTGCCTACTGCCCGATGATTGCTGGGATCGGCTCCAGGACGCCCGCAACCCCGGTGAGGACAAGCGGTGCTGAAGATGGATGGTAAACAAAAATTAAGTCTAACGTTCTATGTGAAATTATTTTGTAAGGGCTTGGGATTTGCGTCTGAATTCCCATATTTCCCATAACTTACTGTGGGTTCAGAGATGTCATTATAATTGAAAATTTTCAGCCATAATTTATTTGTAGAAGTGCACAAAAAATGTTGTACGGTTGAAAGTCTAAAGCCGAGTATTTATCAACCATGACACTGACTATCCAAACTGGACTCTCCGGATGTCAAATTATGAATAATTAAAATATTATTTTACCCGTGTTCTTGGTTATGTTTTTTGTATCGCTACAAAGAATGGTCAATAGCTACACTGGTTTAGCAAAAAATCCACAATTCAGACTGATGTCCAGATTTTCCTTTTTATTTCTCCTCCACTGATGATGTTGAGCAGTCACGAGACAGAGTAAAAAAAACAACTTATCTTTGAGGCACATAAGTTGTTGTATGACTATGGGTCCCAGCGCATGTGGGGATCGAGGGGAATGAGGAGGTGGATATCTTAACCAAACAAGCATTGGAAGTGCCAGGGGTGGAAAGACGGGTCTGCTTAAGTAAAGCTGAAGGGAAGTCCATTATAAGAAAACACGTACTAAAGAGGTGGCAAGACTATTGGGAAGCCCAAGGTACTGGACAACATTTGTTCACGATACAGAAACAGGTCGGGGTAGGATGGAGTTTCGGGAGGAACCGGAGGGAGGAGGCAGTAATAACACGACTGAGGATTGGGCATACAGGAATAAATGAGACGTTCCATAAAATAGGAAAACATCTTGATGGGAAATGTGTACATTGTGGGGAAAGTGAGACGGTTCAGCATATATAATGGTCAGGTGGCGCTTTCTCGCCTTTTACGGACAGACCTTCTAACCTGGAGAATGGTTGTTGTTTCATCTGCTGCCGTGCCTCGTGTACTGGCCACCATTAAACAACCCAAGATCTCGCCATATAAAGAACCAACTGTTACTCCACATCTTTCTCCACATCTTTGTTTTCCTTGCTCAACAACAGACATCTCAAACAACGCACAACACTCTCTCTCTCTCTCTCTCTCTCTCTCTCTCTCTCTCTCTCTCTCTCTCTCTCTCTCTCTCTCTCTCTCTCTCTCTCTCTCTCTCTCTCATGATTGAAGTGGGTGAAACAGCAACGTGTACATATTTTGTTAAGTTAGACAAACTCATATTTTTTCATGTTCATATGTGTGTAAATATTCTCGTTATTTTATATAAACATAACTGCCCAATCAGAACACGAATACAGCACACATAATTGTGTAACCTTCCAATATACAGCCACACCTACACCCACACCCACACATCATCATCATCATCCTCATCAGCGGTCACTCATAGTCGAGTATGACTGTCCTCCGTCTTGGTCCTTGTGGGTCTTCAGATGAGCGTGGAGGCCGATCCTGGACACGATTGTTCTTGTGCAGTATGGGCAGGTGAAAGTAGTGGTGGTGGTGGGTTTGGGTTGGGCCTGTTTGATGGATGCTCTCTCCTTTCTGAGTCAGCGCTTGTCTTCTGCAGTATGGTGGAGGTCATCTTTATAAAGTGCAGCACCCTCACGGACAAGGTTACTCCATGCCAACCTTTTTTTTTTTTTTAAAGTCCCAATGATTGTCACACACACATCTGGGTGTGGTGAAATTTGTCCTCTGCATTTAACCCATCCCCGTGTGATTTTGATCCATCCCCTGGGGGAGAGGGGAGCAGTGAGCAGCAGCGGTGCCGCGCTCGGGAATCATTTGGTGATCTAACCCCCCAATTCTTCCCATATTGCCATATCTTCCCAAGTTATAAGGTCTATGTGGAACCTTTTGATGTTTGTTTTGATGTTATCCTCATACCTCATCTTCTGGCCTCCGGGGGCACATTTTCCTTCAACAAGCTGGGAGTAGCGAACCTATTTTGGAAGGCGGAGATCAGGCATGCGGACAACATGACCAGTCCATCTGAGCTGGTGTTGAGTGATGGTGGCAGTGATGATGGGAATATCAGCCTCCTTCAGGACGCTGGTCTTAATGCGTCGATCCTCCCAACCGATCCTGAGGATTTTTCTGAGGCATCTCTGATGGTATATCTCCAGTGCTTTCAAATGCCTGCTGTATGTGGTCCAAGCCTCTAACCCATACAGAAGAGTGTGCAGCATGACAGCTTTGTAGACCGGGATGTTGGTCCTAGTCAGAAGGTCTCTTCAGACTCTCTTCCTTAGCCTTGAGAAAGCCCCACTGGCACAGCTGAGGCGGTGGTCTATCTCTTCATCAATGTTGGCTTTTGATGATAGGACGCTGCCCAGATATGGGAAGTGGTCCACATTTTCCAGTCTGGTGTTGTCGATGGAGATGTTTGGGGACGAGACAAGAGTGACTGATGGAGAATTTGGGTCTATTTTATGTTGATGGCTAGACCAAGCTGTTTGTATGCTCTCGTGAAGGCAGCCAGTGTGCGCTGTAGGTCCTCTTCTGAGAGGGCTACAAGAGCATTGTCGTCCGCATACTGCAGCTCCATGATGGATATGGTAGTCGTTCGACCTTTGGCCCTGAATCGGTTGATGTTAAAAAGTTGCCCGTCAGTTCTGTACATAATTTAGACTCCATGGGGAAGAGGTTTGCCCGTGAGATGGAGGATAGCAGTAATGAAGATGGAGAACAGCGTTGGAGCAATAAGACATCCCTGTTTCACTCCTGAGTCAACTCCGAAGGGTTCTGTTTCATCTCCACTGCCACTGAGGACTGTAGCTGACATATTGTCATGTAGCAGTCTCAGTACCCGGATGTACTTCTCTTGGCAGCCAATCTTTGCCAGAACCAGCCAGAGTGCTTGACGGTTCACTGAGTCGAAGGCTTTGGTGAGGTCTATGAAGGCCATCTATAGTGGTAAATTTTGTTCCCTGCATTTTTCTTGAAGTTGACGGGCAATGAAAATCATGTCTGTGGTGCCTCTGTTGGGGCGGAAACCACTTTGAGACTTGGGTAGGATGTTTTCTGCCAGGGGTGTGAGTCTGTCGGCCAAAATCCGAGCTATGGCTTTGCCTGTGGTGGACAGAAGAGAAATGCCATGGTAGTTCCCGCAGTCTGCCTTGTCTCCCTTCTTAAAGATGGGGACAACTAGGGCATTCCTAAGTTGTGCAGGGATTTTCTCTTGTTCCCATATTTTGAGAAGCAGGGCATGGATGTGTTTGAGGAGATCGGGTCCGCCTTCCTTCGGGACTTCTGCTGGGATGCCATTAGGGCCGGCTGCCTTGGTGTTCTTCATCTTCCTAATTACATCCTGCACCTCTTCCGGGCTGTGTCGTTCTTCCATCTTCTCAATTATGGGCTGTTGAGGGAGTTTTTCAAGGGCCTTCATCTCCGGAGTAGTGTCCCTGTTAAGATGATCCTCGAAATGCTCTTTCGACAAACAAAATTTTTTTGTTATTGCTCCCTTTTGTTTCAGCAGCGTGAGCCCATCCTTGGAGCGAAGGGGGGTTAGGGAATGGTAGTTGGGGCCGTATACCACTCTTGTGGCTTTGAAGAATCCTCTGGTGTCTCCAGAGTCAGCAAGCTGCTGGATCTTCAGAACCTTCCTCGTCCACCAAAGGTTCTTCAGCTTCCTAACCGTTGATTGCATAGCCGCCTTTGCCTTGGCATAGGCTGCTCTTTTAACCTTGCAATTCATGTTATTTTGCCAGGTGATAAAAGTTTGCCACTTGATGTCTATGAGCTGTTGCATTTCAATGTAATTTTCAACATACCAGTCCTGATGTTTCCGCCATTTCTGACCAAGGATGCTTTTGCTGGAGTCCATGATGGTAGAGGAAAGCCTGTCCCAGTGTTCTTCAGATTCATTTGGATACTGCTTGGGAAGGTCCGCACTGAGAGCCACCTGGAGCTGTTGGTAGGTGGTATCACCCAGCCACTCGATGTTATGCTTTGGCTGTGTCTTTTCTGCATCCTTCTTTTCTGCATTAAGCGGATAGACATGATGGAGCGAATGAGGCGGTGGCCAGTCCAACAATCGTCTGCACTGGTCATTGCTCTGGTGTTAAGCACGTCACAACGGTCTTTGGTGCGGACAATGACATAGTCAATGAGGTGCCAGAGTTTACTGCAAGGATGCATCCATGATGTTTTGAATGTATTCTTTTGGCGGAAAAGTGCGTTGGTGATGACCAGGTTGTGTTCTGAGCACTTTGTCAGCAGTAGTGTGTCATTTGAGTTGATGTTTCCAACCCCTGCCTTTCCATAGATAATGGTTTCGTCCCACTCTGGCATTGAAGTCTCCAAGCAGGATTATCTTGTCCTCCTTGGGGACTTTGGATAGGATGGTGTCAAGGTCAGCATAGAAGGTCTCCTTTACTTCATCCTGTGCATCAAGCGTTGGAGCATATGCACTAATAACGGTGGCCATTTGACTGCTTGCAAGCATCAGGCGCATGGTCATTAGGTGTTCATTGATACCCACAGGGAGTCCATAGAGGTGGTTGATGAGGCTGCTCTTTATGGCAAAGCCCACACCATGGATACGTGGCTCATTTGCAAGCTTTCCCTTCCAAAAGAAAGTGTATCTGCCTTTCTCCTCCTTCAGCTGCCCGTCATCAGCCAGTCGGGTTTCGGAGAGCACTGCGATGTCAATCTGGAACCTCCTTAGCTCTCTTGAGATAATGACGGTTTGCCTTTCAGGTCGATCACTGGCTTTGTTGTCCATGAGGGTCCTCACATTCCAGGTTCCAAAGTAGAATCGTAATTTATGTTTTTGACCACGTGGTGGTGATCCCTCTGGATGCGATAGTCCAGACGGGAGTTTCGAGGCTTTTCTAACCCCCTCCCCTGTTGGGGTGAGCAGAGTGGATCCTAAACAGGGCTGCTCAGTCATGGGTGCAGCTGCCGAAAAGCTCTTTCTGCCTCAGTCCAAGAGCTTACCGACTGAATCTATCACCCACCGCCTGTGTGCCAGACTGTGGCTAGGAGCTCCCAGACTACACTGTTTTGCTCCCGTCACCACTTCCTGGTTGCCAGAGGACTTTTTCTATCCGGGATGTAAAGTAGGATGGGTTCCCTTTCGGGAGGACGCCTGCGCGTGATGTCTTTTAACGTGGGGAGACTGATGCGCCTGCAGCCACCACACGGCCCCTTGGCAGAGAGGGACTTGGTTCCAATGGCATGGAGAACCACAACGACTGGAGGCCATCCTTTGTTGCAGCCTTCATCCACCTTCAGTGCCGTTGTGACATCGTCATCATCCGCCACATCCGCCGTTCAGGTCTTTTTGGATCGCGCTTTGTCTGGAACCTCCCCCTCGACCTTACCGCCATGGGTGACCCTACCAGGAGCCTAAGCTCCGGACGGCATTGCTCTCAAGTTCATTGGAACCCACAAGGTTCTCCACCACGTCAAGGTGGCGATCCAGGAGAACACACCCACACCCACCCACACACACGCACGCACACGCACGCACATGCGCACACACACACACACACGCACGCACGCACACACACACACACACACACACACACACACACACACGCTCACATGTACACACACAGACTTTTGTACCTTACCACAGCTGCTGGCAGTCTGCTCCATTTCGCTCCATACTCCCAGCAGTTTGTCGGAAGCTAAAGAATGTAAAGAATTTCTTATTTATGTTTGACATCAGACGAAAAATTTTATGTTTTTACCAGCGCTGTGTAAATTACAAATTGTCAGCAGGATTTGAACCTGCGAAGGGAGACCCCAATGGATTTCTAGTCCATCGCCTCAACCACACAGCCACAAAATGCATATGGCGAGGCTGTGGCAACGAGATTCTAATACAAAATCTGTCTTGTTGTCGGCAGGTTTCGAACCTGCGAGGGGAGAACCCCAATGAATTTCTAGTCCATCGCCTTAACCACTCGGCTAAAATAACACAGTAAATCCTTTTGGGCAAGGTCCTCACATTGTCGAAATGTATATGTCATGGATCGCGCAACAACACGAGATTTTAATACAAAATCTATATCATTGTTGGCAGGATTCGAACTTGCTAGGGGAGACCCCAATGGATTTTTAGTCCATTCCCTTAACCATTCAGCCACAACAATACACACTCTAATACACACTGTCCAAATGCATGTAGTGAGTATCTCATATTACACCACGAGATTCTAAACAAAATTTTGAATCATTGTCGGCAGGACCCAAACCTGCGAGGGAGGGAGCTCTAGTCCATCGACTTAGCCACTCAGCCACAATGCCACACTGTTCAAATGCATGTGGTGAGTATCTCATAATACACCACGAGATTAAAACGACAGTAATTGGCAGGACTCGAACCTCCAAGGGGAGGCCTCAATGGATTTCAAGTCCATCGCCTTAACCCCTCGTCCACAACAACACACATTGTCAAAATGCATATTGCAAGGATCTAGCAAGATTTTAACTCAAAATCTGAATCGTTGTCAGCAGCATTCCAACCTGCGATGGGAGACGCCAATGGATTTCTAGTCCATCGCCTTAACCACTCAGCCACAACAACACACACTGTTCAAATGCATGTGGTGAGTACCTCATAATACGCCACGAGATTCTAATAAAAATTTTGGATCGTTGTCGGCAGGACTCAAACCTGCTAGGGGAGGACACAATGGATTTCAAGTCTATCGTCTTAACCACTCGGCCACAACAACACACACTGGTGAGGACCTCACATTGTCAAAATGCATTATGCGAGGAGCTAGCAAGATCAACATCTGAATCGTTGTCAGCAGGATTGAACCTGCGAGGGGAGACCCCAATGGATTTCTCGTCCATCACCTTGGCCACAATAACACACTCTGTGATACTCACCGTACAAATGCATGTGGTGAGCATCTCATATTACACCACGAGATTCTAAACAAATAATTGGCTCATTGTCGGCAGGACCCGAACCTGTGAGGGGAGGCCCCGAAGGACTTCAAGTCCATCACCTTAACCACTCAGCCACAACAACACACACTGGTGAGGTCCTCACATTGTCAAAATGCATATTGCAAGGATCTACAAGATTCTAATTCAAAATTTGAATCGTCAGCAGCACCCGAACCTGCAAGGTGAGACCCCAATGGATTTCAAGTCCATCACCTTAACCACTCAGCCACAAGCACACTGTAATACACACCGTCCAAATACATGGTGGATAAGGCGATGGACTTGAAATCCAGAACTAATACTATCTTCGCCGCTGATTGTACTTCAGTCCATTTCTGTTGCAGTACACCATCAAATTGCATCCAAATTAAATTCATTCAATGATCTGTTCCCATTCAAAGAAACAGAGTTAACAAGATACCAATTCCAGTGGCAGTTTGCTCCTGTTATTAGTCCATGTCTATATGAAGGCTGGTGTTGAAGAAGTCAAGCTTGGCCATGAGTCTGGTGCATGGACACCATCTCGTTCTTCTGCTTGGACAGGGATGAGTTTTGTCTCAGTGTGTGCGTTTGCGTGTGTGTGTGTGTGTGTGTGTGTGTGTGTGTGTGTTTGTGTGTGTACTGAAAATGTCTCATTAAATGTTGGCAGTATTTTGTCAATTTATTTTAAGCTCGTTACCAAGCACCTCACACTTATGTGTGACTCTTGGGCTTTGAGGGAAATCCAAATGCTGAAGTTTTTCTCTAACGACCTGCTGGAGAGGAAGAAGAAGCTGGCCCAGATCCAGGCGCTTCACGTGAAGAAATTGTCCTCCTTGTCTGGTGTGCACTGCTCCTATTGCATTGCAAAAAGTTAAAAACAAAACAAGCAAACAAACCAAAAATGTAAAAAGCTGAAGTTTTTGTTTTTAGGTAAGGACCTGATCACCGCCACCGACATCAAAGCCTCAGCTCTTTCCACCACCGCCGCCACCTGCAGACACAACACACCAGCTTGAAGCACCGTCACTTCTATCTCCCGCGCCCCAAAAGCCCGTCCAACACAATAAATCGCCTCCCGCTCAACCCAACAATGCAACAAGACTCCTCCACCCGCACAACGATTTGCCATCCCTCTAATTCGCTCCAAGACAGGCAGACTCATCCTGCCTTCGTCCATGAAACCTGGTAAGTTCACACGTCTATGACCAACCATTCAGTTCAATTCAGTTCCAATGATGTGCTCGCTTCTTGTATCAGCAGCTCATGGCATCTACACGCTCATGCTCATGAACCCCAAACAGGACGCAGACGTTACGTCTACTAAGTCTTCTAACACTGACTTAACCGACTCACTGGACCGAGCATCACCTACGGACGCGGACCAGGACAGTCCCGTTCAAAAACTGACAATGGATTCCAGGGAACAGATGACACTCCGCTCCAATTCGAGTCCATTAACCACGCGGCGGCCTAGAGCCAGACCTCGAAAAACCGAAAGGATCCTGAAATAGAAAACAAAACCAGAGAAGGACATACTGTTCATTAATGTTCCAGGGACAAATGCTGGTCAAGAACATGGTTCCAGAAGTGTGCCAAAGAGACCGTGGTCTAAGGCAGAGGAAGCTGCTGTAATGCGACATTTCAAGGATCAGATAATCAAGGGAAGACTGGCCACCAAAACTGAATGCAGTCACTGTAAGCTGGTAGAAGGCCCTGTGTTGGCACAAAGAAATGTGCAAAATATAAGAGACTTTGTTAGAAACAGAAGAGTAGCTGCAAAGAGGCAGTCAAAGAAATAATCTTTAATTTGTAACACACAGTTCAATTTTTTCTTTTTTACAATTTTATTTATTTGTCCATTAATGCTTTATACAGCAAGTTGTATTACTTAAAGTCATGACACTTGTTTTGTCCGACAGACTGTTGTCTACCTTGTCATGTAACATGGGGGGAAGAGATGGTGCAAATGGTAAAATATGGATTGTTCACAGGAATAAATTGGCAGAGCTGAAATTCCAAATTTGTCCAAAAGATGGCGCCAGACCAAAACATGAGACCAAAAAGGGGCCAAAATAAGCTAAGCAAGTTAAAATAGAAATAAAACAGGAACACGGTGTCAGATTGTGAGTCACGCATGGACGCACAAATGTGATTTTTACTTTTTGATTTCTTTGCTTGGCTGAAAATGTATTCTGTAACAGCTTAAAGCAATATTGTTAGTCAATTCGATCAAGGGACCCATCACTATGAGAATAGTGGCGTGACAAATTGTTTGGAGAAGCACAAATGTGATTTTTACTTTTTGATTTCTTTGCTTGGCTAAAAATGTATTCTGTAACCGCTTAAAGCAATATCGTTAGTCAATTCGATCATGAGACCCGTCACTATGAGAATAGTGGTGTGACATAAATTGTTTAAAGAAATAGATCAAACGTTTGGATTTTTATTTCAGAGTTAATTGAAGCGTAACTTTAAAAAGTTATTCTCATGAAACAGTAAGTGAAGAAAAGGGGAAGTGAAAGGTTTTACCAGGGGCTAGCTGTGCATTTGGTGGAAAGTAAAGCGTGGTCAGGGCGGAAACAGCTGCTGAAGGCAACAGGTGTCCAAGCGTGGGAAAACTGGGCAATCATACCCTATAGGAGGCGTGGGAAAACTGACCAGTTTTATTCTATAGGAGGCGTGGGAAAACTGGGCAGTCTTACCCTATAGGGAAGGTATAGAAGAAAGAAAGGGGGGGGGGACAGAGAAGTCTATAAAAAGTCCTGCAGGGGCAGCTACGGGGATTTTTCCCCCAAAGAGCGCTCATACGTGAAGAAGCCCGAGGGAGTTTCAAGATTTTTTCCAGAGTCCCGGGATCTTTGTGTGAGACGCAGGATCGCTGGTCTGAAATTAACTTGGATTTACTCCAAAAAATTGGACTGAACAACTTTACAGGAGAAACTAGGGTAGGGAAAACGACTTTTATGTATTTTAGCGAGAGTGGGGAATAGTCATCGGGCCGCCGGCTCCCTCGAGGCCAGCCTGTTTCTCTAATTTGGATTTTAGAAGTAAGATCGAATTGATCACTCGACTTCCACCAAAAATAGCATGCAGCTGGTATCTACCTTTTCCCTCTTTCATGAACTGTGTTTTGCAATCGAATTGTTCTGGGATTGAATGATTTTATTAACACGGGTATCAGTGAGTGAAATTGTTCGGTAACTGGAGTAATTGAGATTTGTAATTCTATTTCATGCTTCTTCAATAAATGTGTTTTGTATATTATTTACTTCGTTGTGCGCTGATTTGTACTGAATGTGCAATCGATGGTTTGGGGTTGATTTGACGATTTGATTAATGTGCGGGGGGTTATTATGGTATAACATAGGACCGTAATAAATAAAAGTAACATCAGACAATTTTAGAGAATTGAATAACTTTCGTAGTTATTTGAGACACGAGTGAATTTCAATCCGTTTGAAGGTTTGCTTTGTCTGAATAGATTAACGGAAGTGTTTAAATCGGATTATTGGTTTGGTGTAGAACTGAAAGTAATTTAATTATTTGAAGGGCGCAGGCCCGTTTCCCCTTTTGACGGGCCGCGTAAAAAGTAACTCCGAACATGTTAGAGAATTAAATAACGTTCGTAGATATTTAAGGGAAGAGTGAATTTTGTTAAAAGTGAATTCGTTTGAAAATTTACTTCCTCTAAATAAAATAACGACGATGGTTAAAATAGATTATTTGAGTCGGTGAAGGATAGCAGTATTTCGATTGTCCGACGGGCGCGGCCCAGTTCCTAATTTTGTCGGGCCGCGTCAAAAGTTAAACAGGACGCGATCGAAAAATAGACTTGCCTTCCAAATTAATTACTGGGCAAATCTAAATGAGTAAGACATTTTTATTCGTTTTAAGGAAGTTGTTACTCTTTTTAAAGCAATCAAGTGGGCTGAAGCAAACCTACAGTTAAGTGCTAGATCTAAGAAGTTAAAATTAATAATATAAAGTGCATTAATGTTCTTCTTAAATGCTATTATTGTCACACTTTTATTAATTCGATTCTCTTTCGAATAAACAAGTTGGTCGGCTCGCTGCATGAGCGACCAAGTGGAACGGACCCATATCAACATTTACTTCGGCAAAACTAGTGCTTGGGTGCGCTATACAAACGAATCCCTGAGGTCTTAACCAAGACATCTAAAAATATCCGTAACATAATAAGAACTTCAAACAATAGCGGGGAGCCATCAATACGATGCAGTCACTTCGAAGTCTTGCCTCGAATTGAGTTACTCGGCTCGACCTTCGGGTGACTTGAGAGGGATTGGCGTCGTACAGAAATTAGATTGATTCCGGTGGAGTTAATTTAACTCGGGTGGTTAGATTACGGACGAATCTCCGAACCCGGCTAAGACAAACCCGTTACCGGGAAGCCGGGGGCACCTTGTTGAAAGAGGTGCGTTTGACAACCTGTTACAGGCTGCAATCTGACTGTTAGTCAGTGTCCTCACCTAACAGAATGATGATGTTTCAGCATTACAAAGTTGAATTAATCGTGATAAAATGAATGTTCCACTAATGCTTGATGCTGTCAGTTTTGTGTATTTATTTTAATTAGAAGTGTTTGAAAGGTGACGTCATTGCCGTTTAAAGTCCTGATAGTGTTTTATTTGGTCCTTATATAACACCTTTTTAAAAAAAATTGAATCGTCCATGAGGTGAGGGGCCAGACAAAGCACGGCTCAAAAAACCCCTTATGATGAAAAATATATATGGACTCAGATTTCCCTTGCCCGGACATGGGTCACTGGGGCCCCCCTCTGGAGCAAGGCCTGGAGGTGGGGCTCGAAGGCGAGCATCTGGTGGCCGGGCCTTCGCCCATGGGGCCCGGCCGGGCACAGCCCGAAAAGGAAACGTGGGTCCCCCTTCCTATGGGCTCACTACTTGTGGGAGGGGCCAAATGTGCAATGTAAGATGGGCGGCGGCCAAAGGCAGGGACCTTGGCGGTCCGATCCTCGGCTGCAGAAGCTAGCTCTTGGGACATGGAATTTCACCTCTCTGGCTGGAAAGGAGCCGGCTCGTTCTACTGGGTGACTTCAATGTCCACATGGGCAATGACAGTGAGACCTGGAAGGGCGTGATTGGGAGGAACGGTCCCCCCTGATCTGAACCCGAGCGGTGTTATATATTTTTATATGTTTTATATATTTTATATTTATATGTTTTATATATTTTCTCACATCCCGGAGGAGGCGGAGACATTGAGTCCGAGTGTACCATGTTCCATGCCTCCATTGTTAAGGCAGCCAACCAGAGCTGTGGCCGTAAAGTGGTTGGTGCCTGTTGTGGCGGAAATCCCCGAACCCACTGGTGGACACCGGTGGTAAGGCTATGCCGTTAAGCTGAAGAAAGAGTCCTATCGGGCCATTTTGGCCTGCGGGACTCCGGAGGCAGCCGAAAGGTACCGGATGGCCAAGCGAAACGCGGCTTCGGCGGTTGCTGAGGCAAAAACCCGGGCGTAGGAGGAGTTTGGCGAGGCCATGGAGAACGACTTCCGGAAGACTTTGAGGAAATTCTGCTCCACCATCCAGCGTCTCAGGAGGGGGAAGCAGTGCACCGTCAACACTGTTTACAGTGGAGATGGCGTGCTGCTGACCTCGACTCGGGACGTTGTAAGTCGGTCAGGAGAATACTTCGAAGACCTCCTCAATTCCACCGACACGCCTTCCATTGTGGAAGCAGGGCCTGCAGACTCTGAGGCGGACCCTCCAATCTCTGGGGTCGAAGTCACTGACGTAGTTTAAAAAAACTCCTCGGGACAGGCCCCAGGGGTGGATGAGATCCACCCAGAGTTCTTAAAGGCTCTGGATGTTGTGGGGCTGTCATGGCAGACACACCTCTACAACATCGCGTAGACATCGGGACGGTGCCTCTGGATTGGCAGACTGGGGTGGTGGTTCCCCTCTTTAAGAAAGGGCACCGGAGGGTGTGTTCCAATTACAGTGAAATCACACTCCTCAGCCTCCCTGGTAAGGTCTATTCAGGGGTGCTGGAGAGGAGGGTCCGTCGGGAGGTCAAACCTCGGATTCATGAGGAGCAGTGTGGCTTTCGTCCTGGCCGTGGAACAGTGGACCAGCTCTACACCCTCAGCAGGATCCTCGAGGGGGCACGGGAGTTTGCTCAACCTGTCCACATGTGTTTTGAGGACTTGGAGAAGGCATTCGACTGTGTTCCTCGGGAAGGCGCTCTCTCGGACCGGCGTCCTCTTGGACCGGTGCGGCGCCCTCTCGGCACTGCGTCCTCTCGGCGCAGCACCCTCTCGGTGCAGCGCCCTCTCCACGCAGTGCCCTCTCCGCGCAGTGCACCCTCGGCCCTCCATCACGGTGCCTTCTCGGCGCCCTTACCCACTGAAAAAGATACACATTTGCTGTTTTGATGCCTTTTTCCATCTTACAGTTCCTTTAACTAGGTGTCTAAGAGCAACTTTCGAACACAGACAAAAGTTGATCCATGATCCTGAACGATGCAGCACAGTGCTTACTGTTTTCCCCAGGTTCCTTGTTTGGCAATGAGGTTCAAAGCAAAACACAGGTTTTTCAAGAACACAATAAAACATTTCAAAATCATAACAAAGTCACGAGCTAGAAAACATCAGATAGCTGTGGCATACCACTGGGAATCAATGCCATTTAACATTATTAACTGTGGTCCAGTAAAAACTGTTCAGCTTAATGCTTTGGCAACTGGTGAAATAATTGCAAATTGCCATACAGAGAATGACTTATAAACAATATATATCAGGTGCCTTTCAGTGTAAAAACACATTGGAATGATTGTTTCACTTAAACTCTGATGCTACTGATGAGTTTGTCGTATTTTATACAGAAATCCTGGTAGTACCTGGGAGCATGCTGCTTTTTATGAAGAAGGCTGTCACGTTCCTGCATCATCTGACTTCCAGCCAAGCCCCAATCAAGTAATTGCCAGCACCTGCTACAGCTCCTTAGGTCCCCCTACTTAAACTCTGTATTCTGCCAGTGGTGGTCAGTTCGTCTGCTTACCCTGCCCGTGACACCACTGCTTTTTGTCCCCTGAACGATGTCTGTTGCCAACTGCTTCCGTAAACTGACCAACCACGCTTTGATCGCCGCCTACCCCAACTACTTGCTCGTCCCTTGACCACGCTTCTGATCGCCGCATGCCTCGACCACCTGCCTGCCTCCGACTACGCGCTGAGCTCTGCTGCTCAGCCACGCCAGCCAGATCGCAAGTCCAGCGTTCCACTTCCCCTTTCCCCCTTTTCAATAAAGGATCGTGCTGTATTTGGTCGCCCTGTCTCTGTTCCGTGACAAAGGTGGTGTGTCAGTTTCAGGATGCCATCCGTCAGCTGGAGAAAAAAACTTGATTCGCTGGGCCGCGTTGTCGGAATGCTCGCGTCTAAATTGGCCCGCGTCTACATTGAAACTGTCCCGAAGCATTGTGTCATAAAATCTATAATAAGTGGCCCGCTGACACTGTCACGGGGACCTGCGCGTCCCAGAGTGAGCCGCAGATATGAAACTCGTCCTAATGGAAACGCGCACATGAGCCAGCGCTCATAATCAGTTGTGAGCACGTCTACTCCGTCCCTTCCTAGTTCACGCGCACACAAGTGACCATTTGCAAGATAATCAGTGATACAGACACTTCCTCATTCAAATGTCCACACACCACGGGCTAAGGCGACGCTAGAATTAGAGACGCTGCAAGTGACGCTGCACAGGGAAAGGCAAAAAAAAAAAAAAAAAAAAACATGGACTACTGGTGAGAGCTGTCTGCTTCGTATTAACTCTACACACTACTACGCGTCCGCGCTGCCCACTCACAGTGATCGCAAACAACAAAAAGACTATGGATTATTATTTTGTGATTATGACGTAATTTGTTGCATATGAAGTTAAAATGAAGAATGATTTAATTTGGATTAAAAATCAAACATGATGCAACCTGGCCTGTTTACTGCAGTCACAAATACAAATAATCACCCCTCTTACTAATACAACAATAACAATAATAAAACAGATTTAATACATCTAATGAAAAATTCATTCAACTTTCATAAAGTTTGTGTTTAATTTATTATTATTTTAATCTTTTCTGGGAGCGCAATTGACAACAGATTCTCATTTTGTAAGGGATCGGACAGTACAGCCAAGTGCGTAGCGACAGAGACTTTATTATGGAAGGGGATGATGGGAATAGCTGGCGCTGGAGCGCCGATCTGGCTGGGGTGGACAAGCAGTCCTGCGGATTCGAATTGTAAAGTCAGTTTCTCAGGGACAGAGGAGCGTAGCATCACGGGACAGACTGACACTCGGGTCTGCGCTGGCGGCGCTGATATAGCGCTGTCCATGAGCCCATGGCAAGTGACGGCGATTCCACTGACAGGGGGGCGTGGTCCTGTCGCAGGTGGCGCCAGCACGAGACAGAACCCCCCCCCACACACAAGGGACGGCTCCCGACGTCCCCAGGAACCAAAAAACAAAAAAAGGAAGGAAATACCCCGAGCGACCAGGTGGGGGGGTCAGCACACCGCCGAAACGTCCGACACCTCGCCAGACGCAGGATCGACGGACACGGGAGCAAAAGACCCTGGTACCGGCGGACAAGACCTCCCCGGACCCTCACCCCTGGTCCCCTCGTCCCTCCTCGGGCGCCCGCGCCGAGGACCCGGTTGGTCCGGATGACAGCAATGGAACTCCGTGATGAGCGAACGGTCGAGTATCCAGCGGCTCGGAACCCAGGAGCAGTGCGCGTCGTCATAACCCTCCCAATCCACGAGGTATTGGAGGCCACGACCGCGCCGCCGCGATCGGAGCAAGGAGCGGACAGCGTAAGCCGGACCCCCATCGACGAGCTGGGGCGGCGGCGGCGGAACGGGCGCCGGCGCCAACGCGCTGTCATGGATGGGCCGCACATGGGACACGTGGAACGTGGGGTGAACCTTCATGGACTCTGGAAGGAGAAGACGGACTGCGGATGGGCCAATCAACTTCTGAATAGGGAACGGTCCAACAAAGCAGGGCGCCAGTTTGCGGGATCCCGCTCGCATTGGCAAATCCCGCGTCGAGAGACACACACGCTGCCCCACTCTGTACTCCGGAGCCGGCGTCTGGTGCTTGTCCGCCTGGCGGGCGTAGCCTGAAACAGAGCGGAGAAGAATGACCCGGGCCCTCGCCCATTTACGATGACAACGGCGGACACAAGCCTGGGCCGACGGACACGCCGCACCACGCTCCTGTTGGGCGAACAAGGGTGGCTGGTACCCGAAAACGCAGTGGAAAGGCGAAAGTCCCGTGGCCGAGTTGGGTAGGGAATTGTGAGCATACGCTACCCAGGGAAGCTGTTGGACCCACCCGCGCTGATCCCCGGGGGCCATGCATCGGAGAGACCTGCCCAGTTCCTGGTTCAGGCACTCCACTCGACCATTGGACTGAGGGTGAAACCCCGAGGAGAGGCTGGCCGTGGCGCCGAGGAGTCAGTAGAACTCCGCCCAGAAGGTAGAAGCGAAATGTGGACCTCGGTCTGACACAATGTCTTGTGGGAGACCGTGGTGAAGAAATACCTCCCGCACCATGATGGACGCAGTCTGCTTCGCAGATGGGAGCTTAGGCAGAGGGATGAAATGCGTCATCTTTCTGAAACGGTCCACCACCGTGAGGACCACCATGTTTCCCTCCGATGGGGGAAGGCCCGTGACAAAGTCGATCGACAGGTAAGACCAGAGACGCTGGGGGACCGGCAAGGTAGTAGATGTCTTACAGCGGTTAAAAATTGAGCAGGCTCTGACGTAATCGCTGGTGTCCACTTGCCAGGTGGGCCACCAGAAACGCTGTGCCACCACGTACCTCGTGCGTGCAGCTCCGGGATGACAGGCCAGGCGTGAGTCGTGCGCCCATTGCAGGACGGACGACCACAGGCCTTCAGGGACGAACAGGCAACCCTCCGGGCAGTTGCTGGGGCCGGGTTGATCGCGTGATGCGGCTTCCACTTGGCGTTCAATCTCCCATGGAAGAGCCGCCACCCGAACCGAGCTCGGGAGGATAGTGGGAGGCGGACCCTGTCCCTCCTCCCCACCAGGAAACAAACGCGACAGGGCGTCCGCCTTCGCGTTACGGGAACCCGGTCTGTAGGAAAGAGAGAACTCAGACCGGTCAACGAACAGAGCCCACCGTGCTTGTCTCGCGTTCAGTCTCTTGGCCGATCTCAGATACTCCAAGTTGCGGTGGTCGGTCCAGACGGAGTGGCGGTGCCCTCCAGCCAATGCCGCCACTCCCCCAAGGCCAACTTGACGGCGAGGAGCTCCCGATTTCCGATGTCATAGTTCTGTTCTGAGGCTGACAAGCGGCGAGAAGAGGAGGCGCACGGGTGGAGACGATCGTCTTGGCAGCTACGTTGGGACAACACTGCCCCGACACCCACGTTCGAGGCGTCCACCTCGACCACGAACTGTATGTCGGGATCGGGGACTCAGAGGATGGGAGCGGATATGAACCTCGTCTTAAGCTCCTGAAATGCCTGTTCTGCCCGTTCCGTCCATTTGTACGGGGAGGGGGGGCTGGTAAGGGAGGTGAAGGGCGCGGCCACCGTGCTGTATCCACCGATAAAACGGCGATAAAAGTTCGCGAATCCGAAGAACTGTTGCCGCCGCTTGCGTGTTTCGGGAACAGGCCATGAGGTGACCGCTTGCACCTTCCCAGGGTCCATTTCGATGGATCCCTCACGCACCACGTAGCCGAGTAATTTGACAGAGGAGGCGTGGAACTCGCACTTCTCTGCCTTCACGTAGAGCGAATTCTCCAGGAGGCGGCGCACCACCGCCCAAACATGCTTGATGTGCTTTGGTAGCGAGCGGGAGAAGATGAGGATGTCGTCCAAATAAACGAACACGAATTTGTCCAGCATGTCTCGTAACACGTCATTTATCAGGGACTGGCGTTGGTGAGCCCAAACGGAACCACCAAGTACTCGTAGTGTCCGCTCGGGGTGTTGAAAGCCTTCTTCCACTCGTCTCCCTCCCGGATGCGGATCAGGTGGTAGGCGTTGCAAAGATCCAGCTTTGTGAAGATGGTGGCACCCCGAAGGCTCTCGAAGGCGGAAGAAAGAAGAGGCAGAGGGTATCGGTTCTTTACAGTGATCTCGTTTATTCCCCGGTAGTCAACACACGGGCGGAGCGTGCCCTCCTTCTTCTTCACGAAGAAAAACCCCGCTCCCGCAGGCGAAGAGGATGGCCGTATGATACCGGCTGTCAGGGACTCCCGGATGTATTCCTCCATAGCCCGGCGCTCAGGAGCCGACAGGGAGTAGACGCGTCCCTTGGGAGGGAAGGTGCTGGGCAACAGATCGATCGCGCAATCGTAGGACCGGTGTGGAGGAAGAAAAGTGGCCCTGGCTTTACTAAAAACCTCTTTGAGTTTGTGATAATATGCTGGGACATTGGAGATGTTGGGACTGTACCTGGGCGGGGCTCTGCCGAGTGGGTTTCAAGCACACCCGATGGCAGCGTTCACTCCACTGCCGAACAACCCCCACTTCCCAGTCCAGCACCGGGTTGTGCTGCCGCAACCAAGGGTGCCCCAGTATAAGCTGCTGTCCTGGGAGGGAAAGAAGAAAAAACTGGATGGTCTCGTGGTGATTGCCGGAGAGCAGTAACTTCAAAGTCAAAGTCAAAGTCAGCTTTATTGTCAATTTCTCCACATGCCAAAGACACACAAAGAAACCGAAATTTCGTTCCCCCCTATCCCACGGTGACAAGACATGGCTCACAACAGACAAACAAGTAAACAAGTATAACAAAAGCGTGCTGAATAAATAATGAATAAATAACACAACAATAAATAAATAAATAAGAGGAGCAGAAAAAAAAGGAGCAAGTGCGCGTACAGCAGACATTCCTGAAAATAGCGCAACAGTGCCGCACGCTACGCAGAAGGGGGTAGCGAATTCAGGGCCCTAACAGCCTGGAGAAAGAAGCTGTTGGCGAGTCTGGTGGTGCGGGAGCGCAGGCTCCTGTACCTCTTCCCAGAGGGCAGAAGGTCAAACAAAGAGTGAGCCGGGTGACTCACATCTCTGGCAATCGAGGTTGCCTTGCGGGCGAGATGGGAGGTGTAAATGTCCTTCAGGGAGGGGAGCGAAGCACCAATAATCTTACCAGCCGTATTCACTATGCGCTGCAGGGCCTTCAAGTTCTATTCAGTACAGTCACCACCCCAGACAGCGATGCAACTGGTGAGGACGCTCTCAATGGTGCCATGGTAGAATGTAGACAGGACTGCCTGAGGAGCACATGCACGCCTGAGCTTCCACAGGAAGTACAGGCGGCGCTGAGCTTTCTTTGCCAGTGACAAGGTGTTTGCGGACCAGGAGAGGTCCTCACTGATGTGCACCCCCAGGAACTTGGTGCAGCTCACCCTCTCCACCACAGCACCGTCGATGATCAGCGGCAGGTGTGTTGTGTGACCCTTCCGGAAGTTAACAATGATTTCCTTGGTTTTATTGACGTTCAGCAGGAGGTTGTTGTCCCTGCACCACGTGGTCAGAAGGTCAACTTCCGACCTGTACCGAGTCTCGTCACCCTTCGTGATGAGACCCACCAGAGTCGTGTCGTCAGCAAACTTCACTATGCGGTTGTCGCTGTAGGTCGCAGTGCAGTCATGCGTCAGCAGGGTGAAGAGCAATGGACTGAGCACGCAGCCCTGGGGGGCCCCCGTGCTCAGCGTGATGCTGGCGGAGATTTTGTCGCCAAGACGCACCACCTGAGGCCTCTGACAGAGGAAGTCCAGTATCCAGTTGCAGAGGGAGGTACTGAGGCCCAGCTCGTCGAGTTTGCAGATGAGTCGCTGCGGCACAATGGTGTTGAAGGCAGAGCTGAAGTCCACAAACAGCAACCTCACATATGAGTCCTTTCTCTCCTGGTGGGTGAGGGCCGAGTGGAGGGCAGAGCAGATGGCATCCTCAGAGGACCGCTTGGCACGGTACGCAAACTGGAAAGGGTCAATGGTGGGGGGGAGAACGGATTTGATGTGCTCCATGACCAGCCGCTCAAAGCACTTCATGATCATGGGCGTCAGTGCCACAGGGCGGTAGTCATTGAAGCAGGACGGTGCAGGTTTCTTCGGCACAGGAATGATGGTGGCAGCCTTGAAAAACGAGGGGACGATGGCCTGCTGCAGGGAAACGTTGAAGATGTCCGTGAAGACACCCGACAGCTCCCCAGCGCAGTCCTTCAGCGCTCGACCCGGGATGTTGTCAGGGCCCGCCGCCTTACGGGTGTCAATAGCGGCAAGCGCCCTCCTCACACCGTCGGCAGAGAGGCGCAGGGGCTGCTCGTGTGGGGGGGGGGAGTGGTCTTCAGCGGGCAAGTGCTGTTCTGGGCGTCGAAGCGAGCAAAGAAGCGGTTCAGATCGTTCAGCAGACGGACGTCGCCCTCACAGCTCCTCGGCGCGGGCTTGTAGTCCGTGATGGTCTGAATGTCCCGCCAAAGGCTACGTGCGTCTTTGCTGTCCTTGAAGTGGGTGGAGACCTTGCACGAGAACGCCTTCTTCGCTTCTTTGATGCCTCGGGACAGGTCGGCCCTCGCTGTCCTCAAGCCAGCCTCATCCCCCGCTCTGAAAGCCTTGTCCCTGGCCCTCAACTGTCTGAGGACAGCCCCCGTCAGCCACGGCTTCCAGTTCGCGCGAGTGACGACGGATTTCGAGCAAGTCACATCATCGATGCACTTCGTGATGTAAGAGGTAACAGAGTCAGTATACATACTCCTCTATATCCATCCAATCGTTGTAGGTGGCTGCTTGCTTAAACAAGTCCCAGTCAGTGGTGTCGAAGCAGTCACGAAGTGCATCGGAGGCACCCTCAGGCCACACTCGAACCTGCCTCCGAACCTGCCTGGATGCCTTTACCAGTTGTCTGTATGCGGGCAAAAGCAAAACGGTGAGATGGTCAGAAAGCCCCAGATGGGGTGGCTTTGAAAGCTCCCTTTTGCGCCGAGTAGACTAGGTCCAGGAAGCTGTCTCCACGTGTCGGAAAAGGAACATGCTGGTGAAGCCTCGGGAAAACAGACTTCAGGTTGGCATGATTGAAGTCTCCAGCGAAGATGGTGAAACCGTCAGGGTGCGCTGTTTGCTGTTCACTGACAGCCTGGTACAGTTCACCAAGCGCCGCGATCCTGTCTCCTTCGATGTTGGAAGGTGGGATGTATACCGCGACTACCAGAATCGCGGTTAACTGGTTCCGTCAAGAAAACGACCTCGCCGATCAGACATCCATCAATGGCACGTGTGGGAATGGACGGGCTCAGAGGGAGGAAGCCGACACCCCACTGACGTGCCAGGCTAATGTCCATGATGTTCCCCTCCGCGCCGGAATCCACCAAGGCTGCTACGCTCAGGTCGCCCGCCGCAAGCTGGACACGTGCCTGTAGCATGAGCGTGTTGGGACTGGGAGAGCTCACGCGGATCCCCCGACGCCGCGTGAGCTCCGGCCTTTTAACGGGCACCCCGCCACCCGATGACCCCCTTCCCCACAGTAAAAACCCAAGCCCAGTGAGAGGCGTCGATGGTGCTCCTCCGAGGGAACCCGAGCCCCTCCCAGATCCATGGGCTCGGCGGGTGGTGTGGTTGGTGGGTCCCCAGCAGACGGAGGAAGGTGACCACGCGGGTTCCGCGGGGACCTCCTTTCCCGATCGCGCCGCCGCGTCCGGATCCGCCGGTCTACTCGGGCCGCCGAGTCCATCGCGCCCTTCAGGGTTCGCGGGCGATCGTAAGAAACCAGTTCGCCTTTCATGTACTCAGCGAGGCCGTTGAGGAATGTGCTAACGAGCGCCGGCGTGTTCCATCCGCTGCTGCCGGCCAACGTCTGGAACTTAACTGCGTACTCTACGACCGATCGGCTACCTTGACGCAGCGTCGCCAGTTCCTCGGTGGCGTCTTCGGCGGCGGAGCCCAGGTCGAACAGAATTCCTCCGCGAAGGCGTCAAATGAATCGCAAGCTGTGGCCATCCTTTCGTATTCGGGCAGACCCCACAGCCGCGCCTCACCCGTGAGATGGGTTGGGGGGGGTGCCGTGACAGCCGGGGACGCAGCCACCGACAGTCTCTGCAGGGCTTGGGCCATCTCCTGCTGCTGTAGCTGTTGTTGTTGACCAACCTCGATCAGATTCCGGATGTCGGCGGACAGGCAGCTGATGGCGGTCTCGGCTCGCTCCAGTCGGCTCAATGCCGTCTCGTCGTTCACTGGCTGCATAGCGTTGGTCAGTCTGTACTGTAAGGGATCGGACAGTACAGCCAAGTTCGTAGCGACAGGGACTTTATTATGGAAGGGGATGATGGGAATAGCTGGTGCTGGAGCGGCGATCTGGCTGTGGTGGAAAAGCAGTCCTGCGGATTCGAATTGTGAAGTCAGTTTCTCAGGGACAGATGAGCGTAGCATCACGGGACAGACTGACACTCGGGTCTGCGCTGGCGGCGCTGTCCATGAGCCCGTGGCAGGTGACGGCGAATCCACTGACAGGGGGGCGTGGTCGTGTCGCAGGTGGCGCCAGCACGTGACACATTTGCAATATCAACCTATCTGCAGACAGCAAAGGATATACCGTATTTATTCTAATTATCGCCCATATTCTAATAATCGCGCAGTGTGTTAGCGATGACATACTAAATAAAAAACATTGATACTGTTGGATTTTGTCCACAATTTAGCTTCTTTTTAGCGCTATCTGCGCCTCACGGCAAAAGCCATTGCCAATCACCTGTTATCCAATTTACTCACTCGTGCTCATTTTATTTCTTCAGATTAATGAAAATGCTAAGACACTGAAGCAGAAATTAGATTTACACGGGTTGGTTGAGTTCAATCACATTTTTTGTCAAGAAAGCTCTGTTTTCAGGAAAGTACAATACAGCGCTGGGCCCTTAAAGAGCAGAAAGTCTCTATTCAGAAAGGCAACGTTCAAGGTTCTTTGGTCAGCTTATATTCAGTTGCACATGCCAGTGTGGGCCGAGTTTAATGGGTGATGAGTCTTTGGGGTGGGGCAAGTTTGCAGGATAGTCTGATTCCATAGGAGTGGGTGCTGGTTCGGTGAGAGCTGGTTCCGTGGGGTTGGGTGCTGATTATGGGCGATTCGATGTGTGGGGGCTGTTGTTTTCCTTTCCGTCTTTCAGCCTTGACGATCATCTTTGGCTTGGCTGTCTCCCTCTGGCACCTGCTGGTTTTATCTCCAAGTGACCTTCCTGTAAAAATTGCTCCTCCATTCTTGCACATACACTGTCGCACCTCATCCATTCATCATTCTTTCAATTTTGTCATTTTGTACGGAAGTATGTGAGCTTTTGGCTGTGACATCATCAATTTATTAATGTTCCCTGTGTCATGACTCGTCCCCGATCGTGTCATAGTTTTGTTCGTGTGTCTGTGTGCTCGCCCCTCCCCTTCTTTGTGCCCATGATCAGTGTGATTATTCCCACCTGCCTCTCGTTACCTATCGTGTATATAAGTCCTGTCTGCCCCTCACTCCCTGTCGAATCGTCAATGTCGTCACGTTTGCTGTCCTTGTGGTTCCTGTCTGTTTCGAGTCTGTTTCTGTTTGCCGTCCCTGTCGACCCTGGTCCAAGCTGCACTTGGTCATCCTGCTCCATGTTCCATCCGATCGTGACACCCTGACTATGCAAAGTTTGTACACTTACCATGTTTTTGTTTGTTTGTTCTTTTGATACTCCATGTACTTGCTTACATAATCATATTCTTAGTTTAATCATGCTTTCAACCATATCTTTTCTTTGTTAGGCAAAGTCCAGAACGTTCAGTAGTAATCGAAAACTGGCGTCTAGCATTAGTCAAAACATAAGATACAATCAAGTACTGAACATTTTTAGACGATTTTGGCAGTGTCCGTGATTTAGAAAATCATCAGGCATGCATTAAACAGTTCCTTAAGGGTCATTAAGCTATTCAGGCAATATCAAAAAACATTTATTTCAAAGTGCTCAGAAATATATATCAGATCATAAAGTTATAAAAACCTTTCTCATTACCACTTATCAAAAATGTCTAGTTATGTCTTTTTTATTGATTTGGTGTGTAGGTATAATTATATGCTTAAAATGTTTCTTTTATTGATTTAATATGTAAATATACTTGTCCGCTTATGTACTTTATTCAATGAGGTTTGAGCATATGTTTTTGTAGCTAGGCAGGACTTTTTGTATTTCGACCCCATTCCTTTAATACCTCTAATTATCGCCCATGCTGCTAAAAATTCCCCCCAAAACTTACGTTTTCCTCCACGGCCACATGTCGACGTCATTGCGCAAGTTTAAATATGACTTATTTGACAGCACGTCGAATGTCACTTTAAAATTGTTTTTCTCCATAAACTATATATTTGTAGGGTATTTCAATACCGTGCTTTGTGTTTGAAGTTGTGATGTACACGGGTCGTCTGGCGCTTCAGCCTGCTTTCTTTCTTTTGAAGGCTGATGCGACTTGGACTTTGTTCTCTTCATCTCTATATTATGATACAATTACACTCGTCACTCCGCTACAATATCCTCACACAATTACATTATCGGGGCGTGCGCTCGAACAAGACGATCGCGATAACATGACGTGCTCAACATATGATGTGCGACGGTAACGTGTCGCATCAATGGAGCGTCAATTGACGCACCCCGCTGTTAGAGGTAGATCAAAACAGACGCTGTTCTAGTGTTAAGAACACCAGTGAGATGCAGGTATTGCATACTACATAAGGAAAATATACAGATCGCCCATTTCAGTGCCCCTCGGCGATCGGACACAAAGTGTTCTCTATTAATCGCCCACCCCCCTGCTGGGCGATAATTAGAATAAATACGGTAGTTACATATTTACAAGTTCATTTACAATGGTAATGGTTCGAGGAATGTCGGTGTGAATGGTCGACCCCTATACATTTTCATCGAAGCAAATGTGGCCCGCTTTGCGAAATGTTTGGACCCTCCTGCTATAGGCTGATCGCAGTCTTAGCCAAGACGGAAACGTGGACGTCAATAAAAGCATGTCACGACCGGACGACAGGCAACATGTTTTACGTTGTCGGCCCAGAAAGAAATGCGGAGCAAGCATACGGCATCCGAAAAAACATACTGTGATCGTTAGAAATTTCGACTACGCTGCCTGTGAGAGTACAAGGTAAGTATTTGAGATTGCTTCAGCATATGCTTCGGCTTCATTGCATATTCTTATTTTCTCAGTCAACACTAAACCGACCTATCTTGTTCTTTCCAAAATCATCATAAGTGGAGCAAATGGAGCAGGACCACCAGGAAAGCTCCTCTGAGAGGGACAAGGAGGAGGAAGCTATCGATGGGAGAACGTATCTCTGCTCCAGAATGAAGAGGAAGACATGGAAGTCGAGAGATTGGCACAGGCAATCCAGGTAAACGACATGGGTGAGCCGGATGGCAGACCTGGTCCTTCAGGCAAGTGGTCGCTCTGGAAGGAGCCCGCTACCGACAGCCGGGAGAATGCATCGAGGCTGGAATAGGACATGGGCGAGCCAGATGTCAGACTTGGACTTTCAGGCAAGTTGTCAAAATGGAAAGAGCTGTTAAATTGGAAGGAGTCCAAGGGTGGAGAGAAAAACATTGACTCAGAGATAGGCTCTGTATCAACTACATCCACATCTACATCTGACTCTGAAACAGAGAGTGAAAATGAGTCTGAGTAGTCATGTTTATGTTTAGTCACATTTTATTGTGTTGCTGTTCAAGTTTACGGTGTTTAGAAATTCACCTTCAAATATGTATGCAGCTGATTGATATTTGTTAATACGGTTAAATTACCTTAAAATATGTATATAGCCGTTTGATATTTTGCAATACTGTTAAATTGTCTTAAAATATGTTCTTCTGCCCTCGCTGTGTTCTGAATAGCTAAACAGGTAGCTAACAGCCAGGTAATAGCGAAGAAGTCTAGACGTTTTGGTGACGATTTTCTTTTGTTCTTCCTCAGCTTTATTTGTCAACTCTTCTATTACAATCCTTCTGTAAGACTGAAATGACAAAAATAAACATAAGCATTACAAAATGTAACGTTTTGTTGTTTCTTTAAAACAATAAAACATGTATACATATTACGTACAGTCATACACATGAATATGCATCAACGTGAATTCTATAGCATAGCTCTGGGCAAACTGAATATTGCGTCGGCAACACGAACAGTCTTAACTGCGAGTTTCACTCGTGAAAACAAGTAGTCAGAAACGTGGTAAACTGTATAATGAAACGAAAACAAATCATCATCATCGGCGGTCACTCGGGACGAGTATGACTGTCTTTTTCTCAGGGTCGTCTACTTGTGGGTCCGCAGGTGGGCGTAGAGACCGATCCGGGATCCACATATTTTTGTGCAGTGTGGGCAGGGGAAAGTGGTGGTGGGTTGTGGTCGTGCTGGAGCCATCCATCCATCCATCCATCTTCTTCCGCTTATCCGGGGTCGGGTCGCAGGGGCAGCAGCTTTAGGAGGGACTCCCAGACTTCCCTCTCCCCAGCCACTTCATCCAGCTCATCCCGGGGGATCCCAAGGCGTTCCCAGGCCAGCTGAGAGACATAGTCTCTCCAGCGCGTCCTGGGTCGTCCCCGGGGTCTCCTACCGGTGGGACATGCCCGGAACACCTCCCCAGGGAGGCGTCCAGGAGGCATCCTGATAAGATGCCCGAGCCACCTCATCTGGCTCCTCTCAACGTGGAGGAGTAGCGACTCTACTCCGAGTCTCTCCCGGATGACCGAGCTTCTCACCCTATCTCTAAGGGAGAGCCCGGACATCCTGCGGAGAAAACTCATTTTGGCCGCTTGTATCCGAGATCTCGTTCTTTCGGTCACGACCCATAGCTCGTGACCATAGGTGAGGGTAGGAGCGTAAATCGACCGGTAAATTGAGAGCTTTGCCTTTTGGCTCAGCTCTCTCTTCACCACAACGGACCGGTACAGGGTCCGCATTACTGCCGACGCTGCACCGATCCGCCTGTCGATCTCACGCTCCATCCTCCCCTCACTCGTGAACAAGACTCCAAGATACTTGAACTCCTCCACTTGGGGCAGGATCTCATCCCCGATCCGGAGAGGGCATTCCACCCTTTTCCGATCGAGGACCATGGACTCGGATTTGGAGGTGCTGACCCTCATCCCGACCGCCTCACACTCGGCTGCGAACCGTTCCAGCGAGAGCTGGAGATCACGGCCTGAAGAAGCCAACAGCACCACGTCATCTGCAAAAAGCAGAGACGCGATGCTGAGGTCCCCAAACCGGACCCCCTCAATGCCTCGGCTGCGCCTAGAAATTCTGTCCATAAAAATTATGAACAGAATCGGTGACAAAGGGCAGCCTTGGCGGAGTCCAACCCTCACTGGGAACGAATCCGACTTACTGCCGGAAATGCGGACCAGACTCTGGCATCGGTGATACAGGGACCGAACCGCCCTTATCAGTTGGCTCGGCACCCCGTACTCCCGAAGCACCCTCCACAGAACCTCCCGAGGGACACGGTCGAACGCCTTCTCCAAGTCCACAAAACACATGTGGACTGGTTGGGCGAACTCCCATGCACCCTCGAGGATCCTGCCGAGGGTGTAGAGCTGGTCCACTGTTCCACGGCCAGGACGAAAGCCACACTGCTCCTCCTGAATCCGAGGTTCGACCTCCCGACGGACCCTCCTCTCCAGCACCCCTGAATAGACCTTACCAGGGAGGCTGAGGAGTGTGATTCCCCTGTAATTGGAACACACCCTCCGGTCCCCCTTCTTAAAGAGGGGAACCACCACCCCAGTCTGCCAATCCAGAGGCACTGTCCCCGATGTCCACGCAACGTTGTAGAGGCGTGTCAGCCATGACAGCCCCACAACATCCAGAGCCTTTAAGAACTCTGGGCGGATCTCATCCACCCCCGGGGCCTTGCCACCGAGGAGTTTTTTAACTACCTCAGTGACTTCGACCCCAGAGATTTGAGAATCCGCCTCAGAGTCTCCAGGCCCTGCTTCCTCAATGGAAGGCGTGTAGGTGGAATTGAGGAGGTCTTCGAAGTATTCTCCCCACCGACTCACGACGTCCCGAGTCGAGGTCAGCAGGACGCCATCCCCACTGTAAACAGTGTTGACGTTGCACTGCTTCCCCCTCCTGAGACGCCGGATGGTGGACTAGAATTTCCTCGAAGCCGTCCGAAAGTCATTCTCCATGGCCTCACCGAACTCCTCCCACGCCCGGGTTTTTGCCTCCGCAACCGCCGAAGCCGCGTTCCGCTTGGCCATCCGGTACCTGTCGTGCTGGAGCCTGTTTTTGTCTTTCCTTACAGAGTTGTCGTTTGGTTTCTGCGACACGGCGGAGTTCCTTTTCGTGATGTGCTGCACCTTCTTGCACCGCTGCCCTCCAGCAGTTCCTGTTGAAGGCGATGCGCTCCCAGTCCTGAGATGTTATTTGGAATTTCTTGAGATTGGTCTTGAGGTTGTCCTTAATACGTTTCTTTTGCCTGCCCGGGGCTCGCGGACCTCTCTCCAGCTGGGAGTATAACATCTGTTTGGGGAGGCGGGTGTCAGCCATGCGGATGAGATGTCCTGTCCATTGGAGTTGGTGCTGCATTATTAAAGTGGTGATGCTCGGTATCCTGGCTTCCTCCAGAACGCTGATGTTTGTGCGTCTGTACTCCCAAGGTTCTCTGGTGGTGTTGTTCAAGAGCTCTTAGGTGCCTGCTGTAGGTTGTCCATGATTCTGCCCCATAAAGTAAGGTTGGGAGAACCACAGCTTTGTAAACCAGGAGCTTGGTGTCAGCCCGGAGGTCTCTGTCTACAAAGACTCTTTTCCGGAGTCTGGCATACACTCCACTGGCACAGCTCAGGCGATGGTTGACCTCAGAGTTAATGTCCGCTTTGGAGGAGAGAAGGCAGCCGAGGTAGGGGAAGTGGTGAACATATTCAAGTGCAGTGTTGTCCACATTTATGATGGGCGGAGTAGATGGCTGGTTGGGTGGGGGTTGATGTAGCACCTGGGTCTTGTTGATGTTCACGGTCAGACCCAGGGCTCTGTATGCCTTAGCGAAGGAGTTCAGGATGCCCTGGAGGTCTTCTGCAGAGTGTGCTGCAATGGCATTATCGTCTGCATACTGGAGCTCCACAACTGTGGTGGTTTTGATCTTGGTTTTGGCTTTGAACCTGTTAAGGTTGAAAAGCCTGCCATCAGTTCTGTACCAAAATATGCATCAAAACAAGTAGTCAGAAACGTGATAAACTGTATAATGAAACGAAAACATATACACCACACACTAAAGCAGTGTTTCCCAACCTTTTTTGAACGAATCGTTCACTCACGAGCCAACACTAACAGCAACACACACATAAATTGAGTATGTGCCGATGCCACAACATGAAATCTCAAAATTCTCCGATTTGCCACGCATGCACGATTAGCCTTGCGGAAACTGACCTGTGGTTTGGTAATCCTGTTACAATTCGCTCGGTATTTAATGTTGGACAATTTCCCACGGAACATCTCTCACGTGTTGGGAAACACTGCACTAAAGTGATGCTGTTGTGACAAAACGTTCAGACAAAGATTTAACCCGGCGTTGTGCTGAAGCAGACTGGTATGAGTTTGGCGTTGTTTTAGCTGGTCCGTCACTGTCAAAACGCCGGAGGGAGGAACATACGTTAATAACCGTTTGCTATTTTGTAATGTTAATTTATCATAGTGTCACGAAATGAGTTGAGCCAGGGCGACCAAATGCAGCTTGAACCAGGATTTATTGAAGGGAAAGGGAGTTGGAAGGGAGGCAGGTGGGGAACTGACGACACAGACGGGAGAGAAACTCACAGCCAGCAAACAGACAGACAGAAGTACACTTGGGACAAGGCTAAAATTCTGACCGTGAGCCTCCAGACAGACTGAGGGAAAACCAGACGACAAGAACAGGAACAATGGGACAGACAGGGACGGAACAGAACAGTAGACACCGACAGGGAGAAACAGACGGAAAGGGCTTAAATACACAAGGTAACAGAGGAAGCAGGTAACAGACAATGGAGCAGCCACATAGACTCTGTCCGGAAGAAGGCTCAGCAGAGAATGTACTTTCTGTGACAGCTCAAGAAGTTCACCCTGCCGCGGGAGCTGCTGAAGACCTTCTATACTGCCATCATCTGTCCTCTGCACCTCCATCACTGTCTGGTTTGGATCGACCTCCAAACAAGACAAGCACAGACTGTTAGAGATTTGCTCACTCCAACTTATTTTGCAAGAACCACACAGAAGACAAGGCAAGTTATTTTAGACACCTGCAGGTGGAGAGATCACTCGCTACAGGAATGAAATCTAAAAGTCTCCTCCCTGCAAGGGCATATTTATTAGGAGGAACAGAGTGGGGGTGGGAGTGGACAGGTTTAGTGAACCCCCGGCCTCTGATAAGATCAGAGCAGGGGGTGTTTTACACTGTTGTGGGAAACAGAACAACTTTGATTGCTTCCCCTGCAGCTGGTCAATCAAGCAGAGGAAGCAACCACTTCATCTTACTCTGCATTGTGAGGGCAAGACAAGATTGATTTAATCATTATAGTTTACATTCCAACATAATCCTACGATAAAGAAAACCTGGAAAACCCTAACATCTCCCTCCTGTTTTATCATATGATTATGTCACCCCAAACAACAAAGACAAGCAAGAAGAAAAAAAAAACACATATATATATATATATACGTATAATGAAGAAAGTAGAATGGTAAAAATAAAAACAACAAACAATGATAGCAACACTTTCCAGTGAAGATGAGGCATTACCTCAGTACCCCAGATCAAACTTATTGTGTAAGCGAAAAACCTGCTGGCCAGATGTCATTAGCAGGAAAATTCTTACACGGCCCCGTTGCCACAGGCGACCAGAATGCTAAGAATAATAAAAAATAAAAAGAAAAACACAGAAACAGTACATCATTGTATCCATCACTTGCGAAGCATTTTCGATGGTCAAATCATCAAGTTTCTGTAAAACATGCTCAACAGAACAGTCTACGCAATCCACGTCTCATTATCATTATCACATCTGCCACGCCTAAGAAGTTGTATATGTGCTCGTGTTTTCGTCAGCTGATGATGTTCTAGTCTGTAGGTGTGCTCTGTCACACACACTGGCGCACACACTCGTGTCCAGTTGGCAGGCTGCATCGGACAACTCTGGTGACCACAAAACCACGATCCGTTCTGAACAGGCACGTGCACTCATAGGATGCAGGTGAGGCAGTGCTTCTGAAACTCTGGATGAAGTAGGTCCCGTCCGATGGTGCAGCCATGTCGGTAGTAGAGCCCTTACACCTTGAAAACGGCTCTCTCATCCTGGTGATGTCCAAAGCTCCCATCCAGTTTCCTCCTGGAGAGCAGTCGTCGTTAATGCAGACGTGGGTCTTGTTACCTTGGATGTAACATGTGTAATTCACTCCAGCTGGTCTCTCCGTGTAGGCCACTTGTGGTATTGTTCATCCTCTAACAGTCACATTGAGATTTGCCCAGAAGTGTTCATCATAGGCACCGTCTGCAAGTCCAGAGTGGGATGGGTCGGCATCACTGATTGTGACTGCTCGGCGTTGATATCCAACTCCTCCCATGGATGCCATACGTTTCGCTTCAGTGACATTCATTGCTCTGGCCTCCAAGCGAACTTGCGTGGAGGAAGGGGGGAGTTTGGAACACACATAGCATCCCTCCTGTGTGTGAGCTCTCACAGTGAACCTGACTTACCGGTACCAAGTGTTGGTTTCGTATGGGTTTCTGGGGTCCCATGACCAGTCCTCAAAGTTCTCATCATGTGACCATCGTTTACCACGGGCAACATTGTCATTTGGTCTGTTCAGATGAGTCAATAGACCATAGCACGCTCCAACCACAACGCAGCAGAGGATCCATCTGGCATATGGAGCCCCGTTGCTACTAGGATGGCAGAGACACCGGGACATCCCCTCGCCTAGCGGAGTGGGGATCGATGAATTCTTCACCAACATTGAGACGCCTCACCCTAAACGATGGGGCCCCTTTGTAGTCAGCCTTCCCCACCACTCCGAATTAGGGGTCCAGCACTCTCTGCAACTTGCAGTGGCTGAGGTGAATCCAGCTGGGCCGTTGAGAAATTTTTACCGCCGTGGGAGTAGCAAGCAAAACTTCAAACGGTCCCTCCCACCGCGGGCTGGCCCAGTTCTTTCTTTTTATGACCTTGATGTAGACCCAGTCTCCTGGATTGATGGGGTTGTCGACCTGTGAGGAGGAAAGATCAGGCGGCAGTAAATTTGTCTTTGACACAGTTTGAGCGTCCTGATCATATAATCTGCCAAGGACTGCTCTTCATCTGTTGTTTGCAACTCTCGTAGTTCTTATCGTTCTTATGTTCCTGTTAGCCTGCAATTGTCCAATTCAAAAATGTTTTCTTTTAACTGTCTTTCTTTTGAACCTCTAAATCTCTCGTGTTGCTAACCTATCTACACCAGAATAAAAAAAATTACCACAGTATAACACCAAATGTATTCGAAAATTCATTGTCATAAAGTGTTGTATTATTACTATCTTCCACTATCTGTCCTACTCACTCCCTCCTTTTGAGGCTTGGCAACGCCCATGCCTCACACCTTGACAAACTTTTTGGGAGAATGCGTTCTTTACTACATACGATTCCATCATCATTTAATTTGACTTTCTGTCCAAAACGCTTCTCAAATTCTACATGTGTTACTGGTTCTCCAGTTTTTTTTCTGTAGTTAATTATCAATCCAAAAGCTACGTGTTTCTTTCTAACATTCAACCTGCTCAAAATCACTCTTTCATCAAAGTCGCTCTACTAATTTTCCATAGTAGTCGCCAACAACTTCAACCATTCAACCTGTAATTTCTTTTCATTCAGGCTATCATTCATCAATGTTCATTTGCATCTCACACACAGTCTCCAAAAAGGAGTCTTTCTATCACATTGGTCCCGATTCATCCAAGCTCACCACACAACATTCATATATCATTTTCAACTCAGGTTTCCTGGTAGAACAATCCACCAATTCAAAAAAAACTTAACTAAAACAAACAATTGGCAAATTAATCTGAATTTTTTCTTTGTTTTTAAATTTGAAGAACTCAATCTCTCAGATTTAGCTTGCATTTAGAATTTTGTATAATCTTATAACACAACCAATCAATTATTCCTATTAAATGTAGCATTGCAAAATCTTAAATTCACAATTTAGCTTCTTCCAATTCCTGAAAGCATGTTCTGTCATTTTTTTTTCTTCGAATTTCTCATGTGGGCTCGACACTTAACATGCACTAATGTGGATTAGTTTCTGCTTGCAAACAGATTTCTCTCTTTTTCCTCTCATTTTTATCTTTCAAAATCATTTCTGTTCTGCGGTGCAAATTGGATAGACCACAGTCTAGCAATTTTTTTTATACTAAAACTTTAGCCAATGTTCATCATTTTAACATATACGCACACACATGCACAGCTCTCGCACGCAAAAGGTAGTTCCCAGCACCAATGATTCGTCACAGGCTGGCCATTTCCTGTGGTCGATCATGAGCTGGTCCCTCCCAAGCACACGAGGACAGCACATTCTAATTTTATTTATTTATTTTCTAGAAGCAAGTTGCATTTCTTTACCACTTGAACTCTCAACTTCCTTTCTACTCCATACTTTTTCTTCCACTTCGGCATATATTGCATACAATTAAGAAATCTACTCGCCATGTACTTCTCATCTCCGTCAAGAGGTAAAGATTTACCGTTTTTATTTCCCATCTTAATTCTAGTAGTTTTAGGTTTTACAATTTATTTTTCTCAAAAATATTATTATTATTATTATTATTAATATTACTTATTTATTTCTTTGAGGATCCTCAATGCAGGTTTAAATTGACCTTTCAACAAATTACTAGCCTGTTTTATTGCCATGGATCAACGCTAGAACTGCTTCTTAGTCAATTTATCCTACCAGTCACACACTCAATCACACAAACTCCAGCGCTTTTTTAGGCCTATCCAGGGATGGGTGTAAAACCCTCCCAAACAGCTTTGGAAAAACGGACAAAAGAAAAAATCTACGCCCTTCTTCAATTAAGAAAAAGAAGCTCTGTTTTTCTTAGCCCGTTTCTTCCACTGGGACTTGAACCCAAGCTGTTCTTTGGCTTGGAAAAACATACAAAGAAAAATCTACGCCCTTCTTTGATTAACAAAAAAGAAGCTCCGTGTTTCTTAGCACGTTCCTTCCACTGGGACTTTAACCCAAGCCAGATCCCTCAGCTCGGAAAAACAGACCAAGAAGAGTCTACACACTTCTTCGATGAACGAAAAAGAAGCTCTGCCTTTCTTAGCCTGTTTCTTCCACTGGGACTTGAACCCAAGCTGGCTCCCGTGCACCTCTACGTGTTACGCGTTTAACAACACAACACAACTTTAGGCCTTTAACTTACTTGTCCCCTGGTTCGTTGCACTGCCGGGTCCCGTCAATCCACCTCTGTCAGACGAAGGCAGACCTAAGATGCTGGCCCAGCGAAGAATTTCCTTCCCAGGTCTTTCTTTACCAGGTCCGGCTAATGGACGCTGGCCCGTCGACGGTGTACAGCGCGTCGTCCTCCGTCAGCCAGATGATGGGTATGAGGGTCCCGGGTTTCGGCACCAAAATGTTAGAGATTTGCTCACTCCAACTTATTTTGCAAGAACCACACAGAAGACAAGGCAAGTTCTTTTAGAGACCTGCAGGTGGAGAGATCACTCGCTACAGGAATGAAATCTAAAAGTCTCCTCCCTGCAAGGGCATATTTATTAGGAGGAACAGAGTGGGGGTGGGAGTGGACAGGTTTGGTGAACCCCCGGCCTCTGATAAGATCAGAGCAGGGGGTGTTTTACACTGTTGTGGGAAACAGAACAACTTTGATTGCTTCCCCTGCAGCTGGTCAATCAAGCAGAGGAAGCAACCACTTCATCTTACTCTGCATTGTGAGGGCAAGACAAGATTGATTTAATCATTATAGTCTACATTCCAACATAATCCTACGATAAAGATAACCTGGAAAACCCTAACACAGACTGCAACGGACAATCGGAACTGAAGAAAAGATAATTGGAATCAACCTCCCATCTGTCCAGGACTTGTACCTGTCCAGAACCAGGAAACGTGCAAGTAACATCTCTACAGACCCTTCTCACCCAGGTTGCAGTCTGTTCGTACTACTCCCCTCCGGACGGCGTTATAGAGCTCTGTACGCCAAAACCAGCAGACACAGAGACAGCTTTTTCCTCCAGGCTGTCGCTCTGATGAACTCACACCACTCTTAGAGTCTCAGAGTCATTGCTATGCAATAACATTCTGCTCTCCACACCTTTTTTGAATTGTCTACACTATTTGTACTATGTGTCCTCTCTGCATCCATTGCAGCCTGGTCATCCTGGAAGAGGGATCCTCCCATCTGTGGTCTCTTCTCAAGGTTTCTCATTTCCCCTAGTTGGAGTTTTGAGTTTTTCCTTTCCCTCTGGGAGTTTAAGATCAGGGGATGTTTGAGAATATTTGTCATTTTTCACACGTCCTGAGTGTTGTTAGTCACCTAAATGTTGAACAGAGGCTGTGATGTACCGAAGTCAAATTCCTTGTTTGGCACGCTCAAACATGGCGAATAAACATTTTTGAATCTTGAATCTTGACATTACGGTAACGAAAGGGGTGCGGCTGAGGGAAGTTGCCGGCCGAGGGTGCTCTGGCACGGGCGTGACACATAGTCCCTAACAATCAAAAAGGTCATGAGCGCTGTCCACGGTGCTGTATAGCAAGAACACTTCCCTATAGCCGAAAGCGTGTGAGCGCTATCTACGAACGTGCACTATTTACCGCGCAGGTCTACAATGGCATTGAGCCACACACGGTGTGGAGTTGTCCATGGTGCTGCACCAGATAGCGCAGATCTATCCGCGGTCCAGATCCGCACACTGTGTGGAGTTGTCCATGGCGCTCAGCACAGCCTGAAAATGCGATTTGAGCAATAAAAAGGGTTGAGTTGGCGTAACTGTAATATCTTTGTTGAAGAGAAGTTTAAATTTCACAAATTTGTTGTGATATAGAATTTATTAAGACGCATGTCTATTAGTGTGAAGTTCTCAGTGTGATATATATAGATAAAAATCAGGCCGAGTGAGACCTTGGGTCTATAGTTCGCGTAGGTTTTCAGTAAGGCAAGAGCATTGCTTTTGTAATAGTGGATCTTGGACGCAACTGGGAAGAAAAGAGAAACCTAGAACAATCCTCATCATACGCAGTTTGTGCTTCATAACACTTAAGCCTTGAGAAACATTCGTCATTGTATTTTTTATTTGATTTGACTTTCTTATAGCGCATTTAGTGCGAAATGTGTGTCTTCGCCAGCTGCCGGTATGTGTGAATCTACCTCATGTTCACTTGTGGTGAATTCTCTTCGATGGTCAGCTGGTCTTCCGAACAAACAGTGAAAGAGTGGCTGGCTTGGGGAAGGAAACTTCAGTCACACACAGCTGATTGGGGAAAGACTTTATTCAACCGATGTCAGAGAGAAGTGTCTCGCGCCCTAGCCAAGATGTCTTGCCCTAAAACATATACCCCCGCGCTTCCCTTCACTCGGGTGCGCGCACATGGGGCTGTTGGATGATCTATGGCCCCCCAGTCAGCCTCCCCAACTCTACACGCTGTATATCTTAGCAGTTGTTAATGGAAACCAGATTTGTCTGGTGCTCATGACTCTACATTACTGGACCAAGCCCCAAACAATCCCGCACGAACCTAACCCGAACATGACCCGGTCACACGTAGGCTTACTAATGAGATATACATTGCATGATACCAGAATAAAAAATTACCACACACTTCATGTTTATCGCGTGTTTATTATGCATGAGGCTTTCGTAGGCTTTGTAATATGAGCAAGTCTGTCATATTTAGACTTTAATACTCTATGCATTTTTCTTCTCTTTGTTACAGTTACAGTTACCGTTTCGTTTCACTCCATTCAATTTCAGTGCATTTAATTTCATCTCATCTCACTCACATACAACCGAAACCAGAAATAAAGCAAGCAAACTGAAGCATTTGTGTATGTGTTGACACGTGTTCCCTTTGCGTTGCCATATCCTTGATGGAAGGAAAACTTTGTGATCAAGAAAAGCAAGCCTTGAGAGTGAAGTTTTTCTGTATTGGTTCGCTGGCTGTCTAGCAGCACCCAGTCACGTGCCGTAAGGACAGTACAGTGAAAAGACAAGTATAATCAGCAGGCTCAAGTCACACGAAGCTACATTCGGCAAACATGAGTCTACGCTCAGGAAAGAACCACCTAAAGGTTTATGAACAGTGGATCGAAGATAAAGCAAACTTTGTGCTGGAGATCGACTCGGAGCAACCACCAGCTGCTGACGCAGCCACAGACGAACTGTATCCTGGAGGACAGCCATCGTGCCACAAACGGCTGCCTTCGTCTAGCAGGTGTTCACAAGCGTCATCGAATTACTCACCTACAAGAGATCAGCTAAGGCCATTTGTTTTTGAAATGTGAAAAAGAAAGCGCTGCAGCAGAAGCTGAGGTAACAGCGTACGAAGAAGTACAACATAAAAGCGGAGAGCTGAGCATGAAACCTTTCGTCAAGCCAGAGACTTTCAATACAGTACGACGTACAAGTGCATACATGGAACAACAATACAAGTTGGTAAAACCCTCAACTACAACGTCACATGTGTCGCCACTAAGAATGGAGGACATTAAACAAGAACCGGAAGTAAACAAAGGTCCAACCAACACCTAGGCCTTCAAACCATTAGCCCAAGCATTCCAAAAGTCAAAGTTAGCTTTATTGTCAATTTCTCCACATGCCAAAGACACACAAAGAAACCGAAATTTCGTTCCCCCCTATCCCACGGTGACAAGACATGGCCCACAATAGACAATCAAGTAAAACAAGTAAACAACAGCGTGCTGAATAAATAATGAATAAATAACACAACAAATAAATAAGAGGAGCAAAAAGGAGCAAGTGAGCGTACAGCAGACATTCTAGAAAAAAAGCGCAATAGAAACTCAGTCAAAGAAAACAGAGCACAGGGCTTCGCTAAATACCTCATCTGCACTGTCCATCTCGGACGACCCAGCCGAGGGCCGGGCTGGTCCGTATGCCGTCGGTGAAACTCCGTGATGAGCGACGGGTCGAGGATCCAGCGGCTCAGCACCCAGGAGCGGTGCGCGTCATCGTAACCCTCCCAGTCCACCAGGTACTGGAACCCCCGGCCGCGGCAGCGCGACCGAAGCAAGGAACGGACAGTGTAGATCGGCTCCCCCTCGACGAGCCGGGGTGGCGTCGCAGCAGACACCGAGACCAGCTCAAACACGGGCTTCACACGAGAGACGTGGAACGTGGGATAGACTCTCATGGAACCTGGGAGGCGCAAGCGGATGGTGGACGGGCTGATCACCTTGCGTATAGGGAATGGGCCCATGAAGCGGGGAGCCAGCTTGTGGGATCCCGAGCGTAACGGCAAGTCCCGTGTCGAGAGCCACACGCGCTGTCTCACGCTGTACCTCGGAACCGGCATCCGTCGCTTGTTCGCCTGGCGAGTGTAGCCTGCAACTGAGCGGAGGAGCTTGGTGACAGCGGCGAACACAGCCCAAGGCAGACGGGCACGCAGCACTACGCTCCTGGTGGGCGAAACGAGGCAGCTGGTATCCAAAGATGCACTGGAAGGGCGAAAGACCCATGGCCGAATTGGAGAGGGTATTATGCGCATACTCTACCCAGGGGAGCTGTTTGGCCCACCCGCGCTGATCTCCAGCAGCCATGCATCGGAGGGACTTACCCAGCTCCTGGTTAAGGCGCTCCGCTTGCCCGTTAGACTGCGGGTGAAACCCCGAGGAGAGGCTGGCCGTGGCCGAATTCTGTCCAGAAGGTGGAGGCGAATTGTGGGCCTCGGTCCGACACGATGTCCCGCGGGAGGCCGTGGTGATGAAAGATCTCCCGCAACATAATGGACGCTGTTTGCTTCGCTTACGGAAGCTTAGGCAGGGGAATAAAATGGGTCACCTTACTAAAGCGGTCCACAACAGTAAGAACCACTGTGTTCCCCTCCGAGGGCGAAAGGCCCGTGACAAAGTCAATCGACAAGTGGGACCAGGGGCGCCGGGGAACGGGCCACAGTTGGAGTAATCCGGCTGGAGGACGATTCGACGCCTTGCAGCAGTTACAGATGAGACAGGCCCGAACGTAATCGCGGATGTCATCTCTCTAGGTGGGCCACCAGAAGCGCTGGGCTACCACATACCTCGTGCGGGCAGCCCCGGGATGACAGGCCAGTCACGAGTCCTGCACCCACTGCAGGACGGGCGCCCGCAGGTTTTCCGGAACAAACAGGCTACCCTCCGGGTAATTGCTGGGCCCGGGTTGATTGCGCTCAATCTCCCATGACAGGGCCGCGACCCGAACGGAGCTCGGACGGATAGTGGGAACTGGCCCCCGCTCCTCCTCCCCACCAGGGAACACACGAGACAGGGCAGGGCGTCTGCCTTGGCGTTGCGGGAAGTCGGCCTGTAGGAGAGCGAGAAGTTAAAACGATAAAAAAACAGAGCCCACCGAGCTTGTCTGGCGTTCAGCCTCTTAGCCGATCGCAGGTACTCCAAGTTACGGTGGTCTGTCCAAACAATGAACGGTGAGGCGGCGCCCTCTAGCCAATGCCTCCACTCATCCAAAGCCAGCTTGACAGTAAGGAGTTCCCGGTTGCCGATGTTGCGTTCTGCGGATGACAAGCGGCGTGAGAAGAAAGCGCACAGATGGAGACGATTGTCTTGGCTGCAGCGTTGGGACAGCACCCCTCCGACGCCCATGTTAGAGGCATCCACCTTGACCACAAATTGTCTCTCACGATCAGGCACCCGAAAGATCGGGGCAGCCGTAAAGCGCCTCTTCAGCTCTACAAAGGTGTGCTCCGCTAGCTCTGTCCATTTGTACGGAGAGGCGGGGCTGGTGAGAGCAGTGAGAGGACCACTGTGCTGTATCCGCGAATGAAGCGGCAATAAAAATTTGCAAAGCCCAAAAATTGCTGCAGTCTTTTACGGGTCTCCCGCACGGGCCATGACATGACCGCCCTCACCTTCTCGGGATCCATCTCGATGGGCCCCGCTCAAATCACGTAGCCGAGGAACTTGACCGAGGGGGCGTGGGACTCGCACTTCTCTGCCTTCACAAATAGGGAGTTCTCGAGGAGGTGTCACAGCACTGCCCTGACATGCTTGATGTGTTCGGGAAGCGAACGGGAGAAAATGAGAATGTCATCCAAGTATACAAACACGAACAGATTGAACATGTCCCTTAGCACGTCATTGATGAGGGCCGGGAAGACGGCCGGGACATTGGTCAGTCCGAACGGGACCACCAAATATGCACGGGCGGAGCGTCCATCCTTCTTCCCGACGAAGAAAAATCCCGCTCCTGCAGGCGAAGAGGAGGGTCGGATGATCCCTGCCGCCAAGGAGTCCCGGATGTACTCCTCCATGATCTTGCGATCCGGCGCGGACAGAGAGTATACGCGGCCCTTGGGAGGAGAGGTACCGAGTAGCAAGTCGATGGCGCACTCATAGGAAGCGCAGTCGTCTTGGTTTTGCAGAAAACGTCTGTGAGTTCATGATAATGAGCCGGTACCTTGGAAAGGTCTGGACAGGGACTGGGCGGCGACTCTCCGGACGCGCTAGTGCCTTCAGGCAAAGACGGTGGCAGCGATCGCTCCACTGCCGTACAATTCCCACCTCCCAGTCCAGCACAGGATTCCCTGATGACACGTGAGCTCTTGGTCTTCTAACGGACATTGAATCGCCCGATGACCCTCCTTCCCACAATATAAGCCCAGCGTGAGGCGTCGAGTGCATTCCTCCGCGGCTCCTTTGGCTCAGCTGATAGTGTGGTCAGTGGCTCTGACCCTGATGAGGGGAAATGGCGGTGTGTTTCACGCGTCGCTCTCTGCTCACGCTCGCGCCGCCATGTTCGGATCTGCCGATCAATTCGGGCTGCGAGGACCATCGCCTCCTCCAGGGTTCGAGGGCGATCGTATGCCACCATCCCGTCCTTCATATAGTCTGCGAGCCCGGGGAGGAAGGTGCTTACCACGGCCGGGGTGTTCCAATGACTGCTTCCTGCCAACGTCTGGAACTTTAGGGCGTATTCGGCAGCCAGCTCCTCAGCTGCATCCTCGGCAGCGGAGCCCAGATCAAACAGCCGAAGCAGTTCATCCGTGAAGGCTTTGAATGTGTCACATGCAGAGGATCCTCGTTCATACTCGGCCAGGCCCCACAGCCGTGCCTCACCCGTGAGGTGGCTCAAAGCGAACCCCACCTTGGCTGGTTCGGAAGCAAAGGTGACTGGATGAAAACTGAACATGATGCGGCAGTCTGTCACGAAAGCCCGGACGTACTTGGGATCACCGCTGAACTTCTCGAGGTCACCCAGGTGGGGCTCCGGAACATCAACGAGTTGTCTGGCTTCTGGGACTGGCGTAGGAGTGGACACGGGCGCTGGCGCAACCGAGGCAGTGTCTCCGGGTGAATTATGGAATGACAGCTCTTGGAGGCTGCCCAGCATTTGTGACATTTCTTGCTGTTGCTGCTCTATTTGCTGGTGCCGTTGTTGGCCAATCAAAATCAGGGTTTGCAGACCAAGTCAGATAGAACACTTCCAGGCCTTGCATATTTGGACACCACTTGTGGGGTCCGACAAATAGTGGATTTTGAAGTTTCTCGTCAGAGAGAATCTTTGGCCACAAAGTGAACAGGAAAAATGTTTTTCACCTGTGTGTGTTCTTGCATGTGATTTTAAGTTTACCTTCTGAGAGAATATTTGGCCACAAATTGAACAGGAAAAAAGCTTCTCAACTGTGTGTGTTCTTCTATGTGTTTTGAACTGCCCCTTCTCTGAGAATCTTTGACCACAAACTGAGCAGGAAAAAGTTTTTTCTCACCAGTGTGGGTTATTTTGTGTCTTTTTAAGCTTCCATTCTCTGAGAATCGTTGGCCACAAACTGAACAGGGAAAAGGTTTTTCACCTGTGTGTGTTCTTGCATGTGTTTTTACGTTTATCTTCTGAGAGATTCTTTGGCCGCAAATTGAAGCAGAAAAAAAGGGTTCTCACCAGTGTGGGATTTTGTGTGTGTGTTTAAGTCACCCTTCTGAGAGAATCTTTGTTAGAGTGTTGCTCACTCTAACTTCTTTGCAAGAACCACACGTAAGACAGTTTGGCCATGTTACGCCTGCAAGCGGAGAAAGCCATCTGCACACTGTGTGGTACAGTGATGCTTGAAGGTAGTCTGACTTAGACCTCTTGTAAGGGCATATTCATTGAGAGAAAACAGGGGGGGGGGGGGGAGTGGACAGGTTAGGTGAACCCCCAACATCTGGTCAAATCAGATCAGGGGGTGTTTTATGATGTTGGGGGAAACAGAACAACTTGATTGCTTCATCTGCAGCTGGTCAACCAGTGCAGAGGTCTTAGCACTTTGTTTACGATGTTGTGGGAACAAACAGAAGAAGTTTGTTCCCCTCAGCAACTGGTTAATCAATATAGTCTACATTCCAACATAAATCATACGATCAAGATAATTTGTCAACCCTAACGATCTTGGGCCAGGATAAAGGTTTCTCACCTGTGTGTGTTCTTGTGTTTATTTTTAAGTGACTTTTCTGAGACAATATTGGCCACAAACTGAGCAGGAAAAAGGTTTCTTACCTGTGTGCGTTCTTGCATGTGTTTTTAAATGTCCTTTCCGAGAGAATCTTTGGCCACATTTTTTTTAATGAAAGGACACACCTTGTCCTTTTGCTCGTTAGGCATGGCTGTTCCTGGCTGTTGTCACATTCAAACTTGTACATATAGGAGAATCAAAATCAGGACTCGATCCTGCTTTCCAAGACCAGCGCTTCAACCAGCTATGAGGTTCGAGCACACTAACTGGTTCTCAAACTTGGCCAAGCTATCTAGCTTTGCTTGCTCGCAGAATAGTAGAATGGTAGTTAAACGTGCCTGTTGATTTGTGACACATCCTGATTAAATTTCACAATATTATACATGAATAGTTTATAGTTTATTAGTAACAGCCATAGAACAGGCCTTGTAGCTCAGTAGTTAGGGTACTGGTCTACTAAACAAGGGGTTCTGACTTCAATCCTCACTGAATCCTGATAATGTACTTAACATTTGCTGTGCAAGCTGAATTTATAATAGTTGAGGGTGAAATTCCACGTATCTTGTCCATGGTACTGTAAACTTGGTATTTATGTTACCGTAATTTCCGGACTATAAGCCGCGACTTTTTTCCAAAATTTTGAACCCTGCGTCTTATAGTCAGGTGCGGCTTATATACGATTTTTTCGTGATTTTTGTGATGATTTGATCCCTTTTATACACTCGCAAAAAGGCTGTGGACCACTGTTTTGCGCTATCTTGAAGAACAAAACAACAACAAAAATACTATTTTGAAACACTACTATGGCTGCTGCTTATTCTGTCTGTGTTGCTTGTGACTATTATGAGCTTTAGTAGGAATGCACGCTAGGTGACCTGCGTCAAAGGGCTCTAAACCCTTTTTCATACTCTGCCATGTGACTCAGAGATTACACAAAGCAGTGGCGCTGTTTGGACCATCTGCATTGTATTAAAACCCAATCAATCAGCATTTAAATTCAATTCTTCTGACATTTTGCTCACCAAAAACAAGTTGCAATGAATGTGAACTTTTAATGCATTTTATTCAGAAGGTTACTTTGAACCCTGAGGCTTAAATGGCGGCGCGGCGTATTTATGGATTTTTACGGCTTTCTGTGTACTGTCTTTCTTTGTAAAAAACTCATGTGCACGTGCGGCTTATAGTCCGGTGCGGCTTATGTAAGAAAAAACTAAAATATCCCTGAATTTTAGCTGGTGCGGCTTATAGTCCGGTGCGGCTTATAGTCCGGAAATTACGGTAGTTATTTGGTATATAGTTAATTGATTGATTGAAAATTTATTGATCCCGAGGGTGGGGAAATTCAGGCCCCAGCAGTATTCATACCATATAAAAGATATGCTCGCTTCGACGCTCAGAACAGCACTTTAGTTCAATTCTCACTGAACCCTGATAATATACTTAACATTTGCTGTGCAAGGTGAATTTATAATAGTTGAGGGTGTAATTACACGTATCTTGTCCATGGTACTGGTGACCAGCAGTTGTGTAATGAGTTGTTGTTGTCTTTGGGGACGTTAAGGGAAAATTTATAGTTTCTCATGGCACACAAATGTGTGCACACTGGTTGAAAATAACTGGCCTAGAGTGCTGGCTAGACTACATTTTCAAGAGTTTCTTTTGGTTCAAAGGTTGACACAGTTTTGCCAAGCAAGGCCGCGTAGCTTCGTAACATGAGCACTACAATTGTAAATCAGAGGGTGTGAGTTAAATTCCCACTAGGGTCTGACAGACATCTACATCTGCTAACCTTGCTTGATAGTAGTGTGTTTGAATTTTTAATTAGCGGTAGGTGTTGAAGCTTCACTGCTAGCATGAGAACTGATTTTGCAAAAAAGTGGTCACTAGCTGTGACCAAATTCACAGGCTGCATCCTCAGAAGGTTGTTTTTTGGGCCAGTTATCATTTATGCATGATGTCACTTCACACAGAGGATAAAGATTTCGATGAATTTAATAATTTGGAGTGAGACGGGTGGTCCGATAAATTTGGCATTTATGTTAGTTATTTGGTATATAGTTTATTGATTGATTGCTTGATTGATTGCTTGATTGATTGAAACTTTATTGATCACGGGGGTGGGGAAATTCAGGCCCCAGCAGTATTCATACCATATAAAATATATAGAAAAGACACACAGATGACATGAAAGGAACTCAATAGGCTCCTATAAGGCTGCCACACAACGGCGCCACAAAGAAAGCCAGTAAGTGTGAAAGTTAAAAGCCATCAAAGCAAAGCAACAAGACAAAGGAAAAAGGTAACAGCCCCCCTCAATACCAAAGAACACTCTTAAACACACAAAATAGCCTCCACGGGGTCCATAAACAGGTGTAAGGGCAGTCAAGTTCAACGGCGCCCAATGGACTGTGGTCGTGAATCGGTAGAACATCACAAAACAGGCAAACGTGTGAGCAGCGTCCTGGGCACACATTTGGAGCACGTGCAGATTCTCACCATGAGGCTGGCACGGCGACGGTCGTTGGTTCCGACGAGCACGAGGGAGCGGACCTCCCAGAGGGGTCGCGGCTGCGAGGCCAAGGCGAGGGAACCGGTCAGCACCGGCCGGATGAGCAGGATGGCTGTCGTCGAGTCACGCCGGTCCCGACCAATGTGCGCAGCCACCCCGGCTCCCAGGGATAAAAAAATACCCGATCCAAAGCGATCTGCACATGCCAAGGTACGGAAGAAGGCACCGGCATCGCCAAATGGACAAATAGAAAGAAAGAAAAAGGAGAAAAGAAGGAAATAAAGTGGAAAAGAGAGAACACTGCTGAGAGGCTGCCACTCACAGCGGCGCTATACCAAAAAAAAAAATATATATATATATATATATATATATATATATATATATATATATATATTTTTTACATACACTATCGTTCAAAAGTTTGGGGTCACCCAAACAATTTTGTGTTTTCCATAAAAAGTCACACTTATTCACCACCAAACGTTGTGACGTTGTGAAATGAATAGAAAATAGAGTCAAGACACTGACAAGGTTAGAAATAATGATTTGTATTTGAAATAAGATTTTTTTTACATCAAACTTTGCTTTCGTCAAAGAATCCTCCATTTGCAGCAATTGCGGCATTGCAGACCTTTGGCATTCTAGCTGTTAATTTGTTGAGGTAATCGGGAGAAATTGCACCCCACGCTTCCAGAAGCAGCTCCCACAAGTTGGATTGGTTGGATGGGCACTTCTTGCGTACCATACGGTCAAGCTGCTCCCACAACAGCTCAATGGGGTTCAGATCTGGTGACTGCGCTGGCCACTCCATTACCAATAGAATACCAGCTGCCTGCTTCTGCTCTAAATAGTTCTCGCACAATTTAGAGGTGTGTTTGGGGTCATTGTCCTGTTGTAGGATGAAATTGGCTCCAATCAAGCGCTGTCCACTGGGTATGGCATGGCGTTGCAAAACGGAGTGATAGCCTTCCTTATTCAGAATCCCTTTTACCCTGTACAAATCTCCCACCTTACCAGCACCAAAGCAACCCCAGACCATCACATTACCTCCTCCATGCTTAACAGATGGCGTCAGGCATTCTTCCAGCATCTTCACAAACGTTCTTCTTTGTGATCCAAACACCTCGAACTTGGATTCATCCGTCCACAACACTTTTTTTCCAGTCTTCCTCTGTCCAATGTCTGTGTTCTTTTGCCCATCTTAATCTTTTTCTTTTGTTGGCCAGTCTCAGATATGTCTTTTTCTTTGCCACTCTGCCCTGAAGCCCAGAATCCCGAAGCCGCCTCTTCACTGTAGATGTTTACACTGGTGTTTTGCGGGTACTATTTAATGAAGATGCCAGTTGGGGACTTGTGAGGCGTCTGTTTCTCTAATGTACTTATCGTCTTGCTCAGTTGTGCAACGCGGCCTCCCACTTCTTTTTCGACTCTGGTTAGAGCCTGTTTGTGCTGTCCTCTGAAGGGAGTAGTACACACCGTTGTAGGAAATCTTCAATTTCTTAGCAATTTCTCGCTATTCGCCTTCATTTCTAAGAACAAGTATAGCCTGTCGAGTTTCACATGAAAGTTCTCTTTTTCTGGGCATTTTGAGCGTTTAATTGACCCCACAAATGTGATGCTCCAGAAACTCAATCTGCTCACAGGAAGGTCAGTTTTGTAGCTTCTGTAATGAGCTAAACTGTTTTCAGATGTGTGAACATGATTGCACCAGGGTTTTCTAATCATCAATTAGCCTTCTGAGCCAATGACCAAACGCATTGTACCATTAGAACACTGGAGTGATAGTTGCTGGAAATGGTCCGCTATACACCTATGTAGATATTGCACCAAAAACCAGACATTTGCAGCTAGAATATATATATATATATATATATATATATATATATATATATATATATATATATATATATATATATATATATATATACACACACACGCAGGCAGGCAGGCAGGCAGGCAGGCAGGCAGGCAGGCAGGCAGGCAGGCAGGCAGGCAGGCAGGCAGGCAGGCAGGCACATGGCAGTGACTCTCCAATACACATGGATACCAAATGGTCAGGTGACACTTTCCTGCCTTTTCCGGATAGTATATTGACCTAGAGATGTGTGACCTGGAGATGGGGGGTGTTGTTACATCTGCTGAAGTGCCATGGGTACTGACCGCCATTAAACAACGCAAGATTTTGCCAATAAAGAACCAACCGTTACTCCATATCTTAGTTTTCCTGGCCCAACAACAGACATCATCAACAACATGCAACAGGCGTTGGTGGAATCGAACCCGCACTTTCCTAACTGTGAAGTGGACGTGCTAACCAGTGTACCACCGAGCCGCCAAAGAGTATAAATATTACTATGTTGAGTCAAATGCAAGACAGATTACAGATTTAAAACCACCCTTCGACGAGGATGGGAATCCATGCGTGCAGAGCACAGCGGATTAGCAATCCATCGCCTTAAACTCTCGGCCACCTCGTCTTGGACAACTTGTGTTGACACATCACATTATGTACGTTGTGCCAAGATACTTTGGATGTGAAGATAATGAAAATCCGGCGAGGATGTGATATGAAATGATGAGTAGAGAGCACAATGGAGTAGTAACACATCGCCTGAATAGCTCAGCCACCACATCTCATGCATGAGTTGTATGGCTGACATGATATGGTATGTACGGTGCGGTATAAGCCGCAAGGTAATATGATACGATACTTTAGATGTGAAACAAAGAAGAGGTAAGCCACAAAAGAAGTGACACTGTCGACAAAGAAAAACGTTTATTCAATGTTGTCTCACCCCAAATCTTTGGGATCATCGGATCTGCGCAGTTGGATAATTCCACCAACATTTTAACATCCACATTATTTCATGGTATGCCTGGGTGTCCTGGCTGAAGATCCTAAAGGTTTTGTACTTATTTTATGCTTCCGCATATAAGCCATGATCCTATAGTGATAAGTACTCTGTGTTGTGGCAGCAGCAACTCCGGTTAAATCATGTTTGCAAAAGTATACACAAGCTTGGAGGGTACAACCTATTCTGGGGAAATGGACGCAGTGGATAATGCTGTCACGTGCTGGTGCCACCTGCGACACAACCACGCCCTCCTGTCAGCGGAATCGCCGCCACCTGCCACGGGCTCATTGGCAGCGCTATATCAGCTCCGCCAGTGCAGACCCGAGTGTCAGTCTGTCCCGTGATGCTGCTTCGCTCATCAGTCCCTGAGAAACTGACTCGCCTAACAATTCGGAAAACCCGCAGAATTGCTTGTCCACCCCAGCCAGATTGCCGCTCCAGCGCCAGCTATTCCCATCTTGCCCCCCACAATAAAGTCTCTGTCGCTACGCAGTTGGCTGTACTGTCTGATCCCTTACAGTACAGACTGACCACGCTATGCAGCCAGCGAACGACGAGACGGCATTGAGCCGACTGGAGCGAGCCGAGACCACCATCAGCAGCCTAGCACGTCAGTGGGGCATCGACTTCTTGCCTCCGAGCCTGTGCATTCCCGCATGTGCCATTGATGGCTGTCTGATCGGCGAGGTGGCTTTTGTGACGGAACCAGTTAAGTTATTGCTCTCCGGCAATCGCCACGAAACCATCCAGTTTTCTCTTCTTTCCCTCCCAGGACGGTGGTTCATACTGAGGCACCCTTGGTTGCGGCAGCACAACCTGGTGCTGGACTGGGAAGTGGGGGTTGTTCGGCAGTGGAGTGAACGCTGCCATCGGGTGTGCCTGAAGGCGGCCACCAGCCCACTCAGGAGAGCCCCGCCCAGGCACAGTCCCGACATCTCCAATGTACCAGCATTGTATCACGAACTCAAAGAGGTTTTTAATAAAGCCAGGGCAACTTCTCTTCCCCCACACCGGTCCTACGATTGCGCCATCGATCTGTTGCCCGGCACCTTCCCTCCCAAGGGACGCGTCTACTCCCTGTCCGCTCCTGAGCACCGGGCTATGGAGGAATACATCCGGGAGTCCCTGGCGGCCGGTATCATACAGCCGTCCTCTTCACCTACTGGAGCGGGTTTCTTCTTCGTGAAGAAGAAGGAGGGCATGCTCCGTCCGTGCGTCGACTACCGGGGAATAAACGAGATCACTGTAAAAAAACGATACCCTCTGCTTCTTCTTTCTTCCGCCTTCGAGAGCCTTCAGGGTGCCACCATCTTCCCAAAACTGGATCTTCGCAACGCCTACCACCTGATCCGCATCCGGGAGGGAGACGAGTGGAAGACAGCTTTCAACACCCCGAGCGGACACTACGAGTACTCGGTGGTTCCGTTTGGGTTCACCAACGCCCCAGCGGTTTTCCAGTCCTTGATAAATGATGTTTTACGAGACATGCTGGACAAATTCGTGTTCGTTTATTTGGACGACATCCTCATCTTCTCCCGCTCGCTCCCTGAGCACATCAGGCATGTTTGGGCGGTGCTGCGCCGCCTCCAGGGGAATTCACTCTACGTGAAGGCAGAGAAGTCCAAGTTCCACACCCTCTCTGTCAAATTCCTCGGCTACGTGGTGCGTGAGGGATCCATCGAAATGGACCCTGGGAAGGTGCAAGCGGTCACGTCATGGCCTGTTCCCGAAACACGCAAGCGGCGGCAACAGTTCTTCGGATTCGCGAACTTTTATCGCCGTTTTATCGGTGGATACAGCACGGTGGCCGCGCCCTTCACCTCCCTTACCAGCCCCCCCCTCCCCGTACAAATGGACGGAACGGGCAGAACAGGCATTTCAGGAGCTTAAGACGAGGTTCACATCCGCTCCCATCCTCTGAGTCCCCGATCCCGACATACAGTTCGTGGTCGAGGTGGACGCCTCGAACGTGGGTGTCGGGGCAGTGTTGTCCCAACGTAGCCGCCAAGACGATCGTCTCCACCCGTGCGCCTCCTCTTCTCGCCGCTTGTCAGCCTCAGAACAGAACTATGACATCGGAAATCGGGAGCTCCTTGCCGTCAAGTTGACCTTGGAGGAGTGGCGGCATTGGCTGGAGGGCGCCACCACTCCGTTCATTGTCTGGACCGACCACCGCAACTTGGAGTATCTGAGATCGGCCAAGAGACTGAACATGAGACAAGCACGGTGGGCTCTGTTCTTTGACCGGTTTGAGTTCTCGCTTACTTACAGACCGGGTTCCCGTAAAGCAAAGGCGGACGCCCTGTTGCGTTTGTTTCCTGGTGGGGAGGAGGGACAGGGTCCGCCTCCCACTATCCTCCCGAGCTCGGTTCGGGTGGCGGCTCTTTCATGGGAGATTGAACGCCAAGTGGAAGCCGCCTCACGCTATCAACCCGGCCCCAGCAACTGCCCGGAGGGTCACCTGTTCGTCCCTGAAGGCCTCCGGTCGTCCATCCTGCAATGGGCGCATGACTCACACCTGGCCTGTCATCCCAGAGCTGCACGCACGAGGTACGTGGTGGTAGAGCATTTCTGGTGGCCCACCTGGCAAGTGGACACCAGCCATTGCATCAGAGCCTGCTCGATTTGTAACCGCTGTAAGACGCCTACCCGTCCTCCGGCCGGGCTGCTTCAACCCTTGCCGGTTCCCCGGCGTCCCTGGTCTCACCTGTCGATCGACTTTGTCACGGGCCTCCCCCCCTCGGAAGGAAACACGGTGGTCCTCACGGTGGTGGACCGTTTCAGCAAGATGACACATTTCATCCCTCTGCCTAAGCTACCATCTGCAAAGCAGACTGCGTCCATCATGGCGCGGGAGGTGTTTCGTCACCACGGTCTCCCACAAGACATCATGTCAGACCGAGGTACACAATTCGCTTCTACCTTCTGGGCGGAGTTCTGCCGACCCCTCGGCACTACGGCCAGCCTCTTTTCGGGGTTTCACCCTCAGTCCAATGGTCAAGCGGAGCGCCTGAACCAGGAACTGGGCAGGTCCCTCCGATGCATGGCCGCCGGGGACCAATGCGGGTGGGTCCAACAGCTTCCCTGGGTAGAGTATGCTCACAATTCCCTCCCCAGCTCGGCCACGGGACTTTCGCCTTTCCACTGCGTTTTCGGGTACCAGCCACCCTTGTTCGCCCACCAGGAGCGTGGTGCGGCGTGCCCGTCAGCTCAGGCTTGTGTCCGCCGTTGTCATCGAGCCTGGGCGAGGGCCCGGATCACTCTGTTTCAGGCTACGCCCGCTAGGCGAACAAGTGCCGGACGCCGGCTCCGGAGTACAGAGTGGGCCAGCGTGTGTGGCTCTCAACGCGGGATTTGCCGCTGTGAGCGGGATCCCACAAGCTGGCGCCCCGCTTTGTTGGACCGTTCCCTATCCAGAAGGTGATTGGCCCGTCCGCCGTCCGTCTTGTCCTTCCAGAGTCCATGAAGGTTCACCCCATGTTCCACGTGTCCTGTGTGCGGCCCATATTTGACAGCGCGTTGGTACCGGCGCCTGTTCCGACGCCGGCGCCCTTTCCGCCGCCGCCGCCCCAGCTTGTCGATGGGGGTCCGGCTTATGCTGTCCGCTGCTTGCTCCGATCGCAGCGGCGCGGTCGTGGCCTCCAATACCTCGTGAATTGGGAGGGTTATGACGACGCGCAACGCTCCTGGGTTCCGAGCCGCTGGATACTCGACTGTTCGCTCATCACGGAGTTCCATCGCTGTCATCCGGACCAACCAGGTCCTCGGCGAGGGCGCCCAAGGAGGGACGAGGGGACCAGGGGTGAGGGTTCGGGGAGGCGTTGTCCGCCGGCACCGGGGTCTTCTGCGCTCGCGTCCGGCGATCCTGCGTCCGGCGAAGAGTCGGACGTTTCGGCGGAGTGCCTGGTCGTCAGGGGGGTTGCCTTCCTTTTTTTTTTTTTTTTTTTTTTTTGGTTCCTGGTGACGTCGGGAGCCGTCCCTTGTGTGTGTGGGGAGGGGGTTCTGTCACGTGCTGGCGCCACCTGCGACACGACCACGCCCCCCTGTCAGCGGAATCGCCGCCACCTGCCACGGGCTCATTGACAGCGCTATATCAGCGCTGCCAGCACAGACCCGAGTGTCAGTCTATCCCGTGATGCTGCTTCGCTCATCAGTCCCTGAGAACCTGACTCGCTTAACAATTCGGAAAACCCGCAGAATTGCTTGTCCACCCCAGCCAGATCGCCGCTCCAGCGCCAGCTATTCCTATCTTCCCCCCCACAATAAAGTCTCTGTTGCTACGCACTTGGCTATACTGTCTGATCCCTTACAAATGCATCTGACTACGAAACAGAAGATTCTAGTTTCAATTCCTGGTTAGCTTATATGCCATTTTTCTGTCAACATTAGCTATGCACACTTCAAACTTATGCGTTGAAGTGACTTACAGACACTATCAACAAAGAAGTTTTTCCAATGTTGTCTCATCTCAAGTCTTTGGGATCATCGGATCTGCGCAGTCTGATAGTTCCACCAATATTTTAACATCAACAATCTTTCATGGTATGCCAGGGTGTCCTGGTTGAAGATCCTAAAGAAAAGACCCTAAACTCGTATAGCGTTGTGGCCGCAGCATCGCCGGAAAAAATCTGGGTCACTGCTAATTAAATTACCTTGCTGAATTTGTCCGTTGTTCACTGTTGCCACCTATGTTTTAATATCAACTTTATTTCATAAAGTTTTCCGAATCTTGGTGAAACTGCCTCAGGCATTCCTATCTTTTTTTAGGCCTGGCTGCCACAAGGCAGCGGTAGACATACAATTATGACCCTGAAAGGATACGCGCAAACTGGCCATGATATTTATCAAAATTCATTAATCACCGAAATGCAGTCCTCAGGTCCATGTCATATTTGCTACCAATCAGAATGTAACGGAGTCAGCTAATTTGATACGGGGCTCATTGGTCGAGGGGCATAATTCTCGCTTAGGGCGCAAGAGGTCTCGGTTTCAACTATTGAATGAGGCCTACTTTGAAACACAGCTGTCTCCTGTGCTCTGACATTTTCGACAGGCCAATGTCACATGCGCATCATTTACAGGCTGCATTTATGTGACACGTGATGTGAATTTAGACACAGCTAAGAACTACCAAATGGAATCTAACAGAGTCAGCATGGTTCCATCTAAAGTGAGTGAAAGAAGCCAGTTTTCACTCAGTCTCAAATCAGGTACCACAACATAATTGCAGCGCAAAATAATTTAAATGTGTCATGGACATTGCAAAGGAACCAACAATGACAAGAAATAGTAGAAGAAGCTGTTTCCACCAAGTCTCGAACTGGGGACCTTTCACGTGTTAAGCCAGGGGTCGGCAACCCAAAATGCTCAAAAAGCCATCTTTCCCCACCATTGGAGCCAACCCACCACCAGGTAGTGATCAGTTGAAAGCTCCGCCCCTCTCTTCACCCGAGTATCCAAAACATGCGGCCGCAAATCCGATGACACGACTACAAAGTTGATCATCGAACTGCGACTTAGGGTGTCCTGGACCAAGTGCACACATGGACACCCTTATGTTTGAACATGGTGTTCATTATAGAAAATCCGTGTTGAGCACAGAAGTCCAACAATAGAACACGGCTCGGGTTCAGATCAGGGGGGGCGTTCCTCCCACTCACTCCCTTCCAGGTCTCACTGTCATTGCCCACGTGAGCATTGAAGTCACCCAGTAGAACGATGGAGCCCCCGGAAGGAGCGCTCTCCAGCACTTCCTCCAGGGACCCCAAGAAGGGTGGGTACTCTGAGCTGCCGTTTGGTGCATAGACACAAACAACAGTCAGGACCCGTCCCCCCACCCGAAGGTGGAGGGAGGCTACCCTCTCCTTCACCGGGGTGAACCCCAATGTGCAGGCGCCCAGCCGGGGGGCAATAAGTATGCCCGCACCTGCTCGACGCCTCTCACCGTGGGCAACTCTAGAGTGGAAGATAGTCCAGCCCCTCTCGAAAAAAATAGGGGAATGGTTCTCCCCAATGAGCCATGAACAAAGAGACCAATTTGTAGATGATTGACTTGAAAAGCAGTGAGGATACCTAGCCGAGTAAGAAGAGGCTGAGATGAATGTTTCGGATGTACACAACATATTACTCATAGAGTTAGTTTCTGCAGACGATATATAGGCTCAAGTTTGGTCTGGTGAGTACTAGCCCAAGCGATATTACAATAGTAAATATACGGATAGATCATTGAATAGCATGGTGGCTACCTCGGGGCTGATTAGATGACGGGTTTTACGTACAATACCAATGCTCTTGGCCATTTTTGTGGAAATAGCCATGATATGAGATTTCCAGGACAATGATCCATCAATCGTAATGCCAAGGAATCGTGTAGAACACACGTTAGTTATAGGAATGTTATCAACATATATTGCTGGTGATTTGTTAAATATATGAGATTTGTTTTGTTAATATTAAGTGATCAATTGAATGTGCTTGATATAAATAACTATTGAAAGTAACTGTATGCTGATACATATGCTTAATTTGAATGTTAATTTTTCTAAGTTGTCATTATCATCCTAGTGTCAAAGTTCAATGTGGCTTAGAATAATACTGAATGTTTCGTGACTTGTAAGAAATTCAAGTGGCACTGGCATAGTGATTGATTGATTGATAGAAGTTCTCGCATGAAAAAAAATGTCAATGACACATCATGTCTCAAATCTCATACTATGTGCAGGAGCGGCGGACAAACTTCCCTCTCGTTTTCCTGTTTGATCGCTCCGTTTGTAGTTACGATCCACCGTTGACTCATCGCGTCCTCCCTAAAAAAAACAGTTTTATCCATCAGTCTTCCTCCTCCTTTTGTTGGAATTAAAATGTATTTTATTCTTAGTGTGTGCCATCCACTTCTTCCACTTCCACTTCAAATCCCTTAGACCTTTGTCCGTTGGGGCACCGCTGAGGATTTGACAGTCAGTTTTCTCCATTCCACTCTGTTCTCCGCTGTTCTCAATAACTCGTATGTTTTTAGGCCTGTCCAATCCTTTATGTTGTCCTCCCATCTCTTTTTCTGTCTCCCTCTCTTTCTGCCTCCGTTCACTGTGCCTTGCAGGATCTCCTTGGCAAGTCCTGTTGATCTTGTGACATGGCCATACCATTCCAGTTTCCGCCTTTTGACTGTCGTTAGTAGGTCGACGTATGGTCCGATTGCACTCTTTACACGTGATTTTACCTCTTCGTTTGTGATGTGGTCTTTGTAAGATATTCCAAAGAGTCTTCTGTAGCATCGCATTTCCAGTGCCTTGATTCGCTTTTCAGTGTCTGCTGTTAGGGTCCAGGATTCACAAGCATATAGAAAGATTGAGATTACTAGGGAGCGCATTAGTCTGATCTTCGAGCTGGTAGAGATATTTTTGTTGTTCCAGATGGTCTTCAGCTTGGTCATTGCATTTGTAGTTTGGGCAATCCTGGCAAGTATTTCGGGTTTAGATCCTTCATCTGAGACCACAGCACCTAGGTATTTAAAGTTGTTGACTACCTCTAGGGTCTGGTTGTTAATCTTGATGTCTCCGGTGAATCCGTTGGGGTTGTTGGTCATTAGTTTTGTTTTTTCTGCACTTATCTCCATGCCATAGTCTGTGGCTGTCTCTTCTAATCGGTGGATCAGGTCGACTAGTTCTTGTTCGTCGCCGGCAAGACCATCAATATCATCCGCAAAGCGGAGATTGGTGATCTTTCTGCCTCCAATGCTTACTGAGCCTTCATGTTGTTCAAGGGCCTCTGACATTATTCTTTCAAGGAAGATGTTGAAGAGCATGGGGGATAGCAAGCAACCTTGACGCACTCCTATTGTTGTCCTAAACCACTCTCCTATGTTGTTTTGTAGGTATACCGCACTTGTGGCTGTCTTGTATAAGTTCTCAATGACTGCAATTATATTCTCATTGATGTTATAGAGTTTCATGGTTGCCCAAAGCGCTTCATGCCACACGCGGTCGAATGCCTTCTTAAAGTCGATGAATACGTGGTAGAGATCCTGTTGGTGTTGCTGGTACTTTTCGCACAGTATCCGAAGATTGAATATTTGCTCTGTGGTGCTGCGACCTGGTCTGAATCCAGCCTGTTCTTCTGCTATTATCTTTTCGGCTTGGGGCATTAGTCTTCTTAATATAACTTTTAGCATTACCAGCTCAGTGGCCCAGTAGTAGAGTGTCCGCCCTGAGACTGGAAGGTTGTGGGTTCAAACCCCGGCCGGGTCATACCAAAGACTATGAAAATGGGACCCATTGCCTCCCTGCTTGGCACTCAGCATTAAGGGTTGGAATTGGGGGGTTAGATCACCAAATGATTCCCGAGCGCGGCACCGCTGCTGCTCACTGCTCCCCTCTCCCCCAGGGGATGGATCAAAATCACATGGGGATGGGTTAAATGCAGAGGACAAATTTCACCACACCCAGATGTGTGTGTGACGATGATCATTGGGACTTTAACTTTGGGGGGACTTACTGGGATGGCTGATGAGGCTGATAGTGCGGTAGTTTTGGCAGAGCTGGACGTTGCCTTTTTTGAGAAGGGTGATAATAAGTGATTGTGTCCATGATGTTGGCCACTCGCCCGTTGTCCAGATTTTGTTGCAGATAAGTAAAAGTGCATCTATGATCGGGTCACCCTCCGCCTTGATCAGTTCCGCTGTGATGTTATCCACGCCTGGTGATTTTCCTGGTTTTAGTGACTGTACTGCTGAAACTATTTCTTCTCGCAGTATAGGGTCCTTGTGATTGTTTGTTGCTGCAGGGGCAGTAAGGACTTTTGGGTTGCCTTTTATTTTATGTGTGTATAGTTCGGAGCAGTATTCTGTCCATCTCTTTCTCACTTGTGCTTCTTCGGTTAAGCAATTCCCTTTGGAGTCTTGTATTATTGTGGTCCTTGATCGCTTTGTGGAGGTGAGGTCTTTGATTGTCTGGAAGGCCTTTTTACTGTTGTTTTTGAGTAGGCTGTCTTCAATATCTTTGCACTGATCTCCAATCCACGCTTCTCTTGCTTGGTTTATTTCTTTTTTAACTCGTAGGTTGGTCTTTCTGTATTGTGTCAGGCCCTCTGTTGTGTTATTTTTCCATCTCAGCTCTCTGCGTTTATCACATAGCTCCAATATTTCGTCAGTTATCCATGGTTTCTTCTTCGGGCGGTGTTTCCGATAATGTCGCTAGCTGTTTCAGTGATGGCTGAGGTAAAGGAGTGTGTTAAAGATTCTACATCTACATCTTCATTCAATGCGAGTAGTGGTGCAAATTTTCCTCCGATGTTGGCCTTGAAGGATTCCAAAATGGTAGGATCTTTCAGCTTTTCTAGGTTGAATTTTAGTCTGGTGCCCCCAGCTTTCTGGATCTTTTTCAGACGTAGGGAAAAGGTCATCATTACGAGGCTGTGGTCACTTCCAATATCTGCTCCTGGGAATGTTCTTGTCCTTGCGATGTTTACACTAGATTTGAAGCGTTGTTGGATCATGATATAGTCAATTTCGCTTTGGTAAAGTCCTCCTGGGCTGAGCCAGGTCATTCTTCTTGATTTCTTGTGTGGCCCCAGAGTGTTCATGATTTTAAGTTCATTCAAGCTGGCAAATTCAAGAAGCCGCAGCCCTCTGTCATTTGAGATGTCATTACAGTAGGGTCCACATGTACTTTTCCAGTCGTTGAAGGCATCCTTTCCTATCTTTCCATTCCAGTCACCCTGCACGACTAATATGTCTTTTTTTGGTGTTTCGTCAATTACTTTTTGTAGTTGATGGTAAAAGTCTTCGACTTCTTCATCTGGGTGGTCTGTTGTTGGTGCATACGCTTGTATTATGGTGAGGTTGAAAGGCAGTGATTTCAATCGTATGGTTATGATCCGGCTGTTGATGGGTTGGCATGCAATTACTGCCCCTGTGACCTCTTTGTTAACAAGGAACCCTACTCCATGTTCATGGCGGTCTTCTCTGCCACTAAAATAGAGTTTATGATTCTCTGGTGTGGTTCTTTCTCCAAAATTCTTGTAGCGCACTTCGCATAGACCTAAGATGTTCCATCTGTATCGTTTCATTTCATGGTCCAGTTGTTCCAACTTCCCAATACCCCTGAGGGTCCGCACATTCCATGTGCCAATGACAATGTTGGTCCTGGCACGGATGATCTTATTTGATCCATCAGTAGCATATTTTCCACTCCCGCCCTGACAGCCCTCGACGGAAGAGGCGGTCCTTTTTAACCCGGGCGACGACCGAGCCGGTATGGAATTTTTTGTAACTGTCGTTCTCTCTTGCGGTGTGTCTTGGGCATTGTCGCGTGGCGGAGCCCATCCCTCTCCACGCCAGACCACAGCCGATGTCCTCCCACTCGGAGGCTCGCCCTGGTCCCGAACACATAGCCGTTGGATTCCTCCTGGATCCTCTTCCGCCCTGGCCGTTCGCCCCCGCTAGAGGGATTCGCCCAGTGATGTTGTGTTAACATCACCCCCTCACACGGTTTGGCACGCTTGCTGAAGCGAGTGACCGGGGTATGGCGCTTGGAGCCACGTGTGATAGATTAGGAGATGGAGGAGAACCGGTGAGCCTGACAATCCCAAGGGAATCAGCAGTCAGCCATCAAAGGTACTATCTCTCTCCAGAGCCCCCTATACCCCCTATTCTATGTGTGCCATAGAATAGTTTGAACATTAAAAAAGGCTAATGGGAAAATAAAAAACATTCATATCAATTATATTGTAAAATTACTGTGTACGAAACACCAATATTGAATTTCAACTTTAAATTAAATTTATAAAATTACTCTTTTTTTCCACACTTTGATTTATTTTAACCCCCTGATTATCATATTATTTTTTGTGTAGAACAGGGCTGGTCAATTAATTTTTACAAGGCGCGAAATGGAAAACCTCAGTTGTGTCAGAGGGCCACACCTACGATAACTTAAACCTGCTCAATTTTCTTCCATTGTAAAATGCACTAAATTATTTATTTTAAATAGCTGGTGCTGGTAATTAGAAGAATACAATTATTCTGTTTACATTTATATTAAGCTCCGTGAAATTGTGGTGTATAGGTCAAATAAAAACACAATCATTAATCAGTACAATTTATTCTTAACTTCTTTAACTTTTCCTCAAATGACAAAGCCGCTGCATCTCTGGGTGTGAAGTTTGATAAAAGGTCCTTGTTGGGCTTGCAGTTTTGCTAGCAATGCATCAGCCTCTGATGCGCGCTGTTTATCAGACAGATGTATTTTTTCTTATGCTTGGTCGTGTAGTGGCGACTTAAATTATATTCTTTAAACACAGCGACCTGTGTACCACAAATCAGGCACAAGACTTTACCTTTCATTTCTGTAAAGAAATACTTGGCAGTCAATGTCTTGTTGAAAACACGGCGCTCCTTGTCAACTTTTCTTTTCTGAGGGTCAGCACACATTTATTTCTCGGGCAGCATTACTTCGCATTGTTCACCTTCACGCACAGCTCACATACACCTACGCTACACGGAAGTGTGACACCTTTCAAAATAAAAGCAAAACAGTTGTATTGCATGCACGACAGATTATTATTATTTATTTTTTAATTAAGTTGTAATCAATATAATTTACGAGTGGCCTCATGCTGTCATGCTCAGGACAGGGAAGCACAAAGTGCCGGATGTGACCCGCGGGCCGTATTTTGCCCAGGTCTGCCTTAGCCACTCGGCCACAACAACACGCAATGTCATACACACTGTTCAAATGCATGTGGTGAGTATCTCCTAATACACCATGAGATTCTAATTAAAAGGTTGGATTGTTGTCTGCAGGCCCCAACGGATTTCAACTCCATCGGATTTCAACTCCATCGCCTTAACCACTCGGCCACAACAACACACATTGACGAGGTCCTCACATTGTCAAAATGCATCTTGCAAGGATCTAGTAAGATTCTATTTCAAAATCGGAATTGTCGTCAGCAGGATTCCAAACTTTGAATCATTGTCAGCAGGACCCGAACCTGCGAGGGGAGGCCCCAATGGATTTCAAGTCCATCGCCTTAACCACTCGGCCACAACAACATACACTGGGGTGGGCCTCACATTGTCAAAATGCGTATTGCGAGGATCTAGCAAGATTCTAATTCAAGATCTGAATCGTTGTAAGCAGGATTCAAACCTGCGAGGGGAGACCCCAATGGATTTCTAGTCCATCGCCTTAACCACTCGGCCACAACAACACACTGTGTAATGCACACCGTACAAATGTGGTGAGTATCTCATATAACACCACGAGTGATCATTGTCGGATCATTGTCGGCAGGACCTGGACCTGCGAGGTGAGACCCCAATGGATTTCTAGTCCATCTCCAGGTGATGGACTAGAAATCCATGGTGATTCCCCCTTGCAGGTTCGAATCATGACACCTTTTGTATTAGATTCCCGGACCGGCCACACAGACTCTGTCCGAAAGAAGGCCCAGCAGCGGCTGTACTTCCTGAGACAGCTCAAGAAGTTCAACCTGCTGCGGGAGCTGCTGAAGACCTTCTACACTGCCATCATCCAGTCTGTCCTCTGCACCTCCATTACTGTCTGGTTTGGATCCCCTTCCAAACGAGACAAGCACAGATTGCAACGGACAATCAGGACTGCAGAAAAGATAATTGGAATCAACCTCCCATCTATCCAAGACTTGTACCTGTCCAGGACAGGGAAACGTGCAAGTAACATCTCAACAGACCCTTCTCACCCAGGTTGCAGTCTATTTGAACTACTCCCCTCCGGACGGTGTTATAGAGCTCTGTACGCCCAAACCAGCAGACACAGAGACAGCTTCTTTCCCCAGGCTGTTGCTCTGATGAACTCACACCACTCTTAGAGTCTCATGACGTCACAAGTTGTACGCGTTTAGCTTCAGTGAATGTAAACAAAAAGAGAAGAGGGGCCAGCGCGGAGACGTCGGGCCAGGTTTGCGGCCAACCCAGCTCGCCTAGCCGTGCCTTCCATTATCCTGGCGTACATTCGTTCGCGGGACGACAAGATGGGTTGAGTTCGCCTGATAGGATCCACGAACCGGACAGTGCGTGCCTGCTGTGTGCTCATGTTCACAGTGGCCTGGTTGACTGTCATCTTTCCGGACTCTGCTGTGCATCGGGAGTGGCTAGCGTGCTATCACTCTTATTGTTCATCTTCTTGTTTTATTTTTCCCGTGTTGTTTACTTGTATGTGCGTAGTGAACTCTGTCTTATCTTTCCGGACTCTGCTGTGCATCGGGAGCGGCTAGCGTGCTATCACTCTTATTGTTCATCTTCTTGTTTTATTTTTCCTGTGTTGTTTACTTGTATGTGCGTTGTGAACTCTGTCTTATCTTTCCGGACTCTGCCGTGCATCGGGAGCGGCTAGCGTGCTATCACTCTTATTGTTCATCTTCTTGTTTTATTTTTCCTGTGTTGTTTACTTGTATGTGCGTTGTGAACGCTGTCTTGTCACCCTGGGATAGTGAGAAACGTAATTTCGATCTCTTTGTGTGTCTTGACATGCGGAGGAATTGACAATAAAGGAGACTTTGAGACTTTGACTTTGAAAAGTATGTCGAAGCGTGACGGGTGGGGCACAATTCAGAAAACGTGCTCAGCTCGTCGAGAAAATGCGATTTAAGAAATAAAATTAAAAATGCGCCTAAAACCTAAACCAAACGCTGCAGATGTTCATTTCTTTATTCGCAGTGGTCAACTGGCATTTCATTTCAGCTTTATTCTTAGTAATCGGTGTCCATTTTTAATTTCCAATGCGGCAAATGTGTTCACTTTATACATTCTATCAAATTCCGTTCTAATTGAAATAAAAAAAGGGATGTCTCTAGCACTTTAAGAGAGTTAGAGTTACTCCCGCCGTTCGGCCGCTTAAAGTGCCACGGGAGGCGTAGCAACGCGAGAGTGTGCGCTAAGTGCGAGAGGTGGTGTTTTTACTCGCCGCGTCCGCCAGAGCGAGGCAATTCCCCGCCACGGCGGCACCGGCAGCTTCCGAGCGTCTCCCCGAGCGCTCGGAAGTCCGTGCGGGGGGAAGATGAGAGCCGTGCGAGGTACCAGGTGGAGCCGGAAGGTCACCGGCGCCGCTCGCCGTGCGCGCCGGCCACAGGAAGTCGAATGCGGCCCCGCGATCTCATCCGCGGTGCTTGTAAAGTGCCGAACCGCTGGGCCGGGGCTATTTTCGGCCACTTGGTGCATGCGCACGGCCTTTCGGCGGTGCCGGGCGGCGTGCGCGAGTGCACCGGCCGCTGGAAGTCGAATGCGGCCCCGCGATCTCATCCGCGGTGCTTGTAAAGTGCCGAACCGCTGGGCCGGGGCCATTTTCGGCTACTTGGCGCATGCAAACGGCCTTTCGGCGGTGCCGGGCGGCCTGCGCGAGTGCACCGGCCGCTGGAAGTCGAATGAGGCTCCGCGATCTCATCCGCGGTGCTTACAAACAGCCGATCCGCTCGTCTTGGAGCTATTTCCGGTGTTGTGCTCGATTTGGTTCCCCCGTGAGATTTTGTTCCCCCTGCCGCGGGAGCGCACACGCCTTGTTTGGAAAGCGAAAAACCGATGCCGTACGGCGTCGTACGGCGTCAGCACTATGTTGTTTTCAATAAAAACATGAAGAATTCACGTTTGCGTCAGTCAATTTTAATTTTTATAACGGATTGTTCTCATTTGATGTCTTTAAATTCATCCGCGTTCTGCCATTGAAGCGGGGTGCATTCAAAGACCAGTCGTACAGGCGGAACACTCATTTATTTCACCCAAAAGCAACGATATAATTACGTGAGCTCTTTGCATAAACCTCGATGCAAAGAAACTCCTCTTGGGTACCGTTACATGCTACAAGGAGTATATATTACAAAGGAGACTTTATACTTAATTGTGATCATCATTCATCCATCCATTTTATTACTCAGGTATTTTCAAAGCAAATTAATATTGTTGCATTTATTAATTTGCTTTAAAATGACAGCGCAATATAATTAAAAGCTGACACTATAGCAATGTCAAACGTGTTCATTTAAGAAAAAGCCACACACGTTTTGTGATCAAATCTTTCATAACGAGAATGATTTGAGTGAATTGATTTGAATGAATAATTGAAGAAATTTCAGTTCTGAAGGCTCCTTTTGTCCCAAGCAAAGTGAAAGGTGGTGGGATAAAAATTGTAACAGGAACGCTATAAAAAATGTCAAGCCGTGAATATTTGTGCCCCCCTCCCATTTTGAGAAGGGTGAGTCCTGGACATCGACTGGCTTTTTTTCTGTCTTCCTGGGGGTCTGCTCAGGTAGTGTGGCAAATTTTAACAGGTTCCCTCATTCCTAGCCCAAGTTACAGTGTCAGGCTGGGAACAAGGCGGAGGACTCGGATGCAGAGTCGTTTCTTTCTCTGATTTATTCCAGCACACACACTGATCAAAAGTACAACTCAAAACGCCTCTTGCGAGGGAAAACACGTGGCAAAAAGTACAAACAAAAAGCGTCGCACTGGGGCGAGACAAAAAGGCTATGGGGATCACGGCACTAACAAAAGGCGTCGCTCTGTGGCGAGACAAAAAGGCTATGGGGATCAAGGCACTAACAAAAGGCGTCGCTCTGTGGCGAGACAAAAAGGAGGAGTCTTACTGAGAGCTCGGACCTCAAAGAATCGCTGGTGGTCGGGACGAGGCAAGACACACTGGCACAAGACAAGGGGAAGACACGGACTAAATACACACAAAAGGGCGGGGACACAGGTGCTGACAATTAGTGTCAACTACACAGGTGCACACAATCGGGATCAGGGAAGACAAGACAACCAAACACCAAGAAAGGAAACACGAACTGAAACGGAAGGGATGACAAAATAAAACAGGAAGTAAAGTTACGACACCGACGAGACAGAAAACCGGAAAAATAAACGCGACCGCATGACATACAGGGAGGGAACATATCCTCACGGGTGCCCCGTGAGGATATGTTCCCCCCGCCCCCCCCCCTTATTTTGAGAACGGTGAGTCCTGGACTCCAACTGTCTTCTTGGGGGTCTGCTCAGATAGTGTGGCAAATTTGAACAGGTTCCCTCATTCCTAGCCCAAGTTACAGGGGGGGGGGGGGACATATCCTCACGGGTGCTACCTTATTTTGAGAACGGTGAGTCCTAGACTCCAACTGTTTTTTTTCTGTCTTCCTGGGGGTCTGCTCAGGTAGTGTGGCAAATTTGAACAGGTTCCCTCATTCCTAGCCCAAGTTACAGGGTTATGTGAGGATATGTTCCCCCCCTGTAACTTGGGCTAGGAACCTGTTCAAATTTGCCACACTACCTGAGCTACAGAAAAAAAAAAAAGTCCCACCTGGGGAGGGTGAAGTCTGGGCATTCCTCCTAAAGCTATATAAATATATATACACATACTATATATACTGTCAAACCTAGGTTTTCGACCACAAAAGGCGGTTCGAGAAGCAAATCGTTCGAATTCCGAATCTATTTTTCCCATTACAAATAATGGAAGAAAATTTAATCCGTTCCAAGACATACAAAACCCGCCTTTTTCAAGCATTTTTTCATTTGCGCATTTTTGTCCGATCGCGCAACTGCAGCGCACCGCCGAACGCGCAACCGTAGCGTGCCGCATTATTGTGACAGAGCCGTCGCTGAAATTTAGAAAATTTTTAAAGTCCTGATGTACTTTCCCAAATTTAAGTGGACCTCAGTGCGCAGGGAGCTTAATGTGCTTAATGCTCACTGTCGCATTGCTTCAAGAGCGTCTTTGTGTTTTAGGATGACTTTACTGCTCCCACTTCCTTTCTTTGGAGGCATGATTAGGGGTTAATACAATCCTCAAAGTAACAAAAATACAATAACAACGGGTTTTCTCGAGTCCTCTCAGCTCATCTCGCGAGGTTCGACCTCCGAAATTTGCTCGACAACCGAAGCAAAAAAATCTCGAATTTTTCGTTCGAATTCCAATTTGTTCGAGAACCGGGACGTTCGAAAACTGAGGTTTGCCTTTATATAAAAAAATATAAATTTTGTTTTGATAAAGGGGTGAGAGCTAAAAATCTATGCTTCTCACTCCTTTCCGTATGTCCTTTTTTTCTTTTTATTCTCTGTGTGTTTATTTTGCTTCCTCAATTTAATTTGGTTTTATGCAAGGACTTTATCTGATAACAAACAGGAAGCTCGGTACTTTTTGTATATTTGAATATTCTGAATAAAATTGTCAATCAATCAAGGTCTAACCCCCATCTCCAAGGTTGCTATTCTTATACTCCTCTTGCCTGCCCTCCTTCAAGGTCTGCCAGGTCGGATCAGCATCTTCGCCCACCATCGAAGCCAACACACCACCGGGTTGTGATCAATTGACAGCTCCGCCCCTTTCTCCATCCTAGTGTCCAATACATACTGTCGCAAATCAGGTGCCACAACTACAAAGTCGATCATCCAACAGCAACCTAGGGTGTCCTGGTACCAAGTGCACATATGCACACTGTTATGTTTGAATACGGTGTTCATGGACAACAGACAATCCGTGACGAGCACTGAGGTCCAATAACAAAACACTATTTGGTTCAGATGGAGGACCATTCCTCCCAATCACCCCATTGTAGGTCTCACTGTCATTGTCCATGTGAGCATTAAAGTTCCCCAGCACAAAAAAGGAGTCCCCGGTGAGAGCGCTCTCCAGCAAACCCTCCAAGGACTCCAAAAAGAGTGGCTGAGCAACATGTGCCCTTCACCCAATGGCGGAGGGCCTCTCTTCGTGGGCAACTCCAGTGTGGAAGAGAGTCCAGCCCAATTTAAGAGGATGAGTACCAGAGCCCAAGCTGTGTATGGAGGCAAATCCGTCTGTCTAGGCTGAACTCTTCTGCCTCACACAAGCTCGAACCTCTTCCCTGCCAGAGGTGACATTATACGTATGTCCTTAGCAGTGACGTGCGGTGAGGTTCATGACTATTTTAATTAAAACCCCATATCAGCAGTCTTCACACATAAAAACACTCAATAAGGCACACTGCTCTAAAGTCCCGTTGTCCGAATCAAACCTTTTAACTCCGGAGATGGTCTACCTTTACTGATGACCTCCTGCTTTGACCGAAAACCCATAGTTGAAAATTGTTTGAGTTCGAATATGTAATCCTCCATTGTAAAATGAAATGCAAAAACGAAAAAAAAAAAAAGAATATAAACTGAAATAAATGATCGACTGCTCAGTTGTTCACTGTAAATTTGAACTGGAGATCACTTATTCTAGAGGTGGGCGCCTGAAGCATCCCGGGATCACTAGCGCTCCCTGCCATAAGGCTGGAGAACTTTCTTTCGTTGCCTCTGTTGGGTCGCTTTTCAAAGCAGTTTTGCTCTTCTAAAGAAACATGACGTTACAGACAGATGACAAAAAACACTAGATGCTATATACATCAGCTTAACTACGGAAATTAGTTATTAGTGTACACTTAAACAGCGACATAGAGACAGACAGCAGTTCAATCTAACTACATAGCCTGTCAGCATCGGCAGCCGTGTGATTCTGCAATCCTCAGAGGAGGCAAGGCAGGACGTTGCCTCCTCCAAGCGACTCGTCTTCGGTTTTAGCTATAAAAATTCAGTGATTTTGTTTCAAAATGATACAAAACTACTGAAATTAAAAAGAAAATTATGTTATTTATAACATTTATAATAAAAACTATTTAATGAACATGACAATTGAATTTGTTTTTTTCCCCTTTTTATGATGGCAGGGCAGGCACGGCCTCCCTTGCCTCCCCTGACCACACGTCCCTGGTCCTTCGAGATAACTTCTGTAATTGGCTGCCACCCAGCTCACATCGCACCTGACCTCTTTGCCACATTGTCCTCTAAAGTACAGTACAGTACACTAAAGCAAAAGTAGTTAATCATGGCTGATAATACTATCAACGAGATCATTTTCTTGAAAAGGATTGGAGGTTAGAATTTACATAGGACTAAACAGAATTATGATGTAGGCTATAAAGCAAAAAAAAGCTTCCCGTCGATAGATGACCACTAGCCAGTGTGAGTGAAGCCACATTTAAATGAGGGGATCCCTTATTAAACTGGCAATGTGTATTCTCCCAGAAACCTGAACCACAAAAGAAACACATTTACACTTGCTCACTCAAGAGGCTGTAATATTATATTATTATACTATGTACACTATTATTAGTGTACTAGTGAAGGTGAAAAATCATAATGCACGTTTTGACTAAAGTAACTGCTTCCGTGCTTGGCTGGTGGCAGCCACATTGATGGCAGCTGCTGATATGCTTGCAGCTTGGAGTAATTGTTTTAAAGCACAATTCACAAAAACTGCAGTCATTATAATGGTGGAAATGGTGTGATAGATTATGAAACGTTTTGTTTTATTTGACAAATGCGGGTCGTGAAATCTTTAGAAATGCTGCGCTCATGTGGGGTGGGATGTGATGCTATTGGCAACCCTTAAACAACAGCTTATTGTCTTTTTCAACCAATGGAACTGCACCATATCATTCAGTCATGAGCACTGTCCTCTGATTAAGTTTATTTTATTCCTTAAATACAGAATGCAAATACATATGTCCTTCACAGTAGCCTGTGAGGTGTCCTTCCATGCACATCATGAGGGAGAACCAGTATACAACTTTTGAGTCCATACACAAATCAATTCCACATTTAAAGTGTATAATACATTCAACATGGATCTCTATAGAATTCTCCACAGGAAAACTCCACAATACGGGTCCAGGTATCCTGAAACTTCAATGGGTCACATCTGCGTGTGTTTTCACCGGTTGCACAGGCCAGTGTGTCAGAAGCCAAGATGGATTCATCCATGCTTCTTGAAATGTACAGTTAGACGCAAAGCTACACGAGCAAGTAAGGTTGCATGAAAAACATGGAAATATCAGTAATAAAGACGTTTGACTAGAAAGGACTGGAAGTGGATAATGAACCACGATGAGTTCTCTCTCTCCCAGACAGTACACCCCAAAAACTGCTGGGATCAAAATTGGACCCTGGAAGGTGGGTCAATTTGGGTTTTATATTATAATAATGAATGATTTATCCAAAATTATTGGTCTCAATAAAGATAACCCTTAATACTTACTTCATATTGTGCCTAACCATATTGCAGCCAACCTCCAGTAACTCTCCTCAATCAGCCGACGATTTCATGCATTTTTTTTACTCAGAAGATTCAGCTAATTAGGGATGAGATTATGGACACCGCTCCTAAAACCCAGTCAAAACCTGTGATTAGGCCTACTGAATTTCATATTAAGGCTGACAATCATCTGACAAACTTGACCCATTTTAAAAAGTGGCCCTTGAAAGCCTTACACAACTGGTTAGTGTGGCAAAGCACACAACTTACAACCCGCTTCCTGGCAAACTTGTTAAAACTATTTCAGATTTTAGGACCTTTCCTCTTAAATACCATTTGTCACCCATGTCAGGCACTATGCCAACAGCCTTTAAGACCGCTACTATTTGACCAATACTTAAGCGACCAAACCTCGACCCTAAGTGTCTCAGTAGTAATTATAGGCCGGCTTCAAAGCCCCCGTTCATTGCAAAAATCCATTTTCAATAGTAAAAAGTTAATATTTGGTCTCCAAAGAATACTTATTATTTTTCATGTACTATTAACACATTTAAAACCATTTTACCACTTGCTGTCTACTGGAAATCATATCACATGCGCTCAGATAACATCACATAGTTCTGGGAACAATGATTCAGACTCAAGTAATGTGGACCAGTACAAACTTATTTATAAAAATGTATTTGTCAGAATTCTGAATGTGCTATACAAACATTAGTTCAAATTAAACACTTCTGGAGCGCTAAGACTTGATATTGTGCTTAGCTTAAAATTTGCTATTTTTTCAGCTTCGCAATTGTTTTTGACAATTGTAAATACAACCATAACATTAAACGACATTAAAGGCGCTCGGACTGCTACGTCCTGAAACGTTGCCGACCTCACCCGCTATTCCTCCCCCGGTTGGGAGCCGTCGGAAACGGTGTGCGAGGAGGCAGAAGAGGGGCAAGCGCGGAGGCGTCCGGGCCAGGCTGGCGGCCAACCCAGCGCGACCGGCGGTGCCCTCCATTCTTCTGGCGAATGTTCGATCGCTGGACAACAAAATTGATTACGTTCGCCTGCTGAGGTCTACGAACCGGACGGTGCGGAACTGCTGTGTGCTCGTGTTCACCGAGACCTGGTTGAGTGACAACATTCCGGACTCTGCCGTGCATCTGGAGCGGCTAGCGTGCTATCGGGCGGACCGTGCCATTGTACGAGGGGGAAAGTCGCGAGGAGGTGGAATATGCGTCTACATCCGAGAAGAATGGTGCCGGGACTCTGTGGTGGTATGTAAGCACTGCTCGCCGCTTGTGGAGTTTGTGATCATTAAGTGCCGTCCTTTTTATCTGCCGAGGGAATTTACCGCGATTCTGCTAGTCGCGGTATACATCCCGCCTTCCAACATCGAAGGAGACAGGATCGCGGCGCTTGGTGAACTGTACCAGGCTGTCAGTGAACAGCAAACAGCGCACCCTGACGGTTTCACCATCTTCGCTGGAGACTTCAATCATGCCAACCTGAAGTCTGTTTTCCCGAGGCTTCACCAGCATGTTCCTTTTCCGACACGTGGAGACAGCTTCCTGGACCTAGTCTACTCGGCGCAAAAGGGAGCTTTCAAAGCCACCCCCCTCCCCCATCTGGGGCTTTCTGACCATCTCACCGTTTTGCTTTTGCCCGCATACAGACAATTGGTAAAGGCATCCAGGCCGGTTCGGAGGCAGGTTCGCGTGTGGCCTGAGGGTGCCTCCGATGCACTTCGTGACTGCTTCGACACCACTGACTGGGACTTGTTTAAGCAGGCAGCCACCTACAACGATTGGACGGACATAGAGGAGTATACTGACTCTGTTACCTCTTACATCACGAAGTGCATCGATGATGTGACTTGCTCGAAATCCGTCGTCACTCGCGCGAACTGGAAGCCGTGGCTGACGGGGGCTGTCCTCAGACTGTTGAGGGCCAGGGACAAGGCTTTCAGAGCGGGGGATGAGGCTGGCTTGAGGACAGCGAGGGCCGACCTGTCCCGAGGCATCAAAGAAGCCAAGAAGGCGTTCTCGTGCAAGGTCTCCACCCACTTCAAGGACAGCAAGGACGCACGTAGCCTTTGGCGGGGCATTCAGACCATCACGGACTACAAGCCCGCGCCGAGGAGCTGTGAGGGCGACGTCCGTCTGCTGAACGATCTGAACCGCTTCTTTGCTCGCTTCGACGGCCAGAACAGCACTTGCCCGCTGAAGACCACTCCCCCCTCACACGAGCAGCCCCTGCGCCTCTCTGCCGACGGTGTGAGGAGGGCGCTTGCCGCTATTGACACCCGTAAGGCGGCGGGCCCTGACAACATCCCGGGTCGAGCGCTGAAGGACTGCGCTGGGGATCTGTCGGGTGTCTTCACGGACATCTTTAACGTTTCCCTGCAGCAGGCCATCGTCCCCTCGTGTTTCAAAGCTGCCACCATTGTTCCTGTGCCGAAGAAACCTGCACCGTCCTGCTTCAATGACTACCGCCCTGTGGCACTGACGCCCATCATCATGAAGTGCTTTGAGCGGCTGGTCATGGAGCACATCAAATCCGTTCTCCCCCCCACCATTGACCCTTTCCAGTTTGCGTACCGTGCCAAGCGGTCCTCTGAGGATGCCATCTGCTCTGCCCTCCACTCGGCCCTCACCCACCAGGAGAGAAAGGACTCATATGTGAGGTTGCTGTTTGTGGACTTCAGCTCTGCCTTCAACACCATTGTGCCGCAGCGACTCATCTGCAAACTCGACGAGCTGGGCCTCAGTACCTCCCTCTGCAACTGGATACTGGACTTCCTCTGTCAGAGGCCTCAGGTGGTGCTCAGGGTGAGCTGCACCAAGTTCCTGGGGGTGCACATCAGTGAGGACCTCTCCTGGTCCGCAAACACCTCGTCACTGGCAAAGAAAGCTCAGCGCCGCCTGTACTTCCTGCGGAAGCTCAGGCGTGCATGTGCTCCTCAGGCAGTCCTGTCTACATTCTACCGTGGCACCATTGAGAGCGTCCTCACCAGTTGCATCGCTGTCTGGGGTGGTAACTGCACTGAACAGAACTTGAAGGCCCTGCAGCGCATAGTGAATACGGCTGGTAAGATTATTGGTGCTTCGCTGCCCTCCCTGAAGGACATTTACACCTCCCATCTCGCCCGCAAGGCAACCTCGATTGCCAGAGATGTGAGTCACCCGTGTCATGTAACATGGGGGGTAGAGATGGTGCAAATGGTAGAATATGGATTGTTCACAGGAATAAATTGGCAGAGTTGAAATTCCAAATTTGTCCAAAAGATGGCGCCAGACCAAAACGCAGAACCAAAAGAGGGGCCAGAATAAGCTAAGTCGGTTAAAATAGAAATAAAAGAGGAACACGGTGTCGGAGTGTGAGTCACGCATGGAAGCACAAATGTAATTTTTATTGCTTGGCTAAAAATGTATTCTGTAACTGCTTTAAGCAATATTATTTGTCAATTCGATCAAGAGACCCGTCACTATGAGAATAGTGGCGTGACATAAATTGTTTGGAGAAGCACAAATGTGATTTTTATTTTTTGATTTCATTGCTTGGCTAAAAATGTATTCTGTAACTGCTTTAAGCAATATTATTTGTCAATTCGATCAAGAGACCCGTCACTATGAGAATAGTGGCGTGACATAAATTGTTTGGAGAAGCAAAAATGTGATTTTTATTTTTTGATTTCATTGCATGGCTAAAAATGTATTCTGTAACTGCTTTAAGCAATATTATTTGTCAATTCGATCAAGAGACCCGTCACTATGAGAATAGTGGCGTGACATAAATTGTTTGGAGAAGCACAAATGTGATTTTTATTTTTTGATTTCTTTGCTTGGCTAAAAATGTATTCTGTAACTGCTTTAAGCAATATTATTTGTTAATTCGATCAAGAGACCCGCCACTATGAGAATAGTGGCGTGACATAAATTGTTTAGAAAAGTAGGTCAAGGGTTTGGATTTTTATTTCAGAGTTAATTGAAGCGTAACTTTAAAAAGTTATTTTCATGGAACAGGAAGAGAAGAAAAGGGGAAGTGAAAGGTTTTACCAGGGGCTAGCTGTGCATTTGGTGGAAAAGTACTGCGTGGTCAGGGCGGAAACAGCTGCTGAAGGCCACAGATGTCCAAGCGTGGGAAGAAAACTGGGCACTCCTACTCTATAGTAGGCGTGGGAAAACTGACCAGTTCACTCTATAGGCGTGGGAAAGCTGGGCAGTCTTACCCTATAGGGAAGGTATAGGACAAAGAAGGGGAGGGGGGGACTGAGAAGTCTATAAAAAGTCCTGCAGGGACAGCTTCAGGGCTTTTTTCCCCCAAAAGAGCGCTCATACGTGAAGAAGCCCGGAGGAGTTTCAAGATTTTTTCCAAAGTCCCGAAGATCTTTGTGTGAGACGCAGGATCACTGGACTGAAATTAACTTGGATTTACTCCCAAAAATTGGACTGGACGACTTTAAAGGAGAAATAGGTGAGGGTTTACCGTTTTTATGTATTTTAGCGAGAGGGGGGAATAGTCATCGGGCCGCCGGCTCCCTCGAGGCCAGCCTATTTCTCTAATTTGGATTTTAGAAGTAAGATCGAATTGATCACTCGACTTTGCTTCCACCAAAAATAGCACGCAGCTGGTATTTACCTCTTCCCTCTTTCATGAACTGTGTTTTGCAGTCGAATTGTTCTGGGATTGAATGATTTTATTAACACGGGTATCAGTGAGTGAAATTGTTCGGTTTCTGGAGTAATTGAGATTTGTAATTATATTCCATGTTTCTTCAATAAATGTGTTTTGTATATTACTTACTTCGTTGTGCGCGGATTTGTACTGAATATGCAACCGATGGTTTGGGGCCGATTTAAATAAAATAAATTAACGGAAGTGTTTAAATCGGATTATTGGTTTTGTGTAGAACGGAAAGTTATTTAACTATTCGAAAGGCTCAGGCCCGCTTCCCCTTTTTGACGGGCCGCGTAAAAAATAACTCCGAACAAGTTAGAGACTTGAATAACTTCCGTAGTTGTTTGAGCCACGGGTGAATTTCGATCCGTTCGAAAGTTTGTTTCGTCTGAATAAATTAACGGAGGTGTTTAAATCGGATTATTGGTTTTGTGTAGAACGGAAAGTTATTTAACTATTCGAAAGGCTCAGGCCCGCTTCCCCTTTTTGACGGGCCGCGGAAAAAGTAACTCCGAGCAAGTTAGAGAATTAAAAAACTTTCGTAAATATTTAAGGGAAGAGTGGATTTCGTTAACAGTGAATTGTTGGAAATTTACTTCTTCTAAATAAAATAACGACGACGGTTAAAATAAATCATTGGAGTTGGTGGAGGATAAAAGTATTTCGATTGTCCGTCGGGCGCGGCCCAGTTCCTAAATTTGTCGGGCCGCGTCAAAAGTTAAACGGGACACGATCAAAAAATAGACTTGCCTTCCAAATTAATTATTGGGCAAATCTAAATAGAGCACGACATTTTTATCCGGTTTAAGAAAGTTGTTATTCTTTTTAAAGCAATTAAGAGGGGTGAACAACTCCGACGGTTAAGTGCTAGATCTACGTATACGAAGTTAGAATTAATCATATAAAGTGCATTAATGTTCTTCTTAAATGCTATTATTGTCACACTTTTATTAATTCGATTCTCTTTCAAATAAAAAAGTTGGTCGGCTCGCTGCATGAGCGACCAAGTGGAACGGACCCATATCAACATTTACTTCGGCAAAACTAGTGCTTGGGTGCGCTATACAAACGAATCCCTGAGGTCTTAACAAAGACATCTAAAAAATATCCGTAACAAATAAGAACTTCAAACATTAGCGGGGAGCCATCAATACGATGCGGTCACTTCGAAGTCCTGCCTCGAATTGAGTTACTCGGCACGAGCTTCGGGTGACTTGAGAGGGATTGGCGTCGTACAGAAATTAGATTGATTGACATTCCTCCGGGGAAGCCATCAATCAGTTTTTGTGGACTTCCGGCTTCCGGGTTGTTCTGACAGATCGTCGCTCTTCGGACACAAAGTATGGCAGCGGACCAAGAGGTATGTACGGCTTCGAGCACCAACTGCACCCTTCTCTTAGAGAGGTTGTCTCTGCTAGAGGGACGTGTCCGCCAGTTAGAGCAGAATAGTGCGATAACAGTAGTTGCGGCGGACAAAGACGCAGGCTGTAGTCAGCCCGCTAGCCCGGTTAGCATTAGCCCCAAGCGGCTTGCTAATCGCGATGAGCCAGGTAAGACGCATAGCCGTCCAAAGACATCTCGGTCTGCTGGCCCTCGCACTTTGGTCATAGGCGACTCCATTACCCGCAACATTACGCTTAAAAATCCAGCCACGGTAATGTGTATTCCTGGGGGCAGAGCACCCGACATAGAAGCTAATCTTAGGGAGCTGACTCGCAATAGGCCTAGTCAACAGCGTAGTTCCAACAACACTAGCTACTCGGACATAGTGATACACGTCGGCTCCAATGATGTTAGGATGAGACAGTCAGAGATCACAAAGAAAAACATAGCGAGGACTTGTGATCTTGCCAGAAAGATGAGTCGGCATCGAGTATTTGTCTCTGGCCCCCTGCCTGGGAGAGGCACTGATGAGAGGTTTAGTAGATTAGTCTCCCTTAATCGATGGATGGCTGGGTTCTGTAAAAAGCAGGGACTGTATTTTATAGATAACTGGTCCTCCTTCTGGGGCCGCCCCGACCTGCTGAGGAAGGACGGCCTTCACCCTAACCGTGAAGGCGCCTTCACTCTTTCTAGGAATATAGATTACTGTTTGAGCCACTCATGACAGGTCACTTTAGAGCAGGCCAGGGCACAGGTGATTAGACCACCTGTGAGGATGGGTTTGGAGTCTGTTAAGTTAAAGTTAACTAGCGCTAGGCTAGACTTTCAGCATACACATAGCTCCTCGTGTAGACTAGAGCGCAACAGTTTAAATAGTGCTGCAGTACACATAAACACACTTTCTACTGGGGTAGTAGACAAATCCAATCACTCCGTCCCGACCGGTCTTGCTGATGAAACGGTGCCTGTTTTAGATAACTTCACATGTGTAACAAATACTCATCATCAAATTCCCACGGTCGTTTCATCCCACCGCCCTAATAAACTTTTGAGAGGTGATATTAGGCCTAGAGAACACAATTTTACTCGCATCCCGTTTAAAAATCCTTCGATAGATACGCACCCTGATCAACCAATTACACTTAAATTCGGTTTTATGAATATTAGATCACTTCATACGAAAGCAGTTCTCGTTAATGACCTTATCACGGAACATAATCTAAATGTTTTTGGTCTTTGCGAGACCTGGTTAAAACCTAATGAACTGCTGCCACTTAACGAGGCCTCGCCTCCAAATTTTGTGAGCTCGCATGTGGCTCGTCCTCGAAAAAAGGGTGGGGGTGTCGCCCTCATCTCAAATTCTGAGCTTAGATTAAGGCCTCGCTCAATTCACGTATTTAAAACATTTGAAGCTCTCATTGTGCGATCCACTGCGTTACCGTCATTCTATCTTGTTGTTATTTACCGCCCACCCGGGGCTTACTCTGGCTTCCTGGATGAATTTTCAGAAGTTGTGGCTGATCTAGTGACAAATGCAGATAATATAGTTATCATGGGTGATTTCAACATCCACATGAATTCACCGTCGGAGCCACTGACTTCGGCATTTCAAACTTTAATCGATACGTTTGGTTTTACGCAAGCTGTACAGGCAGCAACGCATAAGAATGGAAATACCTTAGATCTGGTATTATCCCGAGGACTAGCAACCACAATCTGACACCCTGACCACCAACACTGGAGCCCCTCAGGGATGCGTCCTCTCCCCACTGCTCTTCTCCCTCTACACCAACGATTTCTCCGCAAGTGACTCTTCCGTGAAGCTCCTGAAGTATGCAGACGACACCACTCTCATCGGACTGATCCAGAACGGTGATGAGACTGCGTACAGACAGGAGGTGGAGCGGCTGGTCCACTGGTGCAGCCAAAACCACCTGGACCTGAACCCGCTCAAGACCGTGGAGATGACAGTGGACTTCAGGCGAGGCCCTTCACCACTTTCACCCCTCACTATCCGCAGTAATACTATTCTCTCCACAGACACCTTCAAGTTCCTGGGAACCACAATCTCTCGGGACCTGAAATGGACCGGCCACATAGACTCTGTCCGCAAGAAGGCCCAGCAGAGGCTGTACTTCCTGAGACAGCTCAAGAAGTTCAACCTGCCACGGGAGCTGCTGAAGACCTTCTACACTGCCATCATCCAGTCTGTCCTCTGCACCTCCATCACTGTCTGGTTTGGATCGGCCTCCAAACAAGACAAGCACAGACTGCAACGGACAATAAGGACTGCAGAAAAGATAATTGGAATCAACCTCCCATCTATCCAAGACTTGTACCTGTCCAGGACCAGGAAACGTGCAAGTAACATCTCAACAGACCCTTCGCACCCAGGTTGCAGCCTGTTTGAACTACTCCCCTCCGGACGCCGTTATAGAGCTCTGTACACAAAAACCAGCAGACACAGAGACAGCTTCTTCCCCCAGGCTGTCGCTCTGATGAACTCACACCACTCTTAGAGTCTCAGAGTCATTACTGTGCAATAACATCCCGCTTGCCACACCTTTTTTGTCTACACTGTTTGTACTATGTGTCCTCTCTGCATCCATTGCAGCCTGGTCATCCTAGAAGAGGGACCCTCCCATCTGTGGTCTCTTCTCAAGGTTTCTCATTTCCCCTAGCTGGAGTTTTGAGTTTTTCCTTGCCCTCTTGGGAGTTTAAGATCAGGGGGTGTTTGAGAATATCTTTCGTTCTTCACATGTCCTGAGTGTTGTTGTTAGTCACCTAAATGTTGAACAGAGGCTGTGATTTACCGAAGTCAAATTCCTTGTTTGGCACGCTCAAACATGGCGAATAAAAAACTCTTGAATCTTGAATCTTGAATCTTGAACTTCAAATATAACAGTACTGCCATACACTACTGTTCTGTCTGATCATTTTTTAATAAAATTTGAAATTTTAGTTCCTTGTCAAAGACAAGAGAGCAATCAGAATTATAGCAGCCGTAATTTTAACTCCATGACTGCAACTGCGCTATCTGAGTTACTGTCGCCGGCAACCGCCATGTTTCCCGCGTACAGTGGCTCTATCGATAATCTTACAAATGAATTCAATGCGACATTATTAAAAGCCATCGACTCTGTGGCACCGCTATGTCTGAAAACTCGCCGTAGATGGCCAACTCCGTGGTTCACAGATGAAACACGTACGTTTAAACAATTATGTAGAAAGCATGAGCGCAGATGGCGTTTAACCAAACTTGAGGTTTTCCATCAGGCATGGAAGGACAGCCTCCTGAAATATAAAGATGTGCTTATTTTAGCAAAAACTCGTTATTTTTCGCAAGTCATTAATCTTAATAAAAATAATCCTAAATACTTATTTGATACAGTGGCAAAGCTAACTCTGCGCCTGCCGACCCCTGATAGCTCCTTCCACTCAGCTGACGAGTTTATGAAATTTTTTGCTCAAAAGATTGAGTCCATTAGGGACGAGATCAAGAATACCATGCCAATCGCTCCGCCGGTTACTAGCGCTGGGGATCATGCAATAACCCTCTCAAATTTTAAAAGCGTGTCCCTTGAAATGCTTACAAAATTGGTTAGTACGGCTAAACAAACAACATGTTTACTCGACCCGCTTCCAGCCAAACTACTTAAAGAATTATTTCCAATTTTAGGACCGTCCATCTTAAATATAATCAATCTGTCTGTTTCCTCTGGGATAGTGCCAATGGCCTTTAAAACCGCTATTATTAAACCACTACTTAAGCGAGCAAATCTTGACCCGGACTGTCTCAGTAATTATAGGCCAGTTTCAAACCTCCCATTCATAGCAAAACTTCTCGAAAAAGTAGTAGCACAGCAGCTTATTGATTACATGGTCGATAATAATCGATATGACTCTTTTCAGTCTGGTTTTAGAGCCAATCATTCTACAGAGACAGCACTTGCTAAAGTGACTAATGATCTCCTCATAGCTATGGATTCAAATACGTCATCTGTATTGTTACTACTTGATCTTAGTGCGGCCTTTGACACTGTAGACTTCGATATTTTATTAGGGCGTCTTAAAAGTTGTGTTGGTATCTCAGGGTCAGCACTAAGCTGGTTCAATTCCTATCTATCAGGCAGGACGCACCGAGTGGTCCATGGTAATACGTCCTCTGAGCTTTATAATGTTACTTGTGGTGTCCCACAGGGATCGGTACTCGGACCGATTTTATTTAATATTTATATGATTCCGCTTGGGGGCATAATACGTAAATATAATATTAGTTTTCAATGCTACGCGGATGACACCCAATTATATATGCCGTTATCGATGACAGATCCACAGGACTGCTGTAATCTCGAGGCGTGCCTTGCGGAGATTAAACAATGGATGTCTCTCAACTTCCTTCGTCTTAACCCGGATAAAACTGAGATGTTGATAATTGGTCCTACTCGTTATCAACATTTATTTAAGGAAACCACTATAACTGTAGATAACCGTACTATCACTCAGAGTGATACGGTAACTAATCTCGGGGTAATATTTGACCAAACGCTCTCCTTTCAAAAACACATTAAGAATATCAAAGTCAAAGTCAAAGTCAAAGTCAGCTTTATTGTCAATTTCTCCACATGCCAAAGACACACAAAGAAACCGAAATTTCGTTCCCCCCTATCCCACGGTGACAAGACATGGCTCACAACAGACAAACAAGTAACAAGTATAACAAAAGCGTGCTGAATAAATAATGAATAAATAACACAACAATAAATAAATAAATAAATAAATAAATATAACCAGGATTGCGTTTTTTCACCTTCGTAATATTGCTAAGATTCGTCCTATCCTCTCGACTGGGGATGCGGAAACTATTATACATGCGTTCGTCACGTCGCGCCTGGACTACTGTAATGTATTATTCTCTGGTCTTCCTAAATCCAGTATTAAAAGTCTACAGTTAGTGCAAAATGCCGCTGCGAGGCTGCTCTCACGGTCAAGAAAATTTGATCACATTACCCCAATATTAGCCGAATTACATTGGCTCCCGGTCCATTTAAGATGTGACTTCAAGGTTCTTCTACTAACCTATAAAGCACTGCATGGCTTAGCGCCTTCATATCTCGTCGACCTAGTCGTTCCTTATGTTCCGTCTCGTAACCTTCGTTCGCAAAACGCTAGTCTTTTAGTTATACCGAGGGCCAAGAAAATGTCTGCAGGGTCTAGAGCATTCTCTATTCGGGCTCCAGAGCTTTGGAATGCCCTACCAATGGATATTAGAACTACTACCTCAGTAGAAACATTTAAGACACGTTTAAAGACACATTTCTATGAGATGGCCTTTAACTAACTTGTGATGGCCGATTTGGCCGGAGTTTGTTCTGTTCTCTCTGCCCACCTCCTCCCCGGCTGGGGAGGGGGTTAGGTGGCTCAAAAGCGGATAGCGGCTGGCTGGATTCTCGGGGACCAGTTCGGGATGGGGGAGCTGCGGCTCGGCCCCCTTGAGGACACTGCCAGGACAATCGAGGGCACCTCCGACATCCATTTTTCTTTCATTGATTTTCATATTATGTATTACTTGTGTACTCTCTGCATCCATTATAACCTGGTGATCCTGAAAGGGGGATCCTTCCATCTGTGGTCCCTTCTCAAGGTTTCTCATTTTCCCCTGGTAGGGTTTTTTTGAGTTTTTCCTTGCCCTTTTGGGAGCTTATGATCAGGGGATGCTTTGAGAATAATTGTCAATTTTTGGCTATGTGAAGCCCTTTGAGACTGTTTGTGATTTAGGGCTATACAAATAAACTTGACTTGACTTGACTTGATTCCGATGGAGTTAATTTAACTCGGGTGGTTAGATTACGGACGAATCTCCGAACCCGGCTAAAACAAACCCGTTACCGGGAAGCCGGGGGCACCTTAATCCAAGAGGTGCGTTTGACAATATACACATATACATATACACACATACACCCATATACACATACATATGTACATACATATACATATGTACATACATATATATACATATATACATACATATATATACATATACATATTGTTGGAATAATTTTAAGTGAAGCTTTGGCCTGCCAGACCTGGAGGCCTCGCCTTTACGAGTTTATCTTTCTTTTTATCTAGGTTCTTCCTTTTATGTGATAGGGATGTCTTTTGATCCCTGTCAGCCATTTGTATCCTTCCTGTCCTTATGTTGTCTGTGTGTTTTTGTTCCCGTAAGAGGCCTTCACTAACAATGAGCAGGGCTTATTTGCATAGGTGACGTGTTCTTTGTTTGATTCACAGGAACTTCATTCCTTTTCATTTAGCTGTAGGTTTGGTTCATAGATTGTAGTTTATCAGACCTGTTTTTCTTTGTTAAGGGTTATATACAGTTAGAAGTAGTTGCATAAAAGTTATCCCATATTTACTCAATGTTTGTTTAAGGAACTGCATACCAGTTACCTCACGTTTGCTTAAGGTGTGTTGAAGTGTTTAGGACAAGTTACTTATTGTTATTGTGTGTTAATTTACCAAGTAGATAAAGTTAGCAAAGGTTTAGTTGCATTTGTTCCACAGCAAAGTGGCAATCAACGTGCTTCAAGGTATTTGATCACAGTCGAGGACGAGTCAGCCAACTGTGAGGGAAGACGGCTGGTTGAGGAAAGAGAACGGCCTCTGCGAGGGGTCACGAGCCAACAATGAAGTGCTAATTCACACCACACTACATGCTTTAATTTAGTTAATACGAATTTAGTTTGCCCATACCTGGGCTAAACGCTCAAGCATATCTGATACACTATCTCTGATAGAGTTTATGTCACTCGTTTGCTGGTAGATGTGAGCTCTATCGTTACTACCCACTAACTCGGCCTGAATTACATCACCTGGTTGTGCCCGGCTAACCACCTCTTGCATAACATCATCTATTTTATCTTCAATCTGAGGTAGAAGGTTGCAAAATCATTAATGTTCTGTTGCGATGGTATATTTAACTGTCGCCTTACCTCTACATTATTGAAATGCGGTCTATTGACTACAACAGAACTGCCGCGCTGATCAGCTAATACGGAACCGCTGTTAGATTGCTGGGGCATGTGTTGAAATGCTGGTGTGTTGTCATCAATAATATCTATTTCGTGATCAATTATAACAGAGCAGTTGTTAGGTTGAAATGTCGGTGGAACGTCGTCAATAGCAGCCGGCGATGAATCGACAGGGTTAGCGGTCAACGGGTCAACCAGAGGCTGCGTATTTAGATTTTGGATAATGTTTAGCAACTGGACAGGAATATCAGGACTTATACGCCCGTTGCTGTCATTAGCTTGGTTGTTTAATTCTGCTATCATGTTTAGCAATTGTGACGGGATTTGTGTAGGACTCTGTTTACCTTCATTCAGACTTTGATTGTTCAATTCATCTATGACAGCTTGTAAATGGGTAAGAATAGCAGGACTGTCTGGTGTTTCCCCCTCTAACAAAGCCGTGCTCACATTGTTGAGCAAATCTGTTATTTGACTCGTAGACGTATTGTTAACGCTTGACAAATCTAGCTCTAGTGTGTCACTTCTTTGACTTGTTTCGCTAAATGGTAGCAAATCTATTTCATCAATGTTTGCTAAGAAATCTGACTCTGTTGACGTAAGGTTTGAATCTGTCAGAATACGTATAATCTTAAAACATTCTTGTAACCGTCTTTTATAGATACAGTTACCATGGCACTTTACAGGCCCCCTACTGGTTGAGTGGCGCGTGTTGCAGAAGGGCTGCCCCCTCCTCCTCCTCCTTCCTCTCTGTGCCTCCGTGTCACAACGCTCACCTGGAAGTAGATATAAAAAAGTTAATCCTTTATAATACCGAAAATAGCAAGTCGGATGATAGCATACAAAGAGAGAAAAAATAGAAGGAATAGCTCCAACTTTGTTTGTCGACTCTTGATGATGGTTCAAACCCTCGTATGTAGATAGAGCTTCAGCTAAGTCTGTGTCCGTCGATGTTTCCTGTCGGTCGGCGTGGGATGCAATTGGATTGGTTCCAACGGTAGCACGTTACTCTGATGCGCTTGGTCTCGCTGGCCCTGTCGCTGGCTCTGTCGCTGGCTCTGTCGCTGGCTCTGTCGCTGGCTCTGTCGCTGGCTCTGTCGCTGGCTCTGTCGCTTCCACTGCTTCAATATGGCGTTCGAAGGCAGCTTGTGTCGGCTGATTGTTTTTCCTAGTAGCCGCGGCCACGAGATCTGTTACATACATAAAATAAAATCATCAACTACTAGCATTTATATGAACTATCTTAGATGCACGATTGACTCACCGTAGTCTAATTGTGTTAGGTAAACGTCGCTAAAGTCGTCATCAAAAGATGCGTGGACATCGGCAAGAGCGATGATGTCTACAAACATTACATAAACATTACATCTTGTTTTATAAAATAACCGCAGTGTATTATTATTATTATTATTATTTGTTATTATTATTATTTGTTATTATTATTATCATTATTATTACGGCGACAAAGTAGTAAAATGACTTACCTCTAACCATTCTCGAAACAGCTTTTGACGCGCTTCGACTCCGTTGCTCAGAGCGATGGCTTGTCTTCTCAAAAATGAGCGTTGGTCATTCGCACTAAACCAACTTCAAATTCGGCGGGGATTAGACCACGCCTATGGGATCACGTGTCGCGAGAAATCAGATAACTGTGGCCGCATGCTGATGACGCATCAAAGGCTCTACCTCATCAGATATCTTTGGCACCAATAATGCCGACTCCACTATTGTTTGTCAAATTACATGCGACTCTCTTTCAGATAATTTTGGCACCATGCTGACGACACTTCAATGATTTTCTCAACAAAACCCCCCTTGATCCTCTAAACTATTGTTTGTCAAATTACATGCGACTCTCTTTCAGATAACTTTGGCTAAATTATTGTTTGTCAAATTACATGCGACTCTCTTTCAGATAACTTTGGCACCAATAATGCCGACTCTCACGACCCCCCCACACTGACACAAACACCCCTCCCCTTCTCTTTCTCAACAAAATGCCCCCCCTTCAACCCACACGTACTGGCTGGTAGCAAAGCTAACTCAGATGCTGCACCTGTTTTGATTAATAAAAATACATGCCCATACATATCCACATCTAAAAATGGCGCCAGCAAACCAAAATGGCGACAGTCAAAGATGGCGCCGTCCCGACTGGCGCCATCTTGATGCCCCCAACCCCTCCCCAATCCAAAAGGGGGTGATTTATGATACCATAACAAGTCATAAAAAGGTCATAACATTTTATGACCCCTAACCCATTTGCATATGAAGACATCAAGACCTAGTGCCTTCTTCATTTGTGTGTTCTACACACCAACTCAATAAAGAAGACATAACGAGACATTTTTGATAAGTGGTAATGAGAAAAGTTTTTACAACTTTATGATCTGATATCTATTTCTGAGCACTTTGAAATAACAAATGTTTTTTGATATATTGCCTGAATAGCTTAATGACCATAACAAGTCATAAAAAGGTTATAAAATTTTATGACCCCTAACTCATTTGCATATGAATAGACATCAAGGCTGAGTGCCTTCTTCATTTGTGTGTGTTAGGATTTCAAACTAGGGTTTCAAACTGGGGTTAGGGTTTCAAAGCAGGGTTTTATACTAGAGTTAGGGTTTCAAAGTAGGCTTAAAGCTAGGGTTAGGGCTTCAAAGTAGGGTTTCATACTAGGGTTAGGGTTTCAAAATAGGGTTTGAAGCTAGGATTACGGTTTCAAAATAGGGTTTAAAGGGCTAGGGACATCCCTTTTTTTTCAATTAGAACGGAATTTGATAGAATGTATAAAGTGAACACATTTGCCGCATTGGAAATTAAAAATGGACACCGATTACTAAGAATAAAGCTGAAATGAAATGCCAGTTTATCGATCGGGTCCCGCACGAAGCCAAACTGGCGGCGCCATTACTGTGACGTCACAAGTTGTACATCGGGATGTCAACAAACCCAAACAACATGGCAGATGATAGCGACAGCTCCGTTTCTAGCGGCAATATTAGCATCATTTTATCCGATTCAGAAAGCTCTTTTGACGCAGAATATGATGAATCTAGCAGTTCACTTGGGCTGAGCTGAGCACATTTTCTGAATTGTGCCCCTCCCGTCACTCTGGTTAGGTTGGCATAGTAAAAAGTGCTCTTGGGGACTTTAGAGTGCCGAGTTGATCTCGGCACATGAAGACATGACCACCTGCAATGTTTGGTTTAGGTTTTATAAGCATTTTTAATTTTATTTCTTAAATCGCATTTTTTCGACGAGCTGAGCACATTTTCTGAATTGTGCCTCTCCCGTCACTGTGGTTAGGTTGGCATAGTAAAAAGAATAGAGTGCCGAGTTGACCACTGCGAATGAAGAAATGAACATCTGCAGCGTTTGGTTTAGGTTTTAGGCGCATTTTTAATTTTATTTCTTAAATCGCATTTTTTCGACGAGCTGAGCACGTTTTCTGAATTGTGCCCCTCCCGTCACGCTTCGACATACTTTTCAAAGTCAAAGTCTCAAAGTCTCCTTTATTGTCAATTCCTCCGCATGTCAAGACACACAAAGAGATCGAAATTACGTTTCTCACTATCCCAGGGTGACAAGACAGCGTTCACAACGCACATACAAGTAAACAAAACAGGAAAAATAAAACAAGAAGATGAACAATAAAAGTGATAGCACGCTAGCCGCTCCCGATGCACAGCAGAGTCCGGAAAGATAAGTCAGAGTTCACAACGCACATACAAGTAAACAACACAGGAAAAATAAAACAAGAAGATGAACAATAAGAGTGATAGCACGCTAGCCGCTCCCGATGCACAGCAGGGTCCGGAAAGATGACAGTCAACCAGGCCACTGTGAACACGAGCACACAGCAGGCACGCACTGTCCGGTTCGTGGATCCTATCAGGCGAACTCAACCCATCTTGTCCTCCCGCGAACGAATGTACGCCAGGATAATGGAAGGCATGGCTAGGCGAGCTGGGTTGGCCGCAAACCTGGCCCGACGTCTCCGCGCTGGCCCCTCTTCTCTTTTTGTTTACATTCACTGAAGCTAAACGCGTACAACTTGAGACCTCATGAGACGTCACTTCCGGCTGGCGGCTCAATGCAGTCAAACTCGTCTGTGCGGCAAATTTAAATGATATTTTTCAGAGCAACAGCTTCCTTTTCGTTGTTTTGAGCGTCAATTTATATTTATAAGCCCATAAGCTAACTAAAACTGATTTATACATATACCGGTGTCTCTAGCCCTTTAAAAACAAAAAGCCTTTTTTAAGCCTTTTTTCATTTGCGCATTTTTGTCGGATTGCGCAACCGCAGCGCGCCGCCGACCGCGCAACTGCAGTGCGGCGCAGGTAAAGGACCGCGCCGAAGCTATCAAACGGCACACATGAAACAAACCGCGTTCAGACAAACGGCACAACAGTAGACAGTAGTGATAATGAAATGTATATACAGTCAAACCTCGGTTTTCGAAACCTCGTTCCAAAGGCGGTTCGAGAAGTGAATCGGTCGAATTCCGAATCTATTTTTCACATTACAAATAATGGAAAAAAGTTTAATCCCTTCCAAGACAAAAAACTCGCGTTTTTTAAGCATTTTTTTCATTTGCGCATCTTTGGCCGATCGCGCACCTGCAGCGCACCGCCGACAGCGCAACTTCACCGGGCTGGTCGCATTATTGTGACAGAGCCGTCGCTGAAATTTAGAAAATATTTTTAAAGTCCTGATGTACTTTCCAAAATTTATGTGGACCTCAGTGCGCAGGGAGCTTAATTTGGTCCGATCGCGCAACCGCAGCGAGCCGGTCACTCATTGTCGCATTGCTTTAAGAGTGTCTTTAAGTTTTAGGATGGCTGTACTGCTCCCGCTTGCTTTCTTTGGAGGCATGATTAGGGGTTAATACAATCCTCAAAGTAACGAAAATACAATAATGAACGGAGTCAGTCGGCATCCGGGCTGCGCGGTCGGGTTTTCTCGGGTCCTTTTAGCTCATCTCGCGAGGTTCGACCTCCGAATTTTGTTCGACAACCGATGCAAAAAAAATCTCGAATTTTCCGTTCGAATTCCGATTTCTTCGAAAACCGGGACGTTCGAAAACCGAGGTTTGACTGTATTGCTGAAAAACTGGTCGCAAACCAAATTAAAAGTCATTTAAAAACAACATCCTATGCTGTTCAACCTATGCAGTAGGGCTGGGTATCATGGCCAATTTCCTAAATCAATTTGATTTCCATTCTGAAGGTCCTAAATCGATGAATTGCCATTCGGTTCAATTGGATTCGGGTCGAATCGATTCAATCTGCTCTTAACAAAAATAGCTCACCTTTGTTTAAAAATACACGATAATTTTACTCGTCAGGTTTCAGGTGAAAACTTGAATTAAACTTGACAGTTCACATTAACTGTAAATGAGATTTCAGTCTGAAATGTGCAAGTGACTGTACATTAACGACAAATTGTATAAAGACATTGTTTCAGTGCAAAGTATTGTCAACAAAACTAAAAGCTAAATTAATCTCTCTAGGCCAATCTTGTTACGTTTGTAAATCTGACAGTTCACACTTTGACTGTAAACAAAACTGTCTTATCTCAGCAGTGCAATTGAAAATGTACTGCAAATTGCATTGTTGAAGTGAAAAATATTAACATCCATCCATCCATCTTCTTCCGCTTATCCGGGGTCGGGTCGCGGGGGCAGCAGCTTTAGGAGGGACTCCCAGACTTCCCTCTCCGCAGCCACTTCATCCAGCTCGTCCTGGGGGATCCCAAGGCGTTCCCAGGCCACCTGTGAGACATAGTCTCTCCAGTGCGTCCTGGGTCGTCCCCGGGGTCTCCTACCGGTGGGACATGCCCGGAACACCTCCCCAGGGAGGCGTCCAGGAGGCATCCTGATGAGATCCCCGAGCCACCTCATCTGGCTCCTCTCAACGTGGAGGAGCAGCAGCTCTACTCCGATTCTCTCCCGGATGACCGAGCATCTCACCTTATCTCTAAGGAAGAGCCCGGACACCCTGCGGAGGAAACTCATTTCGGCGCTTGTATCCTGGATCTCGTTCTTTCGGTCACGACTAATAGCTCGTGACCATAGGAGCATAGATCGACCTGTAAATCGAGAGCTTTGCCTTTTGGCACAGCTCTCTCTTCACCACGACTGACCGGTACAGAGTCTGCTTTACTGCCGACGCTGCATCAATCCACCTGTCGATCTCGCGCTCCAACCTGCCCTCACTCGTGAACAAGACCCCAAGATACTTGAACTCCTCCACTTGGGGCAGGATCTCATCCCCGATCCGGAGAGGGCATTTCACCGTTTTCCAACCGAGGACCATGGACTCTGATTTGGAGGTGCTGACCCTCATCCCGACCGCTTCACACTCGGCTGCGAACCGCTCCAGTGAGAGCTGGAGATCACGGCTTGAAGAAGCCAACAGCACCACGTCGTCTGCAAAAAGCAGAGACGTGATGCTGAGGTCCCCAAACCGAACACCCTCAACGCCTTGGCTGCGCCTAGAAATTCTGTCCATAAAAATTATGAACAGAATCGCTGACAAAGGGCAGCCTTGGCGGAGTCCAACCCTCACTGGGAACGAATCCGACTTACTGCCGGAAATGCGGACAAAACTCTGGCATCGGTGATACAGGGACCGAACCGCCCTTTTCAGTTGGCTCGGCACCCCGTACTCCCGAAGCACCCTCCACAGAACCTCCCGAGGGACACTGTCGAACGCCTTCTCCAAGTCCACAAAACACATGTGGACTGGTTGGGCAAACTCCCATGCCCCCTCGAGGATCCTGCCGAGGGTGTAGAGCTGGTCCACTGTTCCACGGCCAGTAAAATAATATTAACACAAATCTAAAAGGTAAATTTAATCTCAAGGCAAATTCTGTTACTTTTTTTAAATTTGACAGTTCACACTTTGACTGGAAACAAAACTGTCTTATCTCAACAGTGCAAAGGATTTTGCATAAATTAAACTTATAGCCTTTATCTTTATGGCCCGTGGAGACTTGGATGGTAATGTTAGTACGTCCCTCAATTTCTTTTGTTTTGCCCCTGGCGGCTTGTTGTCGGACGTCAACGTACTAGTGTGGTACCTTGTCAAGTGGCTTCTGAAGTTTGTAGTATTACTGCAATAACTGAGCTCCGCATATCTTGCACACCACCTTGGATCTATCCTGCTCATTGTCCTTTGTTGTTTTAAATGCGAAATTTATCCAAACATCAGACTTCAGCTGGGACGACTTGCTGAGTGGTGTTTTACCTGCCTCCGCCATTTTGTGAATTCGCACTTGATTGTCTTCACGCATTACGTTATCACGCACGAGACTGCTGCGGGCCTCCAGCAGAAAAATATTTCTCCAGTGTGCACCATGTGTGTATTACAATTATCGATTTAATGTCCTAGCCGCAGCGTCACTGGAGAGACGACCTACATTTTACATTATTTTCTAGATTTTTCCTCACTTGCTTTTTACATCTTTTACTCCACTTTTTGGAGTTTACTATTCTTTGTAAATCGCGGACAGTCAATCCCTGCCATTTCGACCACGTCATTGGTCGGCTCTCAGCGGAGGCTTCGTCGCTGTCTGTCTACCATCGATCATTGGACACGCAAGTTAAGCACGTAGTTAAGACGCATAGCCGTCCCAAGCAATCTCGGTCTACTGGCTCTCGCACTTTGGTCATATTATTTACTCCATTAATCGAAACTTCACGCTTAAAAATCCAGCCACAGTAATGTGTATCCCTGGAGCCAGAGAAACTGACATAGAAGCTAATCTTGGGGAGCTGGCTCGCAATAAGTCTAGTCAACAGTGTTAGAGTGGTGCTCACTCTAACTTATTTTGCAAGATCCACACGGGAGACAGTATGCCCTTTTAAACACTTGCAAGTGGAGAGTCATTCGTTGCTGTGCATACAGCGATGATCGAATGAGGTCTGACTCAGGCCTCTAGCAAAAGCATTTATATTGAGAGAAACAGGGTGGGGGTGAGAGTGGAGGTGAGAGTGGACAGGATGGGGTTGAAGCCCCTGGCCTCTGGTCAAAGGATAGCAGGGAGTCTTTTACGACGTTGTGTAAACAGGACAACTTTGATTGCTTCCTCTGCAGCTGGTCAATCAGTTCAAAAGATCTTAGCACTTTGTTCTACTACTTTCAAGACAGGACAAGCTAGGTTAATTATTACAGGTTACATTCCAACATAATCATAGGATCAAACTAATCTATCAACCCTAACATATCCTGTTAGAGTGGTGCTCACTCTAACTTATTTTTGCGACTACCACACAGGAGACATTATGCCCTTTTTAAGCACTTGCAAGTGGAGAGTCATTCGTCGCTGTGCGTACAGCGATGATCGAAGGAGGTCTGACTCAGGCCTCTTGCAAGAACATTTTTATTGAGAGAAGCAGGGTGGGGGTGAGAGTGGACAGGATGGGGTTGAAACCCCTGGCCTCAGGTCAAATAATAGCAGGGGGTGTTATGGCAAGAGATCCAATATCTGTGTCATTCCATAGACACTTGTAGTAAAGGACGCGTGCGAACCGTGAATTTAACAAAAGTCAAAGTCAAAGTCAAAGTCAGCTTTATTGTCAATTTCTCCACATGCCAAAGACACACAAAGAAACCGAAATTTCGTTCCCCCCTATCCCACGGTGACAAGACATGGCTCACAACAGACAAACAAGTAAACAAGTATAACAAAAGTGTGCTGAATAAATAACACAACAATAAATAAATAAGGTAAAATAAAAAAGGTCTTTATCTATAAAAAATACAAATACAAAAATTACGATAAATCAGTTTTACAATTCCTTTTCCTTTCTTTCCAAAAAATACACAGTATATACTATGTACACGATCTACACGGTCAAAAACTGTTTTTCTCCATGTCTACGTAGTCCAACTGTCTAAACGATCCCTCAATGGTTTGTTCTAATGCAATACAGCCTGACAGAAAGTAAACCTTTCAAAATAAAACAAAATTTCACAATAAAAATGCCTAAACAAATGTCAATCGTCTTAACTCAATTTTACAAAATAAAAAAAACAAACCGCAATACAATTAACTTAAACATTTCCTACTTATGGCTCTAACATTCCGGCCCCTAATTGTATAGGCAGGATGCATAACAATTACACCTCAAAAAGAGCCATATAGTTATTAACCTAACAAAATCTATCAAGGCTTTGCCTGTGAGTCAACTAACAGTCCTTTCCTGACTCATTCTGCCTCCTGTAACAAACAGAGTTTACTTATAGGTCTATCCAACAAACTAGACTTGGTTTGAACTTGAACTCGTCGCACAATTCCTCTGGAGTCCGGGAAGGTCTTTTGGATTCTTCCAGTCAACCAAGTATTCCTTGGGGCTGAATTGTCAACAATGAGAACAAGATCTCCAGCGACAAAATTTCTTCTTTGAGTTCGCCATCTCTGTCACTCTTGTAGCAATGGAAGATATTCCTTTGTCCATCTTGACCAAAACAGATCGGCCATGTATTGTGTCTGTCTCCATCTTCGACGCGAGTATGTATCATCACTGTTAAATAAGCCTGGAGGAAGGATCGGCTGCTTCTTTAACAACAGAAGATGGTTTGGGGTCAAAACCTCCAAGTCATTTGGATCATCTGATGCAGCAGTCAAAGGACGATCATTTATGACTGCTTCCACTTCACATAATAGTGTGTGAAGGCCATCATCATCTAGTTTGTTGCCTCAACACAGAGTTCAACACCTTCCTGACGGTACGAATCTGTCTTTCCCATATTCCACCTTGATGGGAGGCGGTTGGTGTGTTAAAGGTCCATGCAATACTTTTTGACATCAGATCCTCTCTTATTTTAGAATGATCAAGCTCAGCCATGGCTTCTCTAAGTTCTTTTTCGGCACCAATGAAATTAGTGCCATTATCTGAGTGCAGGGTAGAAACTTGACCTCTTCTACATATAAACCCTCTGATGGCATTTATGCATGATGAGGTATCCAATGAGTGAGCAACCTCTATGTGTACTGCTCTAAGTGCAAAGCATGTAAACAGAACGCCATAGCGCTTCACTATGCTGCATCCTCTCTTTACACCAAAAGGTCCAAAATAGCCCACTCCCACATGCGTGAACGGAGGTTTATCTGGGAGTACACGTTCCTCCAATAAGTCTACCATCTTTTGGACTGCAGGCTTTGCATGTATTTTCCTGCATGTGATGCATTTGGATATTGTTGTGCGGGCAGCTCTGTTCAGTCCTGGTATCCAGTATTGCTGTCTGACCTTTGCAACCAGCTGGTTCCTTCCGCAGTGACCATTATGTCGATGAACCTGTTGCAGAATCAGCTTAGCAATGTGATGTTCTTTGTGCAACACAGTTGGGCATCTTGCTTCTTCTGGCATGGCTGATTTGTTCAATCGACCTCCAACTTTGATGATGCCATTGTGCAGAAAAGGATCCAATTTGGAAAGCGGATGTGACCTCTTTATATGTAAATCATTACTTAAGAGTGCAGACAACTCTTCTGAAAACATCTCTCTTTGACTGTGACGTATTAGCACAACATTTGCATCTTCCAAGTCCTGAACAGACAAAGGTTTCCTTTCACTGGTGCTTGGTATGTCAGGTCTGGTAGGCCACTCAAACTCCTCTTAAAAGTTAAAGTCCCAATGATTGTCACACACACAACTGGGTGCGGTGAAATTTGTCTCTGCATTTAACCCATCCCCGAAGGGAGCAGTGGGCAGCAGCGGTGCCGCCCGGGAATCATTTGGTGATCTAACCCCCCAATTCCAACCCTTAATGCTGAGTGCCAGGCAGGGAGGCAATGATAAAGAAAATGTGGACCACAAATCCAGTTGTGGTTCTGGATAAGAGTGGTAAATTTTGTACCACGTGAAGCCGTATCTGCTGGATTAAGTGAACTATTCACGTATCTCCATTGAGATGGTGAAGTAGCTTCCCTTATGAATGCAACCCGGTTGGCCACAAAAGTCTTGAAACGTGAAGCATCATTCTGTATGTACCTAAGTACAGTCAGGCTGTCTGTCCAAAAAACAGACGCCCCAAGGGGGGTCTCCAGCTCCTGTTTTAACAGTCTGTCGACTTTCACTGCTATGACTGCAGCAGTCAGTTCCATCCTAGGGACTGTTATTTTCTTCAGTGGGGCAACTCTGGATTTAGCCATGAGCAATCCGCAGCTCCTCCGTCCATCTTCATTGATCAGCAATAGGTATGTAGCAGTACCATAACCAAATCACTTGCATCCGAAAAATGGTGCAGCTCTGCTTTAGATGTGGGACAGAAATCATCTGGTTTCATACATCTCTTTATGTGGAAGCTGGAAAGTTCCTCGAGTTCTGAAACCCACTGCATCCATCTTTGCAAATCTCCTTCTCCAACATCCTCGTCCCAGCTCAATTTTCTTTGACAGAGTTCCCTCAAAATCATCTTGGCAGGAAGAATACATGGGGAAATTTAACCCAGAGGATCATAAACTGAGTTAACAACTGAAAGAATTCCTCTCCTTGTGGCAGGTTTTCTTGGTACGTTCACCTTAAATGTGAAAGTGTCCGACTCTGTACACCAGTGTATTCCCAGAGCTCTTTCGGTAGGCAGAGTGTCTTTGTTCAAGTCTAAATCCTTCATCTTTGCAGCTCTTTCATTTTCAGGAATACATGACAGAACCTGTTAGGTTCAAAATCAGCAAAAGGATCAGCAGACAAAACCAGTGAGGCAGAATGTTGAGTCTTTTCTCGCGAGGAGTGCAATCAGAATTACAGCAGTCCCGAAATACACTAAAGGTCCGTTAACACTCCTCGCTCTTTTTATTTAGAAATGCCCTACCCACAATGTGAGACTAGCCCCTGAGGTGGGGGAAAGCGTGGGCTTTGTCTCATGAGAAAAGAAACGAGATTCTATAAACAAAAGAAGTCGTAGACAAGATGTCATGAGAATCGAAAAGAGTGCAAGGACAAAATGCCATGTGCAGACATCAACAAAATAGTTTGAGCTATCAACATCTTTCTTGGATTCCCAGAGATGTAGAAGGTCAGGAAGCTCCAGACAGCATCGTATGACTTGTTGTGTTCTGGTGGACGTCTGCAAGGCGAAACAGCAAGCATTCTGTGCAATAATTTTATCAATAAGTACTCATTAGGGAACGCATGATAACATATATATACAATTTATCTAACAATTCCCCCCTGTTTATCATAAGTTCCCGGAGACCAAAACATCACCCATATGGCCACTTCAAAAAGATTTTCAGCCAAGGGATCACACTTCGCAAGAACTAACTTACACTCGGGAGGAAACTGAGTCATACTCAGCAAAACTAGGGTCAGGAAACAAACCGGACAGGTTTACCACAATAGAGTCGCCGACCGGGTCGTCACTAGAGAAGGAACCCGCGTCGATCGAAAGGTCATCCCTTTGGAGCAACGGGAAAGTCTCAGCTGGTGGAGAGATAGCAGTTATAATTAGCCTGTTAATTAGGGATCGGAGACAAGGAATGCAACAACATCCACACAAGGTCAAAATGGCAGAGAAAACGGCAATGGAGACCAGGGCAGAGGAAACCAGGGTGTGGCACTTTCCGAACACGTTCAACCAGTCGGTCCAAACCTCTGTGTTCACCCCACCGTGTTCCTTCATCTTCCCGTTCAAGGTCCGCAGGCCCTCAAGGGCCTGGGACAGGCTTCCGCCGGCTGCAGTATTATTTGGAATAAACGTGCAACATTGCTCACCGAACATGGCGTAGACACCGCCCTCTTTTGAGAGTAGCATGTCAAGGGCCATTCGATTCTGGAAAGCCATGAGGGAAGTAGCGGCCAGTTGGGAGTGGACCGCCTTGAAACCCGCCTCGGACCAGTTTCCAAGCCTCTGCACGTTGTAATGGACGTAGTTAATCCTGTCAACATTGTTGTTAATAGTACACCACCAACACAGGGCGGATTCAAAACCAGCTGCTATCTGATTCACCAGCTTATACTCATCCGGTACTCCTCTAGGAACACCAATGGCGTCTATGTAAATTCGATTAGCTGCGCCCCGCCATTCGGCGTTTCGTTTCGTTCTCGGCCAGAATACGGGCACTACGGACTTAGCAAAAGATGTTAGATCATAAGAGGACATCGGTATCAAATGAACAGGTAGCAATAGGGTTACCAAAGCGCAAATTCCGGAGCTGTTTAAAGGCAACCTATCATAAAGTTTGTTACTATTACACCAAAACCAAATATCACTACGAGCAATGGGCAAAAAAGGGGCATTGACATTGGCCATGGACCCACACCATAGAGGAGGTAGGGCGCCGAGCTTCTCACCGGTACCAGGTAATCTAATACATGTAAAATTACCCTTAGCTACATCGGACGAAAAAAGGGGTTTATATTTTGTCATAGAGGCAACAGGGTAAACCTTATCCCATTTAAAACAATCATGAGTGGGTGAAATGGATGAGTTTAACATTAAAACAACAGCACACTTAGGAACTATATTTGCAGGTATGATTTTCAAAAAGAGGTCTTGGACCCATGCATGCAATGCAACTGGTGTTAGCCATCTTCGCGGCCTGCTCAGCCATAAGAAGCCAGTTGTTGGTTTGACCGCTTATCCCTGTGGAGGCTACAAAATAGCTGTCTACATCAGTGAGGAGCATACTTGTGATTTTTGCTCCTGCTGACAGGGTGTAATTATTTGTAACGGGACGGTCTGCGACCGACATTGTTTTATTAATGCAAATAGCAATAGGAAAGTGAGGATCGATTCCAGAGGACCAAACCCACAGTTGAAAACCCCAACAAGAAGTGTTAAACAAGGTGGCATTTGGAGGAAGAATTTGACCATTAGTGAGTGTAAGAGACAAAAGGAGGCTTTTGCCCTGATTTTTCAAAGTCACTCGTTTAGCAAAGAACACAGCCTCTTCACTGGAACCAGAGAGCGGGGTGACCATTTCGAAACCTTTCAAACTCTTCATAGGTAAAATAATAGAAGAAGATGTATTAGGAGCCACAGTAAACATTAATGACTTATTGTAAGTCCAAGACAAAAGCCATGGTACGCAAGTTGGAACGCAGACGGTTCCTGGAATACAAACAACCTGATCAAAAGGGGATTTAGTGTCGCGCTTATGTCTAGCAATTTTCCCCCATGAGCCATATCAATTAGAATTAGCGTTGGTAGCTGCCTGAGAGAAGAATGTTCGAGGCTCATGGTACTCTATCCTTACAAATAAAATAACCCCCGAAAAAAATATAATGGTAACACAAACCAGCAAAAGCAACCAAAAGCACATGGTAGACTTTGCGCAGGCTACAGCCCGATTAAAGCACTCACCAAATGACTCTCTAATGCTCCTATTTTGGATCTCCTCAGAGTCAACACCCTGAGCTTCGGGTTGGTGTCTTGGAAATTGGCTTCTGCTAGCTTTCGTGTCAACCCTGGATCTTGGCACCAGGATCAGGCACTATTACCAGACTTTGCTCACCTTCCGTACTTAGGTTGGGTCTGCAGAGATCACCTTTTTACAATGAGATAAATGAATCCACGTGTTGCGTTCGGCTATTTTCAAAGCATTAGGTGTCGTGAGTAGTACCAAAAAGGGACCTTCCCACTTGGGTGAATGCCAATTCTTCCTCTTGATACTCTTGATCAAAACCCAGTCTCCCGGTACCACTTTGGGGTCTTCCTGCGGGGAAATGGGTTCACCATCAGTGTTATTGGTTAGATTCTTTTGACGTTCCAAAATTTTTCTCATGTAATCAGCTAACGCGGCTTTCTCGGGGATCTCCCATGTGTTCTTGAACTGAGGAAGCCTGTAAGGTCTTCCAAACATAGTTTCATAGGGAGTTAGCCCTGTTGTACTTGTAATATTTATGTACATTTTGACCAGGTCTAAGCACTGAGTCCATGGTCGTTTGGTTTCTTCCATACATTTCTTTAATCTGTTTTTTATAGTCGCGTTAGATCTCTCAACAACTGATTGTGAACGATAGGAACAATGGTTCTTTAGATTTATGTGGAACATTCTCCCAATGTTATGCACTATCTGATTTACAAAATGTGGACCATTGTCGCTGTAAATTTTTTCCGGAATACCGTATCTTGGAATGATGTCTTTGCATAAGGCCTTTGCCACCGTGAGTGCATCAGCATGTTTGGTAGGAAATGTTTCTACCCATTTAGAAAATGCGTCTATTATGACCAAACAATATTCTTTCCCTTCGCATTTATGTAATTGGATATAATCCATATGTATTGTCTGAAACGGATACAACGGAGTCGGGAATTTCCCTCTCTGAGGTCTTAAATTGCCCTGTGGGTTATGTTTAGCACAGATCAAACACGCTCTGCAAAATTGTTGTGAAAAAGCTGCAAAGCCGTATGTTGTATAAATAGCCTCAACTTGTTTCACCATACCCCCCGTCGAGACATGGGTGACCCCATGACTCGAAATAGCAGCCCATTTGAACAAGTTATGAGGCAAGACAGGTTTGCCCAAAGGTCATACAAAAAGACCAACAGTGTTTTTAGTTGCACCCCGTTTTTCCCAAGAGAGCCGTTCCTGGGAGGGGCTCTGAGACTGCATGTCAAGCAACACATCAGGGGAGATGTGTGACATCGAATCATGAGCTGTGAGAGACGAGAGGACACGGAGCAGGCCTTCTGCAGCGGCCTTCGCGGATTTGTCAGCAAAAGCATTACCGAGAGAAACAGGATCAGAGCTCGCAGTGTGAGCAGCACACTTGCAAACCGCTACCTTTAAAGGTAGCTGGACAGCGTCCAAAAGTTGAGTCAGTAATGTGGAATGGGTGACGGGCTTCCCTGCAGAAGTTATCATGCCACGGTTGCTCCACTGCTGAGCAAACACGTGCACTGTAGCAAAAGCATACATTACTATCAGCCCAGATAGTGACGGATTTGTTTGCAAACAATTTGCAGGCCCCAGTCAAAGCAATGAGCTCAGCGGCCTGTGCAGACATATTGGATGGCTGTTTAGCAGCCTCCAAAACCACGTCGGCAGTAACAATGGCATACCCAGTAAGGGTCACACCAGATTCATTTTTCTTAGAAGACCCATCAACAAAAACCACATGACCATCTGGCAGAGGCGTATCTTCCAAATCAGGCCGAGCCTTTGCAATTTGTTGGGCAGCATCGACACAATCATGGAATTCGCCGTCGTCAGGAAGGGGAATGAGAGTGGCAGGAATGAGTGTCGTGCATCTTTCAACGGTCAGATGCAGCTGAGACAGCAACGTAGCCATGCAGGAAAGATGACGTGCAGGCGACAGAAAAGTCACTCACTCACTCACTCACTCACTCACTCACTCACTCACTCACTCACTCACTCACTCACTCACTCACTCACTCACTCACTCACTCACTCACTCACTCAATCAATCAATCAATCAATCAATCAATCAATCACACAGGTGTTAATTAAATCGCAATTACATTGCAAGCAATTTAAACTCTAATGGAATATGTGGATGTCCACATCCGTTTCATCAAATTCCAATCCAACTTTACCTTTGTATAAGGCACAGGTGTCAAATTGTGCTTCATATACATGTGCCATCACTCGAATCGCAAATTATCTTCACTTTTAGTAATATGTTAAATTTCAAATATTAGACCAGTTTTTACTTGTCTGATTTGAAAGTGAGGTACTCGTCAGCTTGTTCCGCAGCCCCCACAATATGAGGCGCTCACACATCTACTCGGGTATGACAGTCATACCGGCCCTCCAAAAGAAGCCATGACTAAACCGCGGCCCGCGAACAAATGAGTTTGACACCCCAATGAGCCTTCTCATTGATCAATCGCGTATCTTAAATCATGCTTTTCCTCCTTTGAAGCGACTATGTACTTCAAACCCAAACGGCACCATTTTATAGGGAAAAAAATTGTCGAATTTATTCGTTGTCGACATAATACTGGTCGCAAATTTGCATGTAGAGCATTTTTGAGTTGTTGATCATAGACATCAGTTGAACACTCTTTCTGGTCTGTGTCTAAAGTCTTCAAACAACTTATCTTGTTTTTGTTTAGTCCGGCCAATGTCTGTGTAATTTGCTCTACGTTGAAATTTTATTTTTATCCTGCAATAGTTGGTCAATTTGTATTTGTAATGGCACCCCGTTATATTCCAATGGACGGCCCTGGAGATCAAAAGGACTCCAGGTGCCTTTAACGCTTGCCCAATGTTTGGTTAAGGATGCCATGAAAACCTGTTGTACTTCATCACCTCTCAAATTATAGGAAGCAATGAGTTGTTTAATTTGGGGTACAAAGACGGAAAGGATGGTTCGCTTTGCCGTGCCACAACATCTGTCTTTGTAATTGTATCATTTTTCTCATCTTCACTCATCACATTCTCACCTGCGGTTCTTAAGCGAGCTCGCGCTGACACTGTGTCATCATCTTCCTGTCTGTGCAACAGCAAGTTCTTTTTTATCTTTTCTTCGTCTTCCTTATCTTTCAATTTCCCTCACATCTGGGAAAATGAGAATGTAATTTTGCTTTTTAATTTTTAATTTTAAGTCTTGCAAAATTTCTATATCCTTACTGCACCGAGATAAACTGTTAAACATATCTTAAAAAATAAACAAACAAATACAATCTATGCTCTTCAAAACGGGACCCAAATGTCAGATTACAAATCAAACCTCCTCCTTCACTGTCACATTTTTTGATAGAACAGTCTACTTAGCTAAACACCGTCATATACTAAATAATGGCCTGGAAATTAAATATAATGTTGTTGCTGTGGTCCCTCAAAACATGTGACTAGAATTTGGACAATTACTAACCCCCATCAATCGACAAATTATCTCCTCACTAAAGTCCCAGCCTGATCTGGCTGTTAACCTATCTGCATCAAGAAGACATTTGCAATGCAGGGGATAAGAGAATAACAATAAACAAAATAAACCCAAACCACAATCAAAACCAAATAAACTAGGCCCATGACCTATGTAGACCAACACAGTACTCCAAATATTTCCCCATTAAAATTTAAAATTTTATTAATTTAATTGTGTAGAGCACCATTGATTTCTAATCATTGACCTAATTTTATCCTTAATTCAATCCCAATCACGAATGCCCACTACTTAATACTTTACTTGGTGTTCTTTTGATAAAAAGTGCCCCCCTTGCAATGTTGTTTTTAACTCTAAGTGATTCAAATCTTTGACTTGTCCTTACATGTGTCCTTGTATAGTCTTATGTCATAACGAATCAATAACTTAATTGTATCCAATACTACAATGTATGTTCTCTCCTACTCTCACATTTTTATGAGGGCTGGGCACTCTCCTCGTTGGACGAGTTTCTGACCACAACCCTCAGATTATTCTATCATTTCTAATTTTTACATTTAACAATGCAAATCTGATAAACCATTGTCTAGCACACCGCTTTCGTGCACCAATTTAACGCAATTCCATCCTTTATAACGAACTGATACACAAAGACAAACATACACAGAAACAAACACACGGGCCCACAACATAGACATGACAATCTTCCCAGCTGATAACAAGGGTGGGGGGAGCAACTGAAGTGCGGAGAGCCTCGCCACCGCCACGTCACATAATGCAATCCCCTCTGTCCAAAATATGCATTTGTCAAGATATTTTATATTGTCGGTGCCGACCCCTTGCATTTCAATTCATGTCGGGGTAGCGGCTTTTGTTTGCTATTTGATTTTCCCATGGTTTATTTCTCTAAATTTCGGAGTTGGCAATTCGAATGGCACCTACAGTGTCCTAAAGCCAACTTTATTCACCGGACAGTGGTAAAATATTCAATGAGTGGTAAGTCTCCTTTCCTCTGCTTTTACACAAAACCACTGTTTACATAAAGGAGAGCTCAAATGAGATCACTCTCAGTCAAACCATACACACACACACAATGTGCATCCTTATCGTCTCACAGGCAAGCAGGGGAGCCGCCCCTCCCGTGGATTTTAACAAACTCTAAACTCTTTAACCTTCCTATTGTGTAAGAAAAACTTATTTTTGCCTTTTTCTTAAAGTAGATATAAAACCTATCTTTTCATGGATAAAGAAGCCAAACCAGCTAAACAAGAGTTAAGAAAAAACACCCCAGATGGCAGCAGAAAGCTAACACATTAGGAAGGTTAACTAGGAGGCCCCACGGCACCTCAGCGGAATTTAACTGCTCCAAATTACCTGTACTTCTTTAGAAAACAGAGGAGTCCGCCCTCCCATGGAATTTAACTGACTAAGTCAGGGGACTCCATCATCCCAGCGGAATTTAACTGTTTCTAATTGCACTTGATAGGGTCTAGAATTGTCAAGGTTTTAAGTGACCTCTTGTCACTGCACTTTCATTACTTTCAACAGAATCAAGATTCGTACTCACAGTCTGCTGGGCCTTCTCCTCGGATGATCTCGTCAACCACCCCGGCGTCCAACCGACTGATCGAGACAGCCCCGTGAAAAGGGTTTCTCTATCTAGATGTCTTGGCCAAGGACTTTTCCTGCGTCGAAAAGTCGGCCGGAACCCCGAAATAGGTCTATTGAGACCCCGGAACGAGCCCCCAAAAATCTGTTAGGTTCAAAATCAGCAAAAGGATCAGCAGACAAAACCAGTGAGGCAGAATGTCTAGTCTTTTCTCGCGAGGAGTGCAATCAGACTTACAGCAGTCCCGAAATACACTAAAGGTCCGTTAACACTCCTCGCTCTTTTTATTTAGAAATGCCCTACCCACAATGTGAGACTAGCCCCTGAGGTGGGGGAAAGTGTGGGCTTTGTCTCATGAGAAAAGAAACGAGATTCTATAAACAAAAGAAGTCGTAGACAAGATGTCATGAAAATCGAAAAGAGTGCAAGGACAAAATGCCATGTGCAGACATCAACAAAATAGTTTGAGCTATCAACAGCTTTCTTGGATTCCCAGAGGTGTAGAAGGTCAGGAAGCTCCAGACAGCATCGTATGACTTGTTGTGTTCTGGTGGACGTCTGCAAGGCGAAACAGCAAGCATTCTGTGCAATAATTTTATTAATAAGTACTCAGTAGGGAACGCATGATAACATATATATACAATTTATCTAACAGAACCTTTCTGCTGTTACTGACCCATTTTGTCAAGTTGAATCCACCCTGCAAGCATAGAGCTTTCAGAGATTGTGAAAGTGCTATTGCTTGGTCCTCTGAAGCCACCGCTGCCAAACAGTCGTCCATGTAAAACTTCCTCTTGATTGCTTTAGAGGCTTCAGCTGTTGTCTCATCTTCTTTGTATTCGGCTGTCTTTCTTAAGGCAAAACTAGCACAACTTGGAGACGAAGTGGCTCCAAAAATATGTACTGTCATTCTATACTCCTCCAGTTTTCCGTTCAAATCTCCATCAGGCCACCATAGAAAACGCAGAAAATCAGAGTCCTTTGAGGGTACCCTGACTTGGTAAATCATTGCCTCTATGTCAGCCATCAATGCAACCTTCTCCTCTCTAAACCTTGTCAAAACTCCAATCAAGGTATTTGTGAGGTCTGGGCCTTGGAGTAACTGGTTATTCAGTGAAACTCCCTGATATGTTGCATTGCAGTCAAAAACAACTCTGATTTTCTTCTTCCTTGGGTGATACACCCCGTGATGTGGGATGTACCACACTTCTCCATCGTTGCACTGACTGTTTGCAGGCACCTTTTCAGCGTAACCCTTTGCTATGATGTCATGCATGAAGACTTTATAGTCAGCATGAAAATCTGGGTTTTTTACGAGTTTCTTCTCGAGATTGACGGCTCTCTGCTCAACTAGACTGCGGTTATTGGGCATCTTCTGAGGCTTGTTCTTAAATGGGAGACTTATACAGTAATGTCCGTCGAAGAACTGACAACACATCCTTCATGAACTGTTGATCATCTTGTGACATCTCTGTTTTGTCTTCACAGCTACGCTCTGTGAAATCCAAATTATATTGCTGTATCAGCAATTCCTCAAGGTTTGCCACTGATATCCTGTTCGCAGTTAACCTCGGTAACTCATTCTCACACTGTTGAACGTCCTCTTCCCCCTTTACAGGACCATTGACAATCCATCCAATCGACGCTTTCACTGCGTATGGACCATCTCCTTGGCTATTGATGACTTTCCATGGTTCTATTGCTTTGTGAGCATTAGAACCAACTAACAGGCCAATTTCTGCCTTGATACTTGGAAGGTTCACTTCATCCAAATATGTCCACTTCCGGAGGTCTTTCTGATCAGGAATGTTCGCCTTTTTGACAGGAATTTCATGTTGAGTGAACACTGAAGGTAGATCAATGTATTTTTCCTCTTCAAATCCACTGACTTCCAGTTCTGACAGGATGTGACTACGGACAAGCTTCTCCTGTCCCATAGTTCGGAGCAAAATGTCCGTCTTTCTGCCTCTTAAGTTCAGTGTTCTCATGATCTTCTCTGTGCAAAACGTCGCCGAACTGCCAGGATCTATGAAGGCGTATGTCTCAATTATCTTTCTTGGACTTGAGCTTTACTGGAACAATGGCCAAAACTTCTTTGTTGCTCCCGGCCCCAGTATATCCACACATCTCCTGGCTTACAGCACTAGTGGTCTGAGGTTCAGAAGTGGCGTTTCTTTCATTTTTCGGTGATGTCTTTTCTTCTCGTTGTACATGTAGGATGCTTGGATGTTTCCGTGACCATAACTGACATGTCAGTCTTCTTGAACAATCTTTACTCAAATGACCTTGAACCACGCATCCAAAACACAAACCTTTGAATTTCAAATATTCAATCTTGTCCTTGTGTGCTAGCTTCTGGAACTTTTCACAGTTCCCAAGTCCGTGATTTTTGTCACAGTACAAACAGTTATTCTGAGCTAGTTTGCCGTTATCAGTCTTTGTGACTTGGTTTGACTGTGAAAATTCCTGCTTTTCTGTCAACACTTGTGGCAAAACTGCTACTTCTTGGTGTACTTTCCTTTGCTCTCTTCACAAAACTGCTCCTTTCTTTTTGTTTTGTAGATAGACTGACTTCCTGTAGATCACCAAACAATGGATCTGAGACGATCTTTGTTTGTCTGTCAATGTAATCTACCAGATCTGTGAACCTTGCTCTTCTTCCTTTATTCTCCTGCATTTCAAATGTCACATTACGCCATCGCGCCCTCATCTTGTATGGCAATTTGGACAGAATGACTCTCATGTTTGTTGGGTTGTCCATTTCTTCCATGTAGTCAACATCTTGCATCGTGTTTCGGCAACCAATCAGGAAGAGAGAATAAGCGTTTAAGCTCTTAACCTCATCTGTCTTTATTTGTGGCCATTTTAAAGCCTTCTCGATGTAAGCCATGGCTATTTTTAAATTATCGCCATATTGCTTATGAAGCAGTTGTCTGGCTTCTCTGTAACCTTTCTCTGGGGTCATGTGTTCACAGCTTCTCACCAGATCTTGTGGCTCTCCATGTGTATATTGCTCCAGAAAGAAGAGTTTATCTTTCTCATTTTGTGTCTTATTGTCAATAGCATTGTCAAATGCTCTGAGAAAAGATTTATACTTGAGTGGATCACCTGAGAACACAGGAATGTCTCTCTTGGGCAGCAGGGATAGGCTTTGCTGCTTGACCAACATTTCAGTGATTAGGTTTTGATGATGCATCATGTTAGAGATTTGCTCACTCCAACTTATTTTGGAAGAACCAAACAGGAGACAAGCAAGTTCTTTTAGACACCTGCAGGTGGAGAGATCACTCGCTACAGGAATGAAATCTGCCCTCCTTCCTGCACGTGGATATTTATTAAGAGAAACAGAGTGGGGGTATGGGTAGGCTGGCTAAAGCCCTTGTCCTCTAGTCTAAACATGTCAGGGGATGTTTTACGACCTTGAGATAAGGAGGACAAGGTAAGGTATTTATTACCTGTTGCATTCCAACATAATCCTACGATAAAGATAACCTGGAAAACCCTAACATCTCCCTCCTGTTTTATCATATGATTATGTCACCCCAAACAACAAAGACAAGTAAGAAAGAAAAACATATATATATGTATAATGAAGAAAGAAGAATAGTAAAAATAAAAACAACAAACAATGATAGCAACACTTTCCAGTGAAATTGAGGCATTACCTCAACACCCCAGATCAAACTTATTGTGTAAGCGAAAAACCTGCTGGCCAGATGTCATTAGCAGGAAAATTCTTACACGGCCCCGTTGCCACAGGCGACCAGAATGCTATCAATAAAAAATAAAAAGAAAAACACAGAAACAGTACATCATTGTATCCATCACTTGTGAAGCATTTTCGATGGTCAAATCAACAAGTTTCCGTAATACATGCTCAACAGAACAGCATCTACGCAATCCACGTCTCATTATCATTATCACAACTGTCACGTCTAAGAAGTTGTATATGTGCCCGTGTTTTCGTCAGCTGATGATGTTCTAGTCTGTAGGTGAGGTCTGTCACACACACCGGCGCACACACTCGTGTCCAGTTGGCAGGCAGCATCGGACAACTCCTGTGACCACAAAACCATGATCCGTACTGAACAGGCACGTGCACTCATAGGATGCAGGTGAGGCAGTGCCTCTGAACTTCTGAATGAAGTAGGTCCCGTCCGATGGTGCAGCCATGTTGGTAGTAGAGCCCTTACACCTTGAAAACGGCTCTCTCATCCTGGCACACAGCGGTGATGTCCAAAGCTCCCATCCAGTTCGCACCCACACAGGGTGTGAACACACACACACACACACACACACACACACACACACACACACACACACACACACACACACACACACACACACACACACACACGCACCCACGCAGACAAAGAGATTCTAATCCATCTCTCATGTAGCTTCTCTTGATAGAATCTCCTATTGGTAAATGTATAGCAGACGTTTTAGCATATAATCCCATACTCTGCTCTCTCACTTCTACTTTTTCATGTCGGTGCAGTCGTAGGTGGCCCCTATTGCAGTCATTGTCTTGTTAACTGTCGCCGTGTGGCTCCTATGCATGACTGTGTGAATGTCAAAAATTGAACGTACCTAACTTTCTGACCATCCAACCTCCACTGTGGTATAAAAAAACCTTACTATTGTATTGAGTAGGTACATTGAGCAACCTAGCTTCCTCCTGACTGCCAAATGTCCTGTTCTAAAATTTATATAACTCGATCTCTACGTTTTAAGCTTGATGAGCCAAAATATCAGATCTTGCTCTTGTTTCCTACCGTTTTAGCCTATTTGTTTTATCCAAATCCGTTCAATCTCTGATTATAATCTGTAGCCCTACGTATTTTTCAAATTTTTATTTATTTATTCATCAAATCTCCTCAGTTCTGTCAAACTCAGTGCACAATGAACCTCCCTTCCACTTTGAACCAAGCTTCACCAAATTTGGGAACGCCGTATCAAGGAGTGCGATTTGGTTGTCGGACACTCCAAGTCCATATCTTTTTGCCGCACTTCACCCTATCAAGTTGGTGTTCTTTTGTTGTTGCTTCAGAGCGACCCCATCCATCACTCTTGAATGAGTCCATTGTTCAAATGAGTCAATTTTCATCATTGTGAGTTCCTCCGCTTTTCACTGTCTTTTCTCGTCCCCGAGGATGTTGTCTGTCCTCCGGAGTGTACTTGTCCTCCTCCAAGCACAACAGCAGTCTTTTCTTGTCCTTCGCCAAAGGTCAAAGGTGCTTCAGAGCCAGGCACCATTTTGTAGTTGTTCACGGCTGCAGGCGAAGACTCGGATTGGGTTTCAGGGGCCCTGACACTGAGAATGACAGGCTGGGACATCAAACTTGTAAGACTATCTCCAAATGTAGCTGCTTCCATCAATTTGCTGGTAATGTTTGTTTACCAAACTTCAAATTCTTCTAATAACAGCGGTCTCGTTTTTATATCGTAAATCCTGCAACTCATCCTATTTTTGAGCTACATTTTATCTATAGTTCCAATTTAATCGGACAGTATGTTGTCTTCAGTATCATTATTGAAAATCAACTCATCGAGGTCTGCTTTCCACATCAAGCCCTGATCTGTATGTCTTGACCTCTCACATGTTATTGTCATGCTTGCTCAAAAATGTGACTTAGAGTATGGTGCTGTGAATTCTCAATCTCCCCAATGAAATTGGATCCCACCTCGTAGTTCTTATCGTTCTCATGTTCCTGTTAGCCTGCAATTGTCCAAATCAAAAATGTTTTCTGTCTTTCTTTTGAACCTCTAAATCTCTCGTGTTGCTAACCTATCTACACCAGAACAAAAAATTTACCACAATATAACACCAAATGTATTCGAAAATTCATTGTCATAAAGTGTTGTATTATTACTATCTTCCACTATCTGTCCTACTCACTCCCCCCCTTTTGAGGCTTGGCAACGCCCATGCCTCACACCTTGACAAACTTTTTGGGAGAATGCGTTCTTTACTACATACGATTCCATCATCATTTAATTTGACTTTCTTTCCAAAACGCTTCTCAATTTCTCAGTTCACACATCTTCTACATGTGTTACTGGTTCTCCAGTTTTTTTTCTCTAGTTAATTATCAATCCAAAAGCTACGTGTTTCTTTCTAACATTCAACCTGCTCAAAATCATTCTTTCATCAAAGTCGCTCTACTAATTTTCTATAGTAGTCGCCAACGACTTCAACCATTCAACCTGTAATTTCTTTTCATTCAGGCTATCATTCATCAATGTTCATTTGCATCTCACACAGTCTCCAAAAAGGAGTCTTCCCATCACATTGGTCTCAATTCATCCAAGCTCACCACACAACATTCATATATCATTTTCAACTCAGAATAATCCACCAATTCAAAAAAAATTAACTAAAACAAACAACTGGCAAATTAATCTAAATGTTTTCTTTGTTTTTAAATTTGAAGAACTCAATCTCTCAGATTTAGCTTGCATTTAGAATTTTGTATAATCTTATAACACAACCAATCAATTATTCCTATTAAATGTAGCATTGCAAAATCTTAAATTCACAATTTAGCTTCTTCCAATTCCTGAAAGCATGTTCTGTCATTTTTTTTTCTTTGAATTTCTCATGTGGGCTCGACACTTAACATGCACTAGTGTGGATTAGTTTCTGCTTGCAAACAGATTTCTCTCTTTTTCCTCTCATTTTTATCTTTCAAAATCATTTCTGTTCTGCGGTGCAAATTGGATAGACCACAGTCTAGCAAAAAAAAATTTATACTAAAACTTTAGCCAATGTTCATCATTTTAACATATACGCACACACATGCACAGCTCTCTCATGCAAAAGGTAGTTCCCAGCACCAATGATTCGTCACAGGCTGGCCATTTCCTGTGGTCGATCATGAGCTGGTCCCTCCCATGCACACGAGGACAGCACATTCTAATTTTATTTATTTATCTTCTAGAAGCAAGTTGCATTTCTTTACCACTTGATTTGCATATTTTAACTTCAGTGTAACACAATTTGAGCTCTAGTCATTTGTAATTTGGGCATACAAACAGCATTGTCATACTTCTTGGATGGACAGGACTTCTAATAATCTAAAAAAAAATTCTAATAATCTGACAATGACATGTTTTGCTGTCATATGGGCATCTATTCTTTCTTTCTCTGTATGAGCATAAGCGGTCAAAGAGGAGGAAGCTTGTCATGCTAAAAATTTGGCTTTTCCTCTGCTCCTTCCTCCACCCTTTGATTGATATTGTTTTGCAAAACGACACTCTCGTGCGAAGTGTCCTCGTCTCCCACAGTTCCAACAGTTGTCAGAATCTCGTGGGGGTTTTGAATTATATGGCGGCCTGCGACCTTGTTGGCCTCTACCTCTCCCTCTGCCTAGCTGGGACCCTTGGAAGAAGACTGTTGTATCTTCATCTAGTTCATCATCATCATTATCGAGATGAAATACATCAGAACTTTTGCCTTTTTTGATCACTTTTTCAGCATGTCTGGCCCATTGCATAGTTGTTGTCACACTTGCAACATCCACTTCCACCAAATGTTTCCTCACCCAGTTGCCTATTTTAGGGCGGAAATTAGTGAGGAGCGCATTGTTAGGGTTTTCCAGGTTATCTTTATCGTAGGATTATGTTGGAATGTAACCTGTAATAATTACCCTCGCCTGTCCTGTCTTAACAAAAGTAGTAGAACAAAGTGCTAAGATCTTTTGAACTGATTGACTAGCTGCAGAGGAAGCAATCAAAGTTGTTTTGTTCACACAACATCGTGAAGGACCCCCTGCTGTGCTTTGATCAGCCAGGGGCTTCGGCCATTTGTCTACTCTGACCCCCACTCTCACTCCCACTCTGTTTCTCTCAATAAAAATGGTCCTGCAAGAGGCCTGAGTCAGACTTCATTCGATAATCGCTGTTCAGACAGCGACGAATGGACTCTCCACCTGCAGGTGTCTAAAAGAACTTGCTTGTCTCCTGTTTGGTTCTTGCAAAATAAGTTGGAGTGAGCAAATCTCTAACATTTTGGTGCCGAAACCCGGGATCCTCATACCCACCATCTGACCGGCGAAGGAGGACGTGCTGCATTGTCGACAAGCGTCCATTAGGAGGACCTGGAAAAGAAAGTCCTGGGAAGAGAATTCTTCGCTGGGCCAGCATCTTAGGTCTGCCTTCGTCTGACAGAGGTGGATTGACGGGATCCGGCGGTGCAACGAACCAGGGGACAAGTAAGTTAAAGCGCTAAAGATACGGCTTTGGTTTGTCCGAGCTATGAGATTCGGCTTTGGTTTGTCCGAGCTATGAGATTCGGCTTTGGTTTGTCCGAGCTATGAGATTCGGCTTTGGTTTGTCCGAGCTATGAGATTCGGCTTTGGTTTATCCGAGCCATGAGATACGGCTTTGGTTTGTCCGAGCTATGAGATACGGCTTTGGTTTGTCCGAGCCATGAGGCCTAAAAAAAAAAAAGCGCTGGAGTTTGTGTGATTGAGTGTGTGACTGGTAGGATAAATTGACTAAAAAGCAGTTCTAGCGTTGATCCACGGCAATAATACAGGCTAGTAATTTGTTGAAAGGTCAATTTAAACCTGCATTGAGGATCCTCAAAGAAATAAATAAGTAATAATAGTAATAATAATAATAATAATAATATTTTTGAGACAGAGATTGTAAAACCTAAAACTACTAGAATTAAGATGGGAAATAAAAACGGTAAATCTCTACCTCTTGACGGAGATGAGAAGTACATGGCAAGTAGATTTCTTAATTGTATGCAATATATGCCGAAGTGGAAGAAAAAGTATGGAGTAGAAGGGAAGTTGAGAGTTGAAGTGTGGAAGATAGTAGTTGATGTTTTAGAAGAGAGTGTGGATAGAAAGAAAAATGGACTGAAAAAGAAAAGAAAAGAGAGTGAATTGGATTGTGCTAAAATGTGGTTGAAAGCTTCACAACAAAGAAGAGAACAAATCCAAAAGACAAAAGATAGAAAGTTGAAAAGTGATGAGGCCGCCATTCAATTTAGATTTGAAAAAGAATTCAGGGTGCTGTCATGTAACATGGGGGTAGAGATGGTCCAAATGGTAGAATATGGATTGTTCACAGGGATAAATTGACAGAGCTGGAATTCCAAATTTGTCCAAAAGATGGCGCCAGACCAAAACATGAGACCAAAAGAGGGGCCAGAATAAGCTAGACCAGTTAAAATAGAAAAGAGGAACACGGTGTCAGAGTGTAAGTCACGCATGGAGGCACAAATGAAAGTTTTATTATGTGTTTTTTATTTTTTGATTTCTTTGCTTGGCTAAAAATGTATTCTGTAACCGCTTTAAGCAATATTATTTGTCAATTCGATCAAGGGACCCGTCACTGAGAATAGTGGCGTGACATAAATTGTTTGGAGAAGCACAAATGAAAGTTTTATTATGTGTTTTTTATTTTTTGATTTCTTTGCTTGGCTAAAAATGTATTCTGTAACCGCTTTAAGCAATATTATTTGTCAATTCGATCAAGGGACCCGTCACTGAGAATAGTGGCGTGACATAAATTGTTTGGAGAAGCACAAATGAAATGTTTATGTGTTTTTTATTTTTTGATTTCTTTGCTTGGCTAAAAATGTACTCTGTAACCGCTTTAAAGCAAGATTATTTGTCAATTCGATCAATTCATGTAACAGAAAGTAGGTCAAAGGTGAAAAGGGGAAGTGAAAGGTTTTACCACTAGCTGTGCATTTGGTGGAAAGTACTGCGTGGTCAGGGCGGAAACAGCTGCTAAAGGCCACAGAAAACAAAGCGTGGGAATGCTGGCCAGTCCCTCCATAGGCGTGGGAATGCTGGCCAGTCCCTTCTATAGGCGTGGGAGAACTGGGCAGTCTTACCCTATAGGGAAAGTACAGGAGGAAAGAAAGGGGAGGGGGGGAGACGGAGAGGTCTATAAAAGGTCCTGCTGGAGTAGCTTCAGGGCTTTTTTCCCCAAAAGAGCGCTTATACGTGAAGAGGCCCGGAGGAGTTTCAAGATTTTTTCCAAAGTCCCGAAGATCTTTGTGTGAGACGCAGGATCGCTGGACTGAAATTAACTTGGATTTACTCCCAAAAATTGGACTGGACAACTTTATAGGAGAAATAGGTGAGAGGGATTTATATTTTTTATGTATTTTAGCGAGAGGGGGGAATAGTCATCGGGCCGCCGGATTCCTCGTGGCCAGCCTGTTTCTTTAATTTGGATTTTAGAAGCAAGATCGAACTGATCACTCGACTTTGCTTTCACCAAAAATAGCACGCAGCTGGTAATCACCGCTTCCCTTTTTTTATGAACTGTGTTTTGCAATCGAATTGTTCTGGGATTGAATGATTTTATTAACACGGGTATCAGTGAGTGAAATTGTTCAGTTTCTGGGGTAATTGAGATTTGTAATTCTATTCCATGTTTCTTCAATAAATGTGTTCTGTATATTACTTACTTCGTTGTACGCGGATTTGTACTGAATAGGCAACCGATGGTTTGGGGCTGATTTAAATAAAATAAATCAACGGAAGTGTTTAAATCGGATTATTATTTTGTGTAGAACGAAAAGTTACTTAACTATTTGAAAGGCGCGGCTCAGTTCCCCTTTTCGACGGGCCGCGTAAAAAGTAACTCTGAGCCAGTTGGAGAATTAAATAACTTTCGTAAATATTTAAAGGAGGAGTGGATTTCGTTAGAAGTGAATTGTTGGAAATTTACTTCTTCTAAATAAATTAACGACGACGGTTGAAATAAATCAGTGGAGTTGGAGGAGAATAAAAATATTTCGATTGTCCGTCGGGCGCGGCTCAGTTCCCCTTTTCGACGGGCCGCGTAAAAAGTAACTCTGAGCCAGTTGGAGAATTAAATAACTTTCGTAAATATTTAAAGGAGGAGTGGATTTCGTTAGAAGTGAATTGTTGGAAATTTACTTCTTCTAAATAAATTAACGACGACGGTTGAAATAAATCAGTGGAGTTGGAGGAGAATAAAAATATTTCGATTGTCCGTCGGGCGCGGCTCAGTTCCCCTTTTCGACGGGCCGCGTAAAAAGTAACTCTGAGCAAGTTAGAGAATTAAATATTTTCGTAAATATTTAACGGAAGAGTTGAGTTCGTTGAAAGTGAATTCGGTTGAGAATTTACTTCCTTTAAATAACATAACGACGATGATTAAAATAAATCAGTGAAGTTGGTGGAGGATAAAAATATTTCGATTGTCCGTCGGGCGCGGCCCAGTTCCCCTTTAGTTGTCGGGCCGCGTCAAAAGTTAAATAGGACACGATCAAAAAATAGACTTGCCTTCCAAATTAATTATTGGGCAAATCTAAAGACAGCACGACATTTTTATTCGGTAAGAAAGTCGCTATTCTCTTCGAAGCAATTAAGTGGGGTGAAGAACTCCGACGGTCAAGTGCTAGATCTACGTATACGAAGTTAGAATTAATAATATAAAGGGCATTAATTTTCTTCTTAAATGCTATTATTGTCACACTTTTATTAATTCGATTCTCTTTCGAATAAAAAAAGTTGGTCGGCTCGCTGCATGAGCGACCAAGTGGAACGGACCCATATCAACATTTACTTCGGCAAAACTAGTGCTTGGGTGCGCTATACAAACGAATCCCTGAGGTCTTAACAAAGACTTCTAAAAAATATCCGTAACGAATAAGAACTTCAAACATTAGCGGGGAGCCATCAATACGATGCGGTCACTTCGAAGTCCTGCCTCGAATTGAGTTACTCGGCACGCGCTTCGGGTGACTTGAGAGGGATTGGCGTCGTACAGAAATTAGATTGATTCCGGAGGAGTTAATTTAACTCGGGTGGTTAGATTACGGACGAATCTCCGAACCCGGCTAAAACAAACCCGTTACTGGGGAGCCGGGGGCACCTGATTGCAAGAGGTGCGTTTGACAGTGCATAGTGGCATCCCATTCAATGATACAGCTGAGAGTGCTTATCAACAACAGCTTAAAAATGCGCTCTTCACTACTTTCCGCCCTGAAATAGACAACTGGGTGAGGAAACATTTGGTGGAAGTGGATGTTGCAAGTGTGACAACAACTATGCAATGGGCCAGACATGCTGAAAAAGTGATCAAAAAAGGCAAAAGTTCTGATGTATTTCATCTAGATGATGATAATGATCTAAATGAAGATACAACGATCTTCTTCCAAAGTTCCCAAAGGGGCAGAGGGAGAGTTAGATACCAACAAGGTCGCAAGCCACCATTCAGATCAAAACCCCTATCAGATTCAGACAACTGTTGGAACTGTGGGAGACGAGGACACTATGCAAGAGTGTGTCGTTTTGCAAAACAATATCAATCAAAGGGTGGAGGAAGGAGCAGAGGAAAAGCCTCATTTTTAGCATGACAAGCTTCCTCCTCTTTGACCGCTTATGCTCATACCGAGAAAGAAAGAATAGATGCCCATATGACAGCAAAACATGTCATTGTCAGATTATTAGAATTTTTTTTTAGATTATTAGAAGTCCTGTCCATCCAAGAAGTATGACAATGCTGTTTGTATGCCCAAATTACAAATGACTAGAGCTCAAACTGTGTTACACTGAAGTTAAAATATACAAATCAAGTGGTAAAGAAATGCAACTTGCTTCTAGAAGATAAATAAATAAAATTAGAATGTGCTGTCCTCGTGTGCATGGGAGGGACCAGCTCATGATCGACCACAGGAAATGGCCAGCCTGTGACGAATCATTGGTGCTGGGAACTACCTTTTGCGTGCGAGAGCTGTGCATGTGTGTGCGTATATGTTAAAATGATGAACATTGTCTAAAGTTTTAGTATAAAAAAAAATTGCTAGATTGTTGTCTATTCAATTTACACCGCAGAACAGAAACAATTTTGACAGATAAAAATGAAAGAAAAAGAGAGAAATCTGTTTGCGAGCAGAAACTAATCCACACTAGTGCATGTTAGTGTCAAGCCCTCATGAAAAATTCGGGGTTAACAAAACAACAGAACATGCTTTCAGGAATTGGAAGAAGCTAAATTGTGAATTTAAGATTTTGCAATGCTACATTTAATAGGAATAATTGATTGGTTGTGTTATAAGATTATACAAAATTCTAAATGCAAGCTAAATCTGAGAGATTGAGTTCTTCAAATTTAAAAACAAAGAAAACATTTAGATTAATTTGCCAGTTGTTTGTTTTAGTTAATTTTTTTTGAATTGGTGGATTATTCTGAGTTGAAAATGATATATGAATGTTGTGTGGTGAGCTTGGATGAATTGGGACCAATGTGATGGGAAGACTCCTTTTTGGAGACTGTGTGAGATGCAAATGAACATTGATGAATGATAGCCTGAATGAAAAGAAATTACAGGTTGAATGGTTGAAGTCGTTGGCGACTACTATAGAAAATTAGTAGAGCGACTTTGATGAAAGAATGATTTTGAGCAGGTTGAATGTTAGAAAGAAACATGTAGCTTTTGGATTGATAATCAACTAGAAAAAAAAAAACAAAAAAAAAAACTGGAGAACCAGTAACACATGTAGAAGATGTGTGAACTGAGAAATTGAGAAGCGTTTTGGAAAGAAAGTCAAATTAAATGATGATGGAATCGTATGTAGTAAAGAACACATTCTCCCAAAAAGTTTGTCAAGGTGTGAGGCATGGGCGTTGCCAAGCCTCAAAAGGGGGGGAGTGAGTAGGACAGATAGTGGAAGATAGTAATAATACAACACTTTATGACAATGAATTTTCGAATACATTTGGTGTTATATTGTGGTAAATTTTTTGTTCTGGTGTAGATAGGTTAGCAACACGAGAGATTTAGAGGTTCAAAAGAAAGACAGTTAAAAGAAAACATTTTTGATTTGGACAATTGCAGGCTAACAGGAACATGAGAACGATAAGAACTACGAGGTGGGATTCAATTTCATTGGGGAGATTGAGAATTCACAGCACCATACTCTAAGTCACATTTTTGAGCAAGCATGACAATAACATGTGAGAGGTCAAGACATACAGATCAGGGCTTGATGTGGAAAGCAGACCTCGATGAGTTGATTTTCAATAATGATACTGAAGACAACATACTGTCCGATTAAATTGGAACTATAGATAAAATGTAGCTCAAAAATAGGATGAGTTGCAGGATTTACGATATAAAAACGAGACCGCTGTTATTAGAAGAATTTGAAGTTTGGTAAACAAACATTACTAGCAAATTGATGGAAGCAGCTACATTTGGAGATAGTCTTACAAGTTTGATGTCCCAGCCTGTCATTCTCAGTGTCAGAGTCCCTGAAACCCAATCCAAGACTTCGCCTGCAGCCGTGAACAACCACAAAATGGTGCCTGGCTCTGAAGCACCTTTGACCTTTGGCGAAGGAAAAGAAAAGACTGATGTTGTGCTTGGAGGAGGACAAGTACACTCCGGAGGAAATACAACATCCTCGGAGACGAGAAAAGACAGTGAAAAGCGGAGGAACTCACAATGATGAAAATTGACTCATTTGAACAATGGACTCATTCAAGAGTGATGGATGGGGTCGCTCTGAAGCAACAGCCAAAGAACACCAACGTGAGAGGGTGAAGTGCGGCAAAAAGAAATGGACTTGGAGTGTCCGACGACCAAATCGCACTCCTTGCTACGGCGTTCCCAAATTTGGTGAAGCTTGGTTCAAAGTGGAAGGGAGGTTCATTGTGAACTGAGTTTGACAGAACTGAGGAGATTTGATAAATAAATAAATAAAAATTTGAAAAATACATAGGGCTCCAGAGAAAAGCATTATAATCAGAGATTGAACGGATTTGGATAAAACAAATAGGCTAAAACGGTAGGAAACAAGAGCAAGATCTTATATTTTGGCTCATCAAGCTTAAGACGTAGAGGTCGAGTTATATAAATTTTAGAACAGGACATTTGGCAGTCAGGAGGAAGCTAGGTTGCTCAATGTACCTACTCAATACAATAGTAAGGGTTTTTATACCACAGTGGAGGTTGGATGGTTAGAAAGTTAGGTACGTTCAATTTTTGACATTCACACAATCATGCATAGGAGTCACAAGGCAACAGTTAACAAGACAATGACTGCAATAGGGGCCACCTACGACTGCACCGACATGGAAAAGTAGAAGTGAGAGAGCAGAGTATGGGATTATATGCTAAAACGTCTGCTATACAGTTACCAATAGGAGATTCTATCAAGAGAAGCTACATGAGAGATGGATTAGAATCTCTTTGTCTGCGTGGGTGCGTGGTGTGTGTGTGTGTGTGTGTGTGTGTGTGTGTGTGTGTGTGTGTGTGTGTGTGTGTGTGTGTGTGTGTGTGTGTGTGTGTGTGTGTGTGTGTGTGTGTTCACACCCTGTGTGGGTGCGAGCGTGTGAGGAGAAAGAAGGCATGGGTAAGACAATCTCTTTTAAACCAGGAGGCAATAAATGGGAACGCCCCTGTCATAAATAGTTTTTGGTTAAAGGGAATCATTAGGAAGTGTTCAAACTCTTCCCGCAAACATTCCTATTTGCCAGTTAAATGGGCACTACAATTGACTACGAGAGTTGCAAACAACAGATGAAGAGCAGTCCTTGGCAGATTATATGATCAGGACGCTCAAACTGTGTCAAAGACAAATTTACTGCCGCTTGATCTTTCCTCCTCACAGGTCGACAACCCCATCAATCCAGGAGACTGGGTCTACATCGAGGTCATCAAAAGAAGGAACTGGGCCAGCCACGACGGGAGGGACCATTCCAAGTCTTGCTGACTACACATGTTGCACCCAAGGTTGCAGGACCCACAAATGCATTAACGACGACTGCTCTCCAGGAGGAAACTGGATGGGAGCTTTGGACATCACCGCTGTGTGCCAGGATGAGAGAGCCGTTTTCAAGGTGTAAGGGCTCTACTACCAACATGGCTGCACCATCGGACGGGACCTACTTCATTCAGAAGTTCAGAGGCACTGCCTCACCTGCATCCTATGAATGCACGTGCCTGTTCAGTACGGATCATGGTTTTGTGGTCACAAGAGTTGTCCGATGCTGCCTGCCAACTGGACACGAGTGTGTGCGCCGGTGTGTGTGACAGACCTCACCTACAGACTAGAACATCATCAGCTGACGAAAACACGGGCACATATACAACTTCTTAGACGTGACAGTTGTGATAATGATAATGAGACGTGGATTGCGTAGATGCTGTTCTGTTGAGCATGTATTACGGAAACTTGTTGATTTGACCATCGAAAATGCTTCACAAGTGATGGATACAATGATGTACTGTTTCTGTGTTTTTCTTTTTATTTTTTATTGATAGCATTCTGGTCGCCTGTGGCAACGGGGCCGTGTAAGAATTTTCCTGCTAATAACATCTGGCCAGCAGGTTTTTCGCTTACACAATAAGTTTGAGGTAATGCCTCATCTTCACTGGAAAGTGTTGCTAACATTGTTTGTTGTTTTTATTTTTACCATTCTACTTTCATCATTATACGTATATATGTTTTTTTTCTTGCTTGTCTTTGTTGTTTGGGGTGACATAATCATATGATAAAACAGGAGGGAGATGTTAGGGTTTTCCAGGTTATCTTTATCGTAGGATTATGTTGGAATGTAACCTGTAATAATTACCCTCGCCTGTCCTGTCTTAACAAAAGGAGTAGAACAAAGTGCTAAGATCTTTTGAACTGATTGACTAGCTGCAGAGGAAGCAATCAAAGTTGTTTTGTTCACACAACATCGTGAAGGACCCCCTGCTGTGCTTTGATCAGCCAGGGGCTTCGGCCATTTGTCTACTCTGACCCCCACTCTCACCCCCACTCTGTTTCTCTCAATAAAAATGGTCCTGCAAGAGGCCTGAGTCAGACTTCATTCGATAATCGCTGTTCAGACAGCGACGAATGGACTCTCCACCTGCAGGTGTCTAAAAGAACTTGCTTGTCTCCTGTTTGGTTCTTGCAAAATAAGTTGGAGTGAGCAAATCTCTAACACGCATTTTTAAGCTGTTGTTGATAAGCACTCTCAGCTGTATCATTGAATGGGATGCCACTATGTACCCAGAATTCTTTTTCAAATCTCAATTGAATGGCGGCCTCATCACTTTTCAACTTTCTATCTTTTGTCTTTTGGATTTGTTCTCTTCTTTCTTGTGAAGCTTTCAACCACACTCTAGCACTTCTACCACTTCTTCCACATTTCAAATTTCCTTGTACTCCATACATTTTCTTCCACTTCAGCATGTATTGCATACAATTAAGAAATCTACTTGCCATGAACTTCTCGTTTTAAAGAAGAGCAGAGCAAGAGATTTACCGTTCTTATTTCCCATCTTAATTTTAGTAGTTTAAGGTTTTACAATTTTTTTCAATTTTTTTTTCTTTGAGGATCCTCAATGCAGGTTTAAATTGACCTTTCAACAAATTACTAGCCTGTTTTATTGCCATGGATCAACGCTAGAACTGCTTCTTAGTCAATTTATACTACCAGTCACACACTCAATCACACAAACTCCAGCGCTTTTTTAGGCCTATCCAGGGATGGGTGTAAAACCCTCCCAAACAGCTTTGGAAAAACGGACAAAAGAAAAAATCTACGCCCTTCTTCAATTAAGAAAAAGAAGCTCTGTTTTTCTTAGCCCGTTTCTTCCACTGGGACTTGAACCCAAGCTATTCTTTGGCTTGGAAAAACATACAAAGAAAAATCTACGCCCTTCTTTGATTAACAAAAAAAGAAGCTCCGTGTTTCTTAGCACGTTCCTTCCACTGGGACTTTAACCCAAGCCAGATCCCTCAGCTCGGAAAAACAGACAAAGAAGAGTCTACACACTTCTTCGATGAACAAAAAAGAAGCTCTGCCTTTCTTAGCCTGTTTCTTCCACTGGGACTTGAACCCAAGCTGGCTCCCGTGCACCTCTATGTGTTACGCGTTTAACAACACAACACAATTTCAGGCCTTTAACTTACTTGTCCCCTGGTTCGTTGCACTGCCGGGTCCCGTCAATCCACCTCTGTCAGACGAAGGCAGACCTAAGATGCTGGCCCAGCGAAGAATTTCCTTCCCAGGTCTTTCCTTACCAGGTCCGGCTAATGGACGCTGGCCCGTCGACGGTGTACAGCGCGTCGTCCTCCGTCAGCCAGATGATGGGTATGAGGGTCCCGGGTTTCGGCACCAAAATGTTAGAGATTTGCTCACTCCAACTTATTTTGCAAGAACCAAACAGGAGACAAGCAAGTTCTTTTAGACACCTGCAGGTGGAGAGATCACTCGCTACAGGAATGAAATCTGCCCTCCTTCCTGCACGTGGATATTTATTAAGAGAAACAGAGTGGGGGTATGGGTAGGCTGGCTAAAGCCCTTGTCCTCTAGTCTAAACATGTCAGGGGATGTTTTACGACCTTGAGATAAGGAGGACAAGGTAAGGTATTTATTACCTGTTGCATTCCAACATAATCCTACGATAAAGATAACCTGGAAAACCCTAACACATCACCTCATAAATCCTGTCACCTGTAGATGTGGGCTCCTGAGGACGTATAGGTGGGGCTCCATCTGAGTGATCCGGATGGCACAAATATGCATGAGATGAATGTTTTGTGATACTAGCAGACACATCATACATCGGATGATCTTCCTTCTCTTCAGCATCTGATGTCATCTGAGCCTGGACTTCAAGTACAGGTTGGGATCTTGGAAGACTTGCCAAAGGTTGTTCCAGCCTGTATTTCACATATTCATTCATTGCATCTTGGGGATCCTCGTGGTTCTGGAAAACTTTGAGCTTAGCAGTAGAGGCTGCTATTGCAGTTTCAATCTCTAGCTCCTCCAACTCAGCCTTCAACTTTGCTTCCTGCAGTTGAATTGCCTTTTTCTTTTTTAGCGATTCAGCTCGTGCTAGAAGAGCTGCTCTTTTAGCCTCCTCTTTCATGCGAGCCACTGAACTCGTGTTTGACACAACTGAAGAACTTTCAGTCCTGGAACTCGATCTGCTCTTACTTCTTTGACGACGAAGATCCGCTATTACAGAAATACTGTCATATGGAGCAACCTCCTCTTCATTGTGAACACTTCTTTTACGTTCTTGAATCCAACCTTCAGTCTCATGCAAAAACTGCTTAATAGTAGCTGCCTTTGACTCGTACCAGTCACGCTGGAAGTCAGCTTCATCTTCAGGTAACATCTGTACAATATTGTTGTTTAGCAATATGAACTCTTCATGCAGCTTGTAAAAACTTTGAAGTGTTTCTGACTCCATTTTATCAACATGCTCTTCATTATTCTTTATGTTGTCCATTTCCTTCATTTTAGCCGTAATATGAGCCATTTTTGCCCTTCTTTGTCCGATAAGCCTTTGGAGTTTCTCCTCGAGTGCCTTTTGTGCGTACTTTGGCTCCCTCTTATGGTCACTCGCCTGCATTGCGTCCGATGCGGCAACAAACGATCGTTTCTCCTCCATGTTTTAATCTCAGCAATATCCAACAAGTTTTTTCAACAAACGATCAAAAAGGGCTTTTATAGTCCATGAACGTAACAGTATTCTTCTACTTTAATGTCTTCTTAACTTGCAAAACAACTCATTAAGCGTGAATAGGTGCTCCCTCCGTTAGCATGGTTAGCTTCGCCATTAGCATGTTAGCAGGTCAGCTCCTCACGGTGATACTATGGCTCTCATCCTCTCCTCTTCCAAAAGCTTCCTCTCATTCGTCTCCTTTCTTGAATGTCCTTTTATCCTCCTGGAGACAGTTTTTGACTAATGTTATGGCAACAGATCCAATATCTGTGTCATTCCATAGACACTTGTAGTAAAGGACGCGTGCGAACCGTGAATTTAACAAAAAGGTCTTTATCTATAAAAAATACAAATACAAAAATTACGATAAATCAGTTTTACAATTCCTTTTTCTTTCTTTCAAAAAATACACAGTATATACTATGTGCACAATCTACACTGTCAAAAACTGTTTTTCTCCGTGTCTACGTAGTCCAACTGTCTAAACGATCCCTCAATGGTTTGTTCTAATGCAATACAGCCTGACAGGAAGTAAACCTCTCAAAATAAAACAAATTTTCACAATAAAAATGCCTAAACAAATGTCAATCGTCTTAACTCAATTTTACAAAATAAAAAAAACAAACCACAACACAATTAACTTAAACATTTCCTACTTATGGCTCTAACAGGGGGTGTTTAATGATGTGTAAACAGAACAACTTTGATTGCTTCCTCTGCAGCTGACAGGACAAGCTAGGTTAATTATTACAGGTTACATTCCAACATAATTATGGGATCAAACTAATTTATCCACCCTAACATATCCCTCCTGTTTATCATATGATTATGTCACCCCGATTAACAAACATAAGCAAGAAAATATAATGAAGATAGAAAAATAAAAACAAAAAGATAGAAACAGTACATCAACATATTCATCACTTGTGAGGCATTTCCGACGGTCAGATTATCAGGTTTCCGTGAAAAACGTTCAGCTAATCAACATTATCACAATCTTCTGTCCGCAGCGCATTAAAATCATCACATTCAACATACCTGAGATGTTGCATTCGCACTTCAGCTACGGTAGAAGACACAGATCTTGATACAGCTGATTTCAAACATGATAACACAGGTCGTAAACTAGCACAACAATACCAGCACAACAAACATAGGAGTCACAAGTTTCAACAGCAGTTGCCACCAGGCCCCAGAGAATAGTCATGAAAAGAAATCCCATTGATGTGGGACTTTGTCTTTTGACATGCCCTGCTGTAAGTTCTTCAGTGAGTTCACAGCGTCGTTGATGAGTGTCATTAACACCTGGAATGTATGTGCAACAGGAAGTCCCAATGATGTGGCACACGCCACCTTGCACTGCAGTCATCAAGTCCAGAACCATCCTGTTTTGCAAGACCATTAGTCCAATAGCCTGAATCTCTGTTTTGGCCATCATTGACTTGCAGCGAGAGAGATTCAGAAAAGATTGGAAACGATAGTTCAGTGTCTCGATGAAGAGTGATTGTTTTCTAACTCCGATCCAAGGAACAGGCGTATGAATGACTTTGTCTCCGACGGACCACACTTTGTGGCTGTCAGGGACATTCGCACCTCAGACGGGGTAATGTGGCTCAAAGGCTGCAACAGCTCTGTGTCTACGTCCAGAAGAGTTGTGTGCTGTCGTCAGCTGATGTTGTATCCTGTAGGTGTGGTCGGTCCCCCACACTGGTGCACACACCCGTGTCCAGTTGTCGGGCAGCATCGGACAACTCTTGTGACCACAAAGCCACGAGCCATTCTGAATGAAGTTGGTCCCGTCCGATGGTGCACCCATCCTGGCACTCAGCGATGATGTCCAAAGCTCCCATCCAGTTTCCTCCTGGAGAGCAGTCGTTAATGCATTCGTGGGTTTCATTTTCTTGGATGAAACAGGTGTAGTCCATTCCAGGTAACCTTTTTGTTTAGGCCACTTGTGGCATCTATCGTCTTTCAACAGTCACTTTGAGATGAATCCAAAAGAGTTCGATGACAGGTTCCTTTCTGTGAGTCCAGGGTGGGAGGGGTAGCATCACTGACTATGACAGCACAATGTTGAGATCCAACCTCTCCCACAGAGGTCATGCATTTAACTTCAGTGACAGTCATTGTTCTTGCCTCCAGGTGAACTTGCGTGGAGGAAGGGGGTGAGTTTGGAACACACATAGCATCCCTCCTGTGTGTGGGATCTCACAGTGAACTTATTATTATAATATACTTTTTATTTTATTTTATTTCGAACATCCAAAACAAAAAAGAAAAAACAAAACAAATCACACTCTAAAGTGCCACATATAAGTCCATACAACAAACAAACAAAATATAAACCAACAAACAGAAAAAAAATACAGAAATAAATAATAATAATAATACATAAGTAAATAAATCAATAAAGACTGCTCGAAAAGGAAGAAGCAACTTTACATGCTGATACCAAGCGTTGGTTTTGTATGGGCATCTGGGGTACCATGATCAGTCTTCAAAAATCTCATCATGTGACCATCTTTTTCCATGGTTGACATTGTCAATTGGTCTATTCAGATGAGCCCATAGACCAGGGGTGGGCAATTCCGGTCCTCGAGGGCCGGTGTCCTGCATGATTTATAGGTCTCCCTGCTGCAACACACCTGATTCAAATGATCAGGACTGTTATCCAGCTTCTGCAGAACTTTCTAATTATCTGACCATTTGAATCAGGTGTGTTGCAACAGGGTGACATAGAAAACATGCAGGACACCGGCCCTTGAGGACCGGAATTGCCCACCCCTGCCATAGACCATAGCACGCTTCAACCACAACGCAGCAGAGGATCCACCTGGCATGTGGACCCCCGTTGCTACTAGGATTGCAGAGACACCGGTATATCCCATTGCCTGTCAGAGTGGGGATCGTTGAATTCTTCACCAACATTGAGACGCCCCACCCTAAACGATGAGGCCCCTTTGTAGTCAGACTTCCCCACCACTCCGAAAATGGGGTCCAGCATTCTCTGTAACTTCCAGTGGGTGAATCCAGCTGGGCCTTCCAGCAATGTTCAGTGCAGTGGGGGTAGTCAGCAAGACTTGGAATGGCCCCTCCCACCATGGCTGGCCCAGTTTGTCCTTTTTGAGGACCTTCATGTCGTCCCAGTCTCCCGGCTTGGAGTGGTTGTTGACCTGTGGGGAAGAAAGATCAGGCAGCAGTAAATTTGCATTTGACACATCTTTCAGTTTGAGTGCTCTGATCACGCTATCTGCCAAGGACTATTCTTCATCTGCTTTTTGCAAATCTTGTATCATTCGCTAGTCAATTTTATTGTCCTTTTGAACTGGGCAAATAGGAGTGTTTACGAGAAGAGTTTAAACACTTCCTAATGATTCCTCCTGACCGAAGACCATTTATGACAGGGGCTATCCCATTTACTGCCTCCTGTTTTAAAGGAGATTCTCTGATCTTGGTTACTAGAGGAATGGACCGTAAGTCCTGTAGCAGATGGTTCCTTTTCTTATCAGTTAAACAAATGTTGATTAGTCAGGGAAGTGCATAAGCCCTTCTAACAGCTACACCACTTCCCCATAGCTTCTTTAGTCACTTTTCAATCATCTTCCGATTGCTTCAAGCAAAAGTTTGAAAAGCTTAAGAAAATTTTAACTCAATGGTATGACGCCAAATGTATTAGAGAATCCATATGTCGTAAAGTGTTGTATTATTACTATCTTTCACTATCTGTCCTACTCTCTCCCTCCTTCTGAGGCTTGGCGACGCCCATGCCTCACACCTTGACAAACTTTTTGGGAGCATGTGTTCTTTACTACGTATGATTCTATCATAATTTAACTTGACTTTCTTTCCAAAACGTTTCTCAATTTCCCAGTTCACACATCTTCTGCATGTGTTACTGGTTCTCCAGTTTTTTGTCTCTAGTTATCAATCCAAAAGCAACTTTTTTTTTCTTAGCATTTAACTTACTCAAAATCACTCTTTCTTCAAAGGTTTTCTACTAATTTTCCATAGTAGTCTCCAACAACTGAAACCATTCAACCTGCATTTTCCTTTCATTCAGGCAATCAGTCATCCTTGCTCATTTGCATATCACACAGTCTCCAAAAAGGAGTCTTTCGATCACATTGGTCCCAATTTATCCACACTCTCCACACAACATTCATATATTATTCTCAACTCAAGGTTCCTGATAGAACAATCCACCAATCAAAAAAAAAACTCAACACATAAAAGCTGCTGACAAATTAATCAGATTTTTTTTCCTTGTTTTTAAATTTAAAGAACTCAATCTCTCGGATCTAACTCACGTGTAGAAGTTGGTATAATCTTGTAACACAACCAATTATTCCTATTAAATCAAGAATTGCAATGTCTTAAATTCACAATTTTGATTCATCCAATTCCTGAAAACATGTTTTCTATGTCATTCGAATTTCTCTTCAAGGTGAGACACTAATGAGCACTAGTGTGAACCAGTTTCTGCCCGCAGATTTCTTTCTTTTTCTCTTTTTTATTTTTCAAAATTCTTTCTGTTTTGCAGTGCAAATTGGATAGACCATAGTCTAGCAAATTTCTTTGCACTAAAAGTTTAGCCAATTTCATCATTTCAACACATACGCACACACATGCACAGCTCTCGCGCGCGAGGGGTGGGGGCCCGGCACCAATGATTCGTCACAGGCTGGCCAGTTCCTGCAGTCGATCATGAAGCTGGTCCCGCCCACGCACGCGAGGACAGCACATTCTAATTCTTTATTTATCTTTTAGAAGCAAGTTGTATTTCTTTACCACTTGATTTGCAAATTTTAACTTAAGTGTGGACACACAATTTGATCTCTGGTCATTGGCCATACAATCAGCATTGTCATAAGTCTTGTATGCACAGGAGTTCTAATAATCTAGAAAATGTTCTAATAATCTGACAATGACATGTTTTGCTGTCATATGGGGGATATTTCAGGTCTAAATTTAGATACATGATTTGCATAGTAGTGGAAGCTCCTCTTGCCCCTTTGCTTGAGCCGCGGCTTGAGCTGCGACCTTGCACCTGCGCACTGGGGCCTTATTGTGTTCTGGTCTGACAAACACGTGACATTATCACGTTTCATCTTTATATGTTTTCCCTTCAATTTGTTCTCTTCTCTATTGTGAAGCTTTCAAACACACTCCAGCACATTTCAATTCTCTCTTTTCTTTCCTTTCTCAGTTACTTTTCTTCCCAGCCATTCTCCTCCAAAAATTTTACCACTTCTTCCACATTTCAACTTCAACTTTCCTTCTGCTCCATACTTTTTCTTCCACTTCGGCAGGTCTCACATACAATTAAGAAATCTACTCGCCATGTACTTCTCATCTACTTCAAGAGATTTGCAGTTTTCTTTTCCCATCTTAATTTTAGTAGTTTTAGTTTTTTAAATTTTTTTTTCAATTTTTTTTCTTTGAGCATCCTCAATGCAGGTTTAAATTGACCTTTCAACAAATTTCTTGCCTGTGTTATTTACTAGTACTGCTCTTTAGTCAATTTATCCTACCAGTCACTCTCTCAACCATGTGAGGGATCTGGGTCACGGCACCAAAATGTTAGAGTGGTGCCCACTCTAACTTATTTTGCAAGAACCACACGGGAGACAGTATGCCTTTTGAACACTTGCAAGTGGAGAGCTCGTTCGTCACTGTGCATACAGCGATCATTGAACCAAGTCTGACTTTGCTGTCTTGCAAGAGCATATTTATTGAGAGAAGCAGGGTGGGGGGGAGAGTGGACAGGATGGGGTTGAAACCCCTGGCCTCAGGTCAAATCATAGCAGGCGGTGTTTAATGATGTTGTGTAAACAGAACAACTTTGATTGCTTCCTCTGCAGCTGGTCAATCACTTCAAAGGATCTTAGCACTTTGTTCTACTACTTTAAGACAGGACAAGTTTGGTCAATTATTACAGGTCACATTCCAATATAATCATCGGCTCAAACTAATCTATCAACCCTAACAGATGTCTCTTAATTTCCTACGTCTTAACCCAGATAAAACTGAGATGTTGATAACTGTATATATACAGTGATACTGTAACTAATCTCTGGGTTATATTTAACCGAACGTTCTCCTTTCAAAATCACATTAAGAACATAAGAACTGCGGGGTTTTTTTCACCTCCGTATTTCTAAGATTCATCTGATTCCTTCGACTTGTGATGCGGAAACTATTGTTAGGGTTTTCCAGGTTATCTTTATCATAGGATTATGTTGGAAAGCAACAGGTAATAAATACCTTACCTTGTCCTCCTTATCACAAGATCGTAAAACATCCCCTGAGATGTTTAGACTAGAGGACAAGGGCTTTCTATTCAGCCCACTCATACCCCCACTCTTTCTCTTAATAAATATGCCTTTGCAGTTGGGAGAGGCTCCAGATTTCATTCCTGTAGCGAGTGATCTCTCCACCTGCAGGTGTCTAAAAGAACTTGCTTGTCTACCGTGTGGTTCTTGCAAAATAAGTTGGAGTGAGCAAATCTCTAACAACTATTATACATGCGTTTATTCAAGATTCAAGAGATTCAAGATTCAAGAGTTTTTTATTCGCCATGTTTGAGCGTGCCAAACAAGGAATTTGACTTCGGTAAATCACAGCCTCTGTTCAACATTTAGGTGACTAACAACAACACTCAGGACATGTGAAGAACGAAAGATATTCTCAAACACCCCCTGATCTTAAACTCCCAAGAGGGTTACGTCGTGCCTTGATGACTAACTCATTATTCTCTGGTCTTCCTAAATCCAGGATTAAAAGTCCACAGTTAGTACAAAATGCTGCGGCAAGACTGCTCACGCGGACGAGAAAATTTGATCATCATTTAACCCAATATGAGCCAACTTACATTGGCTCCCGGTCCATTTAAGATATTACTTCAAGGTTCTTCTATTAACCTATAAATCACTGCATGGCTTAGCACTTGGTATCTCGTCGACCTAGTTGTTCCTTATGTTCCGTCCCGTAACCTACGCTCGCAAAATGTTAGTCTTTTTCTGACCCCGAGGGCCAAAAAGAAGTCTGCAGGGTCTAGAGCAGGGGTCGGCAACCCGCAGCGCCATCTTTAGCACTCCCCTAGCGGCTCCTTGGAGCTTTTGCAAAAATGCGGGAAAATGGAAAAATGTTTTTTGTTGTTTTTTTAACATGGTTTTTAGATGGTAATCATGACACAAAAAAATGTATGATGTAAAAATGTATGTAGTTATGAATATATTAAAAATACAGAATTTCAGAATGGCGCCAAATAGCAACATTGCGTCATAGCCTGAGTCACAGAACAGGCAAGTTGTTAATAATCAGGTGTGTGAGTGATGGGCCATGGATTCAAAAGGCAAAAATAGAAAGATTGCTGATGAGAGCAGAGGGTTTAAGAAAGAATGGATTGAACTATCTGCTTTCATTGCCTGCATGTTTGATTTGCAATGAGAAGTTGACAAATAACAAGGAGAGCAAATTGGAGCGGCATTTTCAGCTAAAGCATGCTAAATTTGCTGCTGATCACCCAGTTGGAACTGAGAGGAAAGGTGCAATTGCCGTGCTGGTGGAGAAATTTGAGGACCGAAAAAAACATTTCAAGAAGTGGATTGCATCTCTAAACTCTACTGCTGCAAGTTTTGTTGCAGCCCGGGAGATAATAAAGCGTGAAAAACCATTCACCGATGGCGAGTACATGAAGGATTAATTCATCAACATATTAGTGTGCTTATTTTCGGACTTTAAAAACAAAACGGAGATCATTCAGAAAATTAAAGACATGCCTCTCTCCTCAAAAACAGTGAAGGAAAGGGTAATTAAAATGGCAAACAATATCACTGATCAGCAAATCAAGGACATCAATTCAGCTCCAGCTTTCTCAATTGCCTGTGATGAGTCGTGTGACGTGAGCGTTATCGAACAGACAGCTGTACTATGCAGGTACGTTAACTCTAACGAGCCGCAAGAGAAAATGATTGAATTGATACCACTTTTATTATTTTTTTTTAATTATTTTAATAGTAGACATACAGCTTAAATATTGACAGTCTGTCTTGCCTTATAAAAGGCTTTTAGATTTTTGCGGCTCCAGACAGGTATGTTTTTTTTTTTTTTTGGGCCAATATGGCTCTTTGAACATTTTGGGTTGCTGACCCCAGGTCTAGAGCATTTACTATTCGGGCTCCAGAGCTTTGGAATGCCCTACCGATAGATATCAGAACTGACATTGAACTGAAATTAAGAGACACATTTTTATGCTATGGCCTTTAATTAACCAGTGGTGGCTGATGCGGCTGGAGTTTGTGTTTTCGCCCATCCCAGCCAGGGGGGTTAGGGGACAAACTGAACGGCTGTCTGGATTTCTCGTTGGCCAATCAGGATGAAGGAACTGCGGTGGATTACCTCCCTCGAAGACGCGTCCAAGACAATTGAGGGGACCTCCTTCAGCTCTTCACTTTGAATTGGACATCCGCTTTTTCTTTGAATTGTTTTGTATTATGTGTTCTATGTGCCCTCAGGTTTCTCATTTTACCCCCAGTAGGGTTTTTTTGTTTTTGTTTTTCCTTGCCCTCCTGGGAGTTTAAGATCAGGGGATGTTTGAGAATAATTGTGAATTTTTATACCTGTGAAGCCCTTTGAGATTTGTTTGCAAGGATGAGAATTTTCCGTGGATCTGCGGACTTCAGTGTTTTTTTTTTCCCGTCGAAAGTATCATTTTCATGAATCGTGTAAATGCGTTGAAAAAATGTTTATATGGGGGGGGGGGGGGTAGGGAAGCCCAACTCTTCGAATGAGAAGCTCATGGCGTTGATGTTGTACGTGCGCATACTTAGCGTGTCAGGCTGGAGGAAGCACTCAAACTTGCCAGTCTTGAGAGCGTCATTGGCCAGGCTAGCCGGGATGCATTGGCGGAGGCTGCTAGCAGGCCAAAATTAGTGGGAGCACTGAGCTTGTTTCTCAGAAACGAGCGGTGTTAGAGGTTAACTTGCTCCCATGTTATCTTGCGCCCCGTCTCCAGTTGCGCTCGTTAGAGTAAAGCTTTGTGCGCAATCTTGTGTTTTGTGACTGCAGATTCGTCACAAGCGATATGGAACTTGCCTGACTGCAAAACTGTTCAAATTCTCAACAAAAACGTTGAAACGTCTAGTTTACATTTCCGACTGGCTGCAAGAAATAGCAAACACAAAAATAAAATAAAACATGGAATAGTCATAAGCGGGACTTGAACCCGTGACGCAAAGTAATAACGAATGGCTCACTGGCCATCGGCTTAACCGCTATGCTATTGTATAGTCACTGTGACCGAGACAAATTATCTTGAATATAGCCAAAACCAAATTACCCGGCGAGGGTACGAGTTGATCTGATGCCTAGTGTATCCCGCCCATGTTAACTTGCTCCTCGGAATCAAGTTGACATGGTCGTGTGGTTGCCATTCTCATCACCGTGCTTGTGATTTAGGGCTATATAAAGAGATAAACTTGACTAGACTATGAATCAATTATGTCAAATTTTAATTGATCGATTCAAAATCGATTATATTTATTATTTCACCCAGCCCTATTCAGTTCACATTTATCCAAAATATGAACGAGTTCATGAACAGATGTTCGTTGAGCACGTTCAAGTACAACACTGCTTGTTAAATATAAATAGTTGCATGCGCAACTCCGGTTGAGTTGCGCATGCACGTCAGAACAGAAACACCAAATCGTTTTTCCTCAATCATATGGATTTTGAGATCGTCTGGAGCCAAAAATCTTAATCATGATTAAAGTTCGATTAATTGAGCAGCACTACCACTCAAGGCTCAATTTCAGGACCTCTATTATTTTAACTTTATATAAAGGATTTTCCATCTGTCCGTGCCGATGTGTGGATCCAAATGTGTGATGATATTCATAATATTATCTCTGGTTTTCAGTAACCCAATAACTCTGTTTCATATCACAGCCTGCTTGACCATTCCTGTCTGTAGTTACGTAAATCCATCTTAAACTGTATTTGCCACTAAGTCCAGCAAATACACCAATATTGCGATGACATTCGCCATCAGATGTCCACACAGGCAGCAAAAATATACATGCACTCTTTTTCTAATATATCACCTACTGTTTACTCATTTGGTCTCAAGCAAATGTTACAACTATGAAACCACTCAAACAAATAAAAAATAAAAAAAATAGATAAGGAGCCAAATGTAGCTCACATCGTTGTCCGATCACACAAAAACACATTACTCACCTGGGAAACAAGGTCAAATATCCACATTTGTTTGTTTAACCGTCTGTCATGTCTCTACATTTTATTTGAGCTTAGTACCTTTTAGTGATGTATTTTTTTTAATGTAAACATATAATTCTTAGCCTGATAGTACTGTCTGTAAATATATTAACACCATCTGTGTAGGGATAGCCAATGGAAAATAGCCTTCTGGCTAATTCTGGCCTATTTACAGAATTGTTTTTTTTTCTTTACTGTCCCCGACATAGATTCAGAATTAGATATAAAATTCATTCTTGAACTCCAAAACACTGTTGATGCTAATATAATGGTAATACTATAATCGACCTTTTATTTGAGTGACACATCTGTTTTCGAGGATTCTGCAACAAATTTTGAGGCACTATAACTGTTAAACTTGTCATGGGTCTTTTCACCTTTTTTCTACAGCTCTCTGCAGAGCAGAACCTGAGATTCATAGAGCCATTCTGCAAAACAGCAACCAAAACCAAAGAGTAAGTAAAACACTTGAACCTGCATTTCCTTTATCAGTCGGAATGTTGCTGCAGTACATTTGTTAAATTAGAACATATGAAAATTCTTCACCATTTTCATGATGATTGCTGACTTTATTGGAAAAAAAAAAATCAAATTTCAGTACCTTTTGGCCTTTAAATTTTTTGTTGTTGCAAATATTCACTTGGTTCCCATACAGTAAGACCCCGTAAGACCCTAAATTGTATACATCTACACAAAAACATATTAGGGGTGGAACGATTCAGTAAATGCGGGTCTGATTCTTGGTTGTGTGGTCACAGTCTTTGGTAAATGCTCTCACATTGGAAGGCAAATATTACAATAAATCTGTGTACCCACCAGAGGTGGAATAAGTCACGTACATGCAAGTCACAAGCCAGTCTCAAGTCGTAGCCTTTACGTTCCAAGCAAGCCCGAACGATTCAGTAAATGCGGGTTTGATTCTTGGTTAAGTGGTCACGGTTTTTGGTAAATGCTCTCGCCTTGGAAGGCAAAGGTTACAATAAATCTGTGTACCCACCAGAAGTGAAGTAAGTCACATACGTACATGCAAGTCACAAGCCAGTCTCAAGTCGTAGCCTTTACGTTCCAAGCAAGCCCCAATTAAGGTACTGTAGGAAAAATAAAGCAAGCAGGTCAAATCATGTCACCAAAAAGCAGGTCAAGTCATTACTTTATTCAAACAAGTCAAAAGTCATGTAAAAAAATCTTACTCACCATAACAAAGCATTTTGGAGTGATGGTCAAATATTTTTTTTCACTGATCAAACAAAAAAAAAAAAAAGTGCTGTCAGGGGACTAAAAATCCAATTAAATGATTGTAATTAATTACATTAATCACAATTTATTCTCGTATCTGATAACTCCTAGATGAAGAATTTGATTTTCTTGAGTTCTTGAATTTTCTTGAATTTGATTACAAAACTGTAGTGCATGACTAGGGAGTTGAATATACCAAGAAGAGAAGATTTGAAATCCTCATTTTTGTTGACGTGTGCTTCATGAATGAAATTCAAAAGAAAAAGGCAAGCACATCAGACAACTGACTAGGCCAGGTGCATTATTCAAAAATGTAATACAAATACAGTAATTCCTCGTGTTTTCGCGGATAATGGGTTCTACGGCCACTCGCGGTAGGTGAAAATCCGCAATGCAGAGAAAATATATTGTGACAAATCCACACAAGACTTTATTGTATTGTATCATCCATCCATCCATCCATCCGTCCATCTTCTTCCGCTTATCCGGGGTTGGGTCGCGGGGGCAGCAGCTTTAGGAGGGACTCGCAGACTTCCCTCTCCCCAGCCACTTTATCCAGCTCATCCCGGGGGATCCCAAGGCGTTCCCAGGCCAGCTGAGAGACATAATCTCTCGAGCACGTCCTGGGTCATCCCCGGTGTCTCCCACCGTTGGGACATGCCTGGAACACCTCCCCAGGGAGGCGTCCAGGAGGCATCCTGATGAGATGGCCGAGCCACCATATCTGGCTCCTCTCAACGTGGAGGAACAGCGGCTCTACTCCGAGTCTCTCCCGGATGACCGAGCTTCTCACCTTATCTCTAAGGGAGAGCCCGGACACCCTGCGGAGAAAACTCATTTCGGCCGCTTGTATCCGGGATCTCGTTCTTTCGGTCACGACCCATAGCTCGTGACCATAGGTGAGGGTAGGAGCATAGATAGACCTGTAAATTGAGAGCTTTGCCTTTTGGCTCAGCTCTCTTTACCACAACGGACCGGTACAGAGTCCGCATTACTGCCGACGCTGCACCGATCCGCCTGTCGATCTAGCACTCCATCCTGCCCTCACTCATGAACAAGACCCCAAGATACTTGAACTCCTCCACTTGGGGCAGGATCTCATCCCCGATCCCGAGAGGGCATTCCACCCTTTTCTGACTGAGGACCATTGACTCGGATTTGGAGGTGCTGACCCTCATCCCGACTGCTTCACACTCGGCTGCGAACCGCTCCAGTGAGAGCTGGAGATCACGGCCTGAAGAAGCCAACAGCACCACGTCATCTGCAAAAAGCAGAGACGCGATGTTGAGGTCCCCAAACCAGACTCTCTCAACGCCTCGGCTGTGCCTAGAAATTCTGTCCATAAAAATTATTAACAGAATCGGTGACGAAGGGCAGCCTCCAACCCTCACTGGGAATGAATCCGACTAAGCTGGAAATGCGGACCAAACTCTGGCATCAGTGATACAGGGACCGAACCCTTATCAGTTGGTTCTGCACCCCGTACTCCCGAAGCACCCTCCACATAACCTCCCGAGGGACAAACGCCTTATCCAAGTCCATAAACCACATGTGGACTGGTTGGGCAAACTCCCATGCACCCTTGAGGATCCTGCCGAGGGTGTAGAGCTGGTCCACTGTTCCACGGCCAGGACGAAAGCCACACTGCTCCTCCTGAATCCGAGGTTCGACCTCCTGACGGACCCTCCTCTCCAGCACCCCTGAATAGACCTTACCAGGGAGGCTGAGGAGTGTGATTCCCCTGTAATTGGAACACACCCTCCACCCCAGTCTGCCAATCCAGAGGCACCGTCCCCGATGTCCACGCAATGTTGTAGAGAAGTGTCAGCCATGACAGCCCCACAACATCCAGAGCCTTTAAGAACTCCGGGCGGATCTCATCCACCCCCGGGGCCTTGCCACCGAGGAGTTTTTTAACTACCTCAGTGACTTCGACACCAGAGATTGGAGAGTCCGCTTCAGAGTCACCAGGCCGTCCTTCCACAATGGAAGGCGAGTCGGTGGAATTGAGGAGGTCTTCGAAGTATTCTCCCCACCGACTCACGACGTCCCGAGTCGAGGTCAGCAGCACGCTATCTCCACTGTGAACACTGTTGACGGTGCGCTGCTTCCCCCTCCTGAGACGCCGGATGGTGGACCAGAATTTCCTCGAAGCCGTCCGGAAGTCATTCTCCATGGCCTCGCCGAACTCCTCCCACGCCCAGGTTTTTGCCTCAGAAACCGCCAAAGCCGCGTTCCGCTTGACCAACCGGTACCTGTCAGCTGCCTCCGGAGTCCCGCAGGTCAAAATGGCCCGATAGGACTCCTTCAGCTTGACGCCGGTGTCCACCAGCGGATTCGGGGATTGCCGCCATAACATGCACCAACGACCTTACGGCCACAGCTCCGGCCGGCTGCCTCAACAATGGAGGCGCGGAACATGGTCCACTCGGACTCAATGTCCCCCGCCTCCCCCGGGATGTGTGTGTGTGTGTGTGTGTGTGTGTGTGCGCGTGTGTGTGTGTGTATATATATATATATATTCATTCCGCGCCCGTGCTACTTTTCCGTGCTTTTTCACATTTGCCATTCTCATCCCAGTTAATCAGAATACTAGGGATGTCCCAATCAGCATTTTAGGCCTCCGATCCGATCTTTTAACCACAAATCCGATCCGAGTATTGACATTTATAACACTGAAATATATTTTGAGCTTATAACTCAAGTTTTTATTAGCAATACTATTGTTATTATTGTAAATTATTTACTGTATTTTCCACACCATAAGGCGCACCTAAGAGCCTTTAATAAAAACAAAGGTGCGCCTTTTAATAAGGTGCTCCTTTTCTGTTCACTGAATTCCAATTCTGTAAAGTTGTTCATGTGGCTTCCGTAATATACAGGCGTAATATGTAAACCCGATGAACCAATCAGAGGACATTCCGTTTTACGTAGATCGGGGTAATAAAACAATCAGAGGATTGTACTTGACACGTAGAGCACTTACTACCTCCACCGCCATTGATAAGTACTATCGTTTGCGCAAATCTGTAAAGTTGTTTTGTGTGGCTTTCGCGACACAGAGACGTAATATACAGGACTACAGTAATCCCTCGTTTATCGCGGATAATTGGTTCCAAGACCACCCGCGATATGTGAAAATCCGTGTAGTGTCACACTTTTTTTAACATACATATTTTTTTGTGTATCAATAAGTGTATATTAAACCATATAAGTGCATATGCTATCATTAGAACATTAAATGATAGTTTCAAACATGTAAATACCATATTATGTAGTATAAATGACACACAGAAAATAATGTTTAAATATAAATATGATTGTATGTGTGTGTGCGCGCGCGCGTGCGTGTGTGCAACATGTAGATGTAGTTAAAGTATACATACTGTAAATATGTTTTTAGAGCTTATTATTATAACAAAAAGGTACAAGTGTATGTACTGTAAATATGTTTTTAGAACTCTTATTAAAAAAATATAACAAGGTACAATACTCTAAATATGTTTTTAGAACTTTATCATAACCTTTTTATTATAAAAAGGTACAAGTGTACGTACTGCAATTGTGTGGGCACTCCCTGCCTTCTGCTGGCGTGTGAGCAATTCTCGTGCCATAATTCCTCAATTTAGAAGTTTTATTTTGAATTTTTGATTTTTTTTTTTTTTTTTTTTATTTGGAAAAAAAATCTGCGATGTAATATAGCTGCGATAAATAAACCGCGATGTAACGAGGGATTACTTTAATCTGTAAACCCGATGTACCAGAGGACATTACGTTTTACGTAGATCAGGGCGGTAAACCAATCAGAGGATTCTACATAACACTTAAAGTACGTACCTCCGCCGCCATTGAGAAATAAATACTCTCGTTTGTGCAAATCTGTAAAGTTGTTTGTGTGGCTTCCACCACACAGAGACGTGATATACAGGCGTAATCTGTAGAGCCGATAAACCAATCAGAGGACATTATGTTTTACGTAGATCAGGGTGGTAAACCAATCAAAGGACAGTACGTAACATGTAGAGTATGTACCTTCGCCGCCATTTGATAAATAATTACTATCGTTTATGCAAAGAAAACATTAGAGCCCTCTAAAATGGCATAGACAAAGACATTCTCACGAGGCACAATTAGAGCTTTCTGTAAAGCCAGGATCATTGCAGAAGAGTCTAAGTCTAAGTCTAAGAAGTGCATCGTGACAACGACGAGACGATGAGAAGGAACTTGGCATGTTTTATGGCGAACTTGCCCAACTGTTTAAAACGGATATAGGAGATAAGGACTTGGATGGATTTGCTTATGAATATCAATTAATAATAATGTGAATACAGTGGAGTACATGGTTAAACAGTAGAATAAAGTACAGTGGAGCCTCGATTTTCGAACACAATGCGTTCCAGAAGGCTGTTCGAGAAGTGAATCGTTTGAATTCCGAATCATATTTTCCCATTACAAATAATGGAACAAAAATTAATCCGTTCCAAGCAAAAAAAAAAACTCGCCTTTTTTAAGCATTTTTTCATTTGCACATTTTTGTCCAATCGCGCGACTGCAGCGCACCGCCGGCCGCGCAACTGGACTGTGCTGGTCGCATTATTGTGACAGAGCCGTCGCTGAAATTTAGAAAATATTTTTAAAGTCCTGCTGTACTTTCCAAAATTTAAGTGGACATCAGTGCGCAGGGAGCTTAATTTGGTCCGATCGTGCAACCGCAGCGTGCCGGGCGCTCAGTGTCACATTGCTTTAAGAGCGTCTTTGTGTTTTAGGATGGCTTTACTGCTCCCACATGCTTCCTTTGGAGGCTTGATTAGAGTTGATGCAATTCTCAGAGTATCGAGAACGTAATAACGAACGGAGTCGGTTGGCATGCGGGTCCTCTCGGCTCATCTCACGAGGTTCGACAACCGAATTTCGCCCGACATCCGAAGCAAAAAAATCTCGAATTTTTTGTCCGAATACTGATTTGTTCGAGAACCGGGATGTTCGAAAACCGAGGCTCCACTGTACAACCAAACTCACCATCTTGCTCCCGAGATCTTTATTTGTTTACCGTAAGTCATGGCATGCATGCGCCCTATAATGTTGTGCGCCCTATCTGTGGATTAAATACAGATAAGCCCCAAGAATTGAGTCTGCTCCTTTTAACCCAAAGCGCCTCGTGGTGCGGAAAATACAGTAGTTGAATGCCCCTTTAATGTGTAATATTTGTCATGATCATCCATTTGGTGGGAACATTGCGTCTTCCAAATATGTACACTCAAAAGATGACGCCTTTGATTGCTACTTTGGTTCGGTGGCTAGCTATGTATTTAGTAGCAGCTAAATGGCAATTGTTTATGTGGGTGGGATGTCCAAACTGTACTCATATTTGTGTGTTACACATGGTCACTTGGGTGGTACAAGTTCAAGTAATTCAACTAGATTTACTTAATCGTGCCCCTTTTGGAGGGCATATTTTGCACATGTACAATGGGAAGCTTTATTTACGTCGCGTCGCTTCAGAGAGCAGTACTGCCATGGAAGAAATGATAGGTTATTTTGTCAAAATGGCTTAGTCTTCGGAAGATAATGCCAAGTAATGGATGCCCATCAGATGCGTATTTAGCTGCATCTTACTTTCTGACAAAAATAGAACAGAAATTAATTGAAAAAAATGTGTGGCTCGAAACAATTATTTATTTAACAGTTTTTGGGGTACACGGAGCCAATGTTCCATGTTTCTGCATGCACGTTTACTACTGGGTACACAAGTCTAGTCAAACTTCTATTTAATTGAATCAATGAATGACATTCATTTTGAAAATCAAGCTGTGTACTCATTCATGTTGAGCTCGTTTGTCTAATGTCTGCAGTGTGTGAATATTTTTTTGGGAAAATATTAGGAAGACATTTGCTGGTTTCTTTGTTTTCAGGTAGTGAATTATACGTTGAACAAGACAATCATGGATCAGGAGACTTTGACACTGAGTTACCATTTGATGACGATAATGTAGCACCAGTTCTACAGGTTTGATTTTGTATTTTTAACCTAAATGCATTTTGTTGTTTTAATAATGAATACGTATAGATATTAATGAATGTGGTTCATTTAAAATTGATATGCTACACTGGACCACTTTTCATCCAGACACTTCCCCCTTGAAACATTTGTTTTATAGTTCGACTATGCAGCTCTTGCTGACAAGTTGTTAGCGATGTCAAGTCGAAGTAGTACACCCAGCCAGAATAGACAGAAAATCTACAAAATCATCAAAGTGTAAGGAGCTGGTCATAGACTTTGGGAGGAACAGGCCTAAGCCTAGGCCCGTACTGTTGGAGGGGGCTGAGGTGGAGGCTGTGGACTCCTACAAGTACCTTGGGGTGTGGCTGGATAAAAAACTGGACTGGTCAACTCACACCAACCACCTTCACAGGAAGACACAGAGCAGGATGTACTTCCTGAGGAGACTACGTTCTTTTAACATCTGCAACAAACTCTTGGAGATGTTCTACCAGTCTGTGGTTGCCAGTGTCCTGTTTTACACCGTGGTGTGCTGGGGCAGCAGCACATCCAAGAAGGACACCTCCAGACTGGACAAACTGGTCAGGCGAGCCGGCTCTCTGATCGGCAAGAAGCTGGACTCATTGGAGACGGTGGCAGAGGCAAGGACACTGAAAAAACTGTTGGACATTATAGGCAATGTCAGTCACCCTCTGCACACTGTCATCACTAATCAGAGGAGCCGGATCAGTGGGAGACTGCTCCTCCCCAATTGTAGGACAAGCAGACTGAAGAACTCCTTTGTCCCCCAAGCCATCAAGCTATTCAACTCCTCACTGGGGAGGAGGTGACATGGACATGAACAGGGACATGGAGATGCTTGTAATAACTGTACACATTCTTCACGTCAATATACAATGTGCAATATTATGGCAACTACTGTGTAGTGTTTTTACCTCCCTCAATTTTCTTGCCTAGTTTATCTTTTGGCCTCTTTTACATTTCATTGCTAACTCTTGCACTGTGTGTATTTCTGCATCTTCTGTATATCTTGATCTCTTGTGTTTTTCTCGTGTATTTTGTATTTTACTGCTACTGGACACAGAATTTCCCTGAAGGAGTAATCCCAAGGGATTAATAAAGTTGAGTCTAAGTCTAAGTCTAAGTATGTCATAAAATTTTGAGTATCATATTGTATTAAATGTTGCTGTCTGTGTTCTTATCAAATCTGTGTTAATAATCCCATTTCTGGGGGGGAAAAAAGGACTAAGGAGTTGTCAGACACCGATTTTAGTGAGGCATCATTAGTGTGAATTTGGAAACAATATTTGATATTTATACTTTAATACTGTATTTTCTGCACTGTCAGTTTTTTTTGGAAACAATATTTGAAAATGATACTTTTTATACCGTATTTTCCGCACTATAAGATGCAGTTTTCTTGGTAGTTTGGCCGGGGTGTGACTTATAATCAGGAGCGCCTTATATGTGTAATTATAAACACATTATTACTTTATCATCAACACATTACTCACTATAGTATAGTATAGTATAGTATAGTATAGTATAGTATAGTATAGTATAGTATAGTATAGTATAGTATAGTTGATCACATGTTATTTTCACTGTGGAATAATTGGAGCCGCAACTGACAATGAGTCTGACCTCAGCGCCACATGTACTTCCGGAGTCAGCAGTGGTGTTTTTTTAAGTGACAGAGGACATAGATAATGGTTTGGAGTGACACGGCTGGTTTGATAAATGTGTTATGTTAGTTATTTGACTGACTGTTAATATGTTATGTCAGGCACATTCTCAGTTCCTCGTTTGTGTTTATGTAACGTTAGCATACTGCATCGTTTAGCCTGTTGTTGCCTATTCATGTCTGTTCTTGGTGTTGGATTTTGTCAAATAAATTTCCCAAAAATGTGACTTGTTAGGGTTTTCCAGGTTATCTTTATCGTAGGATTATGTTGGAGTGCAACAGGTAATAAATACCTTACCTTGTCCTCCTTATCACAAGGTCATAAAACATCCCCTGACATGTTTAGACTAGAGGACAAGGGCTTTAGCCAGCCTACCCATACCCCCACTCTGTTTCTCTTAATAAATATCCACGTGCAGGAAGGAGGGCAGATTTCATTCCTGTAGCGAGTGATCTCTCCACCTGCAGGTGTCTAAAAGAACTTGCCTTGTCTCTGTGTGGTTCTTGCAAAATAAGTTGGAGTGAGCAAATCTCTAACATTTTGGTGCCGAAACCCGGGACCCTCATACCCATCATCTGGCTGACGGAGGACGACGCGCTGTACACCGTCGACGGGCCAGCATCCATTAGCCGGACCTGGTAAAGAAAGACCTGGGAAGGAAATTCTTCGCTGGGCCAGCATCTTAGGTCTGCCTTCGTCTGACAGAGGTGGATTGACGGGACCCGGCAGTGCAACGAACCAGGGGACAAGTAAGTTAAAGGCCTGAAGTTGTGTGATTGTGTTGTTGTGAAACGCGTATAAAAAAAAAAAAATAAAAAAAATAAAAAACACAGGTGCACATGAGATACGGCTTTGGTTTGTCCGAGCCATGAGATTCGGCTTTGGTTTGTCCGAGCCATGAGATACGGCTTTGGTTTGTCCGAGCTATGAGATTCGGCTTTGGGTTGTCCGAGCTATGAGATTCGGCTTTGGTTTGTCCGAGCCATGAGAAAAATACAAAGCGCTTGAGTTTGTGTGGTTGGGAGTGTGACTGGTAGGATAAATTGACTAAATAGCAGTTCTAGCATTGATCCACGGCAATAATACAGGCTAGTAATTTGTTGAAAGGTCAATTTAAACCTGCATTGAGGAGCCTCAAAGACATAGTTAAATAAATAAATAAGTAATAATAGTAATAATAATAATAATAATATTTTTGAGAAAAAGAAATTGTATAACCTAGAACTACTAGAATTAAGATGGGAAATAAAAACGGTAAATCTCTACCTCTTGACGGAGATGAGAAGTACATGGCGAGTAGATTTCTTAATTGTATGCAATATATGCCGAAGTGGAAGAAAAAGTATGGAGTAGAAGGGAAGTTGAGAGTTGAAGTGTGGAAGATAGTAGTTGATGTTTTGGAAGAGAGTGTGGATAAAAAGAAAAATGGACTGAAAAAGAAAAGAAAAGAGAGAGAATTGGATTGTGCTAAAATGTGGTTGAAAGCTTCACAAGAGAGAAAAGAACAAATCCAAAAGACAAAAGATAGAAAGATGAAAGGTGATGAGGCTGAGACTATGTTTGTCAGGCCGGAAGACAATGAGGCCGCAGTGCGCAGGCGCACTGCCGCGGCCACGGCGCCAGCCGACGCTGAAGGGGCAGCTCGAGCAGAGGAGCAAGAGGGGCCTTCCGCTCGTACGCAAAACTTGTATCCAAGCTTAACAAACCTGCAGCCCCCCCCCCCCATATAACAGCAAAAGAAGTCAGGGTCACATTACTAGAAGTCCTGTACAAACAAGAAGTTTGACCACTGCTGCTAGATTTTCTCAAAATTTAGACAAGGTTGATGTGTGCCCAATGATACAGGTGCCAAACCCTAATGTAGGGGAAGGCCAACTCCCACATACATATGTTTTCCGGCCATGGACTTTGGAAGAGGCAAGAAAAGCAGTTGAAGGGGTTACCCCTGTTGCTGAAGACCCAGCTATATGGGCAGAGGACATGGCTGGAATTATACATTCCTATAAACTGAATGGACATGAGGCAGGAGAAGCTGCAATGTCCTCCTTGGGAAAAGACTGGGCAAAGGTTAGGGGAAATTATACAGGTAGAAATAATCAAGGGCCTTTTCCCTATCCAGTTGAGGGAAATCAATTGGGAGGGGAGTATGCAGCACAATGGAATGGTCTTGTGCAAAGAGTGCGAACTATATTTCAAAGACGAGCGAATTATGGTCATTTGGCAGGAATAAAACAGAAGCCTGGCGAAGATACTGATGATTTTCGTTTGAGATTTGAAAAAGAATTCAGGGTGCATAGTGGCATCCCATTCAATGATACAGCTGAGAGTACTTATCAACAACAGCTTAAAAATGCGCTCCTCACTAATTTCCGCCCTGAAATAGGCAACTGGGTGAGGAAACATTTGGTGGAAGTGGATGTTGCAAGTGTGACAACAACTATGCAATGGGCCAGACATGCTGAAAAAGTGATCAAAAAAGGCAAAAGTTCTGATGTATTTCATCTAGATAATAATGATGATGAACTAGATGAAGATACAACAGTCTTCTTCCAAGGGTCCCAGCAAGCCAGAGGAAGAAGTAGAGGCCAACAAGGTCGCAGGCCGCCATATAATTCAAAGCCCCCACGAGATTCTGACAAGTGTTGGAACTGTGGGAAACGAGGACACTTAGCAAGAGTGTGTCGTTCTGCAAAGCAATATCAATCAAAGGGTGCAGGAAGGGGCGGGGGAAGGGCCAAATTCTCAGCATGACTAGATTCCCCCCCCTTGACCTCTGGTGCTCCTATAGAGGAAGAAATAGTAGATGTCCATACAGCATGGGACATTCTGAGTGCATTAAAAGAAAAACCATATGTTACTCTAAACATTGGAGGCAGTGATGTCGAGTTTTTGTGTGATACCGGGGCTTGTAAAACCGTGATAAAAACTAAAGTCCCAAATCTAAAGGCCTCCCAAAATACTATTTGGGTGAAATCTGCTGATGGGCAGGTACACAAGGAGAGTATCTCTAATCCAGTTGAAGTGAGAGATAAGGAAACTGGAAGCATGGCTTCAGTTTCGATTGTCCTATCCCCAAAATGTCCCATAAACCTGTTGGGACGAGATCTGATGACTCGGTTGGGAATTGCAATAATTCCAGTAAAGGATGGCATGCGAGCATGTAGAGTGAGAGATGTGGACTCATATGCTGCACAAGCAGGTGAACAGATTTGCTGCTCCTATGCCATCCCTCCTGAACGAAATCCTAAACTCCCAAGCAGATTGCTGAGTGAAGCTCGAAAACAATTGTCCCAACCTGAATCAGAAATGACTCGTACTGAATTACATGTCACCATGAATATTCTCACTGATCCACAAGATGACTATATTGGAAGTTTTCTCAGCGACGCAGAAGTAACTTTAACAATCACTGCTCTGTACACTGATCGCAGGTCATTTGCGGCTGCTGCTGTACTCTTGCCCGCTCCTCAGAAAGACAGATACAAATTGTCGGCTGTACCCCACATCTCATTGTTTAAACCTCACAGTATAACGTGGGCAGATGTGGGTTCCCGAATTAAACTTGCTGGATCTGTGACTGATTATGAGGACAAAGGTGATGGGTGGAGCTACAGTACCAGTTGTGACGTGTGGAAGCAAACAGTGTGTGAAGTAGCTGTAGGCAGAGCAGGCGCTTGTGCGCTTCCCTGACTAGTTGACATTTGTTTGAATGAAAAGGAGGAGGGGGAATTGGCTGGGCTTCCTGAAAAACTGTGGACCAAGGGCCCATCTGATGTAGGACTTTTAAAATCCATTTCCCCAGTACAGATCAAACCAAGATCAGAGTGGCGTCCAAGAGTTAAACAATATCCTTTAAAACAGGAGGCAATGAACGGGATTGCCCCTGTTATAAATGATCTTTTGACAGGAGGAATCATTAGGGAGTGTTCGGATTCTCCTTGCAACACTCCCATTTTTCCAGTCCAAAAGGCCGACAAAATTAATTGGCGAATGATACAAGATTTACGAGCAGTGAATGATGCAGTGCAAACAAGAGCACCCAATGTGCCTGACCCACACACACTTCTGAACACTTTGAAACCTAATCAGAAGTATTTCACAGTAATTGATCTCAGCAATGCATTTTTCTCAGTGCCAATTCACCCAGACTCACAGTTTTGGTTCGCTTTTACCTTTGAAGGACAAAGCTATACATACACCAGATTGCCACAAGGATTTGCTGATAGTCCAACTATTTTCGTTCAAGCTATCATGGCCTGTTTGGCTGATTTTCAGATGTCAAACAAAAGCCAACTTCTAGTTTATGTAGATGATCTCCTGGTAGCCTCTGAAACTGAAGCTGCTTGCAAGGCAGACTCCTTAGCATTGTTACACTATCTCTGCAAAACAGGGAATAAAGTGAACAAAAATAAGTTACAATGGGTCAGACAGGAAGTGAACTATTTAGGTCACACTTTGTCGGCTTCTGGAAGACAGATACAAAGAACCAGAAAGCAGATTATTTCAGATACACCGAAACCTGAAACAAAAAAACAAATGATGTCATTTTTGGGGCTCTGCAATTACTGCAGAGCATGGATCCCATATTATGCGGAAAAAACACAACCGCTGCTGGATATTGTGCATGGAGTTCCCATGACAATGACAGAAAAAATCATGTGGACACCAGCAGCGGATGATGCTTTTGTAGTGCTGAAACAGGCTCTGATAGAAACCACAACTCTTATCTTGCCAGACTACAATAAAACCTTTGTGCAAACAGCAGACTGCAGGAATGGTTTTATGACCTCAGTGTTACTGCAGAGTCATGGCAGCAAACTAAGACCAATTGCATTTTATTCAAAAAAACTGGATCCAGTGGCTCTGTCTTTGCCAGACTGTGTCCAAGCAGTGTGCGCGGCGGCGCTTGCAGTGAGACAATCTGCAGATGTGGTGCTCTTTCACAAAATGGAGCTGCTGGTTCCACATGCTGTAGATGTGTTGCTGCTGCAAAGCAAAATGAACTTTTTGTCACCAGCCAGACATCTGTCCTACACTGCTATACTTCTGTCACAACCACACATTGTGATAAAGAGGTGCACAATCCTTAACCCAGCAACGTTGATCCCGTTGCCAGGGGATGGAACACCACATAACTGTTTGGATGCTACAGAACAACTACAGCTGCCCAGAGGAGATTTAAGTGACACGCCACTTGACAAGGGGGAAAAGTGGTTTGTGGATGGATCATGTTCAAAGGATCCTAAACGAAACAATCAAAGTGGTTATGCAATTGTGAAATTGCCAAACCAGATTGTTGAAGCAGAGAAGCTTCCATACACCAGGTCAGCACAGGCTGCTGAGCTGATTGCTCTAACAAGAGCTTGTCAATTAGCGGAAGATAAGGAAGTCACTGTATACACAGACAGTCAGTATGCGTTTTCTACTCTGTTCTATTTTGCAAAACAATGGGAGCGCAGAGGGATGACAACATCAACCGGTAAGCCGGTTACCCATGCCTCCTTGTTAAAAGACTTGTTGCAGGCCATTCTTTTACCTGCTAAACTAGCTGTGTGTAAATGTGCTGCTCACACCACTGGCAGAGATGAAGTCTCAAATGGAAACAGATTAGCAGACAAGATTGCAAAAGAAGCAGCTGCAGGGAGACATGGCCATGAAATTTTTTTAATGGGTTCTGTTGGGTTGACAACATTTATCTGAAATCAATCTCAGAGGCGGTAGGTCTTTTTGGCTTAGCGTTTTCTTCTGCGCAGAAGGACGCATCCCAGACACACAGCAAGTGTGGCTGAGACCCGCGCTCTGCTCTGAGTTTTGCCATGCTTTTATTGAGAGAGAGATAGAGGCAAGTGTACATGGTCGAATAGGTTTCCAGACAGGAAGAACATTCCATAGTTATATCCCATTACCACAGAACACAGGGGGTACGTCTCATGACCATTAGCTCAACAAAGACGTAGTCTTTAGTGCCTCTGGGAATACATTGCTGTGCCGTACTCATGACCTTTGTCCGCTTCAGCCGTCCCATGACAATCTCATGATCTGCACATGTCTAGCTAACTGTGGGGCTTATTGTATAGCGCGGCTAATGACTGCCATATGCCCCCAAGTCATTTTCACGAGGCCAGATACTGCGGAGAATCTTGCACACAAAAGTAGTTACATAGAATCCAATGATAAAAAGTATATTATTTCCAACATTCCCTCCTGTTTTTAACATTGGAATTCATGGGAAAACAAAACATCAACTAATAACTACATATGTGTATAAATGAGTATATGCTTACATAATATAGTATAGTACCATCAAAAAGCATGAAAGTTTACATTCCAGAGTTTAGCAGAAGTACAGCCCTTTATCCGGCTTTGGCTATGTTCGTCATAATGGAATGTATTTTGTTCTGGATCGTCAAGGAAAAAATAGACAGCGATTTACGCAACGCGGTCCTACTCATCTTGTTCACGCTGGGCCAACATGATATTCTGGACAGCAGATGCTGATGTCAACCTTTTAGTCATGTGACAAATTAAAATAATGCCGCATGTGGTCATTTGATAAAGTAATGAAGGACATAATATTGACACAATATCACAGCATACTGCAAAGTTGAAATGCTCTTAGGTTTGCCCCCCTTGCATATGTATGTGTCTGTAGTGAATTGCTCTGGGATCACTGCCCAGGGCCTGCTGTCCATCCAAGATCTTTATGTCCACTTCACTGTCCTCAGAGTCTCTTCCCAGGCCCCGGTCAGCGTTCAGGAGTTCCCTAGTAATCGACATCTCCATAACCAGTCGTCAGCAAACAATTCTTCTCCTTTGTGGTTGTTCGGGGCACGGGGATGATTGGTGGTCGTTGTCTCATCGGAGTGTTCAATAGAACCTCCAAGCGTCCCTGCATCTACTCCTACGATCCAGAGGCCCGCGTGAACCTAAAACAAACAAACAAACAACAACACTCCCCCCAGGAGTTATGAATTATCTTCCTTATTTCTCATCGTGCTGTCAGTCTCGCACGATTTCTCCTGTGACTGCTGCCTGTTGAATTCTGGCACGTCCTGTTAAAGCCTCCAACAAGTGAATCCAAAAAAGCATTGAATGTCACAATTAAATTTTATATGTATCTACTTACGCACTCAAACGTAACTCCACCCCCCTTTGACACATTCGCCCAATGTGTCATTAGGCATTTAAAAAGGAACCGGCAAACGTCCTACCACATCATCACGTCTTGCAGCCAGTCCTGTCGAACCTTGCAGTCATCCAGGATCGTCATCCCCAAGTTCCTGAAAATTGACTGTGCACCTCACACTCGGCAATACCAACAACGGACACTTGTGCTCACAAAACTACACAGGCATCGAGTATCTACTGAATGAAAATAGACACACCATGAATCATGGCGCACGGGGATTCCGTCCTGAAAATCATCAATCATCATAAAAATCAAAAGGGTTAGGGTTAACATTTTCACGTGAATTCAACATAAACTTTCCAAGACTGCAATCGACAACCTGCAAAAGTAATACAAGTTATAAAACAACCAGCAATCTGCTCCTCGGCTGGCGGTTGACGCTGCAATAAGTCAAGTGACACACAGAAACAAAGCCAAGCTCGCACTTGCCACAGGCAAGCTTAAGTTCCATATGTATGGTTGTCATCTACATAGTCTGTCACCTTGTCGGGTGAGTCCAGGTTCGTCATGTCATATGTCCATCGTCCTAGTGTTCGATATCAGTCCTGTCTTGTCCATCCGTGTTGCTGAATTCGGCCTTCTCCATGAACTATTTTTGTTGTTCATGGTGCCTTTGATTAACCATCGGCTGTTAGTCATCACTCTTGGGTGTTCCCGTCTCAGGTGAGAGGAATCTTACCCTCAACTGTGACCCTTTCATACCAACTACAAAATACTTTGGCCTTTCATACTGCCCTCAACACACACACACACACATATTTCTAACCACACAAGCGCCAATCCATTTGCATCTATCACTCATACAACAGCAAACAAATTTAGTATGTGTAAGTGAACAGGCAATCAGCGAATATTAACGGTAAACCCTTCATTTCTGGATGTCCTTCCCAAGTGAATATTTCGTACATTCGTACCGGACCTTTACTGTAAAATTGCCAATTAAATGCCTAAAAATTCAGTCATTTGTACTGCTGAGCATGTTCATGGGTGATCATGGGGAAAGAAGCAGCCTCAGTAGGTCCTTAAATAATCTTGTCCTAATCCATCGTTCTGATCGAGCACCTGGGTAAAGATACTCAAAAGTCTTCCTCCAACAGTCTACTCCACTACATTATTTTCACTTTGCCATGTTAAGGCATTTGTTTTCCGAGTCCTATCACATTTGTCATCGCGTTCACTGTCACTTGGTGTGAGTCTCATGCAGTGTTATTCTTAACTGTCAAAAGTTTTCATGGCTGTTATTCCTTGATCTTATCAAACTTTTTGTTTTGACACCAGAATTTCCCTATGAGGTGTGATTAACTTCTACTTTATTAATTACCTCCATTGAACAATCTAATCACCTTTTGACTGCATCCTAGTAGATCCTAATGCCCTATTTTTCCTTCTCCGAACTGTTAATGACTAAATGTCTAATTGTTAAGCTGGATGGGCTAAATGTGATTCTACTCTTATCTCTTACAATTTTAGCCTATCTGTTTCATCCAAATTTATCCTCTGACTATGATACTTTTTCTTTCTTCGTAACACTACACAATTTGTTCCTTATTTGTTTATCTTTTAGCAAGACTCCTCAGTTGTGTCAAACTCAGTGCCCAAGCAAGCTTCCATCCACTCTGACCCAAGCTCCACCAAGTTTGATAACGTCTCAGCAGCTTGGTGCATCTTTCAGGTCTTGTGTGTCTTTCTCCGCACCTCATTGTCAGGTTGTTATCTTTGGTTGTAGTCTCAGAGTCAACTCATCCCTCACTCTTGGATGAGTCCATTTTCAACTGAGTCCATTCTCATCTTGTGAGTTCCTTCACTCTTTGTACTCCGCCTCCGAGGATGTCGTTCTCCTCCAGGGCGTTGTGCTCCCCCCAAGCACAAATATAGTCCTTCTTTGCTCTTGCAAAGGTCAAAGGTGCCTTAGAGCCATGCACCATTTTTTTTGATGTTCTCAGCTGTCGGTGGAGTCTCGGGATCGAGTTTCAGAGTCACTGATGGATACTGAAAAAACAGACTGGGATACCAAACTTAATTATCATCTTCCAATTTGACATAAATTCCATAGTGCCTTCTGTTAATCAAACTTCAAATTCTACTATTATCAATAATCTAATCTACCTGAGAAGGACAGCGCCTTTCCTTCATGAGCGCTCGGATGTATTGTGATGGACCTCATTTGAACCATTTTAAATTGACAGATTACCCTAAACTTAAATTGCAAGTCTTAACTGTGATTTCTCTCAATTATACTGTAATTTCCAGAAACTCCTCCTATTTTCAGGCTACTATCTATCTTTTGTTTTCCTAACTTTGATTTTATGCCATTCACTCTATTACCTTTCCACCTTTCCTGATTTGAGCCTTCAATTTCTGATCTAGTTTCCAAATTTTGCCTAGTATCATCTCTATTTTGACCTCAGTATTAATGGTGTTATGCTCACTTTACAGATATTACTGAACTGTCCTGAATTTATAATTCACTGCCAGTACATCGAAGGCCATTTCTCAGCTGTTCACTTTTCCCCATGTTCCTGTTAGGCTCCACTATTCGAATCTTCGAATTTTCATATAGAGTTTCTTTTAGGTTCCTGTGTGGATCATGTTTCACACAAACAGGACATGCTTAAAAAATTTTTTTTTTTTTCAAGAATCTAAACCAAAGGTAACTAATAGGTAACTAATAACTCATCTCCCCCCCCCTGTTGTCACATAAGTGACACAACAGGCGTTGCCTTAAAAGTCATTTTGGCAAAACAGTTTTGTTATTGACATCGTCAATAGCACCTTATCCATTATCACACCCTTTGTTGTTTGAAATAATATCATTTTCAATCTTGTCAATACTTCTTCTACTTTTGGTGTCCACGCGAATGTATCTTTGACTGCTAACGACTGTCCATGAGCCACTCCTGTTAGTGGCTTAGCAATTTCAGCATAGCATGGAGCCCAAGCTCTGCAGTAATGACAAAAAAAACATCAGTTGTTCTTCGTGACAGGTCGTGGTGTGTCTAATATAACCTGTTCCCTGCTCTCCCTTTCGCTGAGAGTAAACCAAGATAGTTTGCTTCTGGTTTTTACTCATCCTAACTTCTGTTACTTGACTTCACTTCCTCTCTGGCCTAAATGCTGCATGAGGAGAAAGGAATCTCATCCTTACACTTCCTTTGTTTCAAAAGCAATTATCATCATTGTAGACGAAAACTTGAATTTGTGTCTACTTGAAGCCCTTTGAGACTGTTTGTGATTTAGGGCTATACAAATAAACTTGACTTGACTTTTAGATGAAAGCGTAAAACGAGCCATTCAATCCATGATAATCAGTCAACCACTGTGAAATAAGCCCTGTTTTCTTTTCTTAGCATTAAATATGTTCAAAATCACTCTTTCTTCAAAGTTGTTCTACTACTTTTCATATAGTAGTCTCCAACAACGTCAACCAGTCAAGCTGTATCTTTTTTTTTTTTTTTTTTAAGTCAAATCTTGTCATTCATTCCTGCTCATTTGCATCTCACACACGCGCACACACACAGGCACGCACGCATGCACTGTTCTCACTCTCCTCAAGCTCTCTTCAAGCTGTCCACACAGTCATACTACATCATTTTTAATTCACAGTCCTCATTTGAATCTGTCCTATCTCAAGGTTCTTGGTAAAACAACCCACTCATTCCGATTTTGACATATTCCAAAAATTCACTCAAGAGATGCTTGCATTCAATTAATTCCATAAGCTTTTCATTTCCACAAAATTTGCAAATTTAGGGCAATTTTCCTTCCACTCATTCTTAAAGGCAAATTCTACATTTCACCTTTACATTGTCCCAGTTTGAAATTCACATCATTCAGCCCATTTAAATCACACTGGGAAAGTTTTTAAACATTCCCGAAATTGCAAAATTAAAAAATTCATATTTTCACGTTAAATTATTACTTCTTTGTATGGCATGCTCAAACTTGGCCAATAAAAGATTGATTACAATTTCTGCAAAATTTTACAAAATTCATATTTCACCTCTAAGTTCTACACGTTTCAACTGATTCAGTTCCGCTCGAACATCATTCTGTTGTATCTCCTAAGTATTTATTCATCTTTTTTGCCTGTCTTTACCCCAATTTCTTCAAAAATTGCATTTTCCAGTTTTAATGTCTCCTTTTTTTTTTCTTGCAGTGCAAATCGAATAGACCCCAGTCTAGTAACTTTCCTTGCACACTATTTTAGCCAATTTCAAAATTTTAACACATAGACACACATAAACTCACAGAGAACACAAGGACAACACAAAGGCCCACAACAAAAACACAGTGCACAAACAACATCAACAAACAATGCTGCGCAAACGTCATCCTCTATTTGATGTTTTGGTTTTACTATTTTTATTTATTTTTTCTCACATTAGTGGCCTTCCAATAAGGTTTGACAACTGTATCATTCGCATACATCAGCGTCATTTATACTTTGGGGAAATTTAACAGCCTTGGTCATGCTTCTTGTTTGTACAGGAGTTCTTATTGACTGACCATAATATATTTTGCTATTATATGGGGGGGGGGGGTTCAGGTCTTTTAAATTAGATGCACGTTTTGCATAGGAGCAGAAGGAGCTTCTGCCTCAGGCTCCTCTTCTTGAGCCACGCCTAACAGTGCGCCTACGCACTATAGCTTCATTGTCTGACAATCATACTTGCGGCCTCAAGTTTGGTAACTTATTTAACGTATACTTCTCATCCCCTGATACATTGTCAGTAACACTTTGATGGCCCCCCATTATAATCAATTTAGTTCAACATTTAAATCATAGGGATTTCTAAAGATGGAATGTTTCTTTAGTGCAATAATAACTTTCTGTGGTAATTCCTGCTTTGACCAGTTTTCTGGTGAGGAATTCCACAGAAATTTGCCATTTCTTCCCACCATGTTACATGCAGCACAGTAGCGAGTGATACGTGCTACCATTCACACACATTCACACCGCGGAATTTTCTTAACACAACGAGGTGTATTTCCGTCTACAAGTTCCATCTGTAGACCGAATTCCTATCACTTGGAATTCACAACAAGGACTCCGCCGTCCTTACCCAGGTACCCTTTTTCTGGGGACTAAAATACCCCAACCACGCAGCCAACAAAGAGGTCTCACCGAGTCTCTGAGAGATTTCTTTTGAAGTTTCCGTCAATCCTCGCTGCCGAGAGGTGCTGAACCGGACGCCGGCCTGGTGGATGAACATTGTTCCCCAGGGCTTTCCTTCAGGCGTCCTGTGACCTCTGCCGTGCACGGATTCGGCGTCTTCAACACTCTTCGGATCAGCGAGCAGATTTTCAGGAAATCCCGGACGAGCCCCCAAAAATGTTGGGTTGACAACATTTATCTGAAATCAATCTCAGAGGCGGTAGGTCTTTTTGGCTTAGCGTTTTCTTCTGCGCAGAAGGACGCATCCCAGACACACAGCAAGTGTGGCTGAGACCCGCGCTCTGCTCTGAGTTTTGCCGTGCTTTTATTGAGAGAGAGAGAGAGAGAGGCAAGTGTACATGGTTGAATAGGTTTCCAGACAGGAAGAACATTCCATAGTTATATCCCATTACCACAGAACACAGGGGGTACGTCTCATGACCATTAGCTCAACAAAGACGTAGTCTTTAGTGCCTCTGGGAATACATTGCTGTGCCGTACTCATGACCTTTGTCCGCTTCAGCCGTCCCATGACAATCTCATGATCTGCACATGTCTAGCTAACTGTGGGGCTTATTGTATAGCGCGGCTAATGACTGCCATATGCCCCCAAGTCATTTTCACGAGGCCAGATACTGCGGAGAATCTTGCACACAAAAGTAGTTACATAGAATCCAATGATAAAAAGTATATTATTTCCAACAGGTTCAGAGGACACACAACTCATAGATAAGACTGTACTGACAGATATGCAGGGCAATGCTCCAATGGTGGAAAAACGAATGTGGACGACAAAAGGTGCAATAGTGGATACAGATAATATCCACCGCATCAATGACAAACCTGTTTTACCAAAATCACTTTTTAAGGCAGCAGTGCTTGCGACACATGGGCCTTGCCATGTGTCGACAGGAGGGATGAAGTCCATCATAGATCAACAATTCACTACCTTTGGTTTAGATGCTTACTTAAATTTTTTTTGTAAAGCATGTCCTGTTTGTGTGAAACATAATCCACAAGGAAACATGAGAACTAAGAGAGGCTCATTTCCAAAACCCTCTTATCCATTTCAAATCATGCATATGGATTTTATTGAACTCACACAAAGTGGACCTTACAAATACTGAATAGTGATGATTGATGCATTTTCAAAATGGGTGGAAGTAGTTCCATCTAAATGCGCAGATGCCTTAACAGTGGCAAAAGCTATCTGCAAAACCATCATACCAACTCATGGCATCCCCCAAACCATTTACAGTGACAATGGTCCACACTTTGTGAACCAAGTTGTGCAGAACATCGCTGTACACCTTGGAATAACGTTAAAAAACCACTGTGCTTGGCATCCTTCGAGCGCAGGCCTGGTTGAACGGGCAAACTTTACCATCAAAAGCAGGTTGAAAAAATGCATGGAAACAACAGGCAGACCTTGGCCAGAGTGCCTCGACTTAGTGAAGCTCTATATGAGAATTACTCCCACTTCAGAAGGACTAATACCTTTTGAAGTCATACATGGGAGACCATACAGACTACCAGTGTTCCCTGCAGATTTGCAAAAAGCAGACGAAGAACAGACCTTGGCAGATTATATGATCAGGACGCTCAAACTGTGTCAAAGACAAATTTACTGCCGCCTGATCTTTCCTCCCCACAGGTCGACAACCCCATCAATCCAGGAGACTGGGTCTACATCGAGGTCATCAAAGGAAGGAACTGGGCCAGCCACGACGGGAGGGACCATTCCAAGTCTTTCTGACTACACATGTTGCACCCAAGGTTGCAGGACCCACAAATACATTAACGACGACTGCTCTCCAGGAGGAAACTGGATGGGAGCTTTGGACATCACCGCTGTGTGCCAGGATGAGAGAGCCGTTTTCAAGGTGTAAGGGCTCTACTACCAACATGGCTGCACCATCGGACGGGACCTACTTCATTCAGAAGTTCAGAGGCACTGCCTCACCTGCATCCTATGAGTGCACGTGCCTGTTCAGTACGGATCATGGTTTTGTGGTCACAGGAGTTGTCCGATGCTCCCTGCCAACTGGACACGAGTGTGTGCGCCGGTGTGTGTGACAGACCTCACCTACAGACTAGAACATCATCAGCTGACGAAAACACGAGCACATATACAACTTCTTAGACGTGACAGACGTGATAATGATAATGAGACGTGGATTGCGTAGATGCTGTTCTGTTGAGCATGTTTTACAGAAACTTGATGATTTGACCATCGAAAATGCTTCGCAAGTGATGGATACAATGATGTACTGTTTCTGTGTTTTTGTTTTTTATTGATAGCATTCTGGTCGTCTTAGGCAAAGGGACCGTGTAAGAATTTTCCTGCTAATAACATCTGGCCGGCAGGTTTTTCGCTTACACAATAAGTTTGATCTTGGGGTATTGAGGTAATGCCTCATCTTCACTGGAAAGTGTTGCTATCATTGTTGTTGTTTTTTATTTTTACTATTCATCTTTCTTCATTATACATGTATATATGTTTTTTTACTTGTCTTTGTTGTTTGGGGTGGCATAATCATATGATAAAACAGGAGGGAGATGTTAGGGTTTTTCAGATTATCCTTATCGTATAATTATGTTGGAATGCAACCGGTAATAAATAACCTACCTTGTCCCATCCTCCACAAGGTCGTAAAACATCCCCTGATATGTTTTGACTAGAGCACAAGGCCTTTCTGTTCAACCTACTCTTACCCCCACTCTGTTTCTCTTAATAAATATGCCTTTGCAGTTGGGAGAGGCTCCAGATTTCATTCCTGTAGCGAGTGATCTCTCCACCTGCAGGTGTCTAAAAGAACTTGCCTTGTCTCCTGTGTGGTTCTTGCAAAATAAGTTGGAGTGAGCAAATCTCTAACAGATTTGATTTGTGTATGGACTCAAAAGTTGTATACTGGTTCTCCCTCATGATGTGCATGGAAGGACACCTCACAGGCTACTGTGAAGGACATATGTATTTGCATTCTGTATTTAAGGAATGAAATAAACTTAATCAGAGGACAGTGCTCATGACTGAATGTAGATATGGTGCAGTTCCATTGGTTGAAAAAGACAATAAGCTGTTGTTTAAGGGTTGCCAATAGCATCACATCCCACCCCACATGAGCGCAGCATTTCTAAAGATTTCACGACCCGCATTTGTCAAATAAAACCAAACGTTTCATAATCTATCACACCATTTCCACCATTATAATGACTGCAGTTTTTGTGAATTGTGCTTTAAAACAATTACTCCAAGCTGCAAGCATATCAGCAGCTGCCATCAATGTGGCTGCCACCAGCCAAGCACGGAAGCAGTTACTTTAGTCAAAACGTGCATTATGATTTTTCACCTTCACTAGTACACTAATAATAGTGTATATAGTATAATAATATAATATTACAGCCTCTTGAGTGAGCAAGTGTAAATGTGTTTCTTTTGTGGTTCAGGTTTCTGGGAGAATACACATTGCCAGTTTAACAAGGGATCCCCTCATTTAAATGTGGCTTCACTCACACTGGCTAGTGGTCATCTATCGACGGGAAGCTTTTTTTTGCTTTTTAGCCTACATCCTAATTCTGTTTAGTCCTATGTAAATTCTAACCTCCAATCCTTTTCAAGAAAATAATCTCGTTGATAGTATTATCAGCCATGATTAACTACTTTTGCTTTAGTGTACTGTACTGTACTTTAGAGGACAATGTGGCAAAGAGGTCAGGTGCGATGTGAGCTGGGTGGCAGCCAATTACAGAAGTTATCTCGAAGGACCAAGGGACGTGTGGTCAGGGGAGGCAAGGGAGGCCGTGCCTCCCCTGCCATCAAAAAAAGGGGAAAAAAACAAATTCAATTGTCATGTTCATTAAATTGTTTTTATTATAAATGTTATAAATAACATAATTTTCTTTTTAATTTCAGTAGTTTTGTATCATTTTGAACCAAAATCACTGAATTTTTATAGTTAAAACCGAAGACGAGTCGCTTGGAGGAGGCAACGTCCTGCCTTGCCTCCTCTGAGGATTGCAGAATCACACGGCTGCCGATGCTGACAGGCTATGTAGTTACATTGAACTGCTGTCTGTCTCTATGTCGCTGTTTAAGTGTTCAAACACTAATAACTAATTTCCGTAGTTAAGCTGATGTATATAGCATCAAGTGTTTTCTGTCATCTGTCTGTAACGTCGTGTTTCTTTAGATGAGCAAAACTGCTTTGAAAAGCGACCCAACAGAGGCAACGAAAGAAAGTTCTCCAGCCTTATGGCAGGGAGCGCTAGTGATCCCGGGATGCTTCAGGCGCCCACCTCTAGAATAAGTGATCTCCAGTTCAAATTAACAGTGAACAACTGAGCAGTCGATCATTTATTTCAGTTTATATTCTTTTTTTTTTTTTGTCGTTTTTGCATTTCATTTTACAATGGAGGATTACATAGTCGAACTCAAACAATTTCCAACTATGGATTTTCGGTCGAAGCAGGAGGTCATCAGTAAAGGTAGACCATCTCCGGAGTTAAAAGGTTTGATTCGGACAACGGGACTTTAGAGCAGTGTGCCTTATTGAGTGTTTTTATGTGTGAAGACTGCTGATATGGGGTTTTAATTAAAATAGTCATGAACCTCACCGCACGTCACTGTTAAGGACATACGTATAATGTCACCTCTGGCAGGGAAGAGGTTCGAGCTTGCGTGAGGCAGAAGAGTTCAGCCTAGACAGACGGATTTGCCTCCATACACAGCTTGGGCTCTGGTACTCATCCTCTTAAATTGGGCTGGACTCTCTTCCACACTGGAGTTGCCCACGAAGAGAGGCCCTCCGCCATTGGGTGAAGGGCACATGTTGCTCAGCCACTCTTTTTGGAGTCCTTGGAGGGTTTGCTGGAGAGCGCTCTCACTGGGGACTCCTTTTTTGTGCTGGGGAACTTTAATGCTCACATGGACAATGACAGTGAGACCTAGAATGGGGTGATTGGGAGGAATGGCCCTCCATCTGAACCAAATAGTGTTTTGTTATTGGACCTCAGTGCTCGTCACGGATTGTCTGTTGTCCATGAACACCACATTCAAACATAACAGTGCACTTAGTACCAGGACACCCTAGGTTGCTGTTGGATGATCGACTTTGTAGTTGTGGCACCTGATTTGCGACAGTATGTATTGGACACTAGGATGGAGAAAGGGGCGGAGCTGTCAATTGATCACAACCTGGTGGTGTGTTGGCTTCGATGGTGGGCGAAGATGCTGATCCGACCTGGCAGACCTTGAAGGAGGGCAGGCAAGAGGAGTATAAGAATAGCAACCTTGGAGATGGGGGTTAGACCTTGATTGATTGACAATTTTATTCAGAATATTCAAATATACAAAAAGTACCGAGCTTCCTGTTTGTTATCAGATAAAGTCCTTGCATAAAACGAAATTAAATTGAGGAAGCAAAATAAACACAAAGAGAATAAAAAGAAAAAAAGGATATACGGAAAGGAGTGAGAAGCATAGATTTTTAGCTCTCACCTCTTTATCAAAACAAAATTTACATTTTTTTATATAAAGGCAAACCTCGGTTTTCGAACGTCCCGGTTCTCGAACAAATTGGAATTCGAACGAAAAATTTGAGATTTTTTTGCTTCGGTTGTTGAGCAAATTTCGGAGGTCGAACCTCGCGAGATGAGCTGAGAGGACTCGAGAAAACCCGTTGTTATTGTATTTTTGTTACTTTGAGGATTGTATTAACCCCTAATCATGCCTCCAAAGAAAGGACGTGGGAGCAGTAAAGTCATCCTAAAACAAAAAGACGCTCTTAAAGCAATGCGACAGTGAGCATTAAGCAAATTAAGCTCCCTGCGCACTGAGGTCCACTTAAATTTGGGAAAGTACATCAGGACAGGAAATTTCTAAATTTCAGCGACGACTCTGTCACAATAATGCGGCACGCTACGGTTGCGCGTTCGGCGGTGCGCTGCAGTTGCGCGATCGGACAAAAATGCGCAAATGAAAAAATGCTTGAAAAAGGCGGGTTTTGTATGTCTTGGAACGGATTAAATTTTCTTCCATTATTTGTAATGGGAAAAATAGATTCGGAATTCGAACGATTTGCTTCTCGAACCGCCTTTTGTGGTCGAAAACCGAGGTTTGACAGTATATATAGTATGTGTATATATATTTATATAGCTTTAGGAGGAATGCCCAGACTTCACCCTCCCCAGGTGGGACTTTTTTTTTTTTTTTTTTCTGTAGCTCAGGTAGTGTGGCAAATTTGAACAGGTTCCCTCATTCCTAGCCCAAGTTACAGGGGGGGGACATATCCTCACATAACCCTGTAACTTGGGCTAGGAATGAGGGAACCTGTTCAAATTTGCCACACTACCTGAGCAGACCCCCAGGAAGACAAAAAAAAAAAACAGTTGGAGTCTAGGACTCACTTTTCTCAAAATAAGGGGGGGAACATATCCTCACGGGGCACCGTGTTGTGTTTCGATAGGAGCAGCGTGTCTTCGTCGCGGAGCAGTCTCAGCCTTGCGCCGTCACATGTGGCGAAGTGCCGTTAAGCCGGCGGTTTTAGCCGCATGAAGCTAACACATGCAATACCTGCTGATTAAACTAATATGTAAACTGATGGTAAAGAATAAATTACTATTTATTTATACCTTTATTTTTATGTTTAGAACATGAAAAATGCACGAGACAGTTTTTAAAATAAGCCTAATAGAATGAGCGTATTTTTATAAAGCAAACAAGTGTAATGAATATTAAATAACATGTAGATAAATTGCAATTGTAATGCAGGAATTTTATGTTTACACTATTATTTTAGCTGCTATGGTTACTAAAATAATAATTACCTGGTTTAAATCTACAGGAAATAGCATTTTATTTTCTTAATCAACACTCGGATCACGAGGTGCCCTGATTGGTTGAATCATACACACTTCCGGTAGTGTGTATACTTGCAATACCACTTACCACGGTCTGGGAGCCGCTACTGAGCACACACACTTCACACACACAATTCTCAACATTGCGACCATGTGGGGTAAGTGAAAAAAAATCGTGAGGCATGTTGTTAGAGCATTTCAAGCTGTTTTAGAGTGGTTTCCCGAGTGGGGTCCAGGATTTTGGACCCCACAACGACACAGGGCCCCACTTTGTTGGTGGGCTCCCTGTCTTCGGACCACCCATACTAATAAAAACAAGTACACACACACACACACACTTCATACAATAATCACACGCACAAGAATCACACTCACACACCCAGACTCACCCATGTACACTACACACACCTGCTCTCACATCCGCGTGTGCCTATACCCTTTTGCCAGTTTGCCTGTATGCCCCTATGAGCCACAGTGCCTGTTACTTTTTTGCCAGTAATTCAGTAAAGCAATCAAAACTGAACCACGTCTTCCCTCCTGTGTTCTGACCGACACCCGGGGGCGAAAAGAGCATAACCATCCGAGCCAACCTCCTATACAGTCCTCAGGCTCCCCAACAATAGCGGTAGAAGTTTGCATCATTTTATTGCAATGTTTTTCCTTATTCAGATTTGTTTCAAGAGTACAGTTACAGTTAAACTTTGATGGTTAATGCAGGTCTCCCCTGTGCCGGTCCCGAGCCCGGGTAAATGCAGAGGATTGCGTCAGGAAGGTCATCCGGCGTAAAAACTGTGCCAAAAACCTCTCATGCGAATCATTTGGACAAAAACGAATGGTTTGCTGTGGCGACGCGTTTGGGGATAAGCCGATAGGAGCCACCACCTAAATGCAGTCGAAGGCTTGATGTAAACCTAACTCGTCATTATGTTTAATTTGTATTGAACATAAGCAGTGTTGAAAATGGATGGATGCATGCCTATTTTCTTTTTACATGAATAAACATTTACTGAGCCATCTTATTGTGATATATTTCCACTGGCGCATAGTTGGCAAATGACTAGGCTTGATTCCCACATTTTGCAGTGATAAAGGGCATTACAGTTCTTAAGTGGTTCCCTTACTTCCACGCTTCATCTAATTTCTGCTGCCAAACATTTCATCATCCTCATCTGTTGAGACTTCCTCAGGATAGCCATCTTGAGGAAATATGCCTAAAAAAAAAAGGCAGAGAAAGAGTCACATAACACAAGCAGAAAATAAATTTTGTTTAGACTACTAAAACAAAAAGCAATACCTTCACTGAGATCCTGCAGCCTGCCATTCAATAGAGAGAAACAATGTTAAAAGACAAGTAAGGCTAATAATGCATGTCAGAAATAACATTCTCTTCGCAGGAAACCGATCTTTTGAAATGAGTTGAACAACTTTATCAATTGAAAATTTGTGAATAGGAATCATTTCTGCCTTATTAAATTCTTATTTAAAGCAGGGCAACTTCTTGGGTACTGATAATGCAAAGTGTTACAAATTTCATAAACTGATCAAGTATCGTATTTTCCAGACTATAAGTCACTCCGGTGTACAATCAGCCATAAAATGCATATTAAAGAAGAAAAAAACATATACAAGTCGCACAAGAGTACAAGTCACATTTTTGGGAAATTTATTTGACAAAATCCAACACCAAGAACAGACATGAATAGGCAACAACAGGCTAAACGATGCAGTATGCTAACGTTACATAAACACAAACGAGGAACTGAGAATGTGCCTGACATAACATATTAACAGTTAGTCAAATAACTATAACATAACACATTTATCAAACCAGCCGTGTCACTCCAAACCATTATCTATGTCCTCTGTCACTTAAAAAAACACCACTGCTGACTCCGGAAGTACATGTGGCGCTGAGGTCAGACTCATTGTCAGTTGCGGCTCCAATTATTCCACAGTGAAAATAACATGTGATCAACTATACTATACTATACTATACTATACTATACTATACTATACTATACTATACTATACTATACTATACTATACTATACTATAATATAGTGAGTAATGTGTTGATGATAAAGTAATAATGTGTTTATAATTACACATATAAGGCGCTCCTGATTATAAGTCACACCCCGGTCAAACTACGAAGAAAACTGCATCTTATAGTGCGGAAAATACGGTATAAAAAGTATCATTTTCAAATATTGTTTCCAAAAAAAACTGACAGTGCAGAAAATACAGTATTAAAGTATAAATATCAAATATTGTTTCCAAATTCACACTAATGATGCCTCACTAAAATGGGTGTCTGACAACTCCTTAGTCCTTTTTTCCCCCCCAGAAATGGGATTATTAACACAGATTTGATAAGAACACAGACAGCAACATTTAATACAATATGATACTCAAAATTTTATGACATACTTACACTTTGATGATTTTGTAGATTTCCTGTCTATTCTGGCTGGGTGTACTACTTCGACTTGACATCGCTAACAACTTGTCAGCAAGAGCTGCATAGTCGAACTATAAAACAAATGTTTCAAGGGGGAAGTGTCTGGATGAAAAGTGGTCCAGTGTAGCATATCAATTTTAAATGAACCACATTCATTAATATCTATACGTATGTCAGGCGCAGAGCAGGGAGAGGACTCGAATGCAGAGAGTTCAATGTCCAAAAATGCTTTTATTGTCGCCACTGACAGTCGAACAAAAAACGCCTCACTAGGAGGGAAAAAAGGGAAATCAAAGGCGCCTCGAACCGAGGGAGAAAAAGGGGAAATCAAAGCGCCTCGAACCGAGGGAAATACAAAAACAAGGTAGCGATGTAACCAAGTTAACATCGGTGATCAAGGTTGCTCTAACAAGGCTTCTACGTGGAACTCGAGGGTTTCGTGATCGCTAGTGTTCTGACAAGGCAAGACGCACTGGCACTGGATACGGGGAAAGACGCGGGTTATATGGACACAGGAGGGGAACACAGGTGAAGACAGTTGGTCATTGACGCAGGTGCACACACTTGGAATCAGGGGATCACGTGACCGGACGCACAGGGGAAGGACACACTGACTGGAACGAGAGGAAATCACACAATAAACAGGAAATGAACCGGACGACACATGACAGCATGACATAACCCCCCCCTCTAGGGCCGGATCCCAGACGGACCCGGAGCATCGGGGTGAGCCGCGTAAAAGTCATCTAGTAGCCCGGGATCCAGGATATAACTACGCGGCACCCATTGCCGCTCCTCTGGCCCGTAACCCTCCCAGTCTACCAGGAACTGCCAGCCACGGCCCTTCCGGCGCACGTCCAGCAACTTCTTAACTGTGTAGGCCGGCCCACCCCCCACCGTCCGCGGAGGCGGAGGTGCCGCGGGAGCCGGCACCATCCCACTCTCCCTCACCGGCTTGACCTTCCCGACGTGGAAGGTGGGATGCACCGCAAGGGACCGAGGCAGGCGGAGTCGCACAGCCGCTGGACCGACGACCTTGGAAATTGGGAACGGCCCCACAAAACGGGGGGCCAGCTTCCTGGAGCCCACCTGGAGGGGAAGGTCCCGGGCGGACAGCCAGACCCGCTGGCCGGGCCGGTAGACAGGCGCCGGACGACGTCTCCGGTCAGCCATCCTCTTCACCCTGTCGCCCTGGCGGACCAGTATGGCCCTTGCCGCCGCCCAGATGCGCCGACAGCGTCTCACCACGGCGCGTGCCGAGGTAACTGACACCTCCGGCTCGCTGGCGGGGAAGAGCGGGGGCTGGTATCCAAAGACGCACATGAAGGGGGACATCCCGGTCGCCGTGGTGGGAAGGGAGTTATGGGCGTACTCTACCCAGGTCAAGTTTTGACTCCATGACGAGGGGTTCTGGGTTACCAGACAGCGGAGGCCCGTTTCCAGTTGTTGGTTGATGCGTTCGGCTTGGCCGTTTGCTTCCGGGTGGTAGCCCGAAGTGAGGCTCACGGTGGCCCCTATAAGCTTGCAGAAAGCCTTCCAAAAGCGGGACACGAACTGGGGGCCCCTATCTGACACGACGTCCCTAGGAAATCCATGGATCCTGAAGACGTGGTCCATGAGAACTACTGCCGTACGTTTGGCCGAAGGTAATTTGGGCAGGGCAATGAAGTGGGCCATCTTGGAGAACCTATCCACGACGGTGAGTATCGTCGTCTTACCGCTAGACACCGGCAGTCCCGTGACAAAATCCACAGAGATGTCGGCCCATGGTCGAGAGGGAATGGAGAGAGGCTGCAGCAACCCCATCCGGCGGCCTGGAGTGTTCTTACTTCGCGCACAGATGGAACAGGCTGCAACATACTCCCGGACGTCCGCCCCCATGGAGGGCCACCAGAATCTTTGTTGGAGGACGTGCAGGGTTCTTCGCACGCCCGGGTGACACGTGAGCCGGGAGGTGTGCGCCCAGTGGATCACTTGGGATCGTAGTTGGGGCGGAACAAACAGTCTATTCTCGGGACAACCCCTAGGGGGTGGATCATCGTGGTTTCCTCGCTTCACTAAGTCCTCTATGGGCCAGGTTACGGCTCCCACCACGCAGTGAGGGGGGAGAATGGGCTCTGGCTCTGTGGACGCCGGGTCTGGGCTGTAGACGCGTGACAGCGCATCAGGTTTGGTGTTCTTGGCCCCCGGTCTGTAAGACAACGTGAAATGGAAACGGTTAAAGAAGAGCCTGGCGGGAGTTCAATCGCTTGGCCTCCTTGATATATTGCAGGTTCTTGTGATCGGTCCAAACCAGAAAGGGGTGTTGGGCTCCCTCCAGCCAGTGTCTCCATTCTTCCAGAGCCTTTTTGACCGCTAACAATTCCCGATCTCCGACGTCATAGTTCTGCTCCGCGGGGGTCAGCCGTCGGGACAAAAAGGCGCAGGGATGAAGCTTGTTGTCGACCTGGGATCTCTGAGACAGGACGGCGCCGATTCCCTGGCTGGAGGCATCAACCTCCACCACGAACTGACGAGATGGGTCAGGCAAGGTAAGAATTGGAGCGGTGGTGAACCGCCTCTTCAGCTCCTGGAAGGCGGCTTCAGCCTCCGCCGTCCAGCGAAACGGAACTGTCGGGGAGGTGAGAGCATGCAGGGGAGCCGCGGTGGCGCTGAAGCCTCGTATGAATCGCCTATAAAAGTTAGCAAATCCTAGAAATTGCTGCACTCTTTTGCGGCTATCCGGTACCGGCCATTGGGTCACCGCGCTTACTTTGGCTGGGTCCATCTGGACCTTTTCTGGGGCTATGATGAAGCCAAGGAACGATATCGTTTCTACATGGAACTCGCTCTTTTCGGCCTTGACATAAAGTCGATGGTCCAGGAGTCGTTGCAGGACCGACTTAACATGACTCTCATGGGTCTTCAAATCGGGTGAATAAATTAAGATGTCATCTAAGTAAACGAAAACAAAGTGGTCTAAGAAATCACTCAGAACGTCATTGATCATGGCTTGGAAGACCGCGGGGGCATTGGTGAGGCCGAACGGCATTACCCGGTATTCAAAGTGTCCCCGGGGGGTGTTGAAGCCCGTCTTCCACTCATCACCTTCCCGAATGCGCACGAGGTGATACGCGTTACGTAAATCTAACTTGGTGAATACCCGAGCCTGCTGCAACTGATCAAACACGGCCGACATGAGTGGGAGGGGGTACCGATTCTTTATAGTGATCTGGTTGAGGGGACTGTAATCTATGCAGGGGCGCAGGGTTCCGTCTTTCTTCCCCACAAAGAAAAATCCGGCCCCTGCAGGCGATGATGACGGCCTGATCAGACCTGCTTTAAGTGACGCGTCAATATAGTCATTTAAGGCCTTCTTTTCGGGGCCCGAAAGGGAATAAAGTCTACCCTTGGGGATCGAAGCACCGGGCAATAGGTCTATGTATATTACGTCTCTGTGTCGCGAAAGCCACACAAAACAACTTTACAGATTTGCACAAACGATAGTACTTATCAATGGCGGTGGAGGTAGTAAGTGCTCTACGTGTCAAGTACAATCCTCTGATTGTTTTATTACCCCGATTGTTAGAGATTTGCTCACTCCAACTTATTTTGCAAGAACCACACGGGAGACAAGTAAGTCCTTTTGGACACCTGCAGGTGGAGAGTCCATTCGTCGCTGTGCGTGCAGCGATGATCGAAATGGAGGTCTGACTCAGGCCTCGTGCAGGAGCATTTTTATTGAGAGAAACAGAGTGGGGGTAGAGAGTGGGGGTCAGAGTAGACAAATGGCCGAAGCCCCTGGCTGATCAAAGCACAGCAGGGGGTCCTTCACGATGTTGTGTGAACAAAACAACTTTGATTGGTTCCTCTGCAGCTAGTCAATCAGTTCAAAAGATCTTAGCACTTTGTTCTACTACTTTTGTTAAGACAGGACAAGCGAGTTTAATTATTCCAGGTTACATTCCAACATAATCATAGGATCAAACTAACCTGAAAACCCTAACACCGATCTACGTAAAACGGAATGTCCTCTGATTGGTTCATCGGGTTTACATATTACGCCTGTATATTACGGAAGCCACATGAACAACTTTACAGAATTGGAATTCAGTGAACAGAAAAGGAGCACCTTATTAAAAGGCGCACCTTTGTTTTTATTAAAGGCTCTTAGGTGCGCCTTATGGTGTGGAAAATACAGTAAATAATTTACAATAATAATAATAGTATTGCTAATAAAAACTTGAGTTATAAGCTCAAAATATATTTCAGTGTTATAAATGTCAATACTCGGATCGGATTTGTGGTTAAAAGATCGGATCGGAGGCCTAAAATGCTGATTGGGACATCCCTAGTATTCTGATTAACTGGGATGAGAATGGCAAATGTGAAAAAGCACGGAAAAGTAGCACGGGGGCGGAATGAATATATATATATATATATATATATATATATATATATATATATATATATATATATATATATATATATA